>NC_134404.1:58373395-59573395 GCF_038048845.1 Mixophyes fleayi | reverse complement strand
GTTGTTTTCAACTTACATTTTTGAGTATTTTCATATTGCTGGGATATAAGCGTGAAGGAACCAAAAGTAAAATTTAACTTTGCTTTTTTTTTATATGCCACTACAGAAAAATCTCATTTTATGTCTGTGGAGAGGTTGTTTTAAATAGAAAACAGAATTGACTACTCAAAAATACTTCTGTCAGTTTTGATAATTATAGTCAGGGCCGAATTAACCATAGGGCTAACTGGGCTACAGCCCAGGGGCCTCGGGCATCCAGGGAGCCCTTGAAAGTGCTCAGCAGCAGTATTGATCAGTCGGGGGCGGGGGCGCCCCTGGCGCGATCAGTGCTGCTGAGCACTTTCACTGCAGTACTTCCCCGGCGCGCAGTATTCTCCTTACTGAGGAGATCTCGTGAGTCTCACCCTCACGAGATCTCCTCAGTAAAGAGTGTACAGTGCGCCGGGGAAGGAGGTAAGTGCCGGGGGGGAGGGGGGACCTTAGCCCAGGGGCTACTTAACTAAGGGGCTACTGCTTACTGAGCAGTAGTAGTGAAATATACAGAGAAATAATGTCTTTGGCACTGTATACAAAGTTAATGGTCATTATTATTATTGGTAGATGACGTAGTCTTTTTGCAAGAAGGGAACGTTATAAATTCTTATCCTCCAGTGCGTAAGATCATTTGAAAACATCATTATTAATTTTCTGCTGTCTTACGGATTATAGCATTGAGGGTAAACTATTTTCCAGAGAGCAGTAACATTCTTATAACAATTTAAAAAAGTAACTGTTACTTAGTAACTGCTATCCTGGTGGCCTGTTATATTATAGTGAATAGGGAAGGGAGGGGGTGATAATAGAAAATAACAATAATGAGCAAATCATCTTACCAATAGAGGGAAGAAGAATTTATAAAATAATATTACGCTGTGCGCTCTTTTGATCACTTCATGACCATAGTTTATTTTTAACATATTTTTAAATTACTAACATGGAATTTCAATATTTTCTTCTACTGAAATAGTGCTTTATTTTTTGTAGGATATTGGAATAGTCCCATATAAGGTAATATTAGGTATTAGGTTATATATAATATATACAATATTTTTGTTTTCTTTACTTTTTATACAATTTCTCTACCTTTTATTATTTTTTATTTTCTTGCTTTTAACTTACGGAGACTTTAGTTATTTGTCAGCAATAAAATACTCAGAGTACACTGGATCTTACAGAATTGCTTGTATTAGATCTAACACACATGAATTTAGTAGTGGTAGCAGGGAGGAGAGATCTGACATAGTGACCTAAATTACCGCCAGTCCAGGTCACTGCAGTGACATAATTTCCAATTCAATTATACAAGTATCTCACAGTGACACCATTCCCTGCTATATGTAAATGGAGGTGAACTAAGGGTTTGTCTCTCCACCATTTATATGCAGCTGGCAACTGGTGAGCGGATACATTTGCTAGATTATTGGTGCTATTTATTTTGATGTCTATACACAGTACCAGGGCCATGATTACAACATACTTCTTTCCGGGAGATCCCAGGCAGGAGGGCATGGTTTGAGGGCAGGAGAAGGGGGGCGCGGTGAATTGCGTCATTTTGGCCCCGCTCCCCGCGACAAAAAGCCGTTTTTGATGTGGGTGCGGGGCCAAAATGACTCAATTCACTGCGAATCACGTCATTTTGACAGCAAGATGCCGTTTGCAGGATATTTGCCTGCTCTTCTGGGAGTCCGGGAGACCTACTCGAATTTCGGGAATCTCCCACACATTTCGGGAGAGTTGGCAAGCATGGGTTACACCTGGCATTACCCAAGGGATTGTGAATATGGTTTACATTAGGGATTGTACACCTCACAAAGCTTATATCCGTCTATTCACCACACATTTCTCATATGTTTTTCTGAAGAAATATCTATATTTCTTCAGATTGTAAAGATCAAGAAGAATAAAATGCAGGAAAATGTAAATAAAAGCAGCATATGGACATAATTATGTGGTCCCCTGAAAAGTGCCGCTCAGGGCGGATAAATATGGCCTATTCATCCCTAAATGGAAAATGCTGTTTTTTTATTGAAGTACTTTTGAATAATGTCAATGCATTTTTGGCCAGTTTCTACCATTGTATAGTCATTGTATATTTTTATATATAGCAAAATATCAGTGGTGTTATGAAGGATTGCGCATGTGAACACAGTTATACGTATCACAATATGCTGTAGGTGGCATCTCCCACTGCTCTTGGTTCATGCTGTGAATCTATCTGGCTTGTAAGAGGGATACATTATATATCCTCACTCACTGCTATGAAAGAAAGTAACTATTTGTCAGTTGACATAATACTTTACATATGTAGATGACTCTAGTCAAGTGAAATTATTTCTGTCCCCTTTATGCTATGTGCTTATTTAAATATCAGCTAAGCTGTACCTAGCACCTATGCCTTTATGTTTCCAGGCCCCTAGACGGTGACTTAGGGCACCAGGTTTTAGGGATGCCTAAAACACACAATGAGAGACATAATATCACTCATTCAGTGTCTTTATTTTCACCGCTGTGCCCCTCACTATGCGCTGGCCAGTGACATGGAAGGTCAGCAGCCCACAGCGTCTTACCTGTGACGCTACCGGCTGTTGCTCTTCCGTGCTGGTAATGGGCTGGGAGTGCAGTGCAGGGCTATAATGTCACAGCCCGGTGCCGCCAGCCCCCACATTATATAGTAAGAAACGGTGCAGAGCCTATGGGGGGTCACCCATCAGAGCAAAGCAAATAGGGAGCCCAGGGTGCATGCGCTGGCATTGAATGTTGCACAAGTGGTCGCAGGTTAAGTGCTAAGGTGAGGTGCAAAGTGGATGTTATTCCTGAAGTGCAGTAGGAAACCTTTGGGAAGAGGCAATTTGCCATTTTTGGGGGCACTGTATACAATGAATCTGAGTTTCTGTGATGCATCTTATAAATGACTGTCCTTGTGTTCAATGGGTGATTACATAAAAAGCATTACGTTAAAAATGATTTTTTTATCTATATAAACTTATAGTAATCAAAGACATTTATGTTATCCACGACAATGATATATATTTGTAATGCTGCATGACTTACTATACTATTCCTGTTACTTACTCAGTATTATTTCAATACTTACTCCCACCAGATAATAACAATCCTAACTATACAAAATATCTTATAAACGTATTACTGCAGCTAAATTAGACACAACAAAGCTTCAAACAATAGCGAACACAATACATCAATATTAAACTCCTGCATGAACAAGATAATGAATAACTAACATGAGGACATGCACTGACACTGGAGGGATGTAGGTTCAGAGGAAATTTGAGGAAAACTTACTTCACAGAAAGGGTAGTGGATAAGTGGAATAGCCTCCCATCAGAGGTGGTAGAGGCTAATAAAGTAGAGCAGTTTAAAATGCTTGGGATAGACATAAGAATATCCTTATAAAGAATAAATTATCAAATAGGATTTAAGGTACCATAGGTTAATAAAACAATGGGCAGACTAGATGGGCCAAGCGGTTTTTTATCAAAATTAGGCAAATATTTTCCAAAACATTTTTCTGCAGTTTTACTCGTCTCTAGACTGTATTTAATGTTGAGGTCCTTGTTCTATTATAATGCTTCAAAGTTATGTGATTGTTTGATTAATCTGAGACTCATATGCAGTTTATTGGAAATTACATTTATTTACTATTAAAGGGTAAATTGTTATAAACAAAAAAAGACTTTCACTCCGATTTCTAATAAATGCATTAAAACACATCCTGTTTCTTTAATTAGTTATATTCATTAATACTATTTTGTGTTCTAGAGAGCAGAATCTACTTTCTATCTCTGTGTACGTCCCTTTATTGTTATCAATGTATGTTTGTATTGTCATTGCAGAGTATATATGTTAGCTCTGTTTATGTAATGGATAATGGAAATAATAGTAATAATAGCAATTACTGAAAACTGCCTTAAATAGATCACAATAGATCTCAAAAGTGGTAAAAATATAGATAATTATGTAATGTGACCAAGCAATAGCCTCCTAACAATCTCTGTTTTGTTTTTGTTATTATATAAATAAGCAAAATAAAAAAAGCAAAACCAGATTTGAAGATTTTTTTAAAGATAAAAATTCAATATTTTGTAATTAGTCATTTTAAATTTAAACACTCTATAGTATGATGATATAAAGTAGATTTGGTGAATTTGCTCATGTTATGTAGATTTTGAATATTATCCTGAAACAATACTTTTAAAAATCATTGCTTTGATGGAACACTTCTTTCTGAACAAAACAAGGAAACACACCTAATTTGTTTTAAAAGCAAATAAAAACTCATCAGTAAACACTATCACATTTTTTTTTTATTTGGCCAGTAGGGGCACTGTTCCTTTGGAGCCTATGGCAGATATATAGTTTTCATTTTGACCATGGAAGCAAGGCAGGAACTCTGACTCGTTAAGCGACAGTGATGCAGAGTAATAATAGTTTCTGTGTTCATTATTATTATCTGATATGCATATATTTCACCATATATTTACAATAATGTAAAGTGAATAAATAAAGCGGTAGTCCTATGTTTCTCAAGTTATAAATCTCATATACACTATGAAATGGCCCATTCATCTTCATTTTTACCATTGACATATATTTTGCAGTATTTGGAAGTCAATATAAATCAATAATTTTATAACAAAAAAAGCTTTTTGTTTTCAGTATGACCCAGACATAACCAGACATAGCAAACACCAAAACAAATGGAAGAAAAGCAATTCTCTCACCAGGTAATCCAAGAATAGTGAAATACGAGCGGCATTCGGTGAAGCCGGAGCTATCTCTAACGCAAGTTTGCCATAATCCCTGGAAATTATATGTCTCGGTCACTGGGTTATTATAGAGGTCCTGGGTGCTCCATTGATTCATAACAGTGGCTGCTGTTATGCCAGCCACCCCAGCAGCTGCAAGCAAGAAACCCAAGCACTGGCAGATTGCTAAAGCCATGATAGTAGGCTGTAAGTGTATCACAAGCTTAGATTCTAAAAAGAAGTTAGTGCAATTAGTGGCAGAGCTCTCGGAATGTTGTATTTTTACAATTGCTGTGTTATATACGTCATGTATGCAACAGGCCAGCAGCATGCAGTCAGTTACCGCCCCAGGGCTAATCTGATGTTGGCAGATAAGTGTGACTTTCAGTACCAGGTAGCCTTTGTTCTATCAAACCCTCTGTGTTTACCCAGCAAAAAGCCTATTTTCTCCACCCTAGGCATAATCATGACTAACAGTCATCTTAATGGAGAATGGAGGGTGAGAGGGATAGTTTGTGAAAGCCATGTGTGTGTGCGAAATTGGAACTTAGGTATGATGACCATGCCTTGTAGATGGATATGTAGGTGATAAACACATAGCAAAATAATATAATACCAACATTTTAAAAATTAAATGTTTAAGAAAAAGTGCTTGGGGTAAATATAAAACTGGATGTATTTTTATACCCCTTCTGGCCTGTTGTATAAGTAAGCCGATTCTACCATCACTAAAACCACATCTGTATGTAAAAGAGATGTATATTATAGAGGTGGGAGGTCAGATTCTATTGAATCTGACAGTTCCAAGTTTGACCAATCTGTGTCAGAACTGGGATCTGACGTCAGAATCTGCAATGTGTATATATGTGACCGCTGTCATTTTGTGTTGGGGATTAGACAGAGGGTCCATTGTCTAGAGTGCTCTGCAATGCAAACAACAGTATCAATATATATTAGTATCAATAAAGAAATGATCATAATAAATATAAATAATAATTAATTAATGAATATAAAGGGAATCATAGACTGGGAAGTTGTAGATCAAAGATCTGCCCTCTTTCTGCCGGCCATGATACAGAAGAGGGATGTACTATCTTCTACTGTAACAGGTATTGTTACTATCAATAATTATACCTCAGAATAACAGTGGTGACTTAGTTACTCTGGTATCTTTCACCCCTTTAGGTTTAGTCTTCAAATCGGCTGTAAAGTTAAGTTTAATAATGAAAATATTTTAAGCAAACACTACCTATCTATTCTAAAATAAGTCTATAATACTTTAACAAGGCAATAATCAGAGAGCAAAAAAAAAAGCTATTAATGTCATGAATACTACTAGTCTATTAATGGTTACTACGTTGAAAATAATCTGATATTGTATGTGTGTCGGTGCAAAACACTGGTTGAAAACAGTTTTTGGTGATTTCAATTTATTTCATCATTGCAAGCGTCTGAAACTGATGAAATGAATAGTTTGGCAGAGGTGGTAATGGGCTTGCAGGAAAACAGAGCAACATATAGACAGAGCGCTCAGTGGAGCACATACAAAACAAACAGCACAAAACTCTATCTAAAATAAATGTGTGCTATGAAAGTCTGAGGAGTAATCACAGAGCAGAACAAGCTAGTAAACACAACCCTGCAGTCTCTCCTTTCCTGACTCACTGTGTTTTTACCTTGAGGGTTGGCAGCTGAAACAGACTATTTTTTGACATTTGATTATTTTGCAGTGACTTTGCAGCACACAGCTTCACTGCTGTTGTCATGGATCAACCTATTGAACAGGAACAGCTCAGTATTAGTATTGTAATGCACATAGAACGAACAGTTCTTAAGCTCTAAAAGTCATAAACTGACAGGTAGAAAAAATTGTATGAGTTTTTTTTTACAGTTTTTCATCAAATTTATATTTTCGGGCAAGTTGGCCTCTGGGAGACCCGGATAAGAGGTGGGCATGTGAGGGCAGGACTTGATGAATTGCATCATTTGGCCCCGCCCCCTAAACGTTTACCACAAATTTTAGCTTATTGTAGAAGAGGGTGGAGCCACTGTTACTTGTGAATCGCATCCTAAGCCCTGCCCACACCACTTAGCTAATGAAGTGGCCATGAACCAAGAGGTTGTCCCGCTCGTCAGGGAGGACTCCCAGAAATTCGGAAGTCTCCCGGACATTCCAGGAGGGTAGGCAACTATGATCTTATAGCAATCCAAAATTATCATTTTTAGTTATTAATATAGCACCTACATATTACACAGTGCTTTACATAAAATACTTAAGTCTGTGTCCCAGGGAAACTTTCAATCTATAATCCCTGCCACATGGCTATACATGCACTAGGGTTTATTTAATCACAAGCCAATTGACATACCAGTATGTTTTTGGCATATGATAATAAACTAGAGTGTCCGCCACAATAGATTTTTATGTTTGCAAGTAACACATGACAGCTGATAGGACCAACTGCAAAATACAATACTCTATCTGTGTCTCATCTACATGCTAAAGCCTCACTCAAAAGCATAGTTGCCTACTCTCCCAGAATGTCCAGGAGACTCCCGAATTTTTGAGAGTTCTCCCGGACTCCCGAGAAAGCAGGCAAACATCCCGGATGCAGCCATCTCCATTGTTGAAGAGGGTGGGGGCGGGGCTAAACGCGTCTTCGTGGCTCCGTCCATTTTTGAGATTGGCCAAAATTGTTTAAGATTGGCAGGGGCGGGGCTTAACTGGGTGCCATGCGTGGCCACACCCCCTCAACAAACCCCCTTCTGGACAGCAGACATCAAAAGTAGGCAATATGCTCAAGAGGTTCTGGAACCTGGAAAGGCCCGAAATGGTATTGTCACGCTTTAGGCCTATGAGGCTGAAGATGATATGATACTAACCGGTAATGGTGCCACTGGTCAAACAGGCGCGGAGTCTAACGTACCCCTGGTGTTCACCAGGGACCCCCGCAAGGAGGTTTGGGCTTCGCAGCAGAGAGCACGCAGGTCGAGGTCCTGTTAGCCAGTTACCAGTGTAGCGTAGAGAGGTCAGACGGTTCCGGGTCACAGCAATCAGGAATATCAGGTACAAAAGGGTAATCCAAAGAATATTCGCCAAGCCGAAGTCATAGTACAGAATGAGTCTCACAGAAGAGTAGAATGGTCGCCAAGCCGGGGTCACAACAGGTAATCAGGAATCAGAATACTCAGGAGTATGGAGGAATAGGGAAGCCAGGAACACTGGTGGTGAACCTGTTACTCTGGCACCCTTATGGCGCCAGAGGCAGGTTTAAATAGAGCCCAAACAGAAGTGATTGGTGGAGAGCGGAAGCGGAATCTGCAGCAGCGTCCCGTTGCCTAGCAACGGAACTGAGGCCAGGGCGCATGCGCCCGCAATCCGGAAGTCCGTGGCAGCCGCCGGGGAGATCAGACGTCCGTTCCCCCGTCTGACAGGGAATCAGCGGGGACGGCGTCTGACAGTACCCCCTCCCATCCTCCCTCTCAAAGAAGGATTACCTTTCCTCAGAAATTTTGCAAGGAGATGAGGAGCATGAAGGTCGGCTTCTGAGACCCACGATCTCTCCTCCGGACCGTAACCTCTCCAGTGTACAAGATACTGAGGTTTGCGCTGGAAGAAACGTCTCTTCAGAATTCTCTCGATCTCAAATTCATCCCCTAAAGATGTTTTAATAGGTGGAGGAGGAGCAGGTTCTCTGAAGAATTTGTTGAGAATCAGCGGTTTCAGCAATGAAATATGGAATGTGTTATGGATCTTAAGAGACGGAGGTAATGTAAGTTTGATGGAAACCGGATTAATAACTTGTGCTATGGAAAAGGGACCAATAAACTTAGGAGCCAAATTCATGGATGGAACTTGAAGTCGAAGGTTGCGCGTGGACAACCAAACACGGTCTCCTACCCTTAGCACTGGAGCAACTCTTCTATGAAGATCAGCGGCTCTCTTCTGTCTCTGTACAGAAGTAGACAGTGCTTCCTTGGTTTGAGACCAGATGTGAGAGAAGTCATGGATGAGAGTATCAGCCGCTGGTACTAGAGAGGAGGGAGCTTCGGATAAGAGAGGAGGAGTGGGATGTCTGCCGTAGATAATGAAAAATGAAGAATGCCCAGAGGAGGAATGTAGAAGATTATTGTGGGCGAATTCGGCCCAATACAGAAGATCATTCCATGTCGTTTGATGATCAGAAGCAAAACACCGTAGAAAGCACTCCAAGTCTTGATTCACTCGTTTAGTCTGTCCGTTAGTTTGGGGGTGATATCCGGAAGAAAATTTGAGACTGACTCCAATCTTTTTACAAAAAGCTCTCCAGAACTTAGCGACAAATTGTACTCCTCTGTCAGAGATGATCTTTTGAGGGCATCCATGAAGCCGGAAGATGTTTTTTAGAAACAAATCTGCCAGTTTAGGGGCTGAAGGGAGACCTTTACAAGGAGCGAAGTGTGACATTTTTGAAAAGCGGTCTACCACGACCCAGATGGTATTGTAGCCATTGCTCAAAGGGACATCGGTGATGAAGTCCATCGTAATGCTGGTCCAGGGAAAATCTGGAATAGGCAGAGGAAGGAGAAGACCAGGAGGACTTTGTCTTGGCACCTTGTGGCGTGCACAAACCGAACATGCAGATACGAATTTTTGAACATCTGAGCCAGTTTAGGCCACCAATAATATCTGGAGAGGAATTCTTTGGTTCTCTTGTAACCGGCATGTCCGGCAAATTTGGACTCGTGAGCCCAACATAGTAGTTTAGAGCAGAGATGAGGTTCCACGAATGAACGCCCTGGAGGGGGAGAGATTACTGAAGAATTGGTAATGGCTACTGTTTGTATTGGATTTAGAATCATTTTGTTGTCTAAACAAGTGAGAGTACCATCATTATCAAAGGACCTGGAGAGAGCATCGGCCTTGGAGTTTTTGGAACCAGGACGAAAAGTGAGAATGAGTTGGAACCTGGCAAAGAAAAGAGAACAGCGAGCCTGACGGGAGTTAAGACATTGTGCTTCCTGGAGATACGTAAGATTTTTATGATCTGTCATGACCGTGACCGGATGTAAGGCACCCTCTAGTAAGTGACGCCACTCCTCAAGGGCAATCTTGATGGCTAAAAATTCCTTGTCACCGATTCCATAATTTAGTTCAGTGCTAGAGAATTTCTTAGACAGGAATCCACAAGTCTCTAATGTTCCTGAAGCAGATTTCTGGGAAAGTATTGCTCCAATCCTGACTGAAGAAGCGTCCACTTCAATAAAAAACGCTCTCCCCTGGTCTGGCTGTTTGAGTATAGGAGCTGAAAGAAATGCTTCTTTAAGAGTTTTGAAGGCCAATATAGCTTTGACAGGCCATAGTTTGCTGCAGGCACCTTTTCGAGTTAAAGCTGTAATAGGACAGATAATGGATGAAAAGCCTTTAATGAACTGCCAATAAAGCGTTGGGTAGCTTTGAGACCAATAGGTAATGGCCAGTTGACAATGGCCTTTACTTTCTGCGGATCCATCAGTAGGCCGGTGCCAGAAACTATGTATCCTAGAAATGGAACTTGTGAACGCTCAAAAAGACACTTCTCCAGCTTGCAATATAAGGAATGTGTCCGGAGACGAGAAAGAACAGTCTTGACATGGAGCCGATGAACATGTAAGTCAGATGAAAATATCAAAATATCGTCCAGATAGACAATCACAAATTGATACAAAAGATCCCTGAAGATCTCGTTGACAAAATCTTGAAACACTGCAGGGGCATTGCAAAGTCCAAACGGCATGACTAAGTACTCATAGTGCCCGTCACGGGTGTTAAATGCCGTTTTCCACTCATCGCCCTTTCGAATGCGGATTAAGTTGTAGGCCCCTCTGAGATCTAATTTAGAGAAGATTTTGGCTCCTCTAATCCGGTCGAACAATTCTGTGATTAACGGGAGCGGATAGCGGTTCTTGATGGTAATATCATTAAGACGGCGGTAGTCTATGCACGGTATCACGCGCCGGGTGTTCAGGCAGCGCACCTGACACCCGGCAAAACTCACCTCTCATCGGCGATCCGCTCCTCGCTGGGCGCCGCCATCTTGGATTCGGGTCTGCGCATGCGCAGACCCGGCGATGACTCCAATTCTCATGCTCCCTGCTGATTGGTCCTTCTCACTGGCGGCAAGTTTAAAAGGCACCTCCTCTCTATCTTCAGTGCCTGTTCTTTGTGTTACCTCCTGGTGATTGAAGTGGCTTCCTGTTACTTTCCAGTTATCTACCTCCTTTCTGGACTGCAGAGCTGACGCTCATCTTCGGACATCTTCACTACGTTTGTCTTCAGAGCTGACGCTCATCCTCCTGAACTTTTACCACATAGTGGTCTGCAGAGCTGACACTCACTCTACGGAACTCTCCGCCACATAGTGGCCTGCAGAGCTGATGCTCACTCTACGGAACTCTCCGCCACATAGTGGCCTGCAGAGCTGACGCTCATCTTTGGACATCTTTACTACATTTTGTCTTTAGAGCTGACGCTCATTCTCCTGAACTTTTACCACATAGTGGTCTGCAGAGCTGACGCTCATCTTTGGACATCTCCCCTACAGTTGTCTTCAGAGCTGACGCTCATTCTCCTGAACTTTACACCACACAGTGGTTCACAGAGTTACAGCGATCTGCATTATCTTCATTACCATTACTTAGTGTATCGATCATCCTTCCTACGGTACTACTGCCTGTAGTCTTCCCAGGGACTTCCGTACAGTACTCTAGTAGGGACCGCGACCTGCGAGGTGACACCGCTAAGCCCATACCGCTTTGCGGCGGTTCCTGGTGAACACCGTCTCCTCGTTAGACTCCGCGCCCTGTTGGAGTAGTGCCAAACTGTTTGAATCTCCTGGTTTCGCTACATCTACCGAGTCTCCTTGTAAGAACCGTGACACACGGTCTTAATGAACCGTCCTTTTTCTTTACAAAAAAGAATCCAGCTCCTGCTGGCGAGGTAGATTTTCTGATAAATCCTCTTTGAAGGTTATCTGATATATATAAAGACATTGCCTTAGTCTCAGGGAGAGCCAGAGGATAGACTCTACCTTTGGGAATAGTTTTGCCGGGAATTAGCTCAATAGGACAATCCGATGCTCGATGTGGAGGAAGCGTCTCTGCAGCGGTCTTGCTAAACACATCAATAAAGTCTAAATACGGCTCTGGTAGTTTGAGGTGGGAGTCCAGAGAGAGACAAGAAAGTTGGTTAGGAGGAAGTATTTTCGAAAGGCATTGATTGAAGCACGAGGAGCCCCAGGAGGTAACTTGTGCGAGAGCCCAATCGAATTGTGGTGAATGTTTCCTGAGCCATGGTAGCCCTAAAATGATGGAATTAACGGACTGTGGGATAACCAGGAACTGAATCCACTCTTGATGGAGAACCCCTACCTGCAACTGAACTGGGGCAGTAGTGTCAGTGATGGAACCGTTGCTGACACGGTTACCATCAACTGCAGTAAGAACCAGAGGTTGCAGCAATGGAGTGCAGGGTATGTGAAGCTTCGACACCAGAGTGGCAGAGATGAAATTTCCTGCAGATCCGGAATCCACAAAAGCAGAACAATTTAGGGAAGAGTCCGAAAATGTGAGGGTGACAGGCATCAGAAAACTGTTATCTTTGGAAGGAGAGGGAGAATGGAGACATGAACCTAGAACAACCTCCCTGGTGTTGCCTAGGCGGTGAAGTTTTCCGGCCTCTTGGGACAGGAAGATAACAGATGGCCGGATTCTCCACAGTACAAACACAAACGATTCTTGATCCTGCGTTCTCTCTCATCCCGTGACAGACGAGAGCGTCCAATTTGCATCGGCTCTTCCGCCGGGAGAGCTGGAGATTGAAAACGAGGAGCCAAACGCACAGTGCGACGACCTTGGACCCTCTCCTGAGAGCGCTCTTGAAGGCGAATGTCTACCTTGACACACAAAGAGACCAGGTCGTCAAGCTTGGATGGAAGCTCTTGTGAAGCCAGTGCGTCCTTGATAGGGTCTGACAGGCCTTGCCAATAGGTGGCGGAGAGGGCTTCATCATTCCAGCCTAATTCTGAGGCTAAGGTACGGAACTGAACTGCGTTTTGACCTGCAGTTAAAGAACCTTGGTGAAGGGCTAACAAGCTGGATGCAGCCGAAGACACGCAACCAGGTTCATCAAATACCCTCCGGAAGTTCTCAATGAACGTGTCAGAATGAAGGAGAGATCCCTCTTCGTTCCCACAGTGGCGAGGCCCAAGCTAGGGCCTGTCCCGTCAGGAGGAAAATAATATAGGCCACCTTAGCTCTCTCAGATGCGAAGTTCTCCGGTGAAAGTTCAAATTGGATGGAACACTGATTTAGGAATCCACGGCATCCTTTGGGATTACCGTCGTATTTCTCTGGGGTTGGAATCTGTAGTGTTCTAGAGGTAGCCAGTACTGCGCTTGGTGGAGCAGCAGCCAGAGCAGGATCAGGAACTGGGGCTGCTGCCTGAGAGGTGCTCAGGGCATCCAAACGGGAAATCACTCCTTGCAAACACTGCAAGAGTTGTGCTTGGTTGGCCTCCTGGCGTTCTACCGTACTCCTAAATGGATGAGGAGGTCTCGGGATGAGGGTTCTCCGGTACCGTCAGTCATGGCCAGAGTAAACTGTCACGCTGTAGGCCTATGAGGCTGAAGATGATATGATACTAACCGGTATGGGTGCCACTGGTCAAACAGGTGCGGAGTCTAACGTACCCCTGGTGTTCACCAGGAACCCCAGCAAGGAGGTTTGGGCTTCGCAGCAGAGAGCACGCAGGTCACGCTCCTGTTAGCCAGTTACCAGTGTAGCGTAGAGAGGTCAGATGGTTCCAGGTCACAGCAATCAGGAATATCAGGTACAAAAGGGTAATCCAAAGAATAGTCGCCAAGCCGAAGTCACAGTACAGAATGGGTCACACAGAAGAGTAGAATGGTCGCCAAGCCGGGGTCACAACAGGTAATCAGGAATCAGAATACTCAGGAGTATGGAGGAATAGGGAAGCCAGGAACACTGGTGGTGAACCTGTTACTCTGGCACCCTAATGGCGCCAGAGGCAGGTTTAAATAGAGCCCAAACAGAAGTGATTGGCGGAGAGGGAATCTGCAGCAGCGTCCCGTTGCCTAGCAACGGAACTGAGGCCAGGGCGCATGCGCCCGCAATCCGGAAGTCCGTGGCAGCCGCCGGGGAGATCAGACGTCCGTTCCCCGTCTGACAGGGAATCAGCGGGGACGGCGTCTGACAGGTATCAAGCGGCGAGGGTGTCAGGATGAGTAACATGGCAGCTGCATGGTTACCAGGGAATGATTTTACTGGTGGTAGGATGGGGGATTTTGTGATCTATTTGTGAATAAGACTGAAGTTCTCTGTTAATTGTTAATAGTCAGCCTTTGCCATTTCTCAGGATCGTGGCTCCAATTAACTGGACAAATTGACAAAAATAAATACAACCCGACCTCCTTAGAGCACCAGAAGCTAACAGAGAACTCCATCCCCCACTTCCCATAAAGCCAGATTGGGGTTTACATTTCTCACAATAAATATATGTTCATGAGATGAATTCTCATGGTTGTGATTGTAACTTCTCATGGTGAGTAAGCCATCCAAGTATTAAAATGCACAGTGTGGAAGTTCATAGTGTTTACCATAATAACATCTTAAAACCAATAACGACACGGACACCGAAATAACGTTGGAATTAAAATATATTTATTAAATGGATAATATTAAACTAAAGGGGCTGAAAGGCGGACGAGAGCAGGGCAGTCAGCAAACACAAAACCAATAACGGTGGAAAGGTCAGACCATTGAACCACCAACCCAGGATCATACCTTATCTATTGGCCGTGCGAAATATATTTTCCACGGCAAGACTACACCCCCTATTTAAACCGCCAGCAAGATATTCAACAAACTGGCCCAGAGTCCCATTCACTGGACCCAACACACGGGATGACAACACAATCCGAAAGGGGGAGTAGTGACCTATGACAATATAACCCAAGCACCATATGCAAACTTACCAACTGCTACTCTCCCACCGAAAGCCAACATGAAACCATACTAAAAACTGCCGGGTGGGCGGGAGGAATCCGGAAACAGAGAGGGGAAAATGGTGGAGTACATAACCTATATAAAACTAAACCACCCCTCCCCCTCTCTGCCTATTGGTTAACATATAGCATAAGCCCATAGGCTAAACACCTAATCACTCACCCACGTGATTTTAACTGCGTTCAGGCTGATGGCCACACTTCTCATATGTTTTCCACATAAAAGTTTAGTTTTATATAATAGCTACATTATTATATACATTATTGTATATGCTGGATGAAAGAGGCTCTGTACTAGGTAATTACATCTAAATGTCTTTCTATTAACCTTATGTTTACATATGTTATTATGTGTAGAAAAAGAAACATAGGAAATGGTCATATTCCCCTATTATTCATGAAGTGTAATTGCACAACCCATCTTACGCATGGATCAGATTAGAGAAAACAATTTTCTATTTTCATATGAGCAAAAACAAACACAACTATATTTACGACGGCTGATTAGATGGATTTTGTGCCCTCTCTTCCTAGCCATTTCCTGTAATGTTCCACAATGTCTGTCCTATTATCCACATGCAGTAGACTGAAACCCTGAGTCATTTTTGTTGTAGACACAATAGAATCAGACAGAGGAGTGGCGGAATCCATATATCATTTCCACTTTTAATGTTAGAGGTTTCTTCTATACACTCAGACATAAGTAATATTTCAGTAGTATGAAATTCATTAAAGTTACTGATTGGAAATCACTAAAGAAAGCCCAGGGGTAAGGTGACTTTGTAAGTATCGTTTAACTTTAGGCACGTAGTAATGTCACTATGACTTATACTGAATATGTTTTTGACCTTTATTATTATTGGGAACTAGATAGTTTTGAACATGATCTGTCTCAGAAAAGACTGGAAGTACAGACGGAGATATTTTTGTAGTTGTGATATACAGATTGAGCCAGTATTATCCCAAAAGTAACTTTTTAATATCCAAAAAGGTATTTATTTTATTATCTATTAACCCCCAAGTCCAGCAATCACTTTTCCTGGGAGGCTGGGTCCCAAGAGAGGATAGAGACAGAGGAGTTAGAGCCACTGGCTGACAACAGTCTAATGCTACCTCGGATACTATAAACTACACTTTCCAGTGTCTGAGGACCATAGAAGCGGGAAGTGATATCAGAACCCACCAATTGCTGAAAGGTTTGTGCCAGAGAAGGAGAATTGCAGGAGTGTAGCCAGATATAAAGGAGATGCGGCCAGTGCCTAGACCACAGCTTTGCTAAGTAGAGCCAATGGAGGGAGCTATGTATTGCAGCTAAGTCCACTGAACCTGTCAGTGAGCATACAAGTCATGGGAGGGTGAGCATTGTGGAAAAGGCTGCTGTAGAAAGTGTCAAGTCAGGGAGGGCATTAATGAGAGACTGAGCTTTATGAAGACAGTTATTGAAAAGTGAAATAGCTGCCACAGTGAAAGCTGCCAGTTTGCTAAATAAAGCTGCCAATCTAACAGGTAGACCTGCAAGGTTACTAGAGAGCATTGCCACATTCACAGTTTAAACTGTCATTTTCAGAGGAGAGTCTGCCATTACCAGAGCGTAAGCTATTAAAGGTCAGTTTCTCTCCTCTCACTCCATTCTTGACTCACTGCTTCCTCCCCAAACATTCCCCTGAGACTGAACTCACAAAAGTGTTCAATGATCTACTTAAATCAAAGTCTTAGGGTTATATTTATCCTCCAGACCTCCTCTGCTGCATTCTGACACTGTTGAAGAGGTGTAGGAACGAAAATTTTCATTGAGGTGGGGGGGCTTGGAGCCCTTTTTTCTTGCATTTGCTATCTCATTTTACGACAGTTTTTGTGTAGAAGTTCATGGGGGGGGGGGCAAAACATAGTCTTTGCCCATCTGAATAGAAATCATGGGGGGGGGGGGGATTGCCCCCTGGTTCCTACACCCCTGTCTCTGGCACATCCTCCCCTCCACTCTCTCTCAATCTGTTGGGGTCCCTCAGGGCTCTGTTCTTGATCCTCTGCTTTTCTCACTGTACACCAGTCTCTAAGGGAACACATTTTCTAATTTGGCTTCCAGTTCCACATCTATAGTGACAACTCTTACATTTACCTCTTAACCAACTATCTATCTGCTATCTCCACATGGATGCCCTAATGCTATCTAAAGCTCAATATGTTCAAATCACAACCTGTCATCTTCCCTTTTCCCAGAGTCACTACCTCCTCTTAAATCTACCTCACTGTCAATAAAGTTACAAATTCCTTAGTCTTCCAAACCCGCTGCCTTGGTGTTACAGTCTGTCCTCTGCTTTACGTACAGTCTTTTTCCCAGTCCGGTCACCTTCACTTTAGAAATATTTGAAAATACAGTCTCTTCTTACTCAAGATGTTACCATATTTCATATCTAGTCTTTCATCATCTCCTGCCTTGACTACTGCAACCTCCTCCTATCTGGCATCACCCATCTATCCCCACTTCAGTCCACCTTAAATATTTCAGCAATACTGATCTTCCTCTATTTCTGCTCCACATCTGCTGCACCACTTTGCAAATCCCTATGCTGGCTTCCCGTGTCCTCCAATATTCAATTCATATAACTCATCCTTAAATACAAAGCCCACAACAGCAACATCCCTTCATTCATCTCAAATCTCTTTGATCTACCTCTGACCTGCACCTCGCCTTGTGTTTGGTAATCACTTCTCACTTCCTCCACAAGACTTCTCACGTAACACCCAATATGGAATACCCTATCACAGCCTTTCATACTCCCACAATCTTCAAATCTTTAAACACTCTCTGAAAACCTAGCTATATATTAGACCTTATCCTACTCCCAACTGTACTAAGCACCTCAGAACCAGGGGCGGATCTAGAAAAATGCTGTACCCAGGGCGAGATGGGGGGGGGAGGCGATTTAGGCCCTGCCCCTTTCTAACATCTTAGGCTGCTGACGGCTGCACACTATGTGCAGGTCCGTCCAGCCGTGACAAGCAGGGACAGTGTGCTGACCGGCTGCTCTGATTGTAGTCAGAGCAGCCGGGCAGCACACTGTCCCTGCCTGTCACGGCTGGACGGAGTTGCACATACTGTGCAGCCGTCGGCAGCAAGTGCCCCCCTGGATCCGCCACTGCTCAGAACACCCTCACAATTCTCTAGATCTCCATTCTGAGTCATGCCTTTTGTTTCAGCTGTGCCCTCATCCAATTAGAATGCAATATCTCTAATAAACAGAGCCCTTCCTAAGCTTTGTTTTCACATCAGCATTTATTTTGCCTGCAGTGTATATCCTTGATATTTGTATGTTTTGTTTTCCCTACTATCTAGCACTGCCAAGCCATGTTGCGTTTTACAAATCAATGATAATAATAGCATTTGTCATAGTGATACCCACATATTTATCATACTGCATCTATTTATATTAGGACATCTTATGCGCAATCTGTTTTTCGGTATCTATTTATATTTAGAGGATTTGCACTTCCTCTGTTTGATTTGCTGCACTTGATGTCCTATTTATATTAATTTGTTTGTTATATTGCCTATTAGCGCCGGAGACCTTCTAGTATTTTGTTAATAGTGATACCCACCACAACATCCTGCTACCTCATCATCTCAGAGAACATGTTCATGATTAATTTGTTTTAATTTTCTTGTTTTGTACCAGTTCATTGTGACTCATTAAACAGATTTAGACAGTTTAGGGTGTGTCCCTTTAGGTCTAAATGTGATAACTGTCCACGTTAAGCCCTTGCCTTAAGTCTGAGTAATCATACAAGGAGTGGGAAACTTTCATTAAAACAAAGGTAATTTACATGTCAAATTGCCCAGTTTGCTACTGATTTTTTTTACTGGTTAAAATTTGTTATTCAAAAAATCTATTTTAACATACATTGTCAGCACTTCTATTTATTAAATAAAATCCCCTACTATTCCATGTGATAGGTGTTCAATCACAAAATTTGCCTTGAACACTGATGCTACATTTGTGTGAACATAGTTCTGCAATTCAGTTGGCAGGTTTATTAAATTATATTTTCCTGGCTGAATTCCATATGCCAAGTATACAGAATATTACTTACATGGAGTCTGGCGTTCTACTCAAATATCAGTCACTCCCATGCCTGCTGCGATCTGTGATGCCCTCCTGATTTCTGGTGAGGTGGGCTAATAGCATGTCGAGCAGGGCCATCTTTTCCATTGGGCACGATGGGCAGGTGCCCAGGGGCCCCATAGGCAAGGCTCTTAATAAGAATAAATAATCCTGCAAAAAAAAAACTTCAAGGGTCACTGAGCGAGTACATTTAAAAAAAGCAGTGCATCGGGGCCCCTATATATATATATATATATATATATATATATATATATATATAGGGGCCCCGATGCACTGCTTTGCCCAGGAGCCCGTAATGTTGTTAAGATGGCCCTGATGTCAAGGAGAGCATCACTAGACCCAGGGTCAGTCTGGTACTTGGTCGATCCCCGCTGAGACCAACTGTCTGAAGGGCAATGTGGTAGGTGTATGCCTGGGGGTGGACTGGGACTGAACAATTTTAAGCTTTAGGGGCTGTCTCTTTATAGCCACACACTGCATGGCTGAGAGAAAGGCAGAAGATACTCCTCTGCAGCTCTGGTTGTGCTTAACACAATTTGTCTCTAAGGGCAGTTTGACTGTGCACTTCCTTTGTTCATACTTGCCTACTTTTTAACCTCCCTTATGGAAGATCCCAGAGGTGAGGTCCAACCCGAATGGGGATTTGCTGAAGAGGTGTGTCCAGCCACCAGAAGAAATGTCACACCCATAGAGGGATTGTTGCCAGCTGGCATGTGTCCTATTGGAAAAAAAAAGAACCACTGCCCCAGTCACCTGAAAGATTCTTCTTTCCTTCTGACACTGTACCAGAAGGAAAGAAGAATCACTTAGGTAAAGTGACTGGGGCTGTGATTCTTTTTTCTTTCAGACATACCACTGAGGGCGAATGCCAGCTGGCCTCACCACCTCTAGAGTCTAATCAAACCCCTTCTGCTGGCCCCTACCATTTATGCCTTTCAGTTAATAGCCCCTGCTGGGCACTTCATGCCCTAGTCTGATACTGACTAGGCAATGGCAGACTTGCCTGATCTGGTGGAGCCTCCAAATCGGTTTCTCTTTTTCTTTCAGTTTCAATTGATTTCATGAATCAGAGTTATGATCTGAAATAGTTATCTATTTGTGGCTAATTAGTAGAGATGAGCGGGCTCGGATATCTGAAATCCGAACCCACCCGAACGTTGCCGATCCGAGCCGGATCCGAGACAGATCCGAGTATTCCCGCCAATTGCAAAACTGAAACCGAGGCTCTGAGTCATAATCCCGCTGTCGGATCTTGCGATACTCGGATCCTATAATTTCCCCGCTAGCCGGCGCCATCTTCACTCGGGCATTGATCAGGGTAGAGGGAGGATGTGTTAGGTGGTCCTCTGTCCTGCTATATCTCGTGCTGTGCTGTGCTGTGCTGTTCAGTTCTGTCCTGCTATATCTCCTGCTGTGCTGTGCTGTGCTGGGGAAATAACAATGCCCTTAGAAGGACACAGCACAGCACAGCACAGCACAAATTTTTTTAAAAAAAGTTAAAAAAAAAAAAAAAAAAAAATTATAAAAAAAAGAAATGAAAAAAAAATATCCAAAAACAATCCTGCAGTATAAGTCCATTGGTACTGCAATATTACAAAGTTCACTGATTCTGCAGAATAGACTGGGAATTAGTGGAAATGATTGTTATTGAATGTTATTGAGGTTAATAATAGCGTAGGAGTGAAAATAAACCAAAAAACTTGATTTTAACACTTTTTATGTTTTTTTTAAAAATAAATCCGAATCCAAAACCTTAAATCCGAACCAAAACCTTTCGTCTGGTGTTTTGCGAAACAAATCCAACCCCAAAACCTCAAGCAAATCCAAATCCAAAACACAAAACACGAGACACCAAAAGTGGCCGGTGCACATCCCTACTAATTAGAGAATATTTAAGTGCTACACAGCTCTAGCTATTATTGTGTAATTTGCACTTGACAAATAAAAACTACTTGCCGATTGGTTGCTGTAGTTCCATGCACATTTTGCACCTGGGTGTGAAGGAAGAGGTTCCAATAGTGTTATGTGTCTATCCATAACAGGCATGTTATTTAATTTGCTATCCCCTCTTTTTCTTAGGGTATGGGAACCAGGCACCCTGTTTTTCATGGGCAAGATGAAGTTTGAAACAGCCCCAGAATTTAAGGTCCTGTTTAGTAACAAGATTCCTGCTTCGGAGTTCCTTTTTATTGAAGTAAGCTTTCAGTGGGTACATGGGAGACACCAGACAGACTCATAGCGGGGAACTGTAGGAACCTCAAGTGATGTAAAGCTGTGCACTCTTCTGAGTATTACAGTACCCGAAACATCGCTGATTATTGCTTGCACTTATGTTGGCGTGTGTTTTTATATGTATCTTTCACCCATTTTTTGCCTATAGGGTATATGTGCAATACAATTTCTATTACCCCGGTGTCTTTACACTTTATACAATGGGGTTTATGTTCAATACACTTTCTATTGGCCAGTACATATTACAGCTAGCTGCATTAAATCCTGTACAATAGAGTGGGTGCTGGCAGGGTAGACATTGTGATGGAAGCCGTAGGACTCTGGTAAAAATAGATACATCTTTATTTCTATAACTAACAGATGTCAAAGTTGGTAGAGCAGATTGTGGAGAGGTTTATGCTATCTGTACGCACTGCAGTATCACTGCTGGTATCAGGCATTTTGCCTGATATCACAAGGCGTGTGTTGTGAAAACAACCACAATGCCCCTTCGTAACCAGACTTATAGGATTATTTTCTGGCAAAATGGTAAATGTGTTTGGTAGATGACCACACTCACAGTCGTAAAGTTAGAAGCAATATAGCTGCTGGGCCTCAGGGAGCGACTGGCCATCTCTCATCCAATTTAGCCTCTATATGTATGGCAAAATTGGACATTGGTGATTAATTTTCTGATTAATTACATTGCATTTTTTGATTATTTTTTAAACAATAGTTTTTCAAAAATTTGAAACTTTAATCAGATACCAGATTTCTTGGAAAGGAGGTATTCTGCATTATAATTGCTCTTTTACTGTTTTGAGTGTTTTCCTAGAAGTTTCTAATTGGTTGGTGTTGTTTTTCAGGCAGTTTATCTTCAATCTATATTAACTATTTATGTCTCTCAGTTATTAGCCAGTGCAAGCATAGTGTCTCAATGATATATAACAGGCTGATATTCTGATTGTATTGTACACATGGGGACTCTATATCAGTCCAATGACCACATTCTGCTACTGTTTGCATAGTTACTCTACAGAACTGATCAATGATTTATGAGGCTATTCATCCACGTCTCCCATCATGGAGGAAGTCTTTGCATTAATATATTATAAATGGTGCAGTGACATGTATAACTGTTTGAACACATAATAATTATTTTGGCTACTTGTTTATAAAGAACTAACATATTCCAAAGGAATGGAAAAGTAATTTGCTGTATAAATTTAAAAAACATAAAGCAGTGATTTTCAGGATACCTAAATGATACTGTTTGTTATGTGGACCTAGAATGGTCTTGAATGGGGTTCTCTGTAACTTCTGTGACAAGCTCAGAGCTTTGTAATGTGATAGCCAATATACATTATGCATTATGCTTACTTTTCCTCAAGGTCATGTAAGTAAGATTACAACATTGTACACAAAAGTGACATATCTGCCGACAAACAAACATTTGACAGTACAGAGGGCAGACAGAGGCACTTTACTGGTGCATAAATTGCATCCAGGGTTGACTTGGCCATAAACCTCACAGGAGTTTTCTCATCATGGGTTTAAGCTTGTTTATTTTTTATTACAAAGTTTGGTGTTAGGAGTGGAGCACCTCTGATTCTGGTCTGGGTGGCACAGGCTTTTATATGTGGGACATGGACCCTGGAAGACCGCCCTTGGCATTAGTATGTTTCCTGTTTGTTGGGAGTTGTATTATGCAGAGCATATCAGCCTTCATCCCCTATTCTCCCTTCCCTTAATCCTCATGTACCCGTTCCTCCCTGTTTCCTCCAACTGGCTGCATTTGGAAAGACACCTCCTAATTTACACATACCGTGTACCACATGTCCAACCAATAAGACTATAGAGAGAAGTTTCTGCCTCCTATTGCATACAGCACAAAATGGAAGTCGTATAGGAAGGCTTTTAATGTAATGTGGCTGTAATGGTGGGTGCTATTTAATAGTGGGGCTTATTAATTTAAGGTGGGGGATGGGGCTATTAATTTAATGCTAGGTTGGTTTGGGGGCTATAATTTTAATGTGAGGCCAAGTTGGGGGAAGACAGCTATTTATTAAATGTGAATGGTATTTATTTGATGTTTAAACTGGTTGGAGGGGAATACGCTTATTTATTAAATGTGTATGTTACTAATTAAATTTTTGGGTTGTTTGAGGGGAAATAGGCCTATTTATTAACTGTCATTGCTAGTAATTTAATGTTGGAGCTAGTTGATGGGAATTAGACCAAGGCGTATATTTACTAAACAGCTGGTTTGCAAAAGTGGAGATGTTGCCTATAACAACCAATCAAATTCCAGTTATCATTTATTTAGTACATTCTACAAAATGATAGATAGAATCTTATTGGTTGCTATAGCCAACATCTCCACTTTTACAAACCAGCAGTTTAGTAAATATACCCCCAAGAGTTTTTACTTGTTGCAAAGCTTTCCCTATATGTAAATATCTCTTTTCCAAAGAGGGCCCTAACATTTCAGGATCTAGACAAGCAGCAACTGAGATTACTATCAGCAGCAGATAGTGAAAGCCACAAGAACAGGTAGGAGAGAACATCACTGTCTATCAACTGTTCTAATTCTGCAGGACTGTCCTTCTCAGTCAGGACTTTGTACCGATAGATTGGAGGTATGTCCTGCGTCATTCTGGGTAGCTGTGATGTGCAGCATTGTCAGTGTGTTCTAAAATAAAGTGGCTGGAGAGCTGAGGAACATCACCTGGGCCTGCCCCTGTCTATACCCCATGCTGACCCGAGCTCCCACAGCAGTGGAGTGGCAAGCTGTATATTGCCCCGCCTTCTGCTAATTTGACCCCGCCTACAGCATGAGGCCATTTATATAATATTTTCTGCTTTAAGTTCACAATCCAAAGCAAAACAATATGGCACATAAGTATCACACCACCGAACAAATATGGATGTAGCTTGTTTGTGATATTCTGTGAAAAAAAAAATACTTCTCCATTCTCTCAACATCTCCTGCTTTGACTACTGCAACCTCTTTCTGTCTGTCATTCCCCTCACCTATCTCTCCCTGTTGCAATCTATTCTAAATGCCATGGAAAGACTTATCGTCATATCTCACCGCTCTACATCAGCTGCACCACTCTGCAAATATCTACACTGACTCCCCATATCCTTCAAAATCTACTGTCACAATTTCTT
Source organism: Mixophyes fleayi (assembly GCF_038048845.1). NCBI lineage: Eukaryota > Metazoa > Chordata > Amphibia > Anura > Limnodynastidae > Mixophyes > Mixophyes fleayi. The sequence goes on along the minus strand of NC_134404.1, from coordinate 59,549,041 downwards.
CCCTGAGCCATACATGCTCCTCCTATTTCAGTTGTCTTTTTTCCCATTAGTAAGCGCTCTCGTGGCAGGGCCCTCAATTCTCTTTCTTTTCCATTTATTTTGTCTACCTTGTATGTCCCTGCTTTATTTATGCCATTTTTTTCTCACTGTCCGTTGCTGAAAAGCGTTATGGCGCCTTACAAATGAGTGATAAGAGTAAAAAAAATAATATATATATATATTATTATAAACTAGATTTACTAAACTGCGAGTTTGAAAAAGTGGACATGTTGCCTATGGCAACCAATCAAATTCTAGCTTTCATTTATTTAGTGCACTCAACAAAATGACAGCTAGAATCTGATTGGTTGCTATAAGCAACATCTCCAGTTTTTTGAAACCCGCAGTTTAGTACATATACCCCACAGTCTGTCTTAGTGGAAAGTGAAATGCCACTCTGTTGCCTGTGAATGTAGTTTGACAGAGTAATCAGTTGACACCACACATAAATGCGGTCTGTACCTTTTCTGCAAGTACCGCAAGCACTCTTAAAGAGACTGATCTAAATTTTGACACACAGACTCGGTGTCACAAATCCCCCTAATTCTCAGGTCACATCATTAAAGCTTGGCTAAGGATCACATTTAGGATTAAATTGACCAGAAGCTTCCAGCGGGAGCAATTACCCAATAAAACAATTGAAAACAAATTGACAAAGCAGTGGTATTATCTGTAGAGCTACTCTCATCCGTCACTCATTCTCCAACACAAGTTCTTAATGGGAAAACCAATTTCTCCCAACTAATAGGCCTCCTTGGAATTAATCTGAGAGACAATAGGGTAAAGGAGTGGTTCTGCTATTAGCAAATGATGCAGAGCCAGGTTTTCATTATAACAGGAGCTGCAGTCCCTGTATTCCTCTATTATGTTCTGAACGCGAATTACAACCCTCATTTGAAGTGATTAAGTGGATATAATTATTTTTCAATTAAAAGTTAGGTATTCCACTCCAGATCCATCATTTAAACTTGCTTTCCTCTCTTTCTATCTCTCTGTTATATGAAATATGCCCGTGTGTCTGCAGATTAAAATAAGTCACAGGATCATTAAGCCAAAAATAGAGCTTGTAATTTATATTTCAGAGCCTGTGAGCTAAAGATTCGAGGAGTAATCGTGCTGAGGAGAGTGGGGGGGATTAGGAGTATTTCCAAGTGCATGTGTCATTTAACGGTTTATTCCCTGCTAGGTGACCAGATGACACATAAGGTCCAGAAATCTATTGCATTACATATGTTTTTATTGCACTAATGACACCATATTAAAAGATCGAGCTGGAGCTATTTAAAAATATATTATACTAAAATATCACTGACTGAATTTTTGAAACACAATGCAAATGCTTTTGCTTAAAACAGAAAGCACATCTGTACCTCTGACAGATGTTTTGTTTAATACGGGCTGTTTGGTGACAGCAGGTGCAGTCAATAGTTTTCAAGGACAATTTGACCATAGTGTGTATTGTTCAGCTAAGTGCGAGAGGGCTTATAATCTAAAGGGCAATAACTAAAACAATAATAAGAAGTGACAATTAGGCAAGGATGCTGAGTTGTGAGTATGGATGTTTGTTTGGCATAAAATACACAAATGTGTACTTGCGTATGAACGCAACAAAAATGTCCGTATGCAGATCTGACATTTGTGCTCGGAGAGGTGGAAAGGCAGAGCGGAGAAGGTAAGGGGAGATTTATTGTAGATTGTGAAGGGGAGGTCAAACTTAGTCCAAATACAGTAAGGGTGTATTTCCGTAATTGCGACTGTGATGGAGGCACAGATATGCCTGTCAGTAGCTGTATCACTTGTGGGTTTTTGAGGGCTAGCGCAACTGATGATGATTATGGTTGTCAGCACTAACTAGTCGCTTCTGATTGGTTGCTTACATATTGCCCTTTGAAGCTGATAGCGATGTGGTGATTTTGTGGCCATATTTTAGAATACATTTTTCACTACTTTTATGAGTACACTGGAATGAAGATTACATCTACTGTATTATAGAGGGTTTTTCGCCATCAAAAGAGGAAGAAAGCTGATCTTGTGCTTATGACTGATGTACCCCGATATGAGACGTCACATCTGCTACTGGTGCAGAGCTGGATACATCTTGCAGGGGCGTAAATACACTTTTTTTTACGTGCATACTTTTATGGCTTTTTTATGCATATCCATCCAACTCAGCGTCAGCCGCTATGTGAGACACTATTAAAGGAGTTAGCTGGGAAGTAGATAGTTATTGTTAGGAACCCCTCCAGCCGGCACAACACAACCCGGAGTCTACTCTGCCAGTCAGGTGTTCACTGGAGCCCCTGATGGTGGGGACAGACTGGGCTACAGACTGACAGAGGGTCGTGAAGTGTGTACCGGCTGGGGAGAACCCAGGCAAGCGGAGTGGAATCCAAGCAGAGGTCAGGGGCCGGCAGCAGACAACGGTACCAATAAACAAGCTGAGGTCAGGGGTCATGAGCAGGCAGGGAGGTCGGTATTCAAGCCAGAGGTCAGGGTCACGAGGTTCACAAGCAAAGTCCAAATCCAAGCCAAGGGTCATACACGGGAAAACAACAGCAAGTCTAATAGACAGGAACAAGGCAGAGAGCAGGCTTAGCAGACTGGATGCAGAACTAAGGCCAAATAGCCACCAGGCTATTAAGTATTTCTGCGCACGCGCCCGGCTGTCCCCTGTTGCCGGGACGCAGCACTACACTGCGGGGAGTTGGGAGGAAGTGATGTCCCGGTCGTCATGGTGACGGCCAGGACGCCAGGGCGCACGGGGAGCGAGTTGCGGCGGCTGTGAGTACCGCCGCGGCTCGTGACAGTTATATTTAAATGTCATTTAAATCCATATCTTTTTATCCCTTGAACAAGGTACAGGGGTTTATTTATCGAACAGTGAAAATACCTTTTCTTGGGATAAAGAAAGGGGGTGGTGGCAAGGAAAGTCATAAACACAAACAAACAGAAAGTGAGGGTTGCGCTGCTGGATGAGTACTAAAATAAAATTGGGACCAATGGAGATCTCTTGAAAAATTTAGAACAGGCACTGAACAACAATCAAAACATTTATTGTAAATAAAAATATGTCCAGTACAGAGTACTGGCAATAATCAAAGATATGCTGCACAATAAAACAATGTGAAATCACTCTGTCATATAGCTGTGACATAGAAACATAAAATCCAACTCAATTGCATATACACAGCCGCGGCTGGTGAACTAGATAAAAATCAGTGTAACATATGGTTGCGCAACCAAAGTGAGTATGGCCAATAAAAAATCAATCAGTAAAAAAGCACCATCAAAATGAGACGGTATTGGTAAAGTCTCAATAGGATCGGAATAGATATAAATAAATAGTAACATGTATATTGTATGTGGATTCCTCCTTAGATTATAGAATCACCTGAATCCAAAACATCCGACAGGTGTAGTATACAGCCTGGATCTTGATGATCGCTACTATATCTCAGTAGCTACCTACTTATTGGATTAGAGGCAAATAAATGTTACCGGTATCTCGTGATTAGCAGTCCAATTTTTAGCATGAATCACGCCCCAATGACACTGGGACCTTGCTGAGATGATTTTGAAGTGTAATATCCACCGGCTGTAGATGTTTAATCACGGGGCGAGCCGATTAACTGCCTCCAGCGCGAATCAAGCAATATCGTATAAATGGGTCCTGCCAGATGATCCTCAGATATTATAACTGCCCCGCTATAGATATCGAGGCCGGCCGAGGTCGGTAATGGCGGCAAATCGGAATAGTATCCACTTGACGAACACAAGTCAAAAGAGGATTCAGATAATGAGGCAATCACACATAAAGTCCAATTCACAAGAAACCCCCGCTGACGTGTTTCGTGCCCGTTCCAGGCACTTTTTCAAAGCCTATTTTAGTACTCGTCCAGCAGCGCAACCCTCACTTTCTGTTTGTTTGTGTTTATGACTATCCTTGGTGGCTGTCAGCAATCCACCACGGGTGTGCAGCAGCTGAAGAGTACGTACATTTAGATTTTTTTTATCATAATCTGTATTCCCTACTATCTAGTTTCTGAATTTTGTATCCCTAGGGGCTCTCTAGTGCGCGCCAAATAACCCCTAGTGGGTTACCTGTTATTGGTGGCAAGGAAAGCTCAGCCGGTCCATCAGCACAACAAACAGGGTGGCATAGTAAGTTCATCCTGTCACAGGTACTTTGATATCTCGACTGACATCAAGATTATGGTATAACACAATTCTTTTTTGAGGTCAACATATCAGAGCTATACAGCATGAAACCCCAGATCTTAAGGGACTAAAATAACGGACAAACAAAACTTAACTAGAACTCCAAAACAGTTTGGAACACTGGCCTAGAGGAGCATTAACCAGCTGATAGCGAATCTAGCTCATGCCCCTAAACTTTATAACAGCTATACGCTAATCTAACTTAACCAACCTATACCTGACCTAATTAAACACTAATGACCTATGCTAACGATTAACTAACTTAGCCAACATTATAACAATACTGACCTATGTTTATACTAACAAACTAACTAATCTATCTATACTATACATGATTAAATAAAATAAACTATCTATACAGCCATCTCAAGTTATTCCTCCACAGTCAGCAATTGCTATCCCTGGGTCTGTCCTACGATGTTTCCCCATGCAAGTACCGTTACTGTCCTCGCATTGCTAATGTATGTCAGGATATTTGGCGAGACATCCCAACTCGCTAGTCACAAAAGGGATAGGCTTAACAAAAAGTCGGCAGGGTTCTATGTAAATGTGTCCATATGTGGGCGGGGTATAGGCATAACTGAGCGGATTTATTTTGACCCAATTTTGTTATTCTAAATGTTGAGAGGTATCCATTTATTTACATCTTTGTTGGACCTTACCTTTGCAATTCTAAGCCACAATCTGTGTTATCAGCTGTATGTGCACCAGCATTATTAATGTTTACCTGGCCAGAGTATTGTCATATTGTTATTTATATCATTGTTAGGTGTGAAAGACTGCTTGCAAGTCTCATTGAGTTGAAATGCTTGTAATTACTTTTATTGGACAAGCAACAGTTTGATAAGGGTGGTAGGTAGTTACTGATTTCTAGCAGCATATATTTATTGTCATTTTGGCTATGGGTTCTACTGTTTGATTGAATATTTTAGTTTATTCTAGCCCAGTGTTTATATATTTTGTCTATCCAACTCATGGGATTGTTGGCAGAGATGTTTAGTTGCCATTGTCTGTCTGGGTGTGAAGTTTGATATCGGAGACCAGTTTGGTAGCATAGTATATTGTTATATATCCCTACCTTTGTTCTTGCTCATTTCTTAATTCTCATTTATTCCTCCTGCAACTGTCTATTGTTTGTCATTGACTTTGAAACCATCACCTTTAGAAACCATTTATTCTCTTTGCCCCTTAATAAATGTTCAAAGGGAGATTCACCTATTTACTGTCTGCTGGTGTCAATCAGGGCCGGACTAGCCATCTGGCAGTCCTGGCAAGTTGGCTAAATGTGCCGGTCCAGTTAAACAGCGGCGGATTGGTTATTACTTTATTTTTCTTATATTGTGTCTGCCATCCGGATCCCGGCATGACAGTCTGTGCGCCCGAGCTATTGGGGCCGGCCCTAGCCTATTGTGACCGGTGCCAACATTGACTTCCTGGTGGCTGGTTCCTCTCCAGGAACCAGCCACCTTACTACATGTGCCGCGCTCCGCCCCCCCTTGCTGTTTCTCACTTCCACATCTAACTTCTGTCACAGACTCCCAGTGCGGGTACGCTCAGACAGGCTTCTTGCCTGTCTGAGCTGACAGCTGCGGCTCCTTCCTCGCCCAGCGGAGAACCAGTAGAAGAACAGATCTTTGGTATGAGACACCATAATCAGGGAAGGACACTACTGCATGGCATAATAGGATTTGGAGGCACTACTGTGGCATAATATGAATTGGGGGCACTGTTGTGGCATAATATGAATTGGGGGCACTATGATGGCATAATATGATTTGGGGGCACTATTGTGGCATAATATGATTTGGGGGCACTATTGTGGCATAATATGAATTGGCGGTACTACTGTGTGGCATAATTTGGAAATGGGGCACTACTGTATAGCATAATCTGAATTGAAGGTAACACTATCTGGCATAATGTGAACTGGAGCACTACTGTGTGGCATAAGATGAACTGGGGGCACTACGGTGCGGCATAATGTTTTGGAATTTATATTGTATATTGGTTTGCCTTGGTAAAACAATGTAAAAATAGCCTTTGTGCAATATTTTATCATATATTTACAGTAGCACTGGTTTTTATCACCTAAATTGTTTATATATTTATGTGTACATTTAGAACATATCAAAATTAAGTTCCTCTATCTCTCTACAACAAAAATGTATGTTATTCAGAAATGTAGAGAACTAAAGTTGATTTTTTTTCATATTTGTCTGTTTCATTATAATATCTACATATCTTCCACTAAAAATGCTGCTTTTAGGGCACGTTCTGAAAGTCAGGACCCTTGTCCTGACTGTGGAGAAATATGTCCCACTCCGGCAAGCAGGAGCACTTCTGCCAAAGGAGGATGGCTAGTTCTTTTTCATGCACAAGTTTCTTGTCATTGTGGGTTATGGAGGGGGCCCCAACAATTTGCTGTACCGAGGCCCAAAATTTCTCTTGGTGGCCCTGCCTGTGAACCAAGGGGGCAGACGTCTCCAGGTAAATAATCTAAATGTTTCCTATCTAATTAAATTGATGGATCACATCCAATTAGCTCTCACCCACCCCTCTACCTCCCTTAATTTATTTACTGTGTTATTTAAACTTAATAGAATAGATGTATATCCAATTAATGTAGTAAAAAAAAAATATTCCTCTGACATTTTGCTGTAGATGGAAACACTTTTAAAGTGGCATTTTAGGTTCAGGTGATCACTCTATAGTTATGTTCATTTCTGATATATTTGTTAACATTTTATTTTTTGTGGAATGATTCATGAAAATTCTGCAATTAAAATTAAATTGAAAGAAAAGGGTACTTGTTAATTATATGTGTGCAACTACTCTGTTGCTGCTATTTTGTGGAAGATCTGAAAAAAGCAGAACATTGGTTCCCTACATTGATGCCTGTATAATTGGTGGTATTGCTGTAGCATGGGGGTGACATGGTGGTGGTAATGTTGTAGAGTGTTTGAGGGTTAGTATTGCTAATAAGTGGGAGAGGGTATTGCTGCAATGTATGTGTGTGTGTGTGGGGGGGGGGCGGTGGGTTATTTATTGCTGTAACTTGGGTACTAATAATGTATTGTCATGGTATTTAGGGTATTTATTGATGTGTTGGAGGTGCTAACAATATAATGTTGGGGGTCATTAGGAGAAATAGGCCTATTTGTTAAATGTGAATGCTATTGATTTAATGTTGAAACTGGTTGGGGGGGCGTAGAGTGTTTATTAGTTGCACAGCTTTCCAGGAGGTGAACAGTATCCCTTTTCCAAACAGGGCCTGTTAATTTAAGGTGAGGTGTCAGGACCTTTAATTTAATGCTGGGCTGGTTTGAGAATAATTTAATGTCCGGGCTACTTGAAGGGAAATAAATCTATTTATCAAATGTGACTATTATTATTTTAATGTTGGGGCTAGAGGGTGGCCTAATTATATAAAATGAGTGCTATTGATTTAATGATGAAGCTGGTTGGAGTTTTTCTAAATTTCATGTACCCATTTTTTTCCCAAATAGGGCCCCTAACATTCCAGGATCCAAATAAGGAGAAACTAAAGACACCAGCAGCCACAGGTGGTGAAAGTGACAAGAACAGGTAGGAGAAAGCAGGACAGTCTGCCATCTGTTCTAGATCTGGGGAGGCAGTCCCGAATTTGGATAACTGTCCTGCTTAGTCAGGAATTGGTCTGACTGCAAGGACAGTTGGGAGGTATGTCTCGCTTCATACTGTACTGCTCGTGAAGGCAGAGCTGAGCGCACTTAACAGTAGTGCACACAGTATTACCTGTGTATTTGTCTAAAATTTGTCTAAAAAAATAGGAGTCCTGATCAGGCCCTGCGCTCCCATTAGGCAACATTAGGCAGTTGCCTAGGGCGCCGGTCTCTGGTGGGCGCCACAAAATTTAATTACATTTAGTAATACTGTGCGGCGACCGCTGAGCATAACTTCCACGGCCACCTCACAACTTCCAATAGATCCACAGGGAGGGGCTATTGATCGCCACAGCCACCCTCCCCTCCAACAGCCGATGGGGCGCACCATCTCTCTGTCTCATCCCCTCCACTCCCCCTCCCCTGATGATGATGTCACGCTCAACAGTGTCAGTGAGGAGCCCGGCAGAGAGGTGCATCAGCATGGAGAAAAGTTTCAGATAAGGAAAAAGAGGGGAGGGGGGCTTTGGTATTCTACAGGGGGGGCATTGGTATGCTACAGGGGGCGGCATTGGTATGCTACGGGGGGCATTGGTATGCTACAGGGGGGGTATTGGTATGCTACAGGGGAGGTACATTGGTATGCTACAGGGGGACATTGGTATGCTACAAGGGGGTCACATTGGTATGCTACAGGGGGGACGACATTGGTATGCTATTTTGACCTTTTGCCTAGGGTGCACCGGCCCTGGCCCCGATGTCTTAAGTGCCCTGGGACCACCTAGCCTTAATCCAGCCCTGGTTAGGAGAAATAAGCTGATAGCTGCTCCTAGTCCCTGGACAGAACACAGCCTGCAGAGCAAGCCAAGGATCTCTAAATCTCATGAGTGTTACAGAGTCATGGGGGTATATTTACTAAACTACGGGTTCAAAAAGTGGAGATGTTGCCTATAGTAACCAATCAGATTCTAGTTATCATTTACTTTCTACAAAATGATAGCTAGAATCTGATTGGATGCTATAGGCAACATCTCCACTTTATCAAACCGGCAGTTTAGTAAATATACCCCAAAGTGTCAATCCTTTACTTAATAAAGTATAAAAGTCTATGGACAATTTTAACTATTTGGTTTAAGGAACATTTTTTTTTGATGAAGCAAAAGTTTATTTAGGGTATGTTTCAAGGCTATTAGCAGGGTTCACTGTATAGCAAATTATAATGTAACTAGCAATAAATGGCTTCTGGTGTCTTAAGGGGTAATGAAATTTATTTTATTTAAGGCTACACACTGCCTTTTATATATATGAAACCTGCAGTTTAGTAAATATACTTCCTTGGGAGCTATGTAAAATTAAATCTCAAGCAGCTGTCCAATGAGGTTGTGGAGCCTCCAATCATAAAAAAAAAAATTAATAGTGAAGCCCTGCAATGAGAATCGATTGTGAAATAATTATATATAAAACAATGCCACAACAAATAGATATTACAGCGCGTAACTCTGAATAGATATAAAAGTCCCAATAAAGTCTCTATGGATTATTATTCTGCCTTTGTGCAGGCGGCTGCCAATTCCCAAGGTCCAGATGGTGAGCTGGAAAAATCTAGAGTAAAACAGAGGGGATGGGGCGCCACATAGTATAATACTGTATTTCCAAAAGGTACAGATACAGTGACTGTTCCGCAAGGCCAGAATGACACTCTCCTCGTGAATATACTAGAGTGACAATGCAAGGTAACAGAGTTAACCCAAGGATAGGTGGATAGGATGAGAATACACAGAGTGATCACCACTCACAAGTACCAACACCTTATATGTGCAGTATGCGTACCAGATGTAAAAGCTTAATAGCTTATCTGTATGGTGCAATATATGGTTATATATATACTCCAAATCGCCAACACCTTATGCATATAATATATGCGTACCAGAAATAAAATCTTTAAAGCTTATCTGTAACGTTGGCCGCAGGCATCTTTCAGGATATCTGTACAGGTTGCGGAGTGTGTGTCCTGTAGGCTCCAGGTGGAAGAGATGTAACCGCGTCCAGGTGTGTGTGTGTGATTTGGTCAAAAGAGTGACTGTACATTGAATATGGGCAAACGTGACTACCGTACCTGCTGCCTCCCAGAAATCAAAGGGTGTAGTAATTGTATTTTATGTAAGGAAATGCATTGAACGTTGCTGTGTTTAGTTGCGTGTGTGGCCCAATTCTGGAGCAGATCAAAGATTTTCAAAGCTGGTGCTCACCTTTTAGAGGGAATCACAAGGAATTAATAAATAAATAAATACTGCATTATATCCCAGTATTCTCAGTTGCCAAACAATGCTGACATACCTGATTCAAAAGGCATATGAGGAAGAGCTTCAGAGTAACATTCCATTTGACAATAACAAATAAATACATACGTTTTTGTGTACTGGGAGATGTTACAAAAACAAGTTTCAATCATTAATCCTGGAGAAATACAAAAATATTTCAAAAGTATATAAAAGAGTCATTGACCAACATTTGAAACCGTCACAATCCATTCCAGTGAGTAAAACATGGCGGCAATGTTCAGACTAAATGGACTCTGTGTTATGCACGTCTAGTTGCTGTCCAATAACGATTGTCGATTGCTGATATGTGGTTCCAAAGCACAATGTGATTTAATAGCCAAAAGTAGGAGAATAACAATCAGAATAAAATAAGTACAGCCATTACTTATCGCAGGCGCCCTGGATCCAGTGTACAGTCATTCAGGTCTGAAGGCTGTCGTCAAGTAGACTGTCCACTAGGTCCAGAGCCCCTACTTATATACAGTCAGTGAATACAGTAATACAATACAGATGATGTGGCTTACTTCTATAGGTCCAGGCTTTAGGAGGGTCCAGTGTAATGCAGGTCATAGGCTACTTCAAACGAACATATCCAAAGGTGGGGGTCAGCTCTCCAGGGGATGCACTCCAATTTTCCTACCAAGAATCCAGTTTAAACTAGTCTATTTACATTACACAGACAATATCATTTTAAACATTTATTCTCAATCATTGATAACTAGAGTATGCAATGTGCGATCCTTTCAGCGAATGAACCGGACAACTGCGGATAAATAGGGGATTAAAATGATACTCAACATGACATGTTTTCCTGCAACTTGAACCTTTGATTTCACTAATATGTATATAACTTTTAATATTAACTGTAAACATTGCTACATTTTGGCATAAATAACTGTGTTGCAACTACTATTAATGTGTACTAATTACAAATGTATATGTTTGTGTAAGTGTGTGTAAATGTGTAAAACCTGTTGTTGCCACGTGTTGCAGCTGTATACACTTCTCCACGCCGTAGCGTGCTATACGCATAATTTTCAGACAAAGACAATCAAGTTGTTATATATATTAATTGAAATTACTTTATCCAATTAGATGACTTCGACACCTGCTTGCTTTGTAATACAAACTGCATCCATCTCCAAATGTCTCTCTGCTCCTGCAAAGACCAATAACCTGCTTCACTGTAAAGAGACTAGAAGTAATAAGGATTAAGAAGATGTTTGTCAGGAAACAAATCAAGCAATGTCTCTTCATATAGACACAGTATTTAACTTTTACAGTCTGCTTTAATAAATTCTGTTTTTTGGAGCCATCTAGTGCAAATAACAATCGTACAACATGTCCTTAAACATCACATCACAAGTTAGAAACAAAGGGGAAATTCAGAGCAATTAAACAATTGAGATATTACAAACACACACATGTCTAGAGGACCTGGATTTAGTCTATTGTAAAAATATGTTAATTTCTTGGATGTGTCACATCTCCTGAATATCTTACCCAGAGTGCTGTATCTCCTCCAAGCCCTCCCCATAAGGATATACATTCTACCTGTTTGCTAGACATCAAATAGGTTGTCATTACTTACAGAAGCTCTTTGTCATTGGAATTTGTTTTAGTGAATCACATCGGAACCCTGATCAAGAGACTCACTTCCCACTCCCAACATAAAATATCACACATCTGAAATATGATACTTACTATGATTTTCTTCTTCTAGTTACTAGTAGTTTGTAAGTATATGAAAATATAAAATAAGCTTCTTACAGTAAAATAAGTCACCGTCACCATCAAATTAATAGTAAACACAGAAACTGAATTTGAACATAATATATTGAGTGTGTTTAAAGGGGAGAAGTGGTCTAGCTAGCTATATTATGTGTGTACAGAGGTCACTCTTAGGTTGAGTCTCTTCACATCCAGACACAGCCCTGACAGACATATGTGGGCATCGTCATTCTGCTGCTTGAGATGGCAAAGTAGGTAAAAAGAAAAAAGAATGTGTTATATGTCCTGTCCTGAATCAAATCTGTGTCAACCAACTCTACTTATTTTCCTAATCATTGCTCATTGCTTTTTTTACACATTCTTTCCCCTGGTTCCCTAAACCCAATTTTCTCCTTGCTGGCTTCTGCTTCCTGTTATCTGCCTCTTATATCTCTCCTACAGTACCTGGCTTTCTTGCAAACTCCTTTCCCTCCTTGCTTACACATTTTCCTGCCAACAATGCTGTTTTCTGACCAAAGGAGGCAAGACATTGCCAGAAATGGGTGTGGTTGGTGTGATAGGTGTGGTTGGTGTGATTGATGTGGTTGGTGTGGTAGGTTTGGTAGATGTGGTAGTTGTGGTAGGTGTGGTTGGTGTGATAGTTGTGGTTGGTGTGGTTGGTGTGGATGGTGTGATTGGTGTGCTTGGTGTGATTGGTGTGCTTGGTGTGGTAGGTGTGGATGGTGTGATTGGTGTGGTTGGTGTGGTAGGTGTGGGATGTGTGGTTGGTGTGGTTGGTGTGGATGATGTGATTGGTGTGGTAGGTGTGGTTGGTGTGGATGGTGTGATTGGTGTGCTTGGTGTGGTTGGTGTGGTAGGTGTGGTTTCGGTGGTGCAACCTAATTTGTCCTGGTTTTCTAAAATATTTTACATTGCCTTTTATTCTCACTTACCTTGCTTTTAATAATCACTCCTACATGACACCTATAACTTTGATCTATAACCTTCTATTAATGTCTATAATGTCTATAGCAGTTCAAACACTTTCTTGGTTTTAAGTACATAAAAATGTACAATAAGCTTATTACAGCCCAGGTCACTATGGGTCTGATTGAAGTCAGAACAGAAGTTGTGTTTTAAAAATAGAGCACGGAATACACAACCAAGTGGATCTCAAGATAAGTTTCGTTTTGAATCTGGGTGTAAATCTGCTCTCCCTAAGCAGAACTTGCCACACACAGGCACACAGAGCAGACTGCAGTATACGCACATGCTCTGTATGTGCCTATACTGCTCACATATATAACTCACATCTGACTGACACACATACGTGTACTTTTTGATTCAAAAACTATTCCGTGTCAGTAATTACTATCAGTCAGCATTTCTACCTGCTCTGTAGTGGGTGCAAACGATACAGCTGAAACCAAGCGTACTTACCACAAACATGGGACCTGAATCGGTCTCATTTGTGTCGCAATGTCCTTACTGTAAATAGACTAAGTAAGTCCTTCTGTCAGGCGCCGTCTCTGCACTGACACTTGGTGCAGTAGACAGACGCCTGCACCTTCTCAGCAACCACATCCTGTTGCCTAGCAGCGGGACGCTATCTCTGCTCACCTGTCTGCAGCCAGCATGTCTTACCGCCAAAATCTCCCTAACCCAATCAGGAGGCACATTAGGGTATATAAAGCAGCCTCTGACACATGTCTAGTGCCAGAGTATTGGTTCACTCCAGCTCCAGCATTTCCTGAACTTCTGATCTAGTGTGTTATTCGGTTCTGACTCGGCTTCCTGTGACTACTCTCCTGTGTTTTGTTTTGGTACCTCGCTGCCTGGCTGGTTTGACTATTTGGCTTAACCTGACTTCTCTCTGGATCCTCCCTCTGTACTGCACCGCTTGGTTGGCTCTGACCTGGATTGCCTGACTACGCCTGTCTACTACTGTCACTACACCGGTGACTGTCTTGGAGAACCGCGACCTGCGTACCCTCTGCAGCTAAGCCCAAACCCCCTTGCGGGGGTCCCTGGTGAATACCGGGGGTACGTTAGACTCCGTGCCTCCCTGTTAAGTTGCGCTAATACCAGTTAGCAGCCATCTCTGCAATTCCGTGACACCTTCCCTTCCCTCCCTTGTTCCACTTGACAGTATTTTTCCCTGGCTGTTGGCTCCCAAATTGGAAAGAGAACTCAAATATCAGCCGGGAACTGGACTTGCAGATGGGAAGGGAAGGTTAGGAAATAGTATAGTCTATAGCCAACTAGAAGGGAGGGAATAGGGATAGCTTATATCCAGGGATAGATAGAAGATGTTGAGACTAACAAGACAAACAGCAGAAAGGAAGGTGCTAACAGAGAGGTGAACAGGAACTGTAAGAAGTGTACAGTGAAAGGAGCAGAAACAAACTGTACATATAATAGTGAAAAGTGATTTAGGAGTGTGAACAGGGATATAACATGTGATTACTTAGCCCTATATAACCCATACTTGCCAACTCTCCCGGAAAGTTCGGGAGACTCTTGAAATTTGGGTCAGTCTCCCAGACTCCTGGGAGAGCTGGCATTTCTCCCGCATCCCGCAATTCCCTTGTTAAAATGACGCAATTCACAGAGAATTGCTTCATTTTGGCCCGCCCCCGGGTCAAAAAAAATCATTGTTGGTTTTCAGAGAAGAAACAGAAGAGAGTAAGCTGACAGCTGAGGAGAATGCACTGTGGTTACACCACTGTGAGTTGGAAAATGTTTTCTTCAATTGCTCAGTAAGCATTTGTGAAAAGAGTGTGTTATAACCTGTACTGTACACAGAGATTAAATAGAGGTTATATGAGCATCAAGGGGGAATGTTAGAATTTTGAACTAACATTGTCAATACTTAGCAGACAGCAACATGACTAAAGAGAGAGACTAAATTCTCATAACTCTATCAGGAGACAAATATTTAAATTAGGGGTTTATCCCATTATTTAATCTTGATAATATTACAAGTGATATAAATGACATAAAACGCAGAAGTTGGACATAACCCAATACCAGAATCCTAATAAATTGTGGAATGATCAATTTTTGAATACGCCTTAGTAATATCTAATATTTTCAGTATTTTTTTAAACAAATGAAATAAAGCATCATAAATTTTAATTAATTTTTGTGAACCCTAGAGTGCCCCATCATAGAGACTTATTCTTCTTTTTGATATACACTATTGATGACAGGTAACACTTGGGAAGCACCTCCCGAGATAACCATACAGGAATGTGATACTAAGTTCTAATGTTACTACATATAGGAATTCAAAGGTGTTTTAAAAGAGATTTAATCTGTTTAGTGCGGATATTCACAAACGCCTCTTTAATATTAAAAGCTGTACACTGTAATATAACTATAGAGACTTTTTATAAAACTGGAGTACATTGTGTCATTCAGCTGGTCAGTAACCTATTTCCTAATCCGTGTGCCAACTATTATATGAGTTATTAGTTTTAATCATTGGGATGGACTGTGCTTCGAAAAGCATGTACAGTACATTGTGTGACAAGGACTTGAAATATCGGCATGGACTATGAGACTTCACCCTGGAAAGCCTTGGTCATGTACACAGACCTCCCCCAAACACATATAACCAACATTCACAACACACACCCACCTATAGAAACATTCTTGTATTTACAGATTCACAGGTCATCCCCAGACCTCACTGGCTCTCCAGATACATCCCTTCTCACCCAATCTAAAACCTACCTCCCGCTTCCCTCCTTCTCCCATCCTAACCCTACTCCAAATCTTCTATCCTGCCTACTCACCGCTCCCACATAATCTCTACTCTCAACGCCTGGCCTGTTAATAGTTATACAGTGATCTGATTGGTCCTAGCTGTGAGTGATGTGAGTTGACAGAATTCACAGACTAAATTTGTAGTAGCTGTCAGCTGTGTGTCTACCCAGTAGCCAGGGTGTAGTCAGTGTCGGACTGGGGCATGAAGGGCCCACCGGGGGACTGCAACGCCAGGGGTCCACCAGAGGGGGTGTGGCCAGCCATCATAGAGGTGAGACCAGACACTAAAGGGAGAGTGGTCAGCCCACGAAGGACAGCTAGCACCATAGTGTAGTATATAAAGAATGCAGTGTGCTCATCCTTCTCTTTTAAAATGGCAGGCTGACTGCGCACTTAGTTACTAACCTGCTCATGCTCCTCTGGGCGGTTGGATATCTGGAACTCCTACTCTCATCTGCCCTGCTCAAAGTGAAAAACACACTACCGCACAGGTTCAGAGAGCCCAGACGCGGCTCTCTGCACCTGTGTGGCAGTGTGTTTAACGGGAGTGTTTGGCAAAAATGGAGGGAGGGGGGGAGGAGTTGCGCTCTACTCCTACTGTTGCAAGAGCAGCATTAACACAGGTTATCCCTCTCTACGAACTAATAATATACTGAAAGTTAAGCGCTCATTGACTTGTATTATTCCAAGTGTAATACTAATAATAAAATTTGTATTCTTTTATCTTGAATACAATTCGTATTTTTCTATATCTTGTATTAGGCTGTGAGCAAGAGGCTCAGTTCAATTAGTGGGATAACATTTAATGTTAGTTTTATCACAATTTATTGAATCCTGATTAAAATACATAAAAATACATTAATATACACAAATAAAATACTCCCATTAAACCACAGTATTTATATTATGAGGTATTAATTTCTATATATATATATACATATGGTATGGCATCAATTGAACATACCGTATATACTCGAGTATAAGTCGACCCGAATATAAGCCGAGGCACCTAATTTTACCACATTTACCCCCTGGACTAGTCTAGCTACTGGGAGGCAAATGGCAGTGGGTATAAATGCTGTATTGATCCAGATATAACAGTCACTGATATCTCAATAAAATAATGTTCATAGCATACAAGTCCAGTAGATGGGAATTGGTATTTCTTTAAGTCTCTGCTAGTGCAATATAAATATTCAGATCACTGTCCACATATATCACATGGTTATTGCTGCGATTCTTTCAAATTTAACTTTGTTTACTTGCAGTTTCGATGTATATAAAGATGGTGGCCGGGTACCCAGTGTGCTGAAATCAGAGGATGTTTCTCGTGGTCCGTGCTTGTTACTGTTGGAGAGGAAGGTGCCTGCGTTCCACTGTGGAACGCATCTGTCCCTTTCTGTTCTCGCGTATGTCCAATAGATGAATTGTATGCAAGTCGGGAGTCAGCTGTTTTCTTAGCTCCTCCCTAACAACGGAGGGGACGTGGCTATAAGATGGCGGGGCCTACCGGTGGATAGTCCGGCTGCCCTGCAGGCCAGTCCGAGCCTGGGTGTAGTTACTAATATAGGTTGCATATCGTATGCCCAATTCCTGCCCTAGATTATTAACACCTTGGCTACTAGACAACCACAGAAACTAGGATGTTCTTGCTAATATAGCCCATTGATTGGGCTTACATGCATGCAACATGAAAAGGACGAATCCCTAACCTAATTAGGCAGAGCAGGCATTTCTGCTAGTCACCTATATTACTTTGAGAAACACTTCTATAAAAATGTTTAGAGAATTCCAGTGTTACATCAAACTGTACAAAACTCAAGGATTACAGTGACATCTTAAGGTCAATCAAAACATAAAGTACAACTTGCTAATCTTTATTTAAGTGCTGACTTTTCATGAGGTTTTGGAGCTGTAGTTCAGTTTGCTATAAATGCTTAGTACTGGTACTTAGTAATAGTACTTTTGCAGAGTTAATGGATCTATTACTTATACTGAACCCTATTATTTATACACCTTTGTTCTTGGATTGCCTAATTTTTCAGGCAAAGCTTAAGGGGCCTGATTCATTAAGGATCTTAACTTGAGAAACTTCTTATTTCAGTCTCCTGGACAAAACAGTCAGTATTTAACTTATGTGCAAAACAGAATACTAATTTGCACTCCTTTCATTGTAACATGGTTTTGTCCAGGAGACTGAAATAAGAAGTTTCTCAAGTTAAGATCCTTAATGAATCAGGCCCAAGGATCTTACTTTAGGGGTACCAAAGTCTGTCACATGGGAGGGTCCCCTGCAAATGCGTCTTCCTCAATTCCATTCCGCTTTGGCCAGCCGTGCACCCAGAACTGGTTATTTTCTGGATACATGACTGGCCAATAGGGGGCAATAAAGAGGCAATTTATCTCTTGCCACAGTTTCTAAGGGTAGGTTTAATCCTTGACAATTTGGTTCTCAGCAACAATGCTGGTTGTAACAAACTAGCTATAAGCATCGGAATGCTTTCTGCATTGTTAGGCACCTTCGGCTTCATTATACCACTGCCAGTAATACATCTTAAATCTTTTTACCTCTTTTCCTTCACATTTATTTCATTATAGTATTTTTTTGTGTTTTAAAAACAAGGGTAACAATCATAGAATCAATTACACAATTAAACCACAATCTGTAAATAACAAGCTATACTCAATGAAGTATATAGCCGGATATGCATAAAACATACAACAATGTTTATTACTGGACTAAAATTAATACACATTGAAAATAAATGACTTTAAGGATCACAATATATCTATAATGTGCATTGTACATAGCACATTACTATTATACTGTTACACTCATCCATTCTTACTATCTCATCAATCAAAAGACTATGTTTTGGAGAGGTAACACAACATTAATCCAAAATTATGTAGTTTTGATCCTACATAATCTGGCATTTATTTATTTTTTTATTTTATTTTTTTTACTTTAGTCCGAAGCAAACTGTAGGAAAATAAATATGTTACTGTTTCTGACTGTCATCATGTCCAATATTTAGGATAGCCAACTAATCCTTGCCACAGTGAGTGTGATTATACCAATTACCACTAGATGTCAGCCCTGTGTCACATTTTGTTTCCTGGGAGAATTTAATCTTCAAGATTTTTCCCAAGTAACAGGGAAATAACGGGCCTGATTAAGAGTTGGGTGCAGCTTCCTGTACACCACATAAAAATGGCCCTGAAAATTGTCACAGTATGCTTGTGCACAACTTGCGCTAGCATTTTGGGTTATACCTGTGCCCAATTGCCCTTAGAGTAATGGGTCAGGGTTGTTTACATGGAAGGTCCGTACAGTAGTGGTGTGGGATTTTGACTTACAAGTATCCTTATTATATGCCATTTAGATATATATTTGTGCATCTCGTAGGCCTGGTGCATGGTTTTGAGTTGATAATGATGACAACAACATATTTGTGTAAGACGTAGCTATATGTTAGCTTTAAAGTTGTAACTTAAGATATATACCACTCAAAATACACATATTCACAGAAATGTAAGTGTACAGACTCATATTCAACTGTACACAAAAGTTGCAATATTAAGTTTATGTCTAAATCTGGCCCAGAATGTACAGCGTTTACCCCAGATACAGGAAAAGTTGCAAAATGGACAAACTTTATTACATATATATTCTTTTACTTACATTGGGATTCAGGTACATTTTGGGATACATTTGTGGGATTCATTTTTATAAATGACACAATTTCTTTAGCAATAGCCAGTGTCAAAAAATGGGAAAAGGTTTTATCTAAAGGTGTTTGCCATTCTTTTGTTCATTATGCACAATAAAAACAGAATAAAAGTGTATTTTGTATCATTTTATTAATAATGGGAAACATCACAATGGGCTGTATATCTGAAAGGGTTCAAACTTCAAAAAAATGTTATTGTTGCCTGAAAAACAGTATATCAGAGTTTAATTGGATTGCTTTCAAACTTTTCACTATACTGTTGTCAAATCATTCATTTGTTGTTCTTTTCCTGTATTAAGAGATGGCTAGAAAGGTTATAAATTAAATATTTAAAGGAAAAGTCTTTTTAGGAGTTAAATATGCAAAATAACCCTAAAGGTTTGTTTTGCAAATATAACCTTTAACTGCAATCAATTTGTTTGCTATATACTATGTAGCATTCACCTGCCTGCATCTGGGGGTTTGTTTACTAAACGGCGGGTTCGAAAAAGCGGAGATGTTGCCTATAGCAACCAATCAGATTCTAACTGTCATTTATTCAGTGCATTCTACAAAATGACAGCTAGAATCTCCACTTTTTCAAACCTTCAATTTAGTAAATATACCCCATGGACCCACAACTGTGTTACAAACCCCAAGTCGTCAGGTTTTAACTGAGCAGTAGCAATAAGTTCATGTGTTACTCAATTAAAACCACTAACATTGACTCAGGTAACGGCAGTGTGAGCCATACGCAAACATAGGACTGAGTTCACCTTGCCCCCGAAGATGTAGAGTTTGTTGAGAATATAAGAAAGAGCGCGAATCTATCAAACAATTAGAAATAGAATAGAGGTTATATTTGCAAAACAGGCACTTAGGGCAGTGGTTCCCGAACTGTGCGCCTAGGCTCCTGGGGTGCCTTAATGATCTCACAGGGGTGCCTCGGCCAGGGCCAGTTGTAAGCAAGGTAGGGGGATAGCTTGGTAATTATTTTGGCTTAGGGATGCATTGAAAAAAATATGGATACCCTAAGGGTGCCTTGAACTGAAAAACTTTGGAATCCACTGACTTAGGGGCTAATTTAATTTCTGTTTTTTTCTATGATAAACAACTATAGCTTCACACCATTATATTATATACCCTCATGCTATCTCTAAATAACGCTATGATATGTCCTCATAGAAACTAGAGAGCAGTTGTAAAAAGTCTTACTCTTTTCATGTGATATTCTCACTTTTGTACAAAGACACCATAAAGCCGACACAAGATGTCACTACAAACGCCTGCTGCCATTATTGTTTTTGTATAGGGAAGCCTATTTATCAAGTATCATGAATAGCATTCACAAAGAGATCACTAAAAACAATTATTAATTATTAATTAATGAAAAAAATAGTATTTTCAGTGCAGATCAATTAAGTCAGTTACCAACTGGTCAACTGCTTCAGCTTGAGCCCAAAACCGCATTGGGAAACAGCACGTGAAAACGCATAAAAAACACAATGTATTTGCACATTCATTTGATATTATGAAATGGAAAGCAAAAATGGCCCTACCCAAATGAGCTTACAATCTAAAGGGTGCGGTGAACCAGAAAGGTAACAGAATAACACTTGCAGATGTTGGTGAGGTAAGTGAGCGTGTGGCTACTGTAAAGTATCACAGCCATCAATTCTAAAGCGCCCTCTGCCCACTGGCATGTTTATGCAACAACTGGTGGTGTGGTACGGTTGAAATAATACGAGATAGTGGAAGGTAGAGACATAAAAGATGAAGTAGTCACTGTAGAATCTTCAGATAGTAAAATGCTGGCAACCATTACTGTCTTTCACCATTTATATGAACTAATAAGCAGTTCACATGGAAGATATTACAGGTTGCCCCCCCCCCCCCCCTCCTCGCTATGGGCAGGTTTCTACTAAAACAGCGAAAAGATTGTGGGATCTTCCTGTTAATGTGGAAACCAGAACCAGGCTGGACAGGCTGGACCAGTTACACTATAGCAGGGGACCCCGCTTCAGGAGTCTCCCTGTACAAGTGGGAACCAGCATTAGACTGGTCAGTATAGGATTTGGACCTCTATGGCAGAATGGGGGCACTTCCACTGAATTGGGTGAAACTTCATGCACCAAAAGTTTGGGTACATAAAGGTAATGCTATTTACGCATGAGCAAAGACTTCCACTTATCATGCCTTATGGTATAATTTCCTGATCGGACTCCTAAAGCAGGTGTGTAACTCTTATATTATTAAATAAGATGACTGTATAAAGACTACTGACCCATTCACATCAATGTCTGCCACCTTGGCACGTACAGTCACTCGCACACCAGGGTCCACTTTTGTCAGAAGCCAGTTAACCTAACACTATGTTTTTGGACTGTTGGAGTTAACTGGAGCACCTGGTGGAAACCCACAAATACACAGGGAGAATGCACTTGCTCCCCACAGATAATATCCTGGCCCCAGAGCTGTGAGGCAGCATTACTAAGCACTGTGCCGTCAGGGGAGGGCTGGCAAACTTTAGCCTGGGGGCAAGACTCGACTCAGCATCCTATTGGGAACATTTTAAAGAAAAAAAATGCAGATGGCCCATTGACCAAGCCCAAGGTAGCCCACTATGGGGCCGGCCCGGGCGGCAGATGCCCCCCTATCCCATAGCCCAGCCTGCCCCTGTGTGCTATCATGCAACCCAACTTCCCAAAACAGTTGGTGTTGGTCCATGCTCATCCCGCTATCTAAATGTTATGCTAGTCACACATTCGGTCATACTACAGATGACAGTGGGCACTGTATCTATGTTTGCAAAATGACCAAAATGCTGATAATGACCCTATTAAAATTTAGAATATCTATATCAAGCACATTAGTAAGCACAGTTGAAATATGACCACTTTCGGCATGTGTGTGCCATATTTTGTTTGCCAAGATGAACCAAAGTGCCAAAGTGCTCAACGGTCGGATTTTGTACAATTTGGTCTCCTGTGCATGGCTAAATTGGTCAGCGATTGTGTTGCTTGACCTCTGTGTTGAGCAGCCAGTTTAAGGCTGCACCCTCTTACCATATTCACCTCCCCACTTCATGACACTTTCCTTGTCATATACAACTTTGCCCAAACATACTTATATCCTGATATAATCTGTGCTGCTAAAAACATTCTGAGGATTGGCTAGAGGTTGTTCTACTTCTGCCCACTTTAAAACTGGAGATACTTGAGGAACAGGAAAAGTAGACCAATAACTAAAAGATCCTCTGACCCTAGTCAAAGCAACCTTAAAAATAAAACTAGCATTCCTATTTCTGGACTACTCCATCTGCCTGTAGTTTTGACCTTGACTGTTCTATGACATTGCCCTGACCTTGGCCTGAGTACAGTTAGTCTTCTTTCTTGTCACTTAGCACTCAGCTGATTGTATCATTATCATCATCAATGTTTATTTATAAGTTGCCAAAGATTCCATGGAGCCAGACAATTTTACAGTTATGACACATATGACTATAATAAATATAATTACAGGTACAGCTAACAACAGTGACATGAATACAAATAAGCATAATAACATCTCGATGGATGGTAATGATCTACCAATAATAGCAAGAGGTAGCGGAGGATTCAGCTTAAGACAAGGTCGTACAAGGGAGACAGACATGAGACGTAAGGAGGAGAGGATTTCCTCATGGGACTCACTCCGAGAGGCAGAACCGTCCCTGTGTGGCTGGAAAAGAATTCTCATTTGGAAAGCTTGTTTCCAAAGGAAACAATACAAATCATGTCCATTCTGTACTACTTTTGTTTAAGCTTCCTGCTGAAATTGCTATACTGGATTTTTTTTTTAAAATCTTAAAGTCTGCAACAAAAAACATTCTGCACCTTCACCAAACAGGGCGCAGTGATGCGATTATCTTATCTGACGGTATTGTCAGGTTAAACTCTATCAACATCTAATAGGAATCTGGAGTTTATCTAATCCTAGGACCCATTGTTCCTCATTGAAAACTATGTTTCTTTATCCTTCTATGGAAGATAGCAGGATCCCAGGCAGCCAGTTAATTAACCTCAGCTAACCTTCTATGCACTAAATCAAACTCTGACCTCACTATGTTCTATGTGACCTAACAAGCTAAGCATCATGGGATGTGAAACAGCCTGATTTAATAAAAGAAGCAATGGTATTTTATTAATGAAAGATGAGCATAGCATAAGGACGCAGATAAAGTAATAGAGAAAAGAAAAATATAAATATAAAAGTGTAACACGAACAGGCTTGTCCGGAGATTTAGAACAAATATATATCCATATTATTATAATTATTATCATATTTGGACGTTTTAAGTGTTTACTATACATATACAATGAAGAATGTGTTTTAGTATTTTTATGACGCGTTTGTTCAAACATTAATGCTGTATTTTCAGGGGATATTCACTGTAAGGCAATGCATAATTTGAATATGTGGACTTCTTGTCTACTAAGAGGCCTATCTATGTAACTTGGAAGAGATTTTTATGGTATTTTATAGGTAAATTTTATAGGTAAATCTCCTAAAAAATGCAGTTTTAAAGTAACAAGGGTATTTATTATTAGAGGATCGCAGTAGATATCAGAGATATCTACCGTGGTCCAGCCTCTTCCTTCGCAAATGCAGTCCCCATTGGTGTCTGTGTGACTGCAAAAATGCCCTACATATCGAGCTCTGAAATTCAGAGTTTGATCCTAATAACTGATGCCATCTGTTCTATCCTGAGAGAGCATCGCAGCAAAGTACCTTTGGATCCTGCCCTGACAGGTTTCGTGCTCCTCCCCTCCCATCTATAGCAAAATGGGATAATCGCATTAGAACCTATAAGTAAAGTGATCGCAATTGGGATCACTTTACTATAGACTATTCACGGGACATGGTCTGATGTCCGAGTTGAACTCTTTTAATAAATATTATTATTATTATTAACTTTCATTTATGAGGTGCCACAAAGGATCCGCAGTGCCGTACATAGAGGTTGGGATAACAGTACAGGGTGACAATACATAGCATACAATACATGGCATACAAGGTAGTACAAAACAAAGTGCAGTAAGAGCAAAATGCAAAAAATATAGACAAAGTGCAAAATGTATAAACAAGTATCAATTTAGCAGAGAGAAATGCACAGGGCAAAGAGGTAAAAGTGAATTCCAATGTACAGATAGGGAGGGAAGGAGAGAGGTGGGGGAGTGAATAAAGGGATGCACCTGTGCCCAGTAGAGAGGGCAAAATTTACAGGATCAGGGCAGAGATGGAGAAGAGGAGGCACAGCAGAGGAGGAAAGGTGGGGATGGGAGTCAAGTGGCGAAATGGGGAGAAGAGGCGGAGGGCTAAGGGCAAAGGAACATGGAACAAGAGGAGGAGGACATGAGTGGTGGGGGCAGCACAGGAGAAGTCTACAATGCGGGAATGAGAGGTGGTGACCAGATGAGAAGTAACGTCATTGGATGACCGCAGTGGGCTAGAAGGAGTGTTCGTGGAGATGAGGTTGGAGAGATATGGAGCAGTGGAATTAGAGAGGGCTTTATAAGTGAGGGTGAGGAGTTTGAAGAGGATTCTGAAGCGGAGGGGGAGCCAATGAAGGGCTTGACAGAGAGGGGAGGTAAATGAAGACCGACGGGAGAGGTAGATAAGTGGGACTGAAGCATTAAGTATGGATTGAAGAGGAGCGAGATGGGTAAGGAGGCGGCCAGTGAGGAGGAGGTTGCAGTAATCAAGATGGGAGATGATCAAAGTGGATGAAAGTGCATGAGAGTTTGGATGGCCTCTGAGGAGAGGAAGGGTCAGATCTGGGCTATGTTGCGGAGATGGAAGCGGCAGGATTGCGCATGGGATTGAACATGAGAGGTGAAGGAGAGGGAGGAGTCAAGAGTGACCCTCAGGCATCGAGGAGGAGATAATGGTAGAGCCAATGGGGATGGAGAGGATGGGAGTGGAGGTGTCTCTAGAGGGGGGGGATGATAAGTTCAGATTTGGCCATATTAAGTTTGAGGAAATGTTGGGACATCCAGGAGGAAATGGCAGAGAGGTAGCAGGACACCTTATTGAGGATGGAAAGGGAGAGAACAGGAGAAGAAAAGTAGATTTGGGTGTCATCGGCACAGAGATGGTACTGGAGGCCGAAGGAGCTGATAAGATCACCCAGTGTAAAGATGTACAAAGAAGAGAGTAGTGGGCTAAGGACGGAGCCCTGAGGGACACCTACGGGAAGTAGGGAGGAGCCAGAGATAGAGACAGAGAAGGAGCAGTCAGAGAAATAGGAGTCGAACCAAGTGAGGACAGTGTCGGAAAAGGCCAAAGGAGCAAAAGGTATGCAACAGGAGAGGGTGATCGACAGTAAACACATTAAATCATAAGACACAAATAGACACATTAAAACATTGCTTATTGCAATGATAATTAACGTGAAGAAAATATGAAGGGTTATAAATAGACACCTAAATGTGAGAAAGTGGATTTACAAGAGGCAAAATAATTGCATTTAAATACAAGGTAGTGCTCTGTAACTAAAATCACAAAAATAAAATGTTAAGTCAATGTTTTTTTTAATTTGGAGTTTCTGTGTGGGCATGTTCAATCAGTCCGCCGCACCTGGTGATATCAGTCGTTCAATGATATGATGCAGATTCTGAGCTACAGATAACATTATAAATATAAACATAATAATCTATATATATAAAAGTCTAACCCTGCTCCTCACCTTTATAAATACACACCCCAAACACACAAATTTTGCAAAATGTTTGCAAATGACTCTTTTGTGTGCTACAAGAGTTGTAAAATGGTATTTTATAAAAACCACAAATAAATTTATTTGTCTCGGTCACCTTTATACAGCACTATCCAGAGTACAGCGATCTGCCGACGTGAAAATGATTGGTGGCATGGAACAGGGAAATTGGTAAAAGACTCTGAGATGATTTACACATAAAAATGTGGTATAAAAAGACACCTTTCCAACAAGTCAGTTTGTCAAATTTGTACCCTGCTAGAACTACCCTAGTCAGCTGTAAGTGTTGTTATTGTGAAGTGTAAATGTCTAGAAGCAACAATCGTTCAGCTGCAAATTGTTAGAACACACAAGTTTACAGAATTGGGTTTCTATTTCCAAGCAGTCCCACACAAGCCTCAGAATTTTGGGAGCAACTAACAGGTTTAGATCTACCAAAAGATGTACAAAGACAATGGATGATTGGAGTTAATGGGCAGAGAGCTCAAGGAGGAGGTGTGCAGTGTAGCTGGTAAGTTATAGGCAATGAGAACAGGAGGGAAGAGCGACCTGCTCACTACTACTTACATTCTAAAGGGAAGGGGCAGACAAATAGTTGACACATGACGGTAAGCCAACGTAGGTAAATAACATGGTGAAATGGTTAAGTAGAGGACTGGTAGGCTTTTTTAAACAGGTGGGTTTTCAATGACCATTTGAAGCTATGCAGGCTAGGGGATAGTCTGATAGAACGAGGGAGATCGTTTCAGGGGTGGGGCAGCACTGGAGAAATCTTGGATAAGGGAGTGAGATGTAGTTGCCAGAGGGGAGTAAAGGTGACAGTTATTGACTGAGCAGAATGGGCTGAAGGGAGTGTGAATGTAGACGAGGTTGGAGATGTAGGGAGCAGTGGAGTTGGAGAGGGCCTTATACGTGAGAGTGAGGATTTTTAAGAGGATTCTGTAGGGGAAGGGGAGCTAGTGTTTTAGAAAATTGTATTCTTTGTGGAAACAATTTGTGGAAACCACTTTCCTATTCCAGCATGACTTTGCCCCCATGCATAAAGTGAGGTTCATCAAAAAATAGTTTCTCGAGTTTGACTTGACTTACTTGCACAGACTCCTGATCTCAACCCTATCAAACACAATTGGGATGATTTGAAATGCTGACTGTGATTCAGGTTTTAATGTCCGACCTCACTAAAGCTCTTGTGGCTGAATGGATGCAAATTCCCGCAGCTGTGTTTCAAAATCCAGTGGGAAGCCTTCCTAAAAAAATGGATGCTGTAATAACAACAAGTGGGGGGGGCTCCATTGTAATGTCCATGGTTTGGATGTGATGCCTGGGTGTCCACATACTTTTGGCCATATACAGTGGTCAGCCACAACAGTAACACCACTGGCAAGTGAGGCGAATAACATTGATTCTCTCATTACAATAGCACAAGTCAAGGGGTTGGATATATTAGGCAGAAAGTGAAAAGTCAGTTATTGAAGTTGATGTGATGAAAAAATTGGCTTATATAAGTTTCTGAGCGACTTTGACAAGGGGCAAATTGTGATGGTTAGAAGACTAGATCAGAGCATCTGCAAAAGAGCAGGTTTTGTAGGGTGTTCCTGGTATGCAATGGTTAGTTTGTACCAAAAGTGGTCCATGTAAGGAAAACCACTGAACTGACAACAGGGTCATGGGCGACCAAGGCGCATTGAAGCGCGTAGGGGGTGAAGGTTATCTCATCTGATCCAATCTCACAGAAGAGCTACTGTAGCAGCACAAGTTGCTTAAAAGTTTAATGCTGACTATGATAGAAAGGTGACAGAACACACAGTGCATTGCAGCTTGCTGCATAAAGGGCTGCGGGTGTATGTGCATCATTTTCCTAGGGAAAAGATGGTACCAGGAAGCACTTTGGGAAGAAGGCAGGATGGCATAGGCAGTGTGGTGCTCTGGGCAATAATCTAGTGGGAAACCTTGGGTCCTGGCATTTATGTGGATGTTACTTTGACATGTATCCCCTACCTAAACATTGTTGCAGACCAAGTACACCCCTTCATGGCAAGGCTATTTCCTGATGGCAGTGGCCTCTTTCAGCAGGAAAATGCACCCTGTCATTTTAAAACATTGTTCAGTAATGGTTTGAGGAACATGACAAAGCAAAGAGTTCAAGGTGTTGAAATTCTCCAGCTCTCAATCCAAATGAACAACTATGGGATGTTCAGGAAAAAATACTCTAGGCAATGGAGGCCACACCTCGCAGCTTACAGGATCTGCTGCTAACGTATTGGTGCCAGATAGCACAGGACACCTTTAGTACTTTTCAGCGGCCTTGTGGAGTCCATGCCTCGAGTTCAGAGCAGTTTGGTGGTACGAGGGAGACCTACACAATAATAGGTAAGTGGTGTTAATACTGTGTATGTGTGTATACAGATAGGAACACAGTTAGTCTGCAGCAGCAGGCTGCAGACAGGGTTAAGTTTTCCCTAGCTTCCTCTTTGAGCACACACACACACACACACACACACACACACACACACACACACACACACACACACAGGTGTTCCACATGGGTGTGATTGGTTTGCTGTGATTTGTTTGTAGTGCTTGGGGTGGAGGATAAAGACACTGTCTGTATGTGTGGGTGGCACCACCGATGCCAGTAAGTGGCCGGCGAGTAGACAGGGAAGTAATGTCTAACCAGATGTAGGTGGTGGGGATTTTCGTGTACTGTTACTGGATATGATTGCTGTACCAGCATTGGAGCTGTTTTACCATCCTGACAACTGCTAATAAACAGCTAAATGATTCAGCATACAAGTGTCTGATTCCTGTGAATGGTGTACTTTCTCACAAATATATATATACATACACAAGATCAGGTTAGGAGTAGGATGTGCACCGGCGACTTTTGGTGTCTCGTGTTTTGTGTTTTGGATTCAGATTTTCGTGATGTTTTGGGTTCGGATTTGTCTCGCAAAACACCTGCCGAAAGGTTTTGGTTCGGATTTAAGGTTTTGGATTCGGATTTTTTTTGAAAAAAGCATAAAAACGTCAAAAATCAAGTTTTTGGGCTTATTTTCACTCCTACGCTATTATTAACCTCAATAACATTCAATAACAAGCATTTCCACTAATTTACAGTGTATTCTGAACACCTCACAATATAGTTATTAGTCCAAAACGTTGCAACGAGGTATCTTTCTGGACTGCGTAGTGGAGTGGTCACCACAATATAATAAGAAAACCATCAACTGGTCTGAATTGGACCGAATAATGTACCTGGACTGCGTAGAGGAGTGGTCACCACAATATAAATTAAAAACCCTGAACTTGTATGAATCGCACCAATAAATGTATCTGGACTGCGTAGAGGAGTGATCACCACAATATAATAAGAAAACCATCAACTGGTCTGATTCGCACCAATAAATGTATCTGGACTGCGTAGAGGAGTGGTCACCACAATATAATAAGAAAACCATCAACTGGTCTGAATCGCACCGAATAATGTACCTGGACTGCGTAGAGGAGTGGTCACTCACCACAATATAAATTAAAAACCCTGAACTTGTATGAATCGCACCAATAAATGTATCTGGACTGCGTAGAGGAGTGGTCACCACAATATAATAAGAAAACCATCAACTGGTCTGAATCGCATCAATAAATGTATCTGGACTGCGTAGAGGAGTGGTCACTCACCACAATATAAATTAAAAACCCTGAACTTGTATGAATCGCACCAATAAATGTATCTGGACTGCGTAGAGGAGTGGTCACCACAATATAATAAGAAAACCATCAACTGGTCTGAATCGGACCGAATAATGTACCTGGACTGCGTAGAGGAGTGGTCACCACAATATAAATTAAAAACCCTGAACTTGTATGATTCGCACCAATAAATGTATCTGGACTGCGTAGAGGAGTGGTCACCACAATATAAATTAAAAACCTTGAACTTGTATGAATCGCACCAATAAATGTATCTGGACTGCGTAGAGGAGTGGTCACCACAATATAATAAGAAAACCATCAACTGGTATGAATCGCACTGAATAATGTACCTGGACTGCGTAGAGGAGTGGTCACCACAATATAATTTAAAAACCCTGAACTTGTATGAATCGCACCAAATAATGTACCTGGACTGCGTAGAGGAGTGGTCACCACAATATAATAAGAAAACCATCAACTGGTATGAATCGCACCAAAAAATGTACCTGGACTGCGTAGAGGAGTGGTCACCACAATATAAATTAAAAACCCTGAACTTGTATGAATCGCACCAATAAATGTATCTGGACTGCGTAGAGAAGTGGTCACCACAATATAATAAGAAAACCATCAACTGGTATGAATCGCACCGAATAATGTACCTGGACTGCGTAGAGGAGTGGTCACCACAATATAATTTAAAAACCCTGAACTTGTATGAATCGCACCAAATAATGTACCTGGACTGCGTAGAGGAGTGGTCACCACAATATAATAAGAAAACCATCAAATGGTATGAATCGCACCATAAAATGTACCTGGACTGCGTAGAGGAGTGGGTCACCACAATATAATTAATAAAAAACCCTCCGCGGCTCTGAATTCCCCATAAAAAAATTCTGGACTGCGTAGTGGGGTGGCCCCGGTACTAAATTTGATACCGGGGCCACAATATAATAAATAGTTACACCCTCAACTGGTCAGAATTCCACCAAACAAGTGTCTGGACTGCGTAGTGGGGTGGCCCCGGTACTAAATTTGATACCGGGGCCACAATATAATAAATAGTTACACCCTCAACTGGTCAGAATTCCACCAAACAAGTATCTGGACTGCGTAGTGGGGTGGCCCCGGTACTAAATTTGATACCGGGGCCACAATATAATAAATAGTTACACCCTCAACTGGTCAGAATTCCACCAAACAAGTATCTGGACTGCGTAGTGGGGTGGCCCCGGTACTAAATTTGATACCGGGGCCACAATATAATAAATAGTTACACCCTCAACTGGTCAGAATTCCAACAAACAAGTATCTATACTGCGTAGTGGGGTGGCCCCGGTACTAAATTTGATACCGGGGCCACAATACCTCCTCCAAGTTCCAAGTGTAGTGTTTATAACATATTAACACTACACTAATTCTAGCACGTCAATACCTCTTGTTTTAAATAATGACAGGGCATTTAACTTTTGATTAAATTTTTTGAATTTGTTGACATTTTCTTTTACTTTTTGAACATGGCAAACGACTGTTGAACGGTCACATAATGCCAAAAAAATTGTTGCAAGATGGAATTGTCCTTGGGCCCTCCCACCCACCCTTATGTTGTTGAAATAGGACATGCACACTTTAACAAACCAATCATTTCAGCGACAGGGCCTACCAAACAACTGTTGCTGAAATGATTGGCTTGTTTGGGCCCCCACACCAAAAAAACAATTCATCTCTCCCTGTACAAACTAAACAGGCTCTACTGAGGAAAGATGTCATCCTCATCCTCAACCTCTGATTCCTCTCCCCCTACAGTGTGTACTTCCTCCTCCTCACACATTATCAATTCGTCCCCGCTGGACTCCACAACCACAGGTCCCTCTGTACTATCTGGAGGGCAGTGCTGTACTTCATTGAGGAATTGATTATTCATTTTTATAAATATCATTTTTTCAACGTTGTGAGGAAGCAACCTCCTTCGCCGCTCACTGACCAGGTTCCCCGCTGCACTAAAAACTCTTTCCGAGTACACACTGGAGGGGGGACAACTCAGGTAAAATAGAGCCAGTTTGTACAGGGGCTTCCAAACTGCCTTTTGGAGTACTAGCACGTCACTACCTCTAGTTAATTTAGATTGCAAGGCTTGTAAATACTTTGAAGCTAAAAAAAGCAGGCTGCACAGACTGTGGAGCTAGAAAGTGAAATTAAATGGACCACGTTACTTTGGTGGCTATCTATGCCCCCCCCCCTCGCCCTACACTTATAGTTGAATATAAAAAAAGCAGCCTGCATAGACTGTAGAACTACAAATTCAAATATACAAAGAAATGGACAAAGGCAGTTTGGTATCTGTCTGCATCAGATCCCCTCTCCACTAGGAGTAAAATAGAAAACTATTCAGCCGTTATATAATCTAGAATATAAATAGAAATTGAGAAAGGCAATTAGGTATCTGTCTGCATCATAATCATCAATATCCTCCTCAGCGCCAGCTACATCAATATCTTCCTCCCGGTGTACAACATTCACACCTTCATTAGCCAAATCTGTAACTGACTGTGGGTGATCCTTCCAGCATATGCAGAGGGTGTGCTGCAAATGCTGGACGGAGTCACCTCTTCCCGTACAGTGATGGGAAGGTCAGGGTTCACAACCAACAACACCCTTGGACTCACCTTGGGGATTTGTGATGTCATCTGTTTAGAAGGCAGAGTTCTTTGCTGTTTTGTTGTTGTTGCTGACAGCATAACTCTCTTAAATTTTTTGGAGGGGGGGGAGGAGGAGGGCTTAGATCCTTGGGGGAAGCTGGAACACTAGTCATGAACACGGGCCAGGGCCTAAGCCGTTCCTTGCCACTACGTGTCGTAAATGGCATATTGCCAACTTTACGTTTCTCCTCAGATGATTTTAAGTTTCTCTTTTTGCTAATTTTTGAGAACTTGGGCTTTTTGGATTTTACATGCCCTGTACTAGGAGATTGGGCATCTGGCTTGCCAGATGATGTTGATGGCATTTCATCGTCTATGTCATGACTAGTGGCAGCAGCTTCAGCATTAGGAGGAAGTGGGTCTTGATCTTTCCCTACTTTATACTCCAAATTTTGGTTTTCCATTATATGTAGCACAAGAGAGCGTACCCCTAAGCCA
Organism: Mixophyes fleayi; assembly: GCF_038048845.1. Lineage (NCBI taxonomy): Eukaryota > Metazoa > Chordata > Amphibia > Anura > Limnodynastidae > Mixophyes > Mixophyes fleayi. The sequence goes on along the minus strand of NC_134404.1, from coordinate 59,516,038 downwards.
CACACACTCGGCAAACCCTTTAAAAATTATATGCGGCACAGGAGAGTACCACTGGACTTATACTGCTGAATCAGTGAACTTTGTTATAGCAGTACCACTGGACTTATACTGCTGAATCAGTGAACATTGTAATATATCTGTATCACTGGAATTATACTGCTGAATCAGTGAACTTTGTAATAGCAGTACCACTGGACTTATAATGCTGAATTAGTGAACTTTTGTAATATATCAGTACCACTGGACTTATACTGCTGAATCAGTGAACTTTGTAATAGCAGTACCACTGGACTTATACTGCTGAATCAGTGAACTTTGTAATATATCAGTACCACTGGACTTATACTGCTGAATCTGTGAACTTTGTAATAGCAGTACCACTGGACTTATATTGCTGAATCAGTGAACTTGGTAATATTGCAGTACCAATGGGCTTATACTGCAGGATTGGTTTTGCAAATTTTGTTGTAATTAATTTTTTTTTTAATTATTTTTTGTATTTTTTTTATAACTTTTTTTAATTTTTTAAACACTTGGGAATAATGGGGAAATAACTATGCCCTTAGAAGCACAGAGCACAGGACACAGCACCACTGGACTGAACAGGACACAGCACAGGACCCAGCAGCACCACTGAACTCAAAATTGACAAAGCTCAGCACACAACACCACTGGACTGATACTGCTGAATGTGTGAACTTTGTAATATTGCAGTACCACTCGACTTTTACTGCTGAATGTGTGAACTTGGTAATATTGCAGTACCAATGGGCTTATACTGCAGGATTGGTTTTGCAAATTTTGTTGTAATTAAAAAAAAAAAAATTAGTTTTTTGTATTTTTTTTTATAACTTTTTTTTAATTTTTTAAACACTTGGGAATATTGGAGAAATAAGAACTATGCCCTTAGAAGCACAGAGCACAGGACACAGGACCACTGGACTGAACAGGACACAGCACAGGACCCAGCTGCACCACTGAACTCAAAATTGACAGAGCACAGCACACAGCACCACTGGACTGATACTGCAGAACACAGCACAGCACAGCACAGAACTAAAAGGCACAGCACAGAACTAAACAGCACAGCACGAGATCTACCAGGACAGAGGACCACCTAACAGGGCCGGATTTACCACTAAGCAACCTAGGCACCTGCCTAGGGCCTAGCGGCTCTCGGGGGGCCCAGCTGGGGGGGACAAGGGCAAATTGAAAAAAAAAAATAATAATAATATAAATGTCGGCCCCTCCCCCGACTCGCGGCAGCCGCCCCCCCCGCGCGCGACTCGTGTGGGGGGGGGGAGTCTGGGGAGGGGCCGACGGGTGCTGCGAGTTGGGGGAGGGGGCCACACGGGGCTAGTGTGTTGGCTGGTCTCCTGCTCAGTGTCACATGGGACGTGCACCACATGGCAGATGCCTTCCAATGTGTGAAGGGGATGAAGACTCCAGTCCACAGCTCCTAGATGGAAAAAGGTAAGTTGGGGGAGGGGTGGGGTAGTATATTAATAGTGTGTGCATTATGTGTGTGTGAGGGGCCACTGTCTGTGTGTATTGTGTGTGTGTGTAAGGGGCCACTGTTTGTGGGTATTATGTGTGTGTGTGTGTGAGGGACCACTGTCTGTGTGTATTATGTATGTGTGTGTGAGAGACCACTGTCTGTGTGTATTATGTGTGTGTGAGGGGCCACTGTGTGCGTGTATTATGTGTGTGTGAGGGGCCACTGTGTGCGTGTATTATGTGTGTGTGAGGGGCCATTGTGTCCATGTATTATGTGTGTGTGAGGGGCCAATGTGTGTGTGAGGGGCCACTATGTGTATGTGAAGGGGGGGCCCAAACCGATATCTTGCCTAGGGCCCCATGAGGTGTAAATCCGGCTCTGCCACCTAACACACCCTCCCTCTACCCTGATCAATGCCCGAGTGAAGATGGCGGCGACTAGCGGGGAATTTATAGGTTCCGAGTATCGCGAGATCCGACAGCGGGATTATGACTCCGAGCCTCGGTTTCAAGTTTTCATTTGGCGCCAATACCCGGATCTGTCTCGGATCCGACTCGGATCGGCAACATTCGGGTGGGCTCGGATTCAGGAAATCCGAGTGCGCTCATCTCTAGTTAGGAGTAGGGATGTGCACCGGCGACTTTTGAGGTCTCGTGTTTTGTGTTTTGGATCCGGATTTTCATTATTTTTGGGGTTCGGATTTGTCTCGCAAAACACTTGACGAAAGGTCTCGGTTCGGATTTAAGGTTTTGGATTCGGATTTTATTTTGAAAAAACATAAAAAGTTTAAAAATCAAGTTTTTGGGCTTATTTTCACTCCTATGCTATTAGTAACCTCAATAACATTCAATAACAAGCATTTCCACTAATTTACAGTGTATTCTGAACACCTCACAATATAGTTATTAGTCCAAAACGTTGCAACGAGGTATCTTTCTGGACTGCGTAGAGGAGTGGGTCACCACAATATATATAATAAGAAAACCATCAACTTGTATGAATCGCACCAATAAATGTACCTGGACTGCGTAGAGGAGTGGGTCACCAAAATATATATTAAAAACCCTGAACTTTTATGATTCGCACCAATAAATGTACCTGGACTGCGTAGAGGAGTGGGTCACCACAATATATATTAAAAACCCTGAACTTGTATGATTCGCACCAATAAATGTACCTGGACTGCGTAGAGGAGTGGGTCACCACAATATATATTAAAAACCCTGAACTTTTATGATTCGCACCAATAAATGTACCTGGACTGCGTAGAGGAGTGGGTCACCACAATATATATTAAAAACCCTGAACTTGTATGATTCGCACCAATAAATGTACCTGGACTGCGTAGAGGAGTGGGTCACCACAATATATATTAAAAACCCTGAACTTGTATGATTCGCACCAATAAATGTACCTGGACTGGGTAGAGGAGTGGGTCACCACAATATATATTAAAAACCCTGAACTTGTATGATTCGCACCAATAAATGTACCTGGACTGCGTAGAGGAGTGGGTCACCACAATATATATAATAAGAAATCCATCAACTTGTATGATTCGCACCAATAAATGTACCTGGACTGCGTAGAGGAGTGGGTCACCACAATATATATTAAAAACCCTGAACTTTTATGATTCGCACCAATAAATGTACCTGGACTGCGTAGAGGAGTGGGTCACCACAATATATATTAAAAACCCTGAACTTGTATGATTCGCACCAATAAATGTACCTGGACTGCGTAGAGGAGTGGGTCACCACAATATATATAATAAGAAATCCATCAACTTGTATGATTCGCACCAATAAATGTACCTGGACTGCGTAGAGGAGTGGGTCACCACAATATATATTAAAAACCCTGAACTTTTATGATTCGCACCAATAAATGTACCTGGACTGCGTAGAGGAGTGGGTCACCACAATATATATTAAAAACCCTGAACTTTTATGATTCGCACCAATAAATGTATCTGGACTGCATAGAGGAGTGGGTCACCACAATATATATAATAAGAAAACCATCAACTTGTATGATTCGCACCAATAAATGTACCTGGACTGCGTAGAGGAGTGGGTCACCACAATATATATTAAAAACCCTGAACTTTTATGATTCGCACCAATAAATGTACCTGGACTGCGTAGAGGAGTGGGTCACCACAATATATATTAAAAACCCTGAACTTGTATGATTCGCACCAATAAATGTACCTGGACTGCGTAGAGGAGTGGGTCACCACAATATATATATTAAAAACCCTGAACTTTTATGATTCGCAGCAATAAATGTATCTGGACTGCATAGAGGAGTGGGTCACCACAATATATATAATAAGAAAACCATCAACTTGTATGATTCGCACCAATAAATGTACCTGGACTGCGTAGAGGAGTGGGTCACCACAATATATATTAAAAACCCTGAACTTGTATGATTCGCACCAATAAATGTACCTGGACTGCGTAGAGGAGTGGGTCACCACAATATATATTAAAAACCCTGAACTTGTATGATTCGCACCAATAAATGTACCTGGACTGCGTAGAGGAGTGGGTCACCACAATATATATTAAAAACCCTGAACTTGTATGATTCGCACCAATAAATGTACCTGGACTGCGTAGAGTAGTGGGTCACCACAATATATATAATAAGAAAACCATCAACTTGTATGATTCGCACCAATAAATGTACCTGGACTGCGTAGAGGAGTGGGTCACCACAATATATATTAAAAACCCTGAACTTTTATGATTCGCACCAATAAATGTTTCTGGACTGCGTAGAGGAGTGGGCACTGGGCACCACAATAAAATATATAAAAAACCTTCAACAGGTCTGCATTACACTGCACATACGGCTGCTCCTCCATCCTCTCTATCATATACATGTTGGAGTTTTAGCGTGTGACAACCTCTTGTTTTTGATAATGTCAGTGCATTTTGAATATTTTTCAATTTGCCCCACACCACTGAATGTACTTTATCTATGATACGCATCTATCTATCTTGACTGCGTAGTGTGGTGGCGCCAGTACACAATTTGGTACCGAGGCCACAATATAATTAAAAAATTGGGCATCAACTGTCACCGTTGTTTAATATCTGATACACCTAAATATGGACTGCACAGTGGAGTGGCCCCGGTAGTAAATTTGGTGCCGGGGCCACAATACCTCCTCCAACTTCCAAGTGTAGTGTTTATAAAGACAGACAGCGTCGAAGTGTTATTAGTTGACTTTCTTAACCCTAAAATTGTCCCTGTTGCAAATATTCGTGCAATGGACAGTTACTTTTTTATTGAAAGGCTCAAGCTTTCAAGTGTAGTGTTTATAAAATATAAACAACAATACAGTAGTTTTAGAGCACGTCAATACCTCTTGTTTTAAATTATGACAGGGCATTTTACTTTTGGTTTAATTTCTTGAATTTGTTTAAATTTGGTTTTACTTTTTGAACATGGCAAACGACTGTTGATTGGTCATATAATGCAAAACAAAAAGTTCCAAGATGGAATTGTCCTTGGGCCCTCACACCCACCCTTATGTTGTTGAAATAGGACATGCACACTTTAACAAACCAATCATTTCAGCGACAGGGCCTACCAAGCAACTTTGGCTGAAATGATTGGTTTGTTTGGGCCCCCACACCAAAAAAGCTATTCATCTCTCCCTGTACAGACTAAACGGGCTCTACTGAGGCAAGATGTCATCCTCATCCTCAACCTCTGATTCCTCTCCCCCTACAGTGTGTACTTCCTCCTCATCACACATTATCAATTCGTCCCCGCTGGACTCCACAACCACAGGTCCCTCTGTAGTATCTGGAGGGCAGTGCTGTACTTCATTGAGGAATTGATTATTCATTTTTATAAACATCATTTTTTCAACGTTGTGAGGAAGCAACCTCCTTCGCCGCTCACTGACCAGGTTCCCCGCTGCACTAAAAACTCTTTCCGAGTACACACTGGAGGGGGGACAACTCAGGTAAAATAGAGCCAGTTTGTACAGGGGCGTCCAAACTGCCTTTTTTTCCTGCCAGTAACAATATGGACTGTCTGACATGTCTACTTGGATGGTGTCAGCAAAGTAATCATCCACAATTTTTTCTATTGTGACAGCATCCAATGCAGCGAGAGTAGACATGTCTGCAATGGTTGGCAGGTCCTTCAGTCCGGACCAGATGTTATCAGCATCCCCGCCAGTGCCTCTTTTGGGAAAACTGAGCTTTTTCCTCGCAGCCATAGATGTGGAAGAAAATGAGGGTGGAGCTGTTGGCATGTCACGGTCCTCTTCAGAGGACAATCTCCTGACCAGCAGGTCTTTGCACCGCTGTAGACTTGTGTCCGCCGGAAACAGAGACACAACATACGCTTTAAACCGAGGATCGAGCACGGTGGCCAGAATGTATTCCTCTGACTTTAAAAGAGTGACCACCCTCGGATCCTGGCAAAGCGTACGAAGGGCTACATCCACAAGAGCTACATGCTTGGTGTAATCGCAATGGCTTACCAGCTCCTCCCTCACTTTCTCCAGCTGCTTCTGCAACAGCCTGATCAGGGGAATGACCTGACTCAAGCTGGCAGTGTCGGAACTGACTTCTCGTGTGGCAAGTTCAAATGGCTGCAGAACCTTGCACAACACGGAAATCAGTCTATACTGCGCTTGACTGAGGTGCATCCCCACTCCTTTGCCTATGTCGTAGGTGGCTGTGTAGGCCAGAATGGCCTTTTGCTGCTCCTCCATCCTCTGCAGCATATAGAGGGTGGAGTTCCAGCGCGTCACAACCTCTTGTTTGAGGTGATGGCAGGGCAGGTTCAAGCTTTTTTGATGTGCCTCTAGTCTGCGGTAGGCACTGGCTGAATGCCGAAAGTGTCCAGCAATTTTGCGCGCCACCGCAAGCATCTCCTGCACACCCCTGTCACTCTTGAGGTAATGCTGCACCACCAAATTAATGGTGTGGGCAAAACATGGGACGTGCTGGAAATTGCCCATATTTAATGCCCGCACAATGTTACTGGCATTGTCTGACACCACAAATCCCCATGAGAGTCTAAGTGGGGTAAGCCACTGGGAGATAATTTCCCTCATTTTCTCTAATATGTTGTCAGCGTTGTGCCTCTTATTAAAGCCTGTAATACACAATGTTGCCTGCCTTTGCACGAGCAGCCATTTTGTAGTTGCTGCTACTGATGCAGCTGTTGCTGTTGCTGCGGAAGGGGATGCATCTACCCAGTGGGCTGTCACAGTCATATAGTCCTTCGTTTGCCCAGAACCACTTGTCCACATGTCCGTGGTTAAGTGGACAGTGGGTACAACCGCATTTTTTAGAGCACTGAGGACACTTGATCGTACTTCTCTGTACATTTTTGGTATCGCCTGCCTAGTGAAGTGGAATCTCGACGGGATTTGGTACCGGGGACACAATACCTCCATCAACCCTCTAAATCCCACTCCACTGATGGCGGACACCGGGCGCACGTCTAACACCAACATTGCAGTTACAGCCACAGTTATACGCTTTGCAATAGGGTGACTACTATCGTATTTTGTGGTCATGGCAAACGACTGTTGGACGGTCAATTGTTTTGTGAAAGACTTAGCGGTCTTACGACTTCCCCTCTGGGAAGATGACCGACTAACAGCAGCAACAGCAGCAGTGGCAGTAGTAGGCGTACCGCTGCAGGATTCCTCGGATGAATCCCGTATTGAGGAGGACTCAGTCTGGCTGCTGACTTGGGCTGCAGGACTGAATCTGATGGAGATTGTGGAGGAAGTTGACGAGGAGGGTGTTGCTGGTGTGTATCCAACTGGACCACGGGATTTAGGTGTCCCTGTACCGATGAGGGTCCTAGCCCCAGTTCCTGAACTAACCACTGAACTATGAAGGTTATTCAGGTGACGTATAAGGGAGGATGTTCCTAGGTGGGCAAGATCCTTACCCCTGCTTATTTGAGCTTTACATAAGCTACATATGGCCATACATTGGTTGTCTGGATTTGGATAAAAATAACTCCAGACCGAAGAGGTGCATTTTTTGGTCTTCTGACCAGGCATGACGATGGGCTTTTTCATCCCATGGACATCAGCTGTTTCCCCCCCTGGTGCCTCATTTACAATAACCACATCACCATCCTCATCATCAAGTTCCTCCACAGCGCCAGCTACATCATCAATAGCCTCCTCCCGAGCCACCTCTTCCCGTACAGTGATGGGAAGGTCAGGCTTGACAACCACCAACATCCTTGGACTCGCCTTGTGGATTTGTGATAAATTCTCTTTAGAAGGCAGAGTTGTTTGCTGTTTTGTTGCTGACAGCATAACTCTCTTCAATTTTTTGTAGGGGGGGGGGGAGGAGGAGGAGGGCTAAGATCCGTGGGTGAAGCTGAACCACTAGTCATGAACACGGGCCAGGGCCTAAGCCGTTCCTTGCCACTCCGTGTCGTAAATGGCATATTGGCAACTTTACGTTTCTCCTCAGATGATTTTAAGTTTCTCTTTTTGCTACTTTTTCTTAACTTGGGCTTTTTGGATTTTACATGCCCGGTACTACGAGATTGGGCATCGGGCTTGGAAGACGACGTTGATGGCATTTCATCGTCTATGTCATGACTAGTGGCAGCAGCTTCAGCATTAGGAGGAAGTGGGTCTTGATCTTTCCCTACTTTATCCTCCAAATTTTTGGTCTCCATTATATGTAGCACAAGATACTGCAGAATGTGTGAACTTGGTAATATTGCAGTACCAATGGACTTATACTGCTGGATTGGTTTTGCAAATTTGGTTATAATTATATATTTTTTTTTTAATTTTTAATTTTTTATTTTTTTTTACTTTTTTTTTATTTTTTAAAAACTTGGGAATAATGGGGAAATAACTATGCCCTTAGAAGCACAGAGCACAGGAAACAGCACCACTGGACTGAACAGGACACGGCACAGGACCCAGCAGCACTACGGAACTCAGCAGGACAGAGCACAGGACACAGCACCACTGGACTGATACTGCAGAATATGTGAACTTTGTAATATTGCAGTACCAATGGACTTATACTGCTGGATTGGTTTTGCAAATTTGGTTATAATTATATATATTTTTTTTAATTTTTAATTTTTAATTTTTTTTTACTTTTTTTTTATTTTTTAAAAACTTGGGAATAATGGGGAAATAACTATGCCCTTAGAAGCACAGAGCACAGGACACAGCACCACTGGACTGAACAGGACACGGCACAGGACCCAGCAGCACTACGGAACTCAGCAGGACAGAGCACAGGACACAGCACCACTGGACTGATACTGCAGAATGTGTGAACTTTGTAATATTGCAGTACCACTGGACTTTTACTGCTGAATGTGTGAACTTGGTAATATTGCAGTACCAATGGGCTTATACTGCAGGATTGGTTGTGCAAATTTTGTGGTAATTAAAAAAAATTAAATTAGTTTTTGGTATTTTTTTAAATAACTTTTTTTTATTTTTTTAAACACAGGGGAATATTGGGGAAATAACTATGCCCTTAGAAGCACAGAGCACAGGACACAGCACCACTGGACTGAACAGGACACAGCACAGGACCCAGCAGCACCACTGACCTCAGAAGGACAGAGCACAGCACACAGCACCACTGGACTGATACTGCAGAACACAGCACAGTACAGCACAGCACAGAACTAAACAGCACAGCACAGAACTAAACAGCACAGCACGAGATCTACCAGGACAGAGGACCACCTAACACACCCTCCCTCTACCCTGATCAATGCCCGAGTGAAGATGGCGGCGACTAGCGGGGAATTTATAGGATCCGAGTATCGCGAGATCCGACAACGGGATTATGAGTCAGAGCCTCAGTTTCAGATTTGAATTTGGCGCCAATACCCGGATCTGTCTCGGATCCGACTCGGATCGGCAACGTTCGGGTGGGCTCGGATTTCAGAAATCCGAGTGCGCTCATCTCTAGTTAGGAGTGCTGTTTCCTGGGGTAAATGGCTGCACTTCCTATGTGCCAAACACTATTAGACCAATCGAGTGCCTTGGTTTAAGCAGCTGCAGCTGGCTATAATTAGCATTTAAATACACAAAACATAAAAAAACTTTACTGTTAACAATTGCAGAGTCTCTCAGCAGGCCACTGACCTGTTCCCCAGGTAGTGAGAGAGTGAGGGAACTAACTGGCAGCTTTCTACCAGCACCACACTGTTGCAACTCCTGATTGCCAGCAGATTTTCTGATAGGTTGGAAGCCCTGGAATTGGCCTAATGAATGGAGCCCGCCCTTCTCTCTCCATTCATAACCTAAGAAACAACTACATCGGCTTTTCTGCCAAAATCCTCTTTGGGAAGTTCTTTCTTAAACACAAACAATCTCCCTGGGATTCTAATACACACAAGACAGAAACACATACTGTATCTGCCTTTAACAACTTTACCAGTGCTTCTGTCACAATATAAATATTTATTGTGCTCAATGAATGGAAACAGCAATATTCATGAAGAGTAGCACTCTCCATTCTAAGGCTGAAAAGAGGATCTTTTTATTCCAACACTTTGGACTTCTGTAACCTTTCTCAAGAACATACAGTCCTTGAGAAAGGTCTCAATGAATACCGAAGTGTTGGAATAAAAATACACTTTTCCCTTCTTATAATGGAGAGTGCTACTCGATATATGAATACATAAATGAGTGTATTAAAGTGGGTAGTTTACATCATTTAATTAAGCTTCATAGAAATGTAAATTAAATTATAAACACTCTTCAATTTCCTCTTGTCTGAACATCTCACTCCAATCTTCTACACGGGGCAATATTCTATTGTATAAACTGAATGAATGTGGTCACACAACTCTGCATATGTTCCCACTAAATTAATATTTCTTTGTCAATCACAGATGTACCTAAGCTCTTCCTCTCCTACCATGTCTGACATCTGTCTCAGTATTCTGCGTCATCAACAACTTTGACATACAGGAGACAGACAATTCTCTGACATCTCTGACATGTATATAAATCATGTCTACCTTTTACATATGTGTTATATATGTGTATTTATACATTAACTATCCTTTACATTATAAACAAACAGCACATGAACTCATAGAAAAATTCTACTTCCACATTCCAAAAATCTATAGCCTATAGCTGCATTGTAATTTTATAAACAAGCCCACAGAAAACTATTTATCCTAGTTTGAATGCAATTATCATGCATTAATTAGTAGATTACAAGGGCAATCAAAAGGCTTAAATGAGAACACTTGGAGCAAATGCAGGATTTCTGGAGAGGGGCTTCCATATCACGCTGCAAGAATGTGCATGACCAACATGCAAGGGACATGGCTATCATATGAGACACTGCTGCTCTCCAAGGGCCTCATTCCTTAAGGCAGGTAAATTCCGATATGTGCCCCATTTTGCGTAAAATCGCTCTGCACATGCCCAGAAGTCCAAATTATTTTCTAGTGCAAGGAACCCTTAACACAGCCTACGATTTCAGGGGCATAATGGAGAGGGAACTGGGCATATGCAAGTAATCAATGTGCAGTAAGGGCGCGCCAAGCTTGAGCGCAGGCTCCAGCAACCGATTCAAGCTTTGGGCATCTCTAAGTTACGTGATTTTCAGTTGTATCTCTTACACCAGCTACAGGTCTGGTGTAAGTGCCGATTACACGTGATGACGGCTGTATATATGCTAAAACATGTGTTTGCAATCAGGAGCAACTGTAAAAATCTTTTTTTTATGTGTGGTAGAAATTAATAACATCCTAATAAATGTATTTTACGGAGGGGGGAGTGAAAAAAAAGTTTTTTCATTTTTTCATATTATGTCATTAATGACTATGGGCCTAACTGATTTAAGGAAAGTTAAGCAAAAAAATTGAGTAAGTTTTCTTACTCAAGTTTTCTGGGTAAAAGCATGTTGCAATGCTAGAGGTGCACATTAGTTTCTCATTTTGCACATAAGGAAAATACTGTCTTTTTTTCATGTAGTACACAAATTCTTGATAGCTTATTTGTACACTGAAAATTAAAGTTGATTTAGGACATCCCTTACCCCAAATATAAATCTGCCATCACATTTTAAATCTACCTCCCCATCCAATGCAACATGGTTTCAGGGGCGGATCCAGAAAATGGTTCTACCCGGGGCGATTTAGGAAGGGGGTGATTTAGGCCACACCCCCTTTTTGACACCTAAGACTGCCTATGGCTGCACACTATGTGCAGGTCCGTTCGGCAGTGACAGGCAGGGAGAGTGTGCTGCCCAGCTGCTCTGATTGTGTTTTGGCTTTCCATGGCCGAGCAGCTACATGCAAGCCTCACATGAACAAGACCAATGGCAAGTGTCGGAATGAGTGGTAATTCTGGACTGTGGAGCAGTAGAAACATTTTTTGTGGAGTGACAAATCACGCTTCCCTGTTTGGCATTCAGATGTGCAAGTCTGGGTTTGGCGGATGCCCGGAGAACGTTACCTGCCTGGCTGCATTATGCCAACTGTGAAGTTTGGTGGAGGAGGGATAATGGTTTGGGGCTTTTTTTCAGGGTTTTAGCTAGACCCCTTATCTCCAGTGAAGGGCAATCTTAATGCTTCAGCATACCAAGTCATTTTGGACAATGCTATGCTTCCATCATTGTGGCAACAGTTTGGAGAAGGGTCTTTTCTATTCCAACATGACTGTGCCCCAGTGGTCAAAGAAAGGACTACAAAGACATGGTTTGATGCGTTTGATGTGGAAGAACTTGACTGACTCAACAGAGCCAGGCCTTCTCGTCCAAAATCACTGCCTGACCTCAGAAATGCTCTACAGAATGAATGGGCACAAATTCCCACAGAACACTCCAACATCTTGTGGAAAGCCTTCCAAGAAGAGTGAAAGCTGTTATCGCTGCAAAAGGGGGACCAACTCTATATTAAAGTATATGTATTTGAATACAATGTCATTACAGTCCCTGTTGGTGTAATGGTCAAAAGTCAGAATACGATTGTCCATATAGTGTACCTCCCAACTGTCCTTACAGTGAGGACAAAATCCTAACTGAGTGGAATAGTCACACAAAATGAATGACAGACTAGCTTTCTGCTACCTATTCTTGAGGCTTTTACTACTTGTTGCTGCTTGTGTCTTACGCTCAGCTGTTGCTTGTCTGAATCCTGGAATGTTGGCTCTCTATTTGGAAAAAAGGTTAGGAACATAAAATATGGAAAGTCTAGCAATGAGTAAGCCATCTAGGCCTCCCGACTCCAAACAGGGGAATGATATTAAATCAATAGCAGCCACGTCTAATAATTAGGCCTGCCTACCTGCAACCTGCAATTAAATTAATAGCATTCACATATACTAAATAGACCTATTTCTGGCCAAGTAGTCCAAAAATTAAATTAATAGCATTCAATATTTATCAATTAACCTACTTCTCCCCAACAAGCCCTGAAAATAAATTAATTTTGCTCACAATTAATAAATAAATACATTTCCAGGTCAAACAGCCCAATGTTAGAAACTTGGTATTCACATTTAATTATTAAACCTATTTCCCACAAACTGCTTCAACAGTACTTCAAAGGAAGAGAAATATTAGAACACAAGGACATGCACTGAAACTAGAGGGAAGTAGGTTCAGAGGAAACTTAAGGAGAAACTACATCACAGAAAGGGTAGTGGATAAGTGGAATAGCCTCCCATTAGAGGTGGTAGAGGCTAATACAGTAGAACAATTTAAACATGCTTGGGATAGACATAATGATATCCTTACAAAATTAAAGGACCAAATAGGGTTTGAGGCTACTATAGGTTAATAAAAAAATGGGCAGACTAGATGGGCCAAGCAGTTCTTATCTGCCATCAAATTCTATGTTTCTATAAACTAATTGGTATTCACATTTAATAAATCCCTCTCCCTAAATCACCCCAACATTAAATAAGTAGTACCATTGTAGGGGTCTCTACCCCCACCAGGACAGACCCCCTGGTCTACACTGAAGGTACTCACCTTATCCCGTGGGACCACTATTGACGGTGTTGCTCTCTCCGGCTGCTGTAAGTCTACCACCTTCTTTCAGTCCAATCGCTCCACTTCCTTCTGCAGACAAGACAAAAGCGAGAGACGTGCACACCAAGGGAGAGGGAAGGGGCTGTCCGGGGCTATGACCAGGAATGGAGACACCCGCTCGATTCCGCCATCGCCCCATTTTACTCTAGCCTGGGCACGGGGGCTGCGAGTGTTTGAGACGGAGAACGTTCTCTCCCAAACGCTCTACTCACCAGGGGTGAGGGCCACTTAGCAGTTTAAGTAACAGGGCTACCTTGCCTATATGCAAAAGCGCCTTGGCGTGGCAGGATGGCTTAAACATACATTTGCAAATGTGTGCAACAAAGACTTTTGCATTTTTATCTACAGTAGAAATGGCAGATCTGTTGCTGGCTATAGCAGTGTGCTGGGGGAAAAAATGTTGTGTGTATGTTCCTTGCAGGGCTACCTTGCTGCAAAGTTTCGCTGGGTCTGGCTGTCCCTACCTGGAACCGTCAGTGCACTGCCGGAAATCAGGTGAACCACGCCCTACCCCACGGTACACTGTCTGCCCTGGAACCGTCAGGCTAAGCCGCCGGAACTCATAAACAGGCATCCAAGTGGAACCGCTGGTAACCCCTCGGAACTCAAAAGGGCTGTGCTGCAATGCCAACGAGGGGCTCAACCACTACCTCTGGAACCTTTGGTGATGACAGGTACTTACTGGGGGAAAGGACTACCGTGTGGCTTTTCCTCTGGCCCGGTACTTTACCCATTCTCCTTAGCCCCTTCCAGGCCTAGTGTACGGCCCGAGAATGGACCAAGCACCAGCGCCTACCTCCATCGGGTTGCTGCTTCTTGCTCCTGGAGGGGAAACACAACCCCACCCTGCTAGCCATGTATACACACAACAATGCAATACCACAATGCACAGTATACTTTCCTACTCTGTCCAGAGCCTGCTGACTGTCCTAGCAGGAATTCTGGGCCTAGTGCCCTGCCCTAAATAATCAGGGGCCTACTTGCTAAGGGCCTTGTGCCCTACCTGTGGGGCTGAGCCCCCTACTTGACTATGGGCCTACCGCCCAACCTAACTAACTAAGGGCCTGGTGCCCTGATTGTGGGACTGAGCTCTCTACCTGCACTATGTGCCTAAAGCCCAGGACTGACTAATTAAGGGCCTTCTGCCCTGCTTCTTGGGCTGGGCTCCCTGCCTGAGCCATGGGCCTAAAGCCCAATAATAGGCTACAGTGGTCACCCCTAACTGCTGTTCATGCCTAGTGCCTGGTGTGCTCCTCGGGCCTTGTGCCCAGGGAAAGATGGATGCCTAAAAGAGGTGATACAGAGTGCGGGCGCGGGCCTGGGAGAGGTGGTGCCCAAGGGGCCTTACCTGGTCCAGGGAGACCTCTAGCTACCTAGGTATATGTCCTCTTCTGACCGCTGGCGTCTTCCAGGAGTGGCCTCCGGGACTCCTCTCTTCCTCTCGGCACCAGTAGCTCTCAGCCCTGACAAGGGCTCTCTGTCTCTACTGCCGGCTGGTCTTCTTTCCTCTCCTGCCGCGATCCCACGTGGTCTTCTCTGCTTGATAGCCGCCGCCGACTGAACCCAGAGCCGGATTTTGACCTCATGGGGCCCTAGGCAAGATACTGGTTTGGGGCCCCCTCCCTAAAAAAAATCCATAGCACTATGGTTTTTTAGCATAACATATACCCCTATTCAGGGGCTGTCTGGCAGACTTTAGCCCAGGGGGGCAAGCATATAGCACTGGCCCATAAGTAGCGGCCCATTTTTAAAGGGTGGTCTCATCGCCGGCCGTGGGAGTGCCCTCTGGAGACCGCTGGGCCCTAGGCAATTGCCTAGGTTGACTAGTGGTAAATCCGGCCCTGACTGAACCCCCGGGCTCCGGCGTCTTAAATAGACATTGGCGCAATGGCGTCTGATGACGTCAGCGCGATGCTGCGTCATGTTGTTCCCGCTGCCGCAAGCCGGCATCGGCCAAATATTAAATGGCCGATCGGGGGAGCGTTGATTGGCTCCCCAACCCGGCGACGCAGCTCTCACACCATCACCAACCTTAAATTAATAGACACTACCATTACCC
Organism: Mixophyes fleayi; assembly: GCF_038048845.1. Taxonomy (NCBI): domain Eukaryota; kingdom Metazoa; phylum Chordata; class Amphibia; order Anura; family Limnodynastidae; genus Mixophyes; species Mixophyes fleayi. Next base: position 59,500,425 of record NC_134404.1, on the reverse strand, counting down.
CACTATCAAATAAAATAGACCCACCATCAAATAAGATACCCCAGCAATAAATAAATAGCTCCCATCCACTATTAAATGATTATCACCTACCATCATCATTAAATTAATACCTTCTCTTAACTACTTGCCTTCTTTCATCCGGTGCACTGCATTGGAGAGGCAAACTCCTGTTCCTGCCTCTTTTTCCTGAACACGTGGGACTGCACGTTTTTCATGCAACGCATGTCTGTTTGGATTCCGAAACAGCGGTCAGCGGAGGAGAGAGGGCAAGCTCAATGGGGGGAAGGAATGAATCCGCAGCAGTAAAGTAACTGGTCCTAATGCAACTGAAACCTTCACCCCCTAAGAGCACACCGGACCTCAGAAGTTTCTGCTGTAGGAAAAGGAAAAACATTGAAATTGTCTACAGGGGTCCTGTCACTACAAATAAATGTAATACTGTAGTAAACATTGCTGTAATATTATTGATGCAATATATACAGGTACTTATTTAGTTGCTATCACCATTGAATACAAATTCAAATGATTGAATTTAGAGTTGTATATTTTTTTCCCCCATTCATTTTAATCATGGATAAAAGCGGGTCTTGCTGAGTGTCACAATCTAAGGGGTATATTTACTAAACTGCTGGTTTGGAAAGTTGAGATGTTGCCTATAGCAACCAATCAGATTCTAGCTGTCATTTATTTAGTGCATTCTACAAAATGACAGCTAGAATATGATTGGTTGCTATAGGCAGCATCTCCACTTTTTCAAACCGGCAGATTAGTAAATCTAGCCCTAAGTGTTCTTTTTTCTTTGTATGTGCTGGAAGTTTTTGCTGCAAAATTTATTAGAATGTATTTATTTTTCTCAGAATGTCCTACCTTATGCGCTGCTTTTCTTGTTTCTGTTCAATGTGAGCAGTGTATTCATTTTTATGCTTGGACAACCCTCGTCGGGATGCAGAAGAACTACATGTGCCAGCAGGCCCTGTCAACCAATGACTAGTAAGGAACGATGGGCCTTGTATATTGCACAGCAGCTCGAGAGTCAAAGATTGTCTTCTTGTGATGTGTAGGGCAAGATTTATTAAGGAAAAATATTTAAAATAAAGAGAACTGTACCATGAAAACTGCATTCAAATGTTGTCAACTATAGCCTAGCTACATATGACTATATGACATTGAATATATTCTATTGTAATAATTTTTTGTTCCTAGGTTTGTCTTCAAACCTCTTTCATAGTGTTTTTTTCTGAGGCTGACAGCGTAGCAGAATGACACCTACAGCCATTGCATAGTGGTTTCTTTGCATGGTGTCTTTGTTGCCATACACGCATCTTTAATCTATAACCACAATGGATGTGGGGCCAAAACATTGGTACAGGGAAAAATCCTTCACACCACAAGAATCACAATGTGCAGGCTGCTTATTTACAAGATGGTATTTGCTAGTTCACAATGCCTTTGCTAATATCACCTTCCATCGAGCCCCACACTTTCACCCTCATAGGGCAAACTGTACCCCGGCTTTTCAGTGGTAGTACAAAGAGACCTATATCTGCAGTCTATGCAGGCCAATCCTTTGAACATTTCTTTTTTATTCCCTCAAGTTTATTCTTTTCTTTCTTTCTTATTTCGATAATATAACAAAGAATTGTTGTTATGAAAAGATTCCCAGCTAAATAACCTTCATTGACCCCTTGCATAAAAGGAGACACTGAGGATTGTAAGGAAGAGGAAGGTAAGATTAATTTGCGCTTGTTTTCACTGTTCTTCATATTTCTCTGCATGTTCAGGGATAGATATTTTTTTTCGAAAAATGGATATATGAACGACACATCTTCAATATATGGCGAATTAAAATTTTAAATATTTTCAAACCTTATCCTTTTTCGCCATTTTGCTGGTTTTAATTGTGCCAGTAATCAGCTATTCTTCTTATTGCATATTAGAAGGAATTTATCTTTTATGCATTGCAAGTTAAAACGGTACGTTCCACTAGTTGCAATGTATGTAAACTTTTTTTTTTTTACTGTTTGGCTTATTCTGTATATTGATTTCACCATAACAAGTCCTTGTTAATCTTTACACAAAATAGCTGCACTAGTTGAACTAATTAATACATAAGAAACTACATATAAACAAAAGCTGTGGTGCAGGCTCAGTAATCAAAACCCCAAAAGACAGAAAACCATTCAGAAGAGACATTTTTGCACAATTAAAATGTGCACTTAAATCACGACAAATACCAATATTTAGACTTATGTATCAAAATTTTTTTGATTTTAGAATTAATCTTATGCTTATTGACCATGTGATCAAGGGGCAAATCTGGGGAAAAACTGAGGCTTATTGAGGCAATGAACTGCATGTTATTGCATGTTTTTCCTGAACATAAGACATGCTGATAGTGGGCATCCCAGCTCACCTCTTCTTCATATCTCTCCGCTAGCACACTCCATTCTCCTTTAAACATGAGCTCATCTAGACAATCTGACAGAAGCCATATCTTGGCTCAACCTCTCTCTCTAACTACCGCCCTATTTGCTCTCCTTTGCCTTCAAACTGCTTGAGTGGCTTTTGTACAACTGACAATGTATTCTCACCTCTCACTATCTTGACTCTCTGCAATTGGTCTTCCACCCTCAACATTCTACTGAGTCTGTCCTCGCAAAAGCAACCACAAAAATCTAAGTGTCACTTCTCCATGCCCATTCTCCAGGACCTTTCTGTTCTGCTCAACTGTTCATGATCTCCCTCATCTCTTGTACACCCCATTAGCCTTTGTGACACAGTTCTTTCCTGATTCACTTCCTACCTACAGGGCCGGTGCCAGGGTCCTTGGCGCCCTAGGCACACTGTCAAAATCGGCGCCCCCCGCACGCACACTTTAAAAATCGGCGCCCCCCCACCGCAGGTACACTTTAAAAATCATCGCCCCCCGCCACAGGCACACTTTAGAAATCGGCGCCCCCATCCCCCCCCCCTGCTGCAGGCACACTTTAAAAATCATTGTTCCCCCCCCCCCCCACCACCGCAGGCACACTTCAAAAATCGGCACCCCTCCCCCTCCCCCGCCACAGGCACACTTTGAAAACCTTTTTCTTACACAATATCCAACCAGCAATGAGTCACTCTTCATCTCCTGCCTCGAAAACTGCAACCTCCTCCAATTTGGCATTTTCCTAACACATCTGTCCCCGAATCAATCCATCCTAAATTTTCCACAAGACCATCCTTTCTCACCTCTCCACATCCGCAGGACCACTCTGCAAATCCAAACACTTGCTCCCCATTTCCTCCAGAAACAAATTCAAGCAAATTCTAATTATTCACTTAACCTACAAAGCCCTCAACAACCCATCTTTTCATATATTTCAAACCTCAGCTCAAAACTCTCCCTGTTGCCCTCTTAGATCTGCCTCTGACTTTTACCTCAGCTCTTCTTTGATGGCTACCACTACCTCTTGCATACAAGATTTCTCCTATGCCGTAACCCATCTATAGAATTCCTTACCACACCGTTTCAGACCTAGCTACACCTTCTCCTCTTTTCTCAGCTATACCTTTTCACTACTAGATTGTATGCTTTCTTGTGAGTAGGGCCTTCTTACCCTTTGTTTTCACATACATTATAGGGACAAAAGTATTTGGACACACCTGTTAATTATTGAATTGAGGTGTTTCAATCAGACCCGTTGCCAGAGGTGTAGAAAATCAAGCACCTAGCCATGCAGTCTCCATTTGCAAACATTTGTGAAGCAAAATGGGTAGTTCTGAAGAGCTCAGTGACTTCAAGCAGGATTCTGTGATATGATGCCACCTTTGCAATTAGATGGTTCGTGAAACTTCACCCCTGCTGGATATTCCACAGTGAACTGTAAGTGATATTATTAGAAATTGGAAGTATTTAGGAACAACAGCAACTCAGCCACGAAGCGAAAGACCACGTAAAATCATACATGGGGTCAGCGACTGCTAAGGCGCATGGTTTTTCAAAGTAGCCAACACTCTGCTGATTCCATAGCTGAAGAGTTCCGAACTTTCACTGGCATTAATGTAAGCACAAAAACTGTGGATGGGAGCTTCATGGAATGGGTTTCCATGGCCGAACAGCTGTATTCAAGCCTCACATCAATAAGACCAATGCCAAACGATGGATGGATTGGTGTAAAGCACACCGACACTTGATTGTGGAGCAGTGGAAACATGTTCTGTGGAGTGAAACGTTTCTCTATTTAGCAGTCAGATGGGCGAGTCTGGGTTTGGTGGATGCTGGGAGAATGTTACCTGACTGCTTTATGCATTATGAAGTTTGGTGGAGGAGGGATAATGGTATGGGGCTGTTTGTCAGGGTTGGAGCTAGGTCCCTTATCTCCAGTGAAGGGCAATCTTAATGCATCAGCATACCAAGTCATTTTGGACATTGCTATGCTTCCAACTTTGTGGCAACAGTATGGGGAATGCTCTTTTCTATTTCAACATGACTGGACAAAGAAAGGACTACAAAGACATGGTTTGATGAGATTGGTGTGGAAGAACTGGACTCTCCCATGCAAAGCCTTGATCTCAACCCTATCGAACACCTTTAGGATGAACTGCAACGAAGATTGCGAGCCAGACCTTCTCATCCAACATCAGTGCCTGATCTCATAAATGCTCTACAGAATAAATGAGCACAAATTCCTACAGAAACACTCCAACATTTAGGGGAAAGCCTTCCAAGGAGAGTGGAAGTTGTTATCACTGCAAAAGGGGGACCAACTCCATATTAAAGTATATGTATTTGCATATAATGTCATTACAGTACCTGTTGGTGTAATGGTCAAGCATCTGAATACTTTTGTAGCTATAATGTAGGTATTTATTTTTTTCTACCTTCTATGTCTCTGTTTTAAGTATTCTATGTTTTCTTCACTATTGAGTGCTGCGGAGCACTGTGGTACCTTACAAATCAATGACAATAATAAAAGTTCCATGATTGTTTTGTCAGTTTACCAGTGATGAGCAGCAGGCAGGCCTAGGGATGCTTGTGGCCCTCCCTGTTTGTTATTGCTTATAACACTTCTTTAAAATGCCAGCTGAAATGTTATTACAGATTTTTGTCCATTTCATTGTTTAAATGTATAGTTTTAACTTATTACTGAGATTAAGGGTAATGTGTGGCCCTTTTGAAACTTAGTGGGATGCCCATGTGGCCCCTGAAGTGTGTCAGGTTGCCTATCACTGCACTACACCTTACTTGGTTAAGTTTGCCTAGTAATGAAATGGTAATTGTAATGTGTGTATTTGATGTGTTCACATTTAATACAACACTTCAGCCTTGAATCTTACAGCTAGAGTTTATTGGCCAGTATTTAATACATGCTTTAGGCTCTGCAGTGGTATGTCGGGTCTGCCTCTGGCTGCCCTGCAGCACCCTCCATGGGGATGCTGCTTTGCCTTCTGCAGCTCCTGCCTACAAGGGACTATTTTAGGCTCTGCTATTACATGAACCTGAAACCTACAGTACCTCTGTGTCCCAGAAGGGGCCACTGTTGAACTTGGGCTATTCTCCTGCCTGGAAGAGTTAGCTCATTACTCAGAGGAGGTGTAACGGTATATTATGTTAGGAAATTAATTAACAACTATATATTGTAATCATATACTTTATGACCTACAGATAGGTCTGAACTGTTATCTCCCTTACTCTAATTTTGTTGACATTGTCTTAGTTGAACTACTGTAATCCATCGCTCTTTGTGCAGCCTCTAATTATGCAACTTTTATTATGTAACAAGATGAAGTTTGATACCTACCAGCTTCAACTCCAGGATGCATGTTCCTTCAGGGCCATGTTCCGTCACTACTGTTCCGTCACTACTGACTAGCTTGGGTTCTAAATCTTGTGAGTCTGGTTTTAGGGGTGTTATAACAGAATCCGGACTACTATCTTTCTCACTGAGATTTATGAACACTTTCTACTCAGATAACAGACTTGTTAAAAAAATGTTTTATATGTATCCTCACAGATGTAGAGCACTTTGGTGCAAACATAGTTATTCCACACTAACCACACTGAATCCTTAATCACCACAACCTTTCAGGCTGTTTCCCCTCTCCCATACTAGAAATCACTAATTAAAATAGATGTCTGTTTAATATTAGTTTCACTGTTCAAATTTGCTAATATCAGCCAGGCTCACTGTACACTCTGGGCCTGATTCAAGTGTGAATGTACGCCCATTTACATAGTGCATCTTGCGTAATTTCACACTGTGCATGCCCAGGCACTACCACATCTGTATGTAATTGCACAGAGTTAATTTCCTCTTATGACCCCTTACTACCTCTTGCGACTTGAGAGGTGGAGCAGGGAAGGGGAGGGGTGGACTAACATAGGCCATGTACAGTAAAGAATATGTTCACACGGACGTGGCTAATTAAAAACCTGTGTTTATTGCAAGTACACTTGCTTTCAGACATATCTTTTACACTTGCTACAGCGCGGGTGTAAATGCCATATGACAGTAATGGCAACCCAGAATTGTTATTATTATTATCGTAGATTTGTAAGGTACAAGAGTGCTCCGCAACGCTGTACACTAGGGAAAACAGTACATACATAAAACAGGGACACACAAGGTAGACAAAATAAATGCAGACATGAAAACAAAGGGTATGAAGGACCCTTCTCATTAGAGAGCTTACATTCTAAGTGGAAGAGGGCACAGCTGAAACAAGAGGAGTAAATGTGTTTCAGATTGGAGATTGGGATAGTTATGAGGGTGCATTAGTGTGAATAGTGTTATGGTCACCTCTAAAAAGAGATGGGTTTTCAAAGAGCATCTAAAGATTTGAAGGCTGTGGGAAAGCCTGATTGAGCATGGTAGTAAATTCCATAAGTGGGGAGCAGCATGGGGGAAGTCTTGTAGGAGGGAGTAGGTTACCAGAGACAAGAAAAGGAGCAGGTAAGAGGTAGATCTAAGAGTGCAGGAGGGAGAGTATTTTGATATGAGATTTGAGATGTATGCAGGGGTAGTGTTGTTGAGTGCTTTGTAGATAAGGATGAGTAATTTTAATTTCTGGAGGTCACAGGGAGTCAGTGTAGGGATCTGCAAAGTGGTGCAGCAGTTGTGAGTGGTGTGAGAGGAAGATCAGTCTTGCAGCAGCATTTAGGATGGTTTGAATTGTGGATATATGGGTGTCAGGAATGCCAGATAGCTGGAAGTTGCAATAGTCAAGACGGGAGATAATGAGAGAATTCATAAGAGTTTTGGTAGTATGTTGAGTAAGAAAAGGCCGTATTCTGGCAATGTTTTTTAAGGTGGAGTCGACATGACTGGGAGAGAGTCTGAATGTGAGGAATAAAGCAGAGGGCAGAGTCAAGTGTAACACCAAGGCAGCGGGCTTGGGAGACTGAGGAAATTGTGGTGTTATTGACAGTGAGGGAGATTTGAATGCTGGTGGTGACTCTGGCAGGAGGGAAGATAATAAGCTCTGTATTGGACATGTTGAGCTTTAGGTAGCGTTGAGACATCCATGTGAAGATAGCAGAAAGATAGTTGGTCACATGAGAGTGCAAAAGGAGTCAGATGAAGAGATATAGACTTGGGTGCCATCAACACAGAGGTGCTATTGGAGGTTGAATGAGTGAATTAGTACCCCAAGAAAAGAGGTGTACAATTAAAAAAGAAAAGGGCCAAGAACAGAGTCTTGTGGGACCCCTAAAGATAGTGGGAGTGGAGGGGAGGATGTGCCAGAGGTAGAAACGCTAAAAGAGCGGTTCGATAGGTAGGAAGTGAACCAGGAAAGAGCTGTATCACAAAGGACAATGGAGTGAAAGTTGTGCAGGAGAAGAGGGTGATCCACAGTTTCAAAAGCAGCAGAGAGGCCCAGGAGATTAAGTATGGAGAAATGACCCTTAGACTGTGCAGTAAGTATATCATTGATCACTTTAGTGAGAGCAGTTTCAGTGGAATATTGGGGGAGGAAGCCTGATTGCAGAGAGTCGAGAATGGAAAGAGGGGAGAGAACGTGAGACATGTGTTTGTACACTAATCGCTCAAGTAGTTTGGAGGTAGAGGGGGAATAGGGCGGTAGTTGGAGAAAGAGGCTGGATCGAGAGATGGTTTCTTTAGTATTGGTGAGAGGAGCACATGTTTGAAAGAGGATGGAAATTTGCCAGTGGATATAGACAGGTTGAAGAAGTGATATAAATGTGGGCATGCAGTGGAGGAGAGGGAGCAGAGAAGTTGGAAGGGAATATGGTCAAGGGGATAGGTTGTCGGGTGACATGATGAGATGAGTGCAGAGTCTTCGTCTTCAGTTTCTGTAGAGAATGAATTAAGGGTGTATTAGGGAGTGTAGGTAAAGGTGGGTGGAGTGAGTATAATTTGGCATGAGGAAATATCTTGTTGAATGGTGTTGATTTTGTCTTTGAAATAGGTGATAAAATCATGGACTGTGAGGTAGGAAGGGGAAATAGATGCAGATGGACAAAGAAGTGAGTTGAATGTGGCAAAGAGGCGACGTGGGTTAGAAGACTGGGTGGATATTAGAGATTTAAAGAATGTTTGTTTGTCAATTGAAAGGGCAGTGCTGTAAGATAAAAGGATGATTTTATAGTGGAGGATATTGAGATAGGAACGAGATTTCCTCCAGTGGCGCTCTGCAGTGTGGGAACATTTTTGTAGGTAGCGGGTCTGTTTGGTGTGTCATGGTTGGGGTTTGGATCGTCTCAGAATATATGTAGTAGCTGAAGCTGCATAGTCTAGGGCTGAAGTGAGTGTTTTGTTATAGAAAGAGGCAGCCTGATTAGGACAGGACAATGTAGTCATTGGAGAAAATAGTTGTTTTAGTGAAATTGAGAAGTGGATTGGGTTAAGAGTACTTAGGTTTCGTTGTGTATGTGTGGATTCGGGTGCAGGGGGAGGGCATGAGGTAAGGTGAGGCTGAAGGAAAGGAGGCTTTTGTCAGAGAGTGGGAAGGCTAAATTGGAGAAACTAGAGATGGAGCAGTAGTGGGAGAAGACAAGGTCAAGGGAGTAACCATCATAGTTGGTGGGATATGAGGTCCATACAGAGAGTTCAAAGGAGGAAGTTTAGTGGCAGACAGTGGGATTATCAATGGTAATGTTGAAATCACCTAGTATGAGAATAAGCAGGTCAAAGGAGAGGAAATAAGTGATCCAGGCAGCAAAGTTGTCAAGGAATTAGGAAACTGGACCTGGGGGCGATAAATAACAGAAACACGAAGGTGGAGAGGATCAAATAGACCAATAGTGGGGACTTCAAAGGAAGAGAATGAGAGGGAGAGTTCAGAGGGTATGACTTGGAAGGTGCAGATTGGAGAAAGTAGAATGCCTATTCCACCACCTTTTCTGTTCCAAAGTCTGACAGTGTGGCTGACGGAAAGTCCCCCATAGGAGAGAGCTTCAGAGGATGTCAGAGGAGGTGAGCCATGTTTCTGTAATGGCAAGAAGGTTGAGGGATTTAGAAATGAATAGATTGTGGATGGATTGAAGTTTGCTGTCTCTGTTTATTACATTTCATGTATGCATCTCAATAGCTAGCACAGAACAACTGCATGTATTGAAGATTTATTTTCAATAGGCATTGTATGCACTGTACACATTTACGAGTTATTTATTTAGTTATTATAAAACAATAGACTAAATGTACAAACGATTCTTAAATATATGAATAATATAAAAAAAATGATAGTTAAATTTACTGTTTTTGTTTTAATTGGTTTGTTATTATATTGTTAGCAGTTATTATATTAATGTATAATCATATAAAAGTTTATGTTTTCTGATGTGAGTTAATTGTAAATACAAATGTAGTAAACATAGTGCAAATGCTTCTAAAAAATACTTAGGCCTCTATGGGGTATATTTACTAATCTGTGGGTTTGAAAAGTTGGAGGTTTTGCCTATAGCAACCAATCATATTCTAGTTATCATTTATTATCTACAAAATGACAGATAGAATCTGATTGGTTGCTATAAACAACATCTCCACTTTTTCAAACCTGCAGTTTAGTAAATAAACCCCATGTGTGTCTATGCAAAAAGTACTGTTTATACACTGTGTATTTCCACCCCTATTCAAACCGTAATGTATCATAAGAAACACTTTGATTTCAATACAGTCAAAACTATGCAACAGTTGCGTACTCTTTTTAAGCACGTAAATCACGTGTTCTGACATGAATCAGACCCTATTAGTACATTGGTGTGTTCTACATATGGGGGATCTTTAGTCCTGTGGATGGTCTTTTTCTAAATGTTTTAACATATCAAAATATATACAAATAAGATTTAGAATAACAAATAGAAATAGGATCAATATTTATTTGAGATTGGATATTCGGAGAATGCTTTTAAAAATGTAACTAAATTTGGTGCTGCAATAGCTTTGTAATAAATATAATATATTTATTACAAAGCGATTGCAGCACCAAATGACAAATTTGACAAATTATTGATTCGGAGACATCAAAGTAAATATGATTTTTTTTTAATTTGGCACATCTTCTAGAACTTTACAAAGTGATTAGTAGCACTGAAGTTCCTGAATTAATTGAACATAGTTTTTTTTTTCTATTAGCTATAACATGTAATATGGAACCTCATAGGCTGTCAGGGGCCTGGATGTCTAGGCACTGATTGCTAAAAAGTGTATTCACAGTAGAAAGGTGACACGACTGTTCCTGTAGGATGACATCATCTGGTTGAATGGCCATGATACTATGGTCTTCTATGGAAGGAGAAATATCTTATTTATCACTGGCTTTTGAATATAGGGTTCAGTCCTATATGTTATCTTATAATTATAAGGTAAAGCCCACAGAGGCACAACAGTATGTGACACCTGATGTGGAAGGAGTTGGAGTGGGAGATCTACATTGGAGTGAGAAATACAAGGGAGTCTGGTCCAGAACCATAAGAGTGAAACATGTTCCGAGATCCGTAAGAGTTACATTGAGTCATGTGTTGAAAGAATGAAGTAGCACTGCTGATAAAAAGAGATAGGAAAAAGATTGAGATAGTGCCAGAAAGAGATAGGCAAAATGAGTATAACATAGACTAGTATCCAGGTGAGGCAGAGGTTGTGATCACCTGTTCAATAATTACAGTGGAGCATAAGTTAACTCAGAGTCTGAGGGTGTGGGAGTCAGCTAATGTGAAGATGAAGTGTTAGTACATAGGACAATCCATGCTGCAATAACTAACAGTTTCAGCCATGTGTGTTCTGCAAGTGGAGTTAGGAAAAACCGGAAACTATAAACCACTGTACAGTAAGTCAAATGTAGAGATACAGTTCCCAAAATGAGTGAGTGAATATTTTAGAAACAAGCGACCGTGTGTGCACCCACTAAGCCTGATAATGTCTGGGTTATTACAGGTGATTTGCCCCAATAAATCTATATTTGCACAGCATGAATTCAGATGCCTTGTGATGAACAATGTGAATACAAGAGATTATTTATATATTAAGAGCCTGTAAATAGAAAAATATATTTATCCAGCAAAGATGACCTGGAGGCCATTCTTTAGATCAGTGGTACCTGGATACTATACATCTGTTATCCTGTTATTAAACCTGAATGTGCAAGGGCACATTGCTGACACTGACCCTTAGACATATAAAATATTTTTGTATTTGTTAGGAACCCCTCCAGCCGGCACAACACAACCCGGAGTCTACTCTGCCAGTCAGGTGTTCACTGGAGCCCCTGATGGTGGGGACAGACTGGGCTGCAGACTGACAGAGGGTCGTGAAGTGTGTACCGGCTGGGGAGAACCCAGGCAAGAAGAGTCAGGTCCACGCAGAGGTCAAAGGCCGGCAGCAGGTAACAGTAATGATGAACAAGCTGAGGTCAGAGGTCACAGGCAAAGTAGCAGAACGGGTAAACAAGCCAAGGATCAGGGTCACAGGAAACACAAGCGAAGTCCAATACGAAGCCAAGAGTCATACACGGGAAGTCAAACATAGATACAGGATACAGGAACTGGAACAAGCAGGTCAGCAGACTGGAGCACAGAAGCTATAACCGGCAATGAGGCAGCAGACCTCATTGCCTTAAATACAACCCACAACCAATCAGAACCTGCCCCTAGACAAGGCCACACTTGTAGGCTAATTGCCAGCACCTAGCAAGACCAATCAGGGCTTAGCCCTGAAATCCACACCTGCAGGCTAATGCCTGCTAATTCAGCCACAGGCTAAATCTGCCTGATTGTCCCTAGAGCGCATGCGCGCCTGGCTGCCAGGACACGGCGCTGAGGAAGCGTCCGACCGTTGCCTTGGCAACGGTCGGGAGTTGGAAGGAAATGACGTCCCGGTCGTCATGGTGATGGCCGGGACGTTGGGACCGACAGGAAGCGAGCCGCGGCGGCTGTGAGTACCGCCGCGGCTCGTGACAGTACCCCCCCCTTGAGGAGGGGTTAAGGAACCCCGACATCCCGGTTTCTTTGGAAATTTTTTAAAGAACTCCTTCAACTGTTTAGGAGCATCGAGTTGTCTCCGTGGGATCCAAGACCGTTCTTCTAACCCACGATTCCTCCACTGCACTAGGAAGTGCACCTGACCTTGCACTTTTTTGGAATCCAAGATCTTCTGAACAACGTATCTTGGTGATCTGTTTGATTTTCTCTCAGGCAAATTTGAAGACTGGATTTGAGTAGGATATAATACCGGCTTCAACAGAGAACAGTGAAATGTGTTGGGAATTCTCAACGAGCCCGGAATTCTTAACCTAAATGCAACAGAATTAACCTGCTTGATGATAAGGAACGGGCCGATGAACTTGGGACCCAACTTTTTGCAAGGCTGTCTGAGTTTAATGTTTTTTGTAGACAGCCACACTCTCTGGCCTACCTTGAAGGAGCAGATGGTACGGTGGCGATCCGAAATTTTTTTGGCGACAACTGAAGCCTGTTTCAGAGATGCCTGTACTTTCCTCCAGATAACTCTGAGATCTCTTGCAGTGGAACGGATCTCCTGGACACCAACTGGGTTAAGCGAATACAGGGAGTTAGATCTGGGGTGAAAACCATAATTGCAGAAAAACGGAGAAGTTTTAGTAGATGAATGACAGGAATTGTTACAGGCAAATTCCGCCCAGGGTAACAAGGAAGACCAATTATCATGGAACTCTGACGTGTAGCATCGCAAAAACTTTTCCAAGGACTGGTTAACTCTTTCGGTCTGCCCATTAGACTGAGGGTGATATGCGGATGATAAACTAACCTTGATTCCGAGAAGGGTACAGAAAGATCTCCAGAATTGCGCTATGAACTGAGAACCCCGATCGGAAACTATGTCAGTAGGGAGTCCATGGAGCCGGAAAATATGTTGAATGAATAAGACGGCCAAATCCCGAGCTGTAGGCAGTCTGGGTAAGGGAACGAAATGGGACATCTTGCTGAACCGGTCTACCACGACCCAAATGGTATTGTGTCCTGCAGAAGGTGGTAGATCCACTATAAAGTCCATGGACAAGTGGGTCCATGGTTTTGCAGGTGGTGCCAAAGGAACTAACTGGCCTATTGGGCGGATCCTAGGAACTTTGTTTCTGGCACAAACCTCACATGAGAGGACATGACCCCTGACGTCAGCAGACATAGATGGCCACCAGACTGTACGGGAAAGGATTTCTAACGTCTTGAAAATTCCAGGATGCCCTGCAACCCTACTGTTATGCGCCTCTGCAATAACCGCCTTCCTTAGATGGACTGGAACAAAGAGACGTCGCTCCGGAGTAGTATCAGGGGCTAATTTCTGGAATCTCTGAAGTGTGATACTCAGATCTTGGGTCAACCCGGCATGGATTACAGAAGGAGGAATAATCGGCTCTGGGATAGTGACTGGAATGTGGTGTGCCGAGAAACTTCTGGAAAGGGCATCTGCCCGGACATTTTTGGAGCCTGGTCGGTAGGTGATCAGGAAGTTAAACCGGGTAAAGAATAACGCCCACCGGGCCTGTCTGGGATTTAAACGTTTGGCTGACTGTATATATTGTAAATTCTTGTGATCGGTAATGACAGAGATCTGATGTGAAGCACCCTCCAACCAATGCCGCCACTCCTCGAAGGCCCATTTGATTGCCAATAGTTCTCTATTACCGACATCATAGTTGGCCTCCGCTGAAGAGAACTGACGGGAGAAATAAGCACATGGGTGCAGACGATTAGTATGAGGATCCTTCTGCGATAGGATGGCACCGGCACCGATGTCAGAGGCGTCGACCTCAAGAATAAATGTCCTAGCTGGATCCGGATGTCTAAGGACCTGAGCGGAGACAAAGGCCTTTTTCAGGCTTTCGAATGAGGCTGCTGCTTGGGACGACCAATTAGTTGGATCCATTCCTTTACGGGTCAGAGCGACAATGGGAGCCACAATGTCGGCAAAGTTGTGAATGAATCTCCTATAATAATTGGAGAAGCCCAGGAACCTCTGCACCGCCTTAAGATTGTTGGGTTGCACCCAATCCAAAATAGCCTGGACCTTAGCTGGATCCATGGAGAATCCCTCAGAAGAGATTACATAGCCTAAAAAGGATACCCTCTGTACCTCGAACTCACACTTTTCCAGCTTAGCGTACAGGTGGTTCTCTCGTAATTTCTGTAGAACTTGTTTGACGTGAGTCTGATGGGCGGGCAAAGATCTGGAATAGATGAGGATATCATCTAAATAGACGACCACGAAACAACCAAGGAATTCCCGAAGAACTTCATTGATCAAGTCCTGGAACACTGCAGGTGCATTGCTAAGGCCAAACGGCATGACCAGATACTCGTAGTGGCCAGAGTGCGAATTGAATGCCGTCTTCCACTCATCTCCTTCTTTGATACGGATGAGATTATATGCTCCGCGAAGGTCGATTTTAGTGAAGACAGTAGCCCCTCTTAGCTGATCAAACAATACCGAGATGAGCGGAAGGGGATAGGTGTTCTTGACTGTGATATGATTCAATCCCCGGTAGTCAATACAAGGTCTTAACCCTCCGTCTTTTTTTGATACAAAGAAGCATCCTGCTCCTACGGGAGACTTAGATGGCCTGATGAAGCCTCTCTCCAGGTTTTCGTCGATATACTCCTGCATGGATTTTGTTTCTGGAGCAGAAAGGGAATACAAACGCCCCTTAGGTAACTTGGAACCAGGAATAAGTTCGATGGCACAGTCAAAGTCACGATGTGGCGGTAAGGTATCAGCAGCCTTCTTGGAGAACACGTCCCAGAATTCATGATACTGTGAGGGAAGCCGCTCCGGAATAGGCTGAATCATACGCAGAGACAGTGACAAACAAGACTGTGTACAATAAGTACTCCACTTGACAATCTCTCCTTTTACCCAGTCTATGACAGGGTTATGACAGGAAAGCCATGGGTGGCCCAAGATCATAGGAACCGACGAACAATCGATCAGGAAGAAGGTGATTGACTCAGAATGGAGAGCTCCGATCTTCAACTGTAGTGGCGGGGTCTCCCAGGAAATCTTGCCACCAGGCAACGGACCTCCGTCTAAGCCACAGACAGTAATGGCAGAGTTGAGTTTTACCATCGGAATTCCGGCAGAGCGGGCAAACCCAATATCAAGGAAGTTGCCTGCAGCTCCGCTATCAATGAAGGCCGACAGGTCCACAGAGCGAGCCCGGAAGGTGAGCTGTGCAGGGATTAATACAGCATTTTTCGGGGAGATAATTTGCAGACCTAGGTGAACTTTCCCCTCATTCCCTAGGCATGGTCTTTTCCCGACTTATTTGGGCAAGAACGGGAGAAATGGCCTTTTATGCCACAGTATAGACATAGACCTTGAGAACGTCTCCTGTCTCTCTCTTCAGAAGAGAGACGATATGCTCCTAATTGCATAGGCTCCTCACCATCCTGGGAAACAGGAACGAAGGCAGATGGAGGTGATGATGTTTCCTTTTCAGTTTTCCGCTCCTTATATCTCCTGTCAATTTTAATGGAGAGGTGCATCAGATCCTCCAGAGAACTAGGAGACGGGTATTGCACCAAAGAATCTTTAATCTGTTCAGATAGGCCGAGACGGAACTGACTTCGTAAGGCAGGGTCGTTCCATCCACTATCAGGTGACCATCTACGGAATTCAGCGCAGTATTCTTCTGCCGACCGTCGGCCTTGTTTCAAGGACCGTAGATGAGCTTCCGCGGAGGCCACTCGATCCGGGTCATCATACAGTAGACCCAGTGCCTCGAAGAAGGAGTCTACGGACTGCATGGCCGGACTGGTCTGCGGCAAAGAAAACGCCCAGGACTGGGGGTCACCCTGTAGAAGGGAAATAATAATCCCAACTCTTTGCTGCTCTGAACCGGAGGAGCGGGGTCTCATCCGAAAATAGAGCTTGCAGCTCTCCCTGAAGTTCCGAAACAGGGTTCTATTTCCGGAGAACCGATCTGGTAAGTTCATTTTGGGTTCACAGATGGGACCTGGAGTCGGTTGTGAAGCTTTTGTGGCTTCTTCTTGAACAGACATACGCTCAGCCAATCCCTGCATCATCTGATACAAGGACTCAACGTGGCCTGCTAGGGTTTGTGCCGGAGACGGTGTGGATCCACTTGTATCCATTCTAACCTTGTCTCCGTGAGTGGGCCGGTTATAATGTTAGGAACCCCTCCAGCCGGCACAACACAACCCGGAGTCTACTCTGCCAGTCAGGTGTTCACTGGAGCCCCTGATGGTGGGGACAGACTGGGCTGCAGACTGACAGAGGGTCGTGAAGTGTGTACCGGCTGGGGAGAACCCAGGCAAGAAGAGTCAGGTCCACGCAGAGGTCAAAGGCCGGCAGCAGGTAACAGTAATGATGAACAAGCTGAGGTCAGAGGTCACAGGCAAAGTAGCAGAACGGGTAAACAAGCCAAGGATCAGGGTCACAGGAAACACAAGCGAAGTCCAATATGAAGCCAAGAGTCATACACGGGAAGTCAAACGTAGATACAGGATACAGGAACTGGAACAAGCAGGTCAGCAGACTGGAGCACAGAAGCTATAACCGGCAATGAGGCAGCAGACCTCATTGCCTTAAATACAACCCACAACCAATCAGAACCTGCCCCTAGACAAGGCCACACTTGTAGGCTAATTGCCAGCACCTAGCAAGACCAATCAGGGCTTAGCCCTGAAATCCACACCTGCAGGCTAATGCCTGCTAATTCAGCCACAGGCTAAATCTGCCTGATTGTCCCTAGAGCGCATGCGCGCCTGGCTGCCAGGACACGGCGCTGAGGAAGCGTCCGACCGTTGCCTTGGCAACGGTCAGGAGTTGGAAGGAAATGACGTCCCGGTCGTCATGGTGATGGCCGGGACGTTGGGACCGACAGGAAGCGAGCCGCGGCGGCTGTGAGTACCGCCGCGGCTCGTGACAGTATTTACATAGTTTATTGTTGTTTTCTGATGCATTAAAATGTACAATTTGAAACAAACAATAAGAAATACTTTGTTGTCTTCTTCTTCTAATTTGATCTGTATTAAAGTGTATTTGTAATTTTGCACATCTTAATAAAATTATTTTTGCATATTTAACTGAAAATATACATACCCTATGCTAGCATTCCATCATAACCATGCTGTGGGTTCCCCTGCTATAGTGCTAAGGTTGGTTAAGTTGTTTGGGTTGGGGCACCCAATTATTTTTTTAATATATATTTATATATTGCTGGCGGATGTGACAGGGTGTTTAGGGTGTGTATGTACTGTATTGCCGGCGGGTTTGGTGAAGTGTGCATGTACTGTATCTCTGGTGCCGGCGGTTGTGTCGAGAGTGGTATTGCCATTTTAATGTTGACATTGTGAATATGTCGACAATACAACTTGTCGACATTATGAACATGTCGATAGTCTGACTGTCGACATTTTCATTGTCGCCAGGTCGTGCTCACCCCAATACTTACGCGCCACAGCAGTCTAAAGTCCTTTGACATTTAATTGAAGAACTTCCACTCAATACAGCTGCTTTGTTGCCTGTAGTTTAGAGGGACCCACCACCTCTGTAAGTGCCCTATGCTTATGCAGTTTTTTATTTTCAGGTCATCTCTGTGGGTGCTTTAATGCGCATGTGTCTGTGGTGTGGGGGGTGTGGAGAGCCGCCTATAACTCTGCCCCAAGAATTGTGTGTGAAACCATTGCAGCTTAGCCTCCAATGTGCAAATAGGAGATCTTGAGTAGAATGTCTTTGTGGTGAGGGCCCAGTCCAGTGTTGTATTATTGGGTGAGATGTGGATGGAGGCGATGTCCGCTACACCGAGTATGGATCTCTGAGTATTACTTCCCTTTTGTTCTGGTAGATAATAAACACTTTTGCCTACCGACCCACCTGTAGTATGCTCATCTCCTCTTGCTACTCCCCCTCCCAGTCAGGCCTATCTGGCTATATTATGTCCATCTCCCCATATACACCCCCTACCGGACAGGCACCAATGACAACTTTTACACCTGTATGATGCTCATTTCCCCCTGCTGTTCTCTTCTCCTGGTCAGGCATCACTACTGATCCACCTATCTACATTATGCCTCTCTCCATGCTAATACTATCCCTGGTTACCCAAACCATGAACTAATATTATGGAACGTCTTATACTGAGAGGCCCTTACAGCATTTTGCTATGGGGCCTGTAAATATCTATTTATGACCCTGGAATCTGGAACAACAAGTGAACAAACACAGCTAGAGAACTGTGATAGACAGGTAGCTGTGACATTTAGGACCTTTTAATTTGTGCTAGTGAAAGGTTACTCAGACATTCCAGCTGAGAAAGTTTCAAACCCCAAACACACAGAAGTCATAAACAGAAAGCTGGTGTATGCATAAAACCCTGAAAGAGAATGAAGACTGAAATATGTGTTAGCTCATTACGTGAGCAGGAGCTGAACAGGATTAATTTATTGGAAGAAAACACTTCACATTTAATGGCACTGTAATCTTTGAGCAATAATTTAGCAAGGAAATATATGAGCCCACCAATTACGGCTTCCTATCTCATGAAAGATTTTAATACCTAAACCCCCTTCTAACATAGCCAGAGATAACAAGATATATTCTGTGTATGAGAAACGTTTAACGACCAATCCATCTCTCATTATTACATTCAGAGAGATTAAACTTCACATGGACACCACACTATGCTTTGTTGATGAGGACATAGCTACAGACTTGTTAATGGTGTAATCACACTTAACAATGTAAGCAGGTGGTGGTGGGAGGGAACAGTGGTTGAGACTCAGCCATGAACTGCTAAGGTCAGGAGCGAAGGAACAATATTATCATAGGTACTTTAATTGTCATAGATTTTAAAGGAAATTAGTTGATAGAAATTACAGAAAATTATTTGTAATCACAAATAAAATTTAAAATGAATTATATAACTATTTTGTTTTTGGACCTCTATTTATGTAAGGTCAAAGTTTTGTTTCCACACAGACTTTACAATTAAATTTTGCCATTATTTACCTGTTTCAAAATGCCCATTGCAGTGTACATTTACAATTATTGTCCATGGAAATCATGTTTTTTATTTATTTTTTAAAAAATTCATACATACCGCACACACTGACCTGCTTATAAACTATTGAACTATTGAAGTGTATTTAACGCCTTTTCTACTTTTTATTTGCATAACCCATTATTTTAAATGGGGAAAGTATATCTAAATTACAGAGCGACTGAAACTTCTGTTTTATTTTTATTTTTTAAAGACTTTATTTATTAAACTTCGTCACAAGAAGTAAATACAATCAGCAAGGATAAAAGATACAATAATTTTTTAAACATTTATTTTGATAGTAAAACATGTATATATTATTAGGCATGATTTAAATAAAAATCTTGTCATAATATATATTATTATTACTATTAATATAAATTAATAATTACGTACTATTGTTATTTACAAATGTACATTACATATTATTATTTTAAATACATTAGCCAATATCAATATTAATTATTATTATACATTATAATACAGCAGATATAAGATTCCTTCTTTTGTATGTATGAAAGTTGTAGGAATTTAATTGTAGAATACACCCATAAAACCATATAATATAGGCATGAGGAGAAGAAAACTGTATTAGCTTTAGAGGTCAATTCTCAAACAGCAAAAGTGTCTAGTGTTAATGACCTGAAACCGCTGTTTTAAATGAATATGTAGTAGAGACTGTGTACTACTGAGGTGAATAACAGCTGTAGTGTTTAGACTTCATTAAATAGAACATGTCCACCATGCAATCCTTCACTACACTACAGCAGATTGTCATGTGTTAGGATCTTACCTGTTCCCCGCTCCGCTGCGCTGTCGGGTCTGGCAGCTTGTCATCTTCAGCGGTGAGCGCTCTCCCTGATGGCGCCGCTGCACTTCCGGATTCTCGCAGCAGGGGTCATGTGACTCTGGGCGGGGAATTCAAAAACTACTTATTCCTGCTCTGACAGGAATCTGTGTCAGAGCAATGTGTTTCCTGTTCCTGGCTAACAGTTCCTGCGTTCCTGACTCCTGTGAACCTGCTCCCTGTGTACTCCTTCATTCCTCCTACTCCTGTGTACCAACCTGGCTGTGACCTGACTATTCTTTGGCTTATTCCTGGCACCACGTATTGGACTGTCTTCCCTGTGTACCGACCCGGCTGTGTTATCAACTACTCTCTGGATTTCCCTCTGGCACCGTATACCTGATATCTCCTGTGTACCGACCCGGCTGTGTTATCAACTACTCTCTGGATTTCCCTCTGGCACCGTATACCTGATATCTCCTGTGTACCGACCCGGCTGTGTTCCTGGACCCATCTCCTGCTACGCACTCATTAACTCCGTGCATCTACCGCTTACTGCTCCAGACCTTCAAACCCTGAAATTCACGGTTAGTGCATGTACTTACATCACTTGTCATATTGCCTGTCTGACTATTCATCACTTAGAACCTTCTCTCTTACGTCAGTAGGCTAACGTGGGGGCCGTGACCTGCGGTTCTTCGGCAGCAAAGACCACACTACCTTGCAGTGGTTCTTGGTGAAGACCGGAAGGCCGTTAGACTCCGCGCCCTAGGTAAGCCTGTGCAAATACTGACTAAGGCATTTAAATCGTAACATCATGTTAGGAGGGAGGTGCTTCTCTAAGCAAGCAGGTAGAGTTTGAGTGACAGCTTTGTAAAGTTGCTGTGTAAAAATGCACTGTGTGGGTTTATAAACATTGTCAGGGCCAATGAGGTCACGTTAACACAGATGACTGTAACGTAGTGTGGAGGTAATGGGTTTTTAACAGAGCTGCAATGGAACAAGTAAATAATGGAATAAACAATGTATTTACATCTATGGTTCATATCTAGTTCCCAATGTAAATAACAGTATCGTATAAGCAGGACGCATTCCTCGCAACATTGGAAATTTCCAAATCGGCACACGGCCAAAAAGGGGAAATGGCCAAGACTCGTTATAGCATGACAATGATATTTTTTTTAATTATTATTCTTATTATTATTATTATTATTATTTTGTTATCATTACTAGCTGAAGTACCCGTAATTGCCTGAGTTTAAATTTTCCAGTTATTAATTTATCAATGAGTTGGATGTAACTGTCAATCTTTTAAAAATAATTAGCATCTTAGCAGCTCTTCCATCACACCCATGAGGTGACTGCCCTGTGTCATTTTTTTTTTAATATTAAATGTCATCCAAATCCATCCAGTGGAAGGCTCAGAATAGGCTCCCTGGGTCAAAGTTCTGCCCAGTGTACACCAAAGGGCGCTGTGACCAGGACCCTAATACCCCTAAAACCTGTCCAGGATCCAACTGGACCACCTCGTGTTGGTTTCATCCCAATTGGTGCAGGGGTGTCCGAATGCATAACCGGACAGACAAACAAACAGACCAATGAATTTTATATATAAGATTAACATTTATTTATATAGCGGCAGCATATTCCGTAGTGCTTTATATTGGGTGTGACCATGTTCCCAGGGACATTATTAGTGTTTCCTAAGTGTAAGCCCAGCTCAAATCCCGACTATTCCCAAAAAATACCCTTGAATTGCTGTTTTTGCTGTCGGCACCAGAGACACCAACCATGATGAGCAGACATATCTCCCAGCTTGCTGCAAATTTGGACAAATATTTCTACCACAGGACAGTGGGACAGTCCCCTCAAGTTGGGTTTGACCCATCGACATGGGGATAGTTGGGAGGTTTGAGGATGTGTGAATATAGTATAGTAGCTGCACCCACTCTATGGAATTCTCTCCCTCGCACAGTAAGACTCTCCTCTGGTCTACAAACTTTCAAGCGTTCTCTGGAAACCTACCTCTTCAGACAAGCTTATAATATTCCTCAGCCACCGTCTTAACCTTGCTACCTTTAGCCTGTTACACAATTTCACCCAAGACAACTACCCCCTGACCAACATTGTTGTGTGACGGGTTCATTTAGCTTATGAGTCACTTTTACCTTTGCAGTCTGGCTGGGCCACAATCCAAAATGTAGACTTGACCTCATGTGTCAATCTCCCATTGTCCCATAGATTGTAAGCTTGCGAGCAGGGCCTTCTCACCTCTTTGTCTGTTTTACCCAGTTTGTTTATTAGTTTATTATGTTTGTCCCCAATTGTAAAGCGCAACGGAATATGTTGGCGCTATATAAATAAATTATGATGATGATGATGATATTCCAGCATACAACAAGATAAAAAGTGATGCAATTGCCAACACACATATAATAAGAGCCAGCTCCACAAAATGTGGGTTTCTCTTAAATTAGTGATATGCCAAGGCTGGCCTTGGACTAAGTATACCATTACTATATCTGCGAATGTTGGGGCTCTTCCTGGGTGGAACATGCAGTGCATCTATTACGGCATGCTCACGCAATAAGTGTGCATGGAAACATTATGGGAGTGAGGGTGTGCCTAGCACTAGGCTGCCCCTAATTTCTCATGAAAACCCCTGTAAATTTCCACATGCACTGTCCACTGGTTTGCAGGAACATACCTCCACACTTCCTGGGAGTAGGGACAAATGTGATAACTGTTAGGACAGTGGGACAGTCCTCTCAAATTAGGAGAGTCTTGACTAAGTCGTGGCAGTTGGGAGGTATGCATTATGCAGAACTCTGCTGAGGAAGTTTAATTTCACTGAAGACACTTTCGATGGTTTATAAAAAGGTGAAATGAGGTAGATAGTTTTAAGTATAGAAACAACAAATAGAATCAAAAGTGCAAAACGTACCTCTACCAATAGACCCTTTGGTCTATAATACGTGAACCAGGGGGGTAATGAGTGTGGGATTCATCTGCAAAAGCAGCAACCAGCAAAAGTTTATGCCAGACTAGGCTCGTGACAGCATAATGGGCTGAATTCCATAGGGGGATTGGGCCTACAAAAAGCATACAGGCCATGTCAGTATACCAAGATGTTGATTTGGCTGATGAATTGAAACTCAGCATCTAGGGGTTTATGGATCACACACAGGAGAGCAAAAGAATACACTAGTATCTTTATAATAGAAAAACAATAAACTGTAATACAATAGTTCAGCTAGTTCAGAAACTAACAATAGCAAAAGCCAATTCCCAAAAAAACCCACTGCATCTCAAAGAACTTATACTCAATTACCGCTTTAAGGATTCACTATAATAGCTTAACCATTCCAAGATTTTGAGTCCAGGCCAAGCTGTAGTTGAAAATAATGGGTTTTGACACAGTTGTACCAGTACACTGAAAGAGTGCCATACTTCGGGCCAAGCTATTTCTGTATTGAGTATGATGGACCAGTTTTGGGGCTGTAGCAGTTGCTGGGACAACTGCTGATACATATAGTTCCCCTATGGTAATGTAAAATATTTTTCCATCTGTAGGGAAATCTCCAGCAAAACTTTGGACCAAACTGTTCTGTACCACTGGTCTTGATGCAGTTGCTATAGGAATCGAAATAGTGATACATCACACACTGAGAATGTTGCTGCTCTGGTCAAGCTGGTGTTGCAACCTAGGATATACCATTATAACTGCACAAGTCAAACTGTTGTTGAAACCTTATCAAGCTGTTGCACACTTCCCTGCCAAGCTGTTTCCAAAGGTACTGGTCCTGATGAAGTTAACGGAGTAACATTGCATTTGGCTCCACCGATATTTTCAAATCCTAGAAGCATGGTTAAACAGGTTTACTTCCAATCTCAATCCCAGTCTCCCTACTCCTGTAGGCTCACCAGGCAGCTAGATCCACAAACTACTCACAGCAAGTGAGGTTTAGGCACGATTTGCATAAAACACAGAATTACAAATTATTCTTCCAATGGAGCTGGTAGGAGTCGGAACTCCAACACCATGCTCTACCCACTATGGACCACCCTCTTGAGATTGTTGCAGACTCTTTTAAAGAGTTTCCATGAGTGGAACTCCACCCTGTAGGGTTATATCACATTCCCATGGTATTGGATTGGGCAAAATATTCCTTGTGGTTAGATGGGTAGTTGCTGAAGTGCAGTACTACAATGTTATCCCTCCTACTTGGAAGGTGCTCACTTGTCTGGTTCAGTCCATGTGGAAACTTTAGCATGGAGTTGAAAGGTTTGCCTCAATCAATGAAGAAAGCCTCCAAGTTTTAACCCCTTCCATTACTTAGTGATGTGGAAGGGGCTTCGACTGGTTCCAGCTACTAGGTTTAGGGCAGGGAGGGACAGGTAACTGATTTGGCAGCTATAGCACCTAGGCCCAAACTCTACCACTACTATGCGACCCACCTAGCTGTAGTCAAGAATAAAGTATACAGGCCATACATCACACTTACTACATGCCATATATATATATATATATATATATATATATATTACAAGCACTGATCAAGCATCTTTGTCATTGATTCCTTTTCTTTGTTTTATGCAATATTTTCTGCACAGTAAAGGAGCAATTCTGCCTATTTGGAACAGTACATATCAGATAATGTTTAACAGTGTATACATAAACCTGTATATACCCTGAATCCAAACTTTAGTTATTCCTCTTTACAGACATAATCTTTCTTGGTATATTACCACATAGAGAATCCATATATAAAGGAACAAATTAAAACATTAAATAAGACGTAATTTATTAACCTAATTAAACCTGGTGGCGGAGAAAGAGCACTGCGGATCAGCTCCAGCGATACCCAACCAAGCGTGGACATGGCAATATAGCCTTACGTCCACCCACTTCTCTCATAACCCCACTGCTTGGCCGGCCCTAACCTGGCGTCAGAGTAAACTGCACTCACCTCACTACTCACTACCCCTCCCTCACTGAGCCGGCCAAGGCCCCTCCTCACGGAAGGGACAAGAGTTACCGATTGCCTTGTAAGGGGACAGATACCTGCGACCAATCACGATAGAGCCGTATATATCAGCCGCTGATCACAGTGCCTTCCTCCCCCACTAAACTACCTAATAAGCCCATAATAACCAAGTTAAACAAACTACCATTCCTTAAAAATTAAAATGGCGTGGGTAGGCGGGGATTTTGCTAGCCGAGTGACTCAGACCAGGAAATGCAGCATACTATACAAAGACACAAGACCCTCCCCTTAACATCATTGGTCGGGTCTACAACCCTGTTAACCCCTTCAGGTAAGTGCAAGCTCGAATGCAACACTGTCACTATTTAATTGAGTTCGTCTATAGGGGACTCTCTTGTAAATATAGTGGAGTAAATTCAGGATAGTCCTAAAGCTTTGTAAAACAATTCCATATCATAAAAGATTAATTGATGAGTAATAAATCTCTTGTGATCCCCCCATGGTATTTGGTATTGTGCTTATATCAACAGGCAGATGCAACTCATCTTGAAATACAGGGACTTTTAGTTCTTTCTTCTCTCTCTTATCTCTTTTCTTCTTGCTTCCAGATATTCACTCATGAAATGAGAAACAAAGAGAACCAGAAGGCCGGATCTAGGTGAATTACCCTTTTCAAAAACCTTTATTGCCAGATAAATCTAAAAACATCTAAATCCCATAAAAGAGGTATAATTGATAACAGCCAATTTTCCTACCAGATTCTCTCCAAAATATGAAGTCCAATTCTTTTACATCCAATCTTGCTTGTATAGTAGCTCCAGGAGATTAGTGATCAAGAGGCAGTTCCTCAAGGAAACCTTGATAAAGATCTATGTCTACATCGAAACGCGTTGGTTATTGTATGATATATACTGAACTGCCTCTTGATTACTAATCTCCTAGAGCTGCTATATAAGCAATATTGGATTATTTTTATTAATTTTTAATTAGGGATTGGATATCAATCCCTACTTGCCTGTAGCAAGCTCTCATTTCAAGGCTCTTTTGGAAGTAATGTTTTATGTGTCAATAAATAGCCACCAATACCTGCTGTTTATTCATACCATTAAAGTCTATGAGAGTGGCACAGTAGTTAGCATTACTGCATCACTGTACAGTGCTGAGGTCATAAGCTTGATTCTGATTAGGGCACTATCTGTGTGGAGTTTGTCTGTTCTCCTCATGTTTGCTCTGATTACATAGTCTGAAAAATACTGATGTGTTAATTGGCTTCTGACTAATATGGACCCTCTTGTGTGTTTATGTGGTAGAGAAACAACAACGAATAACAGATAGTCCTGAGAGCATTTAGAAATCTTCCTTGGTGCTCAACAAAATAACTATGACTTACACAGTACATAGGGGAAGCTGGGAACAGACCAGCATGACACAAGTCTGTATGCAGGAACATAAAGGCAATGTACAGAGCAAGAGATGAACTTGGGGGAGACATACAGACCAGAAAGAAGGCGACTGTCAGAGGTACTCAGGTAGGCAGGATAGGAATAAGGCAAGAAAACAAGAGTATAGAGGGCCCTTTCTATGACAATTCAAAGTGATACGGGCTAACACAACAGAGGGTGACTCCGAGTGGGTGAGTAGGTATGGGGAGGGGAGTCATGGGGGATAAGTTAGAATACTGAAAGGCTTTTATGAAAAGAAAAGTTTTTAGGACGCATTTGAAACGTTTGAACTAGAGGACAATCTGATGGGGTCTGGGAGTGAGTTCCATATGTGGGGAGCAGCACAGGAGAAGTCTCAAAGATGATAATGGAGGTAATCAATGGGGAGTGCTATATAAAAAAGCAATAAAAATAAAATTTGTTGCTACACTGACTGTGTCCAAAGCTTGTAATACTCACTAGTGCCAAATGTAGCATTTTGTACTTAGCACCCTAGGCGAAGCTTCAGCCCTCCATCCCCACATCCCTAGCATGTGTGTAATACCCATTTGTGTACATAATTAAATTATCTAGGATTATTATGACTATATAGTCATATGTATCTGTAAATACTGACAGGTACCAATCAGGAAGCTAGCTGATTGGTTCTCTCTCTGGTGGGTTAAACACAGCATGGCATGTGAGGGAGCTGTAGGTTGGAGTCAGAGGGAATGCAGGTAGGGTTAGTATCTGAGGAAATAGAGTTAAGAGAATGGATAGATCACAGTTGACAGCAGAAACAAAGAGAAATAACAGAGAAAAATCAAGCCAATGATAAAATGAAACAAAGAACAAGTCATAAAGGGACAGAGAGATCATTGCTGAAGTGAATCTGAAACACGGAGAACTGTCAAACTGACAAGCAGAGGAGGGTGATGAGAGTCTCAGTGCTGGGATATGATGTTCACAAACATCATGCTTCTGGATGCAGCTCCTCCGTGATGATGACTGGGAGCAGGGTCAGTGATATCACAGTGCAGCGCTACATTCCCAGCCTACCACTGACATGGAGGAGGAGCAGCCGGCAGCATTACAGCCCTGAATCTCACATCCCCATCTCTGCACAAGGCAGAACGTGAGGGGATGGAAAGGCTGGGCCAAAATTATTAGAAATCATTAAACACAAACACCTATTACCGTTGTCCGCCATTGTCACTGTGCAAAGAAACATAAAAACCTTTTTATTTTATGTCAATTAGCTATGGAAAGCCAGACATAAATCAGAAAATGAACAGTATTCCATGATTATTCCCCCAGTTACTTATTCAAAATTCCCAAATTACTACTGAAATCTATTCTTCTACTTATGCCAGGTATTGGGATAGCAATCAGGTACATTTAATATTTGGGAGATAAATGGACGGGAATAAGGATATTTTTTCAATCTTAATTTTACTTTTTCACTATTTTTTCCTTTTTTTTTAACCTTGAGAGACCTCTAGAAGTCATAAAAGATTCTCTTCTACATTTAACAATAGATCAAATATTCATACAATATCTAAGCCAGGTGCCTAGATTGCTGAGGTTTAGGAGGTACCTAAAACTCTGAACGTGTGACATTATTTCACTTATTTAGTGTACTTATACTCCAAACCAGTGCCGTAATGAGACATTTTAGTGCCCTGGGTGAGACAGGGTACCGGTGCTCCCCATCTAAGTGGGAGTGTCAATAGTTGAGTGGGCGTGGTCAACCTACTGTGGGGGTGTGGCTAGCGCTTTACAAGTTCTAAACCGCACTGAAACCCCTCCCTCCCCATTCTTCACGGTCTGGCTTTGTAAGGATCTTTATGTAATAAGCCTCCATAGAATCGAAGTACTTAAAATGCAGCTGTCACATGCTAGCTGTATAAAAAATTAATTGTTTTTTAAATAAAACTCACTGAAACAAATTAAAACATAATTGTAACGGTACCATCTGTATCACACTGCTACTTCATCCCACTGTGCCCTCCATCACAGTTTCTCCTTTATCACACCGTGCCATGGAGCCATCTTTAGCACATTGTGCCCCCTTATCACCATCACAGGAAATTATTATATATATATATACACACACACACACACATACAATATAAAGAGCCTCCTAGTGACCGCCATACAATACAGAGAGCATTCCTGTGACCTCCATACTATACAGAGAGCATTCCTGTGACCACCATACTATATGGAGAGCATTCCTATGACCGCCATACTATACGGAGAGCATTCCTGTGACCTCCATACCATACAGAGAGCATTCCTGTGACCACAATACTATACAGAGAGCATTCCTGTGACCGCCATACCATACAGAGAGCATTCCTGTGACCACCATACTATACAGAGAGCATTCCTATGACCACCATACCATACAGAGAGCATTCCTATGACCACCATACTATACAGAGAGCATTCCTATGACCACCATACTATACAGAGAGCATTCCTATGACCACCATACTATACAGAGAGCATTCCTGTGACCTCCATACCATACAGAGAGCATTCCTGTGACCTCCATACCATACAGAGATCATTCCTGTGACCGCCATACTATACAGAGAGCATTCCTGTGACCGCCATACTATACAGAGAGCATTCCTGTGATGGAAAGGGTGCAGAGGTTACAGCTGTATTTTGGGGGTCCAGGAGTCAGAATTGACAGGTGTCAGGGATCAGAAGGAAGGGAAACATATCTGGATAGAAACAGAGGGAACTGATATGCAGGGCAAGGAAAGGTCAATGATGGGGGCTCTGTACTGTACCGAGAGTTGGGAGGGGCACTGGAGTCATAGTTATCAGGAGCAGAGGTGAGAGTGTTGGTGGAACGCAGGGCTGTCAGGAGGAGCTGGGGATGCTGGGAGGGGCAGTCCTGGAAGCAGAGAGCTGCTAACACACAGCATGTGATATAACAGACCAGTGCTTAGGGAGAGAACAACTAATGGAGCTGACAGATCCCCCTCCCCCTCACTTACTTAAAGTCTGTTCTCAGCTCCCCGCAGTGTTGGCTCTTCTGCACTGACAGCATGGTGACATCATCAGTGATGCTGCAGTGACAGGGAGCCGGCGTTTTTTTTTCATAGTCCTGCTCACCACACTAGCCCCTCCCTCCTCTCGCGGCACCCCCCCTCTCTCCCCCGACTCGCGGCACCCCCCCCTCCCCTGACTCGCGCGGGGGGGGGGACTGCGGGTGCCGCGAGTCGGGGCCACAATTTTTTTTTCGATTTTTATTTTTTTTTAAGATTTTATTTTTTTTACTATGTAACACAGATGGGAAGGTAGCGGGCGGCTGCTGCGCCCGGGGCGACAGCACCGCCCGCACCACCCTAGTTACGGCTCTGCTCCAATCCACCTGGGGATTTATATTAAACACACCCTCCTTCTTCATTGACTGAAAATGGAAAAAGGGCGGTGTTTAAATCAAATTAAATTAAGTTGTAACAACACACTGACACAGAAAAGCAAAAGTTGAAAGCTTCACAGCTTGATCTTTATCAAGATCAAGATCCTTTGTTAAACATGATTACTGCCCACTATCCTTTTCCCTTAACTCCAGACTTTGGGGAGCCATCTTCCATATCAGACAGTACATAGCACAGATCACAGAGTATATAATACACACATTATAATACAAAAATAACATTTATTAAACACACAGTCTGTATAAGGTCACAACTGTAAAC
Organism: Mixophyes fleayi; assembly: GCF_038048845.1. Taxonomy (NCBI): domain Eukaryota; kingdom Metazoa; phylum Chordata; class Amphibia; order Anura; family Limnodynastidae; genus Mixophyes; species Mixophyes fleayi. Next base: position 59,470,034 of record NC_134404.1, on the reverse strand, counting down.
TGTGATTGTTGGGTGACTGGCAGAAGAGGACTGGAATTTGGCGGGAGTGGGGGAGTGATAAACACAGACAAGAAACCCAGACTCTTCTACCAATACGCCTGCATTAAAAAGTGGACATGACTAACACCATGTGGACAGGATTTGTTTAATGTAGGTGTGGACTTATATAGCTCATAAAATATATGAAAATGATTATGTCAATGCAAAGACTTTTCTAGTTAGGGCTGTTGTAATAGCCCTGGGTACATCCCAGCTCAGGCATTACCCTTTGGAGTTACACCATCTGAGTCTCCAGAAACCCCCCCCCTGCGCTAACTAAGTGGCCGCTATAGCTGCACTGTTCTATACAGCAGCCGCGGCACTGTCAAAGAAGCGTCTGCGGCGGTGCTGTAGTGTATACAGCACCGCCGCGGACGCTTCTTAGACAGCACCGCGGCTGCTGTATAGGACAGCGCTGAAGAAACGGAGCTGCTGCGCAAGTGGTTTGGATTATAAGTACACTAAATAAATGAAATAATGTCACACGTTCAGAGTTTTAGATACCTCCTAAACCTCAGCAATCTAGGCACCTGGCTTAGGTATTGTATGAATATTTTCATCTCACAAGACAGTTACATGGTACATGGATCGTTTTTGATCAGTGGCAATAAATAAAAATGCAATGAGCCCTGAAAAATAAAAACAAACAACATTTTTCTTTTCATGTGTAACATACCGGACTTTTGATAATTAATCTAACTATTTCTTACCATCGTGTGTAAGCTTGATTGAATTTCATATGTATACAATATGTTTATACATTCTTTTGGTATGTTTCAAAATCATTGTTTTGGTTTGAAAAAAAACTCTAATAAAAAAAAATGCAATGAGCCCAAAAGTGCTCAGCACAGGGGTGAGAAAAACCTGAGCAGCGAAGGGGGTATGTTAGTTTAATGCATATTTAGGTGCGCAATAACCATTTATTAATGCAGACACGTTCTGCCTATTTTGAGTTAACGTATCTTAACGTACATATGGTTCAAGATAACCAGATCGGAGTGCAATTTTGTTCCCCCGTATTTTAAGTATACATTCGGGCTGCAAATTTGCACTCATCTCTAAATGAGTCCCTATGTCTCATGCTGCCCACTCTGTTTACAAAAGATGTCAAAATACCAAGTAAACTGTAAAATTTATTCACCATTTCTATTGGCATTAATAGAAGCATGGTATTAGGCACCAATATAACCAAAACTGAATTTAAAAATCAGAAGGCTTGTTTATATTCAGATGAACTTTAAAAATTGAATTCTAAAATGATGTCTGCCTGTATTAATAGATAATGTCTGAACCATTACAGTCATCTGCCCATTTAAATACAGTATAATGAGTGGGAGGAATATAAATGCATGTATGATTGTGCATGTTTGCAGTGCCAGAGTGAAGCTTTTGATCTCTAAGAAAAGTACAGTTAAAGTGTTTAACACTCTCCCTTTGAATGTATCCACCATGGTCTTTCAAAAGATTTTTTTGAATTCTGGCACTGGTCCCATCATTTTAATTTGCTGGCTAATTAATTTACAGACCCCTTTGGAGTGAGATGAATTGACATAAATGAGGTTCTCTTTTCAACCGTAGCTCGCACCTTTAATCTGTTATATGCCCTTTCCCTATAAAGGCGTCACTTAGATGGCTTTCTCTCTGTTGTGGGTATCTAACTTTGAGAACAGAATAATGAATTTAATAGGTGAATAAAAGGTTTTGCAAGTTTTCCATGCACACACAAAAAGGGAAAATGAGAAACCATTTTAGCATGCTACCTTTAATCTAGTCCATTCTACTGCTAATAAGTGTAAATTATCTTGTCCTATCTTCCAGGCCCTTTAGACTGCATAATGTCTTTGCTTTAATCTGCGGGTACCTGCCGCCTTGGCTCTTTAGAGGATGCTGGTGAGAGCGACAGAGAACTTCATTTTTTTGTACACCAGTCTGTAATAATATATCGGACAGTTTTTGTTTGTGTTTTTTAGATCTACTCTTTAGTATACATGTACACATTCAATAAAACTATTTCTTGGAAATAAAATAAACAGTTTCTACTGCCCCCAACCAGTTAAATAAAATACAGCGCTCCATCTTTATACTACCCCCCTTACCCTTTTATAACACTACACTCTCATGTCAGTAGATATTTTCTCTGCAGAAAAGTGGATTAAAAATTAAATCAACGGATAAAAGTGAAAATTAATTTTGGGTGGAATATTCTAAATGAAACAGATCCCAGAAAATGACTTAAATGAGGTCCAGGTTTGATGTGACCCAGCAGGTCCCCCAGTGCATGGCTTGTGCTACATGCTTACTTCAGCTGATAGCATGTTAGTGATCAACATACTGACTGTATAGAAAGGACAAGGCTGGCAGGAGCCAAGAGAATCTCCCTCACATGTACTGCCCTTTCCTACAAGCATTGGTCCCCTTAGTAAAATATTAAAATAATATGCTACTAGAGCAGTGATACCGGTTCACTGGAGGTCTCCTGCCCCTCCAAGAACGTTGTGCTAGGCTGGACTATTATATGGACATGGATGATCTTATATTATCACCTAGTGGAAAAATTTGTATATTTCTTGGTGAACAGCCTTAATGATGCCTTGAAATAATGGCCCTGATTTATTTTGTTTTTGCTCTCTACTTTCTCCCTTGGTTGTCTTGTTTGGAAACTGGGCCCTTTATAGCCTTACACCCCTTACCATATATCCTCCATTCTCTCCTATCTTTTCTCCCCCTCCCTGTGTTGCACTCTTATGTTTACTAATTGGGATTATCTGCTCCTACTATGTACGTATGGTCATTTTACTGATTATATGACAGTTGCATTTAGTGTACAAAACAAAAACACAGTTGTCAGCGCTTATCCTTAACACTACATATCTGTGTATATCTAGCAAAATGAAGACATTAGGTATTAGTTCATTTTTTGAATAAAAACATTTAAGCCTGCATCCCAGCGTCAAGGGCATCTCATTGTATGCATGTTCTACTCTGACCTATATGCTTTAAACACCATTAAAATACAGTTCAAATAAGATGCACTCACCTCCCAGGTATAGGAATGCAGTTTTAAATGTTATATACCGAGCGCGGGCTTAATGCCATGCAGCAGGGTACCATATATAATATAGGATATACTGAGCGCGGGCTTATTTTTTCTCTCTGGTTTTGTTTCAGAATATTGCCTTATTGTTATAGCAGCTGTTCATCAATCCTATTTAAGGCACATTTGGGTGTGGCTCACAAGCCAGCCCTTACTAGCTGTATACCCCTATACCTGGGAAGTGAGTGCATCATATTTTAACTGCATTTTAATGGTGTTTAAAGCATGTAGGTCAGAGTAGGATCTGCATATAATGCCCTTGACACTGGGATGCAGGCTTAAATGTTTTGATAAAAATATTAACTAATACCTCATGTTTTCATTTTGCTAGATACACCAGATATGCAGTGTTAAGGATAAGCGCTGACAACAACTGTCTTTTGTTTTGTATACATATATGGGCATTTAAATTGCCATGCAGCTGGTACCATATACAATATGGGGATACCGAGCGCGGGCTTAATGCCATGCAGCTGATACTATATATAATATAGGATTTACTAAGCGCAGGCTTATTTTTTCGCTGGTTTAGTTGCATTTTGTGATCCACTCTGCCACAAGGTGAATTCCAGATCACAGTTTGTATTAGAGATGGGCGAGCTTGGTTCCCCGAGAACCGAACCCACCCGAACTTTGGCTATCCGAGTACCAAGCCGAGTAGGCTCGGTACTCTCCCACCCGTTCAGAATTCAAATCGAGGCCGAACGTCATTGTGACGTCGTCGGATCTCGGGGCTCGGTTCTCGCGATACTTGAAGATTATAAATACACGCCTCCACAGCAATCCATCGCCATTTGACAGAGGGAGAGAGCAGGGTGTAGTCACAGGCTGATTAGAGCAGGGACAGAGAATACAATATTCTGATTACAATTGTGCTAACAAAAATCGCCAGAGAAGAGAGGAGGATAAAGGAGGTTTTTTTTTTCTTTCAATATTTGGTACTCAAAGTGCTTTTTGGGTGTCCCCCATTATTTTGCCTAAATATTTCTGGCTGTCAAAATTACTATCTGTCAGCAGATTAACCAAATAATTTTTAGCACTCCCCAGTGCTTTTGGTGTGTCCCCCCTAATTGTGCATAAATATTTCTGGCTGTCCAAAGTATTATCTGTCAGCAGATTTACCAAATAATTTTTAGCACACCACAGTGCTTTTGGGGTGTCCCCCATAATTGTGCATAAATATTTCTGGCTGTCCAAAGTATTATCTGTCAGCAGATTTAGCAAATAATTTTTAGCACTCCCAAGTGCTTTTGGGTTGTCCCCCATAAGTGTGCATAAATATTTCTGGCTATCTAAAGTCATATTTGTCAGCAGTATCTAAAACAATTTGTAGCACTACAAGTGCTTTGGGCTCAGAATGGATTCAAAGCAGTCCACATATGAGCAGAATGAGCAACCAGGTTCTGTCACCAGTCCTGATGGTAGTGTTCCCAGTATGTCATCCGGCCAAGGCAATGTCAAACTACACAGAGTTTTGAAATCAGTCAAAAAAATACACCCCAAAAAAAAAAAAAATTACTGTGTTGAAGCGAAAAAGAAGTGTAACTGAGAAAAAGTTAAGTGCCAATAACATTTTTTTTGCCAACATGCCATTCTACACACGCAATGGCAAAGAGAGAATGAGGCCTTCGCCTTTCTCTATTAGTGGCAGATCCAAAAATGTTACCGAGCCTACAAGTGGTGCACAACTACTGTTACGCGTCAAAGCTGAGCTGCAAGATAACAGTAAGGCATTAGAGGATAATGTTTGCTCTGAATCAGAAATGACACCAATCCCTGTGGAGAGTTCATCCAACAGTGGGATGTCTAATCGTGAGCATTCTGTTAGTGTACCCATAAAGAGGGGCCCTTTCAGCAGTTCTGCTGATGTGTGCCTGAACAGCCCGAGTGTAGCCGGTGATACACCAAGTGATGATGACACTTTGTCTTTAGAAGAGGATGTGGGGGAGATTTGGGTATCCGACGAGGGCGCTGATGATGACGCGGTTGATTGTGTAAGTCCTGCACCAGAGGCAGCAGTGTGGCACCAGTGGCAGCAGTTCTGGCACGTGAGGTTCTGGCACCAATTTGCACTTTCCAAACACAAGCAGGGATGACGCAGGTGGCAGATCACAACAGTTTGACATCTGTGCTGGTTTGAAGGATTTGTCCAAAAAATGTGTGACCTTGACCATAACTCCAACCAATCTTACTATTAACATGCAAAGGATGGTGGAGGGCCTATCAGGGATTAAACTGTATTTTTCCTAATTTGCACTAATAATGTTTGGGTGTAATATACACCCAAAGACGAGTGCTCAATTGCTAAGAGTCATTGATGAAGAGGAAGACAAGCAGGCTTGTCTGTAGAATTTGCAGGCAAATTGTGCTGCGTTATATAGGTAACACCCAAAGAGAAGAGCTCCATTGCTCCATTGCTAATTGTAATTGCTGAAATAGAAATAATAGGGCTGACAGTCTTGGTCTAAATCTGCAGTTAAATTTTATTGTACCATAGCTCACTCCGAAACAGGAGAGGTGGCAGGGTTTTGTGATAATCTTCCTCAAACAATACTAATTCATCCCACCATCATAGAAGTCTGTGTAGTATGATGTAATTGCCGATAATGGCCTTCCAAAGGGAATTACTAGTTGATTTTAGGGCAGAGATGTCACAATTTTTAGGCAATTCTTTTACAGCAGAGCAAATATCAAAATGTTGTGCGGACTAATCTGCATCACCACTGGGTGTCTTGGGAAAGCAATTTTTTTTGCAACAAGCAGTTGCCAGAGAAACTGAAGGAGAAGACGTCCAAACAAGATGTTGATAAGTCTGGGATCCTTGCAAAGAAAATTAAGTATTTAATCTACAATTAAAATATAGTTAGCACATTTACTTTGTTTTATTTCACACTATAATTTTCTGTAGCACCTTTTCAGAATGTATTATTAAGGCAATCACTTGACTCAAGCTAACAGTGTCTGCACTTTCTTCACAGGTAACTACTTCGCTGGACTAAAGTATATTCCCCTCAAATGCTAGTCTTCTTGCAGCTGCTGCATTCTCCTACATGCTGTTGCAGAAACCAGATATTGACCCTAAATGTTTATGGACACAAACAGCATCTCCTGCATGTCATTTTTAAAAAGTTCTGTAACACCAAGTTCATAATGTGTGCAAAACAGGAAATGTGATGGAATTCAACCCCGCTGTAATGCTTGACCAATATTGGGGTCGTCATCAGAAATGACATATCCTCAGGAGACTCCAAGCAGGATTAGCCATCTTTCAATGACATCCCTTAGTTTTTGGAACAGATTGTCAGCTGTATGCCTCTTACTGAAGCCGCTGATACACAGAGTAGCTTACTTCTCAAAAATGTGACATACCTGGGTACATGCTGCTGCTGTCCATGCTGGGGAAGGCGAATGACCAACCCAGTGGGCTTTCACAGTCATATAATCTTTAGTTTGCCCAGTTCTGCTTGTACACATATCTTAATTCCACACTTAAGAGGTGAATTTTTGGTCTTATTCCCAGGCATGACAATGGCATTTTTCTTATCACTGGCAAGAACTGCAGCAATTTTTCTTTTCAAGTGTATGAAAATCATATTGTGACGTAGGAGGTGGTCAAAATTGAATAAAAAATGACTGGAAATTAGTATTACTGAGGTTAATAATAATGTAGCTACAAAATAATACCTAAATTATGTTATTTTAGCACCAATAAATGTAATTTTTTTTAACAAATTGCAAAACAAAACCAAAACCAAAACACGCAAGGGCGGTTTTGCAAAACCAAAACCAAAACCAAAAAACACGACGGTAATCCAGATCCAAAACCGAATACAAAACCAAAACACGGGGCTCAGTGACCATCTCTAGTTTGTATGAGAGCTGTATACCTTTTATTTCAATCTCCATAGTACTTGTTCTACTATTTTGTATAGTTATATTGAAATCTTTCTGACAATTCAGGGGCTCATACACTTTATTTTTATTCAAAAGTTATTCTAGTATAGTTCGGTATGTTTGACGGTTTTGTTTGCTGCATACTCTTTTAAAACTCAAAAAGGAAATATATAAAAAAAAATAATAGTGCCCCTTTAGTATTATAATAAAGTAATTGTGCCCACTTAGTATGATAATAAAGTTATGGTGCCCCATTAGTATAATGTTAAAGTAATGGTGCCCCATTAGTCTATGATATACATAATTAATTTGGCCCTGTTATTATTTTGAATATGTTTTCCCAAAAAGTGTTTCTGTAGTGCAGTGTTCTGAGTAAATATTTACCTGGAATGTCCATCTTGTCTTGATCCGACATAATCCATATTGGGACAAAAAAAATTAAAAACGAAAACCTATTAGCTCTGTGAAAGTAAAATAATTGGATGAAGTAAACTAAATTAATTAATATTGTTTTACCGTACAATTGCGATTAGTACGCCACATGTTATGACGCAATCGCATGGATTAACAACACACACATTTACATTCGCACTTACACTTGTAAATAATACATATTTATTAAGGTTCCAATCCACATTTATTTATTAGTAAATTGTATTAAAGATTATTTATACATAGATAAAACTATAGAAAAGGTATTTATGGGTCAGGTTTTGGTCTCATATTAAAACTTATTTCACCATCATTAACCCGTTTTTGACAGAGAGTACCAATCGCATCTAGCGATCGCAAGTTATGAACAATATTAGATTAATAGTTAAAAGTACTTTGTGTGTGGGTCACTTTGAACTGGTTATTCGTCAGGAAGACATGTAGACAACAGTTGAGGGAAGTTGCCCCCCTACACCCTTTGTTGAAGATCAAATGAGCTCATCTATGACCAGCAGACAACTGGTACATCGTTAACCCTGGACCAATGAAGACCTCTCTAAGTGTTATCTGTGCACATAGTGACATCATCAGTATTTTTTTGTAAACTGAAGATGCATATAAGCAAGCTTCCCTGGGTCATTGATCTCTCTATATTCCTGACTACAAAACTACATGAACCTGGGCTCAGGTGAAGCACTAGCAAAAATGTAATGTGTTAGGGTTTTTATACTTCCTGCTTTATTGTAATATCTTTATGAATCATGATGGCATGCTGTAAATCCTGCTATATTTTGCAATTAAATATCTTTGTGCGCTGGAACCACAATAATCGCATTGGACAATGTTTATTGGTAAGCGACAAAATTACATTAATAGTTCCCATTGCCAAATGAGTTAATGTCCAGTAAGCCTGCCTCCTTCTAATCAGATGTGGTTTTCAAGCCGCCACACATCACCACACTTCGAGGGTGGTTTGGGTTTTCATTCTCCAAACCGCATGATAGTAAATCCTCTGGTTTGGGGGTGAAAACGGCTGGTAATGTTTGGCGATTTGTGATCCACCTAAAAAAGGAGTTTTTAGTCAATGTTACGCCAAGTACTTTTTCCCACTCTGACAGCAGCCTGCGAGCAGGAACAAGCAAGCAGCATCAGACACCGGTTTGCGTTTTCGGTACAAAATTTGTTTCTTAAAGTTTGATCTATTCCTGTTATGACTTGTGGGGCTCTCTGTAAGAGTAACTAGATAGATAGATAGACAAATAGCTAGATAGATAGTTAGTTAGGGATAGGTAGGTAGGCAGTTAGGTAAGTTTAGATAGCCACTGGGTGTTTAGATAGGTAGTTAGTTTAGTTCTTAGATAGATTAGATAGATTAGTTTAGGTAGATTAGATAGGCAGATAGACTAACTACATAGATTATATAGGTATTAGATAGGGTCAGTTAGGTCTGTTCTCTGTCAGAATCTGCCCTCAATTCATGCTGTCTTTTCTATGTAATGCTTCACCTGGCCAGCCTGTTTCTCTTAGCTCACTCACCTGGATTCCTCATTATCACCTGCAGCCTATTGGTTCGGCTCTCCTGCTAATCCTCTGCAGGATTGCCGGTAATACGTTTACCTTAGTGTTCCTGCTCCCTTGTGTTTTCCCTGTTACCTGTTTCTGTTGTTTCCTGCCGGCTTGTGGTATCCCCGTGTACCAGACCGTTTCTGTTCCTGTCAACTCTTCATTGGATTTCCCTGTGTACCGACTCGGCACTGCTTTGACTCCTCTCTTGTGTGATTACCCGTGTGCCAGACCTGTTTCAGTTCCTGACTATTGTCTATTGGATTCCCCGTGTAGAGACCCTGCTATTCCCTTGACGATTCTACAATCTTCCTTTGGCTCCGGACTGTGTGCCTATATTGTAGTTACCCCTGGCAACCGCCTAGGAACTGTTTTCCTCCAATCTCCGGACTCCCACCAGTACTGTGAGTTGTAGTGACCTCTGACTATTGCCTAAGAACTGTTACCCCTAAATCTCCGGACTCTTACCGGTACTGTGGGTTGTAGTTACCCCTGGCAACTGTCTAAGAACTGTTACTCCTAAATCTCCGGACTCTCACTGGTACTGTGGGTTGCAGTTACCACTGGCAACCGCCTAGGAGTTATTTCCCTAAAATCTCCGGACTCTCACCGGTACTGTGGGTTGTAGTTAGCCTTGGCTACTGCCTACATTCAGTTTCTCATCTTTACCTATCACTGCAAGTTCCGTTTCTTTCCGGACAAGCACCGGTACAGAAGTCACTGTGTATCAGGGGACTTCTCTATCAACTGTTCCTTATTTTTTCCAGTGGCCACGAGTGAAATATCAGTCTTGACACCATCCACTCGTGTGTCTCACTGGACTCCCTCCTGGACTTCCTACTCTAGGGCCTCTGTAACTCTATTCCTGGGTTCTCCCCAGCCAGTACACATCTCACGACCCTTTGTTTGTCTGCCGCCAAGTCTGTCCCCACCACTAGGGGCAACAGTGAACACCAGATGTTCGAAGCAGACTCTGGGTTTTGCTGTACTGGCTGAGGGGTTCCTAACAAATCCTAATCTTGGACAAGCTATAATCCTCAAATGACTCACTTAACAGCATTTTATTTATTATAGAAAGTACTGAGAACCATCTTGGATAAGATTACAGACAAATTATTGTTGATTTATTTCAGAACTTAAACTTGAGTTTCTACATTTTTAAAAGAAGCTACTATCAAAAATAATGTGTAATATATATGTTTGCTTTTTCTTTAGTTTTCTTTATTTAGAATTGCTTTTGAAAAGTGTTAATTATTTTAGGGGGACAAAGCCATTGTATCATTAACTATATGACTCAACACTATATATTATTTCATTTGGACTAGCAGATCATTTTCACCAGGAGCTTTCAAGAGATACACTTTCTTCTTCAGGTCTCCACAGATGGTATCGCCAAAGCATGCTAATATCATGAGCATCATCTAATATGGCAATCTTGCAGACTTGAGCAGAATTCGGCTAGTTGTCTGTAGATTTGTACAAGTAGATCCATTCTCCACCTAATATAGCACAAACATGCATACTCAAAATTATTTTATGAGCCTGATATTAAAATGAGCAAATGATGAGTTGGCTGGGCAAATTCGAACGAGTGTCCGCCATACAACCAGCCACAAGGAGATATGCGCTCAGTGTTGCTCACAATGTTGCCTATCCTCATCGAGTATGCAGACCACTCTAGTAAATAGAACAAGTGATATCACCAGGATAAATCAGATTGCCATGCACGACTTTGGGAATGAAGTGTGTCCTACACATACAGAGATGGCAAATCAATACAATGCAGAGAAATGTATTAGCTTTTCATTGACTTTTTTTTACACAATTCTAGAAAATCAAATGATGTTGGGTCTGTGACACGGTATTGGGGGACTCACTGCGGCTGGCCCTCCGAAGGGTGCAGGAGCTTTAGAACAGGTAATTGCTATAAATATTATTATAAGTTTCTCTCTAGTAAAGGGTGGGATATATTTGCAAAATAGACATTTATGGCCTCACTTAGAGTTGAATGCATTTGTCCATCGAATGTACTTATTAAAAGTGTTGCACAAAATAAAACATACTTATGTGTGTATGATGAGCCATATATATCAAAAGGTGCATCACATTCAAACAGTATATTTGTGCCAAGCGTATGTCAGGCGTACAAGTGTTTATACTTAAGCCTAACGATAGCTTAGAGATGCGGTTTGGTGGTGTCACTAGTAAAGTCACATTACCCTATCAATTGACAATAAAATAATATTATTGAATATGCCACACAAGAGATAATGGTGCCTTGATTGTTATTAATAAAAGCAGTAACATTTTCCATATAATATGTAATTTAATACCCACACCCTCTTATCCGTTGTTTACCTCTTCAAATATCCAGTGGATATCTTCTTTCTTGCAATAGTCCAAATGGAAATAACAAGTAAGTAATACAGATAGAGGGCCACTATTTGATATAATATAGTGACAATGCAAATGAATAAAGTACTTCAGCTGGAGAGGTCAATCTGCCACCAGCCACTCAAAAGTGACTAGAAAGTCACCCTAAACATCATTGCATAGTTTGACACCAACCCGTGGCGGAACTGCCATTGGTGCGGCAGGTGCCATGCACCAGGGCCCATGGATAATGCGGCCTGCTTCATGGCAGATGTAGAGGGTCGGGGGCCCTGGTTTCCTCCTCACTGCCTACCTGCATCGGGGCCCACAGCTCACTAGTTCCACCTCTGGCACCAGCCCTCCAGTAGAGGCAAGAGACGGGTGTCTGTATCTTCTTCAGTGTCTAAGTGAGTCACAATTACATGAACATGCCACCACTGTACACAGCTACGCTTGCCACCCCTTACTATCCCCATACCGCCTGCAAGGAGTCGTAAGTTGAAGATATGCAGTGAACGTGCTATGGACGTATGGGTGCAATTTTTTTTGTGAGCCTGTGCAGTAATGTAGTAAAATAGATGTATGTTTTTTGCATCTTATACAAAAACAGATGTATGCCCAACTCTATAATAGCCCTAATGTATTCTCTTTTATAGTACGTGTTATATCTCTTGATATATATGTCTGTGTCTTCTTCTAGTCTACCTCTCCCTCCATCTGCAATTGTATAAGTCTGACAATAAGGTTTACTGTATTATCTGGCACTTTACAGCTCTTTGATGAACACATTACTCTGACCTATATGATGCAAAAGAGCCAGACAAACCTTTCTGCATTAAGTACAGCCGTTACACACGTGGAACAACCTACATTATAACTGATCTGAGTATCCTATATAATCAGAATGCGTTATTTATGTTCAAAATCTGCATCAAATATAACAAAAGCAATGCCCTTGATATATAAGGAACTGTCATATTGTTGATTCATTTTCCTTTCTCTCACCTAAGAATGCACTTGTTTGTGACAGTAATCCTACAGCACCCTTGGAATGCCAAAGACAATTTCTAGAAAAGAATCGTTCTTTCTACTCAATATATTTTCATTTCTTTCCTGTTGCCTGGATTCTTCTATGGCTACATCTGCAGATCAAGGCCATATTAGCACTTTACAAACTCCTCCTGCTTTATAGCCCTTTGCTTGAAGATAAAGATGGAAACAAATGAAGACAAGGGAATTAATTGGATGTCAACCATCCAGGGCATTCTTTAGTGTGCAGATGTGTGCAAAGAACATACAAAGATACAGTTGTTGCTTGTCAACACGATAGCTTGTTTAATTAATAAAATATTTTTGAATAAAATATTTATATTTCAAAAATAGTATTTAAGACTAATCAATGGAATATTGTATTTTTTTTATTATAATAAATAACAGTCAAACGGGTAATTTTGTTTATGGATATTTAAATCTTTGTTGAAAATGGGACTTTGCAAACATGAACTTTTTTCTCTAAACAAACTAATTATATTTAACCTTCAGGCAGGAGTCATTTTAGTTAAATAAAAAAATATCCCTTACAGTCAACAACGAAGTATAAAAGCTAATTATGCATCAGTTCATGGAGAAAGCATAAAAAGAGACTATTGTTTTGGCAAAAACAAAAACCGATGAACACCATAGATCTTTGAAGAGCGCTAAGGCTTAGATGTAAAAATGCATCTGGACAAATAACAGAAATCACTCAGAAATGGTGATACTTTTGAAGGAAGATCCCATTGTGGGTAGTGTAATAATTTCTAAACCTGCTTTTATATTTTCGAAGGCTAATATGAATACAAATTACATTTCTTATTTCTGAAAGTATTTTAACTTTGGACATTGCTGATAAAAATAGAATTGGCTACAGATGAACACTAAAAAGAGGAGAGATAGATAGATAGATAGATAGATAGATAGATAGATAGATAGATAGATAGATAGATAGATGAAGGATAGATAAATAGATAGATAGATAGATAGATAGATAGATAGATAGATAGATAGATAGATAGATAGATAGAGAGATAGACAGACAGACAGATAGATAGATAGATAGATAGATAAATAGATAGATAGATAGATAGATAGATAAAGGATAGATAGATAGATAGATAGATAGATAGATAGATAGATAGATTCCAATACACTTTTAAGGAACATTTCTTATATGGGTTAAAAATAAGGCTAGAAGATCATATTAGTAATATAAGCAACATAATTGTAACACCCCCTTGTGTATTAAGCGTTGTGAGGGTATATATATATATATTGAACCACGCAGATGCTTCTCACCTTGGTACTTGGTTTTCAGTGCCTCCACCCGAATCTCTGCTTTCTCTTCTGGGGGGTGTTCAAAAGATACACCAGGGGGAGATTCGGGAAACCCCCTGCCCAGTATTAACACTCTGTGACAAAATGTGTGCTGCAAAAGCCAGCCAGGCACATTTATTTAAATGGAAATCCTAAATGCAGCTTTGTAATTTTATAGAAAAATATACTTTGGTATAATTTGAAATAATAGTGCAAACAATACAATACAGTAATAAAACAAGTGTGGATGAAAGTGGCGCACCACTTCTTACTATGCACACCAAGTTAACACAAAAACTCGCAATAAATCAATAACAGCATGCAATATAATATAATATATAACAATATAACCATTAACTGTCACAGCTTTATACACATGAAAAAAATATATCAGATATCTTACTTGCTCTTGATACTGTGAATATCTTGCAGGGTGAATTTATATATTTTCCCTAATAGCCCTACAATGTACTGCCAAACACACACAGCAGTATTCAAACACACCACACAAATAGAGCAGTGCACTGCAAGTTGGGGCCCTTCTGTATGTATGCAGCATGGCATGGAAACATCATGTGTCCAGTTTGCAGATTTTGGAGATCTTTAAATCACTTGCAGTGAGGTACAGCAGTCACAGTATGCAGACCCTCCTCTAGCAACAACTGTAAAATCCTTTCTAATTTGTATCCTGGGACTTGTAGTTCCACAAGTGCTGATTAGACACACACTTGGTGCATATTTACCTGCCCACCCATCTATCCCTAACTCTTCAGCCCTTGTGGCCAAATATAGTCCAAACCCCACTTGAACAACAACAGATAGATAAAAATAACCAGTAACTTATCTGCACCAGTGTGTCACAGGTCTGAACTTGATTATCTCCAAAATGGCTGACTTGTAAAATGTCCTTCTTCAGAGATGCATGCAAACCTCCTCCTACAGCTTCAAACTGTGGCTTCCAGCAGGTTCTGTTCAGAACTGCACCGAGCTTTGATATCTCTGCAGACTGCTCTCTCTGCTCAGATCACTCATCCAGTGCCCTTCTGCCTAGGGTCACCTATCTGAACTGGTCACACAGCTCAGTCTCTCCCAGGATGCTCCTCTCCCCCTCTCTCTCTCCGCCCTCTGGTTTCTCAGTCTTCTTAGGCTCCGCCCCCTCTTCATAACAGCTTTCTGGGAGATGTAGTTCCTTCTCCTTGACTGGTAAATAGTAGGGATGTGCACCGGCGACTTTTGAGGTCTCGTGTTTTGTGTTTTGGATCCGGATTTTCGTTATTTTTGAGGTTCGGATTTGTCTCGCAAAACACTTGACGAAAGGTCTCGGTTCGGATTTAAGGTATTGGATTCGGATTTTTTTTGAAAAAAACATAAAAAGTTTAAAAATCAAGTTTTTGGGCTTATTTTCACTCCTAGGCTATTATTAACCTCAATAACATTCAATAACAAGCATTTCCACTAATTTACAGTGTATTCTGAACACCTCACAATATAGTTATTAGTCCAAAACGTTGCAACAAGGTATCTTTCTGGACTGCGTAGAGGAGTGGGTCACCACAATATATATTAAAAACCCTGAACTTTTATGATTCGCACCAATAATTGTACCTGGACTGCGTAGAGGAGTGGGTCACCACAATATCTTAAAAACCCTGAACTTTTATGATTCGCACCAATAATTGTACCTGGACTGCGTAGAGGAGTGGGTCACCACAATATCTTAAAAACCCTGAACTTTTATGATTCGCACCAATAATTGTACCTGGACTGCGTAGAGGAGTGGGTCACCACAATATCTTAAAAACCCTGAACTTTTATGATTCGCACCAATAATTGTACCTGGACTGCGTAGAGGAGTGGGTCACCACAAGATATATTAAAAACCCTGAACTTTTATGATTCGCACCAATAAATGTACCTGGACTGCGTAGAGGAGTGGGTCACCACAATATCTATTAAAAACCCTGAACTTTTATGAATCGCACCAATAAATGTACCTGGACTGCGTAGAGGAGTGGGTCACCACAATATATATTAAAAACCCTGAACTTTTATGATTCGCACCAATAAATGTATCTGGACTGCGTAGAGGAGTGGGCACTGGGCACCACAATAAAATATATAAAAAACCTTCAACAGATCTGCATTACACTACACATACGGCTGCTCCTCCATCCTCTCCATCATATACATGTTGGAGTTTTAGCGTGTGACAACCTCTTGTTTTTGATAATGTCAGTGCATTTGGAATATTTTTCAATTTGCCCCACACCACTGAATGTACTTTATCTATGATACGCAATACGCATCTATCTATCTTGACTGCGTAGTGTGGTGGCCCCGGTACACAATTTGGTACCGAGGCCACAATATAATTAAAAAACCCTCCACGTGTCGGAATTCCACCAAACAAGTATCTGGACTGCATAGTGGGGTGGCCCCGGTACCCAATTTGATACCGGGGCCACAATACCTCCTCCAAACATGCTACAGACAATTCGTCATTGAGAGACCCCAGACAGACAGGGTCGAAGTGTTATTGTTTGACTTTGTAAACCCAAAAAAATGTCCCTGTTGCACTTGCACATAGTCGTGCAATGAAGACTGACTTTTTCATTTAAAGGCACGATCTTTAAAGTGTAGTGTTTGTAAGTCTAAGTCATATTATACTTTTGGTAAAATTGGTTTTTTTTGTTCCTCTTTATGGTAATTAATTAGTAATAGAATTAAAGTAGGAAATAGAATTAAATAGAATTAAAGTAGGAAATAGAGTGGTATAGAGTTGTAGTGTGGTATAGATAGAGTGGTCCACACAATATAATAATAAAACCCTCAACTGGTCTGAATTCCACCAAACAAGTATCTTGACTGCGTAGTGTGGTGGCCCCGGTACACAATTTGGTACCGAGGCCACAATATAATTAAAAAACCCTCCACGTGTCGGAATTCCACCAAACAAGTATCTGGACTGCATAGTGGGGTGGCCCCGGTACCCAATTTGATACCGGGGCCACAATACCTCCTCCAAACATGCTACAGACAATTCGTCATTGAGAGACCCCAGACAGACAGGGTCGAAGTGTTATTGTTTGACTTTGTAAACCCAAAAAAATGTCCCTGTTGCACTTGCACATAGTCGTGCAATGAAGACTGACTTTTTCATTTAAAGGCACGATCTTTAAAGTGTCAGAAAGAGAGAGAAGACACAGGAGAGGAGAGTTGTAGCTGGGGACCTGGGGTGGAAGCTCCCAGGCTCCCCCAGCATTGCCTGGAAGTCTGAGCGTGGTGACTGAGCCAGGGCAAGGAATGTGTGCCCTGGATGAGGGGGAGAACTCCATGCCACTATAGTGAACCCAAGAGAGAGGGGGACACTGCACATGGAAGAGGCCCTGGAGTGAGGGCTGCTACAAGAGGCATGGTAGCTGTAGTGTCAGATCCTGAGGCTGAGAGTACACAGAGTGACGTGTCAGAGCACAGGAGACATTATCCCCGCAGAGGAGGGATGAGCTGCAGTTGAGAGGTATGTTGTTGAAATAGAACATGCACACTTTAACAAACCAATCATTTCAGCGACAGGGCCTACCAAACAACTTTGACTGAAATGATTGGTTTGTTTAGGCCCCCACACCAAAAAAGCTATTCATCTCTCCCTGTACAGACTAAACAGGCTCTACTGAGGCAAGATGTCGTCCTCATCCTCAACCTCTGATTCCTCTCCCCCTACAGTGTCTACTTCCTCCTCATCACACATTATCAATTCGTCCCCGCTGGACTCCACAACCACAGGTCCCTCTGTAGTATCTGGAGGGCAGTGCTGTACTTCATTGAGGAATTGATTATTCATTTTTATAAACATCATTTTTTCAACGTTGTGAGGAAGCAACCTCCTTCGCCGCTCACTGACCAGGTTCCCCGCTGCACTAAAAACTCTTTCCGAGTACACACTGGAGGGGGGACAACTCAGGTAAAATAGAGCCAGTTTGTACAGGGGCTTCCAAACTGCCTTTTTTTCCTGCCAGTAACAATATGGACTGTCTGACATGTCTACTTGGATGGTGTCAGCAAAGTAATCATCCACAATTTTTTCTATTGTCACAGCATCCAATGCAGCGAGAGTAGACATGTCTGCAATGGTTGGCAGGTCCTTCAGTCCGGACCAGATGTTATCAGCATCCCCGCCAGTGCCTCTTTTGGGAAAACTGAGCTTTTTCCTCGCAGCCATAGATGTGGAAGAAAATGAGGGTGGAGCTGTTGGCATGTCACGGTCCTCTTCAGAGGACAATCTCCTGACCAGCAGGTCTTTGCACCGCTGTAGATTTGTGTCCGCCGGAAACAGAGACACAACATACGCTTTAAACCGAGGATCGAGCACGGTGGCCAGAATGTATTCCTCTGACTTTAAAAGAGTGACCACCCTCGGATCCTGGCAAAGCGTACGAAGGGCTACATCCACAAGAGCTACATGCTTGGTGTAATCGCAATGGCTTACCAGCTCCTCCCTCACTTTCTCCAGCTGCTTCTGCAACAGCCTGATCAGGGGAATGACCTGACTCAAGCTGGCAGTGTCGGAACTGACTTCTCGTGTGGCAAGTTCAAATGGCTGCAGAACCTTGCACAACACGGAAATCAGTCTCCACTGCGCTTGACTGAGGCGCATCCCCACTCCTTTGCCTATGTCGTAGGTGGCTGTGTAGGCCTGAATGGCCTTTTGCTGCTCCTCCATCCTCTGCAGCATATAGAGGGTGGAGTTCCAGCGCGTCACAACCTCTTGTTTGAGGTGATGGCAGGGCAGGTTCAAGCTTTTTTGATGTGCCTCTAGTCTGCGGTAGGCACTGGCTGAATGCCGAAAGTGTCCAGCAATTTTGCGGGCCACCGCAAGCATCTCCTGCACACCCCTGTCACTCTTGAGGTAATGCTGCACCACCAAATTAATGGTGTGGGCAAAACATGGGACGTGCTGGAAATTGCCCATATTTAATGCCCGCACAATGTTACTGGCATTGTCTGACACCACAAATCCCCATGAGAGTCTAAGTGGGGTAAGCCACTGGGAGATAATTTCCCTCATTTTCTCTAATATGTTGTCAGCGTTGTGCCTCTTATTAAAGCCTGTAATGCACAATGTTGCCTGCCTTTGCATGAGCAGCCATTTTGTAGATGCTGCTACTGATGCAGCTGTTGCTGTTGCTGCGGAAGGGGATGCATCTACCCAGTGGGCTGTCACAGTCATATAGTCCTTCGTTTGCCCAGAACCACTTGTCCACATGTCCGTGGTTAAGTGGACAGTGGGTACAACCGCATTTTTAAGAGCACTGAGGACACTTGATCGTACTTCTCTGTACATTTTTGGTATCGCCTGCCTAGTGAAGTGGAATCTCGAGGGGATTTGGTACCGGGGACACAATACCTCCATCAACCCTCTAAATCCCACTCCACTGATGGCGGACACCGGGCGCACGTCTAACACCAACATTGCAGTTACAGCCGCAGTTATACGCTTTGCACGAGGGTGACTACTATCGTATTTGGTGGTCATGGCAAACGACTGTTGGACGGTCAATTGTTTGGTGAAAGACTTAGCGGTCTTACGACTTCCCCTCTGGGAAGATGACCGACTAACAGCAGCAACAGCAGCAGTGGCAGTAGTAGGCGTACCGCTGCAGGATTCCTCGGATGAATCCCGTATTGAGGAGGACTCAGTCTGGCTGCTGACTTGGGCTGCAGGACTGAATCTGATGGAGATTGTGGAGGAAGTTGACGAGGAGGGTGTTGCTGGTGTGTATCCAACTGGACCACGGGATTTAGGTGTCCCTGTACCGATGAGGGTCCTAGCCCCAGTTCCTGAACTAACCACTGAACTATGAAGGTTATTCAGGTGACGTATAAGGGAGGATGTTCCTAGGTGGGCAAGATCCTTACCCCTGCTTATTTGAGCTTTACATAAGCTACATATGGCCATACATTGGTTGTCTGGATTTGGATAAAAATAACTCCAGACCGAAGAGGTGCATTTTTTGGTCTTCTGACCAGGCATGACGATGGGCTTTTTCATCCCATGGACATCAGCTGTTTCCCCCCCTGGTGCCTCATTTACAATAACCACATCACCATCCTCATCATCAAGTTCCTCCACAGCGCCAGCTACATCATCAATAGCCTCCTCCCGAGCCACCTCTTCCCGTACAGTGATGGGAAGGTCAGGCTTGACAACCACCAACACCCTTGGACTCGCCTTGGGGATTTGTGATAATTTCTCTTTAGAAGGCAGAGTTGTTTGCTGTTTTGTTGCTGACAGCATAACTCTCTTCAATTTTTTGTAGGGGGGGGGAGGAGGAGGAGGGCTAAGATCCGTGGGTGAAGCTGAACCACTAGTCATGAACACGGGCCAGGGCCTAAGCCGTTCCTTGTCACTCCGTGTCGTAAATGGCATATTGGCAACTTTACGTTTCTCCTCAGATGATTTTAAGTTTCTCTTTTTGCTACTTTTTCTTAACTTGGGCTTTTTGGATTTTACATGCCCGGTACTACGAGATTGGGCATCGGGCTTGGAAGACGACGTTGATGGCATTTCATCGTCTATGTCATGACTAGTGGCAGCAGCTTCAGCATTAGGAGGAAGTGGGTCTTGATCTTTCCCTACTTTATCCTCCAAATTTTTGGTCTCCATTATATGTAGCACAATATACTGCAGAATGTGTGAACTTGGTAATATTGCAGTACCAATGGACTTATACTGCTGGATTGGTTTTGCAAATTTGGTTATAATTATTATTTTTTATTTTTTTTTTAAATTTTTTATTTTTTTTTACTTTTTTCTTATTTTTAAAAAACTTGGGAATAGTGGGGAAATAACTATGCCCTTAGAAGCACAGAGCACAGGACACAGCACCACTGGACTGAACAGGACACGGCACAGGACCCAGCAGCACTACGGAACTCAGCAGGACAGAGCACAGGACACAGCACCACTGGACTGATACTGCAGAATGTGTGAACTTGGTAATATTGCAGTACCAATGGACTTATAATGCTGGATTGGTTTTGCAAATTTGGTTATAATTATTATATATTTTTTTTTTTTTTAAATTTTTTATTTTTTTTTACTTTTTTTTTATTTTTTAAAAACTTGGGAATAATGGGGAAATAACTATGCCCTTAGAAGCACAGAGCACAGGACACAGCACCACTGGACTGAACAGGACACGGCACAGGACCCAGCAGCACTACGGAACTCAGCAGGACAGAGCACAGGACACAGCACCACTGGACTGATACTGCAGAATGTGTAAACTTTGTAATATTGCAGTACCACTGGACTTTTACTGCTGAATGTGTGAACTTGGTAATATTGCAGTACCAATGGGCTTATACTGCAGGATTGGTTGTGAAAATTTTGTGGTAATTAAAAAATATTAAAGTAGTTTTTGGTATTTTTTAAAAAAACTTTTTTTTATTTTTTTAAACACAGGGGAATATTGGGGAAATAACTATGCCCTTAGAAGCACAGAGCACAGGACACAGCACCACTGGACTGAACAGGACACAGCACAGGACCCAGCAGCACCACTGACCTCAGAAGGACAGAGCACAGCACACAGCACCACTGGACTGATACTGCAGAACACAGCACAGCACAGCACAGCACAGCACAGCACAGCACTAAACAGCACAGCACAGCACAGCACTAAACAGCACAGAACTAAACAGCACAGAACTAAACAGCACAGAACTAAACAGCACAGAACTAAACAGCACAGAGGACCACCTAACACACCCTCCCTCTACCCTGATCAATGCCCGAGTGAAGATGGCGGCGACTAGCGGGGAATTTATAGGATCCGAGTATCGCGAGATCCGACAACGGGATTATGAGTCAGAGCCTCAGTTTCACTTTTGAATTTGGCGCCAATACCCGGATCTGTCTCGGATCCGACTCGGATCCGCAACGTTCGGGTGGGCTCGGATTTCAGAAATCCGAGCGCGCTCATCCCTAGTAAATAGCTATATGCATCTCTTTTCTTACTGATGCAATTGTGATTATTAGCCCCTGGGTGCTCAAGTCCAACTGCAGCATCCCCAGGGGTTACATAATGAAGAATCATCCCTTAATAGTAGGGATGAGCGCACTCGGATTTATGAAATCCGAGCCCACCCGAACGTTGCGGATCCGAGTCGGATCCGAGACAGATCCGGGTATTGGCGCCAAATTCAAATGTGAAACTGAGGCTCTGACTCATAATCCCGTTGTCGGATCTCGCGATACTCGGATCCTATAAATTCCCCGCTAGTCGCCGCCATCTTCACTCGGGCATTGATCAGGGTAGAGGGAGGGTGTCTTAGGTGGTCCTCTGTCCTGGTAGATCTCGTGCTGTGCTGTTTAGTTCTGTGCTGTGCTGTTTAGTTCTGTGCTGTGCTGTGCTGTGCTGTGCTGTGCTGTGCTGTGCTGTGCTGTGCTGTGTTCTGCAGTATCAGTCCAGTGGTGCTGTGTGCTGTGCTCTGTCCTTCTGAGGTCAGTGGTGCTGCTGGGTCCTGTGCTGTGTCCTGTTCAGTCCAGTGGTGCTGTGTCCTGTGCTCTGTGCTTCTAAGGGCATAGTTATTTCCCCAATATTCCCCTGTGTTTAAAAAAATAAAAAAAAGTTTTTTTAAAAAATACCAAAAACTACTTTAATTTTTTTTAATTACCACAAAATTTGCACAACCAATCCTGCAGTATAAGCCCATTGGTACTGCAATATTACCAAGTTCACACATTCAGCAGTAAAAGTCCAGTGGTACTGCAATATTACAAAGTTTACACATTCTGCAGTATCAGTCCAGTGGTGCTGTGTCCTGTGCTCTGTCCTGCTGAGGTCCGTAGTGCTGCTGGGTCCTGTGCCGTGTCCTGTTCAGTCCAGTGGTGCTGTGTCCTGTGCTCTGTGCTTCTAAGGGCATAGTTATTTCCCCATTATTCCCAAGTTTTTAAAAAATAAAAAAAAAGTAAAAAAAAATAAAAAATTTAAAAAAAAATAAATATATATAATAATTATAACCAAATTTGCAAAACCAATCCAGCAGTATAAGTCCATTGGTACTGCAATATTACAAAGTTCACACATTCTGCAATATCAGTCCAGTGGTGCTGTGTCCTGTGCTCTGTCCTGCTGAGGTCCGTAGTGCTGCTGGGTCCTGTGCCGTGTCCTGTTCAGTCCAGTGGTGCTGTGTCCTGTGCTCTGTGCTTCTAAGGGCATAGTTATTTCCCCATTATTCCCAAGTTTTTAAAAAATAAAAAAAAGTAAAAAAAAATAAAAAAATAAAAAAAAAATAAATAAATATAATAATTATAACCAAATTTGCAAAACCAATCCAGCAGTTTAAGTCCATTGGTACTGCAATATTACAAAGTTCACACATTCTGCAGTATCAGTCCAGTGGTGCTGTGTCCTGTGCTCTGTCCTGCTGAGTTCCGTAGTGCTGCTGGGTCCTGTGCCGTGTCCTGTTCAGTCCAGTGGTGCTGTGTCCTGTGCTCTGTGCTTCTAAGGGCATAGTTATTTCCCCACTATTCCCAAGTTTTTTAAAAATAAAAAAAAGTAAAAAAAAATAAAAAATTTAAAAAAAAAAAAATAAATATAATAATTATAACCAAATTTGCAAAACCAATCCAGCAGTATAAGTCCATTGGTACTGCAATATTACCAAGTTCACACATTCTGCAGTATCTTGTGCTACATATAATGGAGACCAAAAATTTGGAGGATAAAGTAGGGAAAGATCAAGACCCACTTCCTCCTAATGCTGAAGCTGCTGCCACTAGTCATGACATAGACGATGAAATGCCATCAACGTCGTCTTCCAAGCCCGATGCCCAATCTCGTAGTACCGGGCATGTAAAATCCAAAAAGCCCAAGTTAAGAAAAAGTAGCAAAAAGAGAAACTTAAAATCATCTGAGGAGAAACGTAAAGTTGCCAATATGCCATTTACGACACGGAGTGGCAAGGAACGGCTTAGGCCCTGGCCCGTGTTCATGACTAGTGGTTCAGCTTCACCCAAGGATCTAAGCCCTCCTCCTCCTCCCCCCCCCTACAACAAATTGAAGAGAGTTATGCTGTCAGCAACAAAACAGCAAACAACTCTGCCTTCTAAAGAGAAATTATCACAAATCCACAAGGCGAGTCCAAGGATGTTGGTGGTTGTCAAGCCTGACCTTCCCATCACTGTACGGGAAGAGGTGGCTCGGGAGGAGGCTATTGATGATGTAGCTGGCGCTGTGGAGGAACTTGATGATGAGGATGGTGATGTGGTTATTGTAAATGAGGCACCAGGGGGGGAAACAGCTGATGTCCATGGGATGAAAAAGCCCATCGTCATGCCTGGTCAGAAGACCAAAAAATGCACCTCTTCGGTCTGGAGTTATTTTTATCCAAATCCAGACAACCAATGTATGGCCATATGTAGCTTATGTAAAGCTCAAATAAGCAGGGGTAAGGATCTTGCCCACCTAGGAACATCCTCCCTTATACGTCACCTGAATAACCTTCATAGTTCAGTGGTTAGTTCAGGAACTAGGGCTAGGACCCTCATCGGTACAGGGACACCTAAATCCCGTGGTCCAGTTGGATACACACCAGCAACACCCTCCTCGTCAACTTCCTCCACAATCTCCATCAGATTCAGTCCTGCAGCCCAAGTCAGCAGCCAGACTGAGTCCTCCTCAATACGGGATTCATCCGAGGAATCCTGCAGCGGTACGCCTACTACTGCCACTGCTGCTGTTGCTGCTGTTAGTCGGTCATCTTCCCAGAGGGGAAGTCGTAAGACCGCTAAGTCTTTCACAAAACAATTGACCGTCCAACAGTCGTTTGCCATGACCACAAAATACGATAGTAGTCACCCTATTGCAAAGCGTATAACTGCGGCTGTAACTGCAATGTTGGTGTTAGACGTGCGCCCGGTGTCCGCCATCAGTGGAGTGGGATTTAGAGGGTTGATGGAGGTATTGTGTCCCCGGTACCAAATCCCCTCGAGATTCCACTTCACTAGGCAGGCGATACCAAAAATGTACAGAGAAGTACGATCAAGTGTCCTCAGTGCTCTTAAAAATGCGGTTGTACCCACTGTCCACTTAACCACGGACATGTGGACAAGTGGTTCTGGGCAAACGAAGGACTATATGACTGTGACAGCCCACTGGGTAGATGCATCCCCTTCCGCAGCAACAGCAACAGCTGCATCAGTAGCAGCATCTACAAAATGGCTGCTCATGCAAAGGCAGGCAACATTGTGTATTACAGGCTTTAATAAGAGGCACAACGCTGACAACATATTAGAGAAAATGAGGGAAATTATCTCCCAGTGGCTTACCCCACTTAGACTCTCATGGGGATTTGTGGTGTCAGACAATGCCAGTAACATTGTGCGGGCATTAAATATGGGCAATTTCCAGCACGTCCCATGTTTTGCCCACACCATTAATTTGGTGGTGCAGCATTACCTCAAGAGCGACAGGGGTGTGCAGGAGATGCTTGCGGTGGCGCGCAAAATTGCTGGACACTTTCGGCATTCAGCCAGTGCCTACCGCAGACTAGAGGCACATCAAAAAAGCATGAACCTGCCCTGCCATCACCTCAAACAAGAGGTTGTGACGCGCTGGAACTCCACCCTCTATATGCTGCAGAGGATGGAGGAGCAGCAAAAGGCCATTCAGGCCTACACAGCCACCTACGACATAGGCAAAGGAGTGGGGATGCGCCTCAGTCAAGCGCAGTGGAGACTGATTTCCGTGTTGTGCAAGGTTCTGCAGCCATTTGAACTTGCCACACGAGAAGTCAGTTCCGACACTGCCAGCTTGAGTCAAGTCATTCCCCTGATCAGGCTGTTGCAGAAGCAGCTGGAGAAAGTGAGGGAGGAGCTGGTAAGCCATTGCGATTACACCAAGCATGTAGCTCTTGTGGATGTAGCCCTTCGTACGCTTTGCCAGGATCCGAGGGTGGTCACTCTTTTAAAGTCAGAGGAATACATTCTGGCCACCGTGCTCGATCCCCGGTTTAAAGCGTATGTTGTGTCTCTGTTTCCGGCGGACACAAGTCTACAGCGGTGCAAAGACCTGCTGGTCAGGAGATTGTCCTCTGAAGAGGACCGTGACATGCCAACAGCTCCACCCTCATTTTCTTCCACATCTATGGCTGCGAGGAAAAAGCTCAGTTTTCCCAAAAGAGGCACTGGCGGGGATGCTGATAACATCTGGTCCGGACTGAAGGACCTGCCAACCATTGCAGACATGTCTACTCTCGCTGCATTGGATGCTGTCACAATAGAAAAAATTGTGGATGATTACTTTGCTGACACCATCCAAGTAGACATGTCAGACAGTCCATATTGTTACTGGCAGGAAAAAAAGGCAGTTTGGAAGCCCCTGTACAAACTGGCTCTATTTTACCTGAGTTGTCCCCCCTCCAGTGTGTACTCGGAAAGAGTTTTTAGTGCAGCGGGGAACCTGGTCAGTGAGCGGCGAAGGAGGTTGCTTCCTCACAACGTTGAAAAAATGATGTTTATAAAAATGAATAATCAATTCCTCAATGAAGTACAGCACTGCCCTCCAGATACTACAGAGGGACCTGTGGTTGTGGAGTCCAGCGGGGACGAATTGATAATGTGTGATGAGGAGGAAGTACACACTGTAGGGGGAGAGGAATCAGAGGTTGAGGATGAGGACGACATCTTGCCTCAGTAGAGCCTGTTTAGTCTGTACAGGGAGAGATGAATAGCTTTTTTGGTGTGGGGGCCCAAACAAACCAATCATTTCAGCCAAAGTTGTTTGGTAGGCCCTGTCGCTGAAATGATTGGTTTGTTAAAGTGTGCATGTCCTATTTCAACAACATAAGGGTGGGTGTGAGGGCCCAAGGACAATTCCATCTTGGAACTTTTTTTTTGGCATTATATGACCAATCAACAGTCGTTTGCCATGTTCAAAAAGTAAAACCAAATTTTAAAAAATTCAAGAAATTAAACCAAAAGTAAAATGCCGTGTCATAATTTAAAACAAGAGTTTTTGACGTGCTCTAAAACTACTGTATTGTTGTTTATATTTTATAAACACTACACTTGAAAGCTTGAGTCTTTCAATAAAAAAGTAACTGTCCATTGCACGAATATTTGCAACAGGGACAATTTTAGGGTTAAGAAAGCCAACTAATAACACTTCGACGCTGTCTGTCTTTATAAACACTACACTTGGAAGTTGGAGGAGGTATTGTGGCCCCGGCACCAAATTTACTACCGGGGCCACTCCACTGTGCAGTCCATATTTAGGTGTATCAGATATTAAACAACGGTGACAGTTGATGCCCAATTTTTTAATTATATTGTGGCCTCGGTACCAAATTGTGTACCGGGGCCACCACACTACGCAGTCAAGATAGATAGATGCGTATCATAGATAAAGTACATTCAGTGGTGTGGGGCAAATTGAAAAATATTCAAAATGCACTGACATTATCAAAAACAAGAGGTTGTCACACGCTAAAACTCCAACATGTATATGATGGAGAGGATGGAGGAGCAGCCGTATGTGTAGTGTAATGCAGACCTGTTGAAGGTTTTTTATATATTTTATTGTGGTGCCCAGTGCCCACTCCTCTAGGCAGTCCAGGTACATTTATTGGTGCGATTCATAAAAGTTCAGGGTTTTTAATATATTGTGGTGACACACTCCTCTACGCAGTCCAGGTACATTTATTGGTGCGAATCAAACAAGTTGATGGTTTTCTTATTATATATATTGTGGTGACCCACTCCTCTACGCAGTCCAGGTACATTTATTGGTGCGATTCATAAAAGTTCAGGGTTTTTAATATATTGTGGTGACCCACTCCTCTACGCAGTCCAGGTACATTTATTGGTGCGAATCAAACAAGTTGATGGTTTTCTTATTATATATATTGTGGTGACCCACTCCTCTACGCAGTCCAGGTACATTTATTGGTGCGATTCATAAAAGTTCAGGGTTTTTAATATATTGTGGTCACCCACTCCTCTACGCAGTCCAGGTACATTTATTGGTGCGAATCAAACAAGTTGATGGTTTTCTTATTATATATATTGTGGTGACCCACTCCTCTACGCAGTCCAGGTACATTTATTGGTGCGATTCATAAAAGTTCAGGGTTTTTAATATATTGTGGTGACCCACTCCTCTACGCAGTCCAGGTACATTTATTGGTGCGAATCAAACAAGTTGATGGTTTTCTTATTATATATATTGTGGTGACCCACTCCTCTACGCAGTCCAGGTACATTTATTGGTGCGATTCATAAAAGTTCAGGGTTTTTAATATATTGTGGTGACCCACTCCTCTACGCAGTCCAGGTACATTTATTGGTGCGATTCATAAAAGTTCAGGGTTTTTAATATATATTGTGGTGACCCACTCCTCTACGCAGTCCAGGTACATTTATTGGTGCGAATCATAAAAGTTCAGGGTTTTTAATATATATTGTGGTGACCCACTCCTCTACGCAGTCCAGAAAGATACCTTGTTGCAACGTTTTGGACTAATAACTATATTGTGAGGTGTTCAGAATACACTGTAAATTAGTGGAAATGCTTGTTATTGAATGATATTGAGGTTAATAATAGCCTAGGAGTGAAAATAAGCCCAAAAACTGGATTTTTAAACTTTTTATGTTTTTTTCAAAAAAAATCCGAATCCAAAACCTTAAATCCGAACCGAGACCTTTCGTCAAGTGTTTTGCGAGACAAATCCGAACCCCAAAAATAACGAAAATCCGGATCCAAAACACAAAACACGAGACCTCAAAAGTCGCCGGTGCACATCCCTACTTAATAGGGCTGTGAAAATGTATGCTATTGATTCCATGCCATGTATAGTGATATAGTTAAATCTGTTCTCCTCAGGGGTTTGGATTTACATTTTAGGAATAATTACACAAATTTTTGTCTTTTTTTCTCACAATGAAGAATAGTAATCAATATAGGTTTTCTGTATATATTTTTTAAGGAATGTTGATTGTGGGTTTAGAAGCCTACTTTAAGGGGCGTATTCAATTGTCGGCAGAAACGCCGAAATTCTTGCACTCCGCGCACTATTACTGTTATTACGGTAATAGTGCGCGGAAAAAACGGTTATTACGGTAGTTTTCTCGCTGGATTTCAGCTCGCAGCTCCCTGAGCCGCGAGCTGAAATCCAGCTAACTAATACCGTAATAACGGTAGTAGTTTTAACGCCGCGGCAAACGGGGACAATTGAATATGCCCCTAAGTGTATTGTATTTATATTTTATTTCTAAATATTATAGTTTGCAGACATCTTCCACATTGACACTAGCAGTGCTGTTGCATAGTGTTTTGTGCTTTTCCAGGTATATATTTGAACATTAGAATCTGATTTCTGCATTGCTGCTGCAGTAAGTTCACTTTATTCATTTAGCTCGTGGTTTAAAGTTCTGATGACGACTGGGTCCACTAATGGGGTGCCTTTTGCCAGTACGAAGGGTGTGAGGACCCTAAATTCCTATCATTCTCTTTTAACGCTTGTTAAAGAGTGCTGTTGTTGTGAGTTCAATTGTTTCTTATATAAATTTGCTTTCACAGTCTCATAGTGTGTATAAACTTTAAAGTCCAATGAACTGTTTTTATTGTATCATTTACAAATCTGTTATAGTAAAAAAAATTCCACTGTGTTATATCACACAAATTGACATCCGCATGAACCAGGTTTATCTGCAGTAGTTGTAGATGAAACACTGCCAATGCCAGCATCAGCACCAGAGAAACTGCAGTAATCCGAGCTACTGAAAGCTTCTCCTGGCAATGCCAGCTTCTACCTGCTTCTCCATAGCCAGCACCATTTCTAAACCTCACTAAAGTAATTTGATAAAAGTATATAATCCTTAGCAACGTACAGTAAAAAGATCTCCCTTTCTTGTAACATAACTTGAGGATCCAAGGGATGTCAACATAAAACAAGAATGATGTAATTTGAAAATCCAACCTGATCGTCGTTGGATTAACATTTCAAGCCTTTGGGCCAATAGTCCTGATAGTTCAACAGAATAATCCACTGGGAGTTCACCAAATTCTCTTCACTGATATCTCATTCAGTAAAACTGAAAAACAATTGTGTTGCTTCTCCTGCCACAAAAGCTGTCGTCATTTGACCCAACTCCCAGAAGATTTGAGTATTCAGTAAATGAGCCTGGGGGAGAGCAAACAGTTCAAGGAAACACAGCAGTGTGGAGCAGAAGGCAGTTTGCAGAATTTGTTTGAACACTGCAAGGATATGTTTACCCTCTAACCACAACACTTCAAACTGCAAACTCAACAGACAACACATCGGTATTTATGCCAGACATTAAAGCCTTTCATTAGTTTAACCTCTAATTATAATTAATTTGCACTTCATTGTGTGTTGAATATTGTACTGAACAAAAGGTTATTGCAGAATTAAATGACTAGCAGCTGATTTCATGGAGCATCTTATTGAGTCCTTGTTGCCTTAGCACAGAGATTCTCAACCCTACTACGTAAACTGCTATGTTCATGGACCCACTCTAGTCTGCAAACATTTAATGAATACCCCCATGGGTTTTGTATACAATAACATAATAAAACAGGCTGCATTTGAATTTAAATTTAATAGGTAATTTAAACAAGGATATAACTAAACCCTGCTGGGCCCCGTTGCTTAAAACATAAACTCTCATCCTCTGCCCCACAGCTTAGCTATTTATGTAACACGTTCCCAACTCTGCAACACACTCTGTGAAATATAATACATTTTTATCCGTATGGCACAGTTGCTTGTACACAATAAATCCTAAATCCTGATTTAAAAATAAGGACATTTTAAGACACACTTCCTGATCTGCCCAGGCCACACCTATACTCCACTAAGCCATATCCATTCATGAATTAAAGAAGAACTTCAGACACACATAAAAACAAAGTATAGCATCACATCACATCCTGCAGAATATCAGGGGTCTGGCTGCTGACTTGAGACACAAGAAGCTCTCTGCCATATCATCCAATCAGTGTTCATGTCACAAAAGCTTTATGACATTCAATATTCTCCTGCCCCCAGTGGTAGGAGAATATCACCATGACTCCCATTGGGGGAAGTATCGGCCCACCACTATACTAATATTATACCCAGTGGTCGAAGTGGGGATGTATATTGTGGTATGCTATACCATCAATTCTGCTATTGCTTTTATTGTAAAACTATTACATTCCATTTTTCATATTATGGGGCAGCACGGTGGCTAAGTTTTTTTCACTTCTGCCTTACAGCACTGGGGTCATGAGTTTGATTCCTGACCATGGCCTTATCTGTGTGGAGTTTGTATGCTCTCCCCGTGTTTGCGTGGGTTTCCTCCGGGTGCTTCGGTTTCCTCCCATATTCCAAAAACATACTGGTAGGTTAATTGGCTGCTAACAAATTGACCCTAGTCTGTGTGTCTGTCTGTGTTTGTGTGTTAGGGAATTTAGACTGTAAGCCCCTACGGGGCAGGGACTGATGTGAGTGAGTTCTCAGTACAGCGCTGCGGAATTAGTGGCGCTATATAAATAGATGGTGATGATGATGATGATGATACAGCCACTACTAAATTTCCATGTTGACCACTGTTTATACCTAACAATACAATTATAATGGAAATGTTATGATGTCAGAATTCAGCAGTAATATAGCAATTTGCACAGAGTATTCTGATATATGTTAGGCAATAATATAGATGTAAGTTAAGAAAAATCAAAAATATTTCTCATGGCATAGTTTGTGGGTAGGGAGAGACAATGTACATCAATGCCAGACTTACTATATAAGTGGGACCTAGTATAATAATATAATATAATATACACCAGCCTAGGTCAGTATTGTAGAGATCTCGAGGGGACCTGTTATTATGTACACTAACTCTACATAATACAGATTAGCATATGTTGCTAACAATGTTTATCCATTTTCATCACTGTTGTTTAGCAAGAGTGACAGGAGCATTGGGGAGAATTTGCTTTTATATATAGCACTTTAGTAAAAGGACATCTAGACTAGTTAGAGACAGATGATTCACCCTTCCCTTCATAACCTTCCAAATAAAGCAAAAGGTAAATTACTTTTATCTACTAAAAATTCCAATGCAAAACAGAGTTGTATTAAATAGCCGTTTGAAGGTATTTCACTCACTTAACCAGCACATTGCAATCAAGTTCATCCTTCTTGGAAATAAAGAATTTCAAAGGTAATCCAGGGTTAATTTAAATGTAGGCTGTAATTCGAATAAACAGCCAAACTTGCTGATCCCTGAAACACCAAAGCTTTAAGTATTTTCAATTATTCATAAACACTCTCACATTCCACTCCGAAAGTTCAGGAGGTCACAACTATATGAATATTCCGCATTTCTCTTCTCTATAGGTCAGAAATTGGGCTCTTCACACTTGAATGGTTTCCATTCAGACTTTTTGATTTGCCATTAATATTGATTTATTATTATATATCTTTTTCTCTTGTAAATTGAAATATTTTTGTGTTCTTTGTTGTAGATTTTACTTTTCAGAATTCATTTGTTGTCCAGGTAAAGCTTGGCAATGACTGGTGTTGAACTGTAAATGCATATTTTCAGAGTAACGAAGTTGGTTTGAGACTTTTAATTATTGATTTTATAATACTTTACGTAATAGATAAAATAAAGAGTTTGTAGCTAGAATGAATACTGTAACAATGGCTTTAAAGGAGAGAGTGGTTACATATGTTATGCCATTTGTATAGAATGATGGCACAGGAAGACTTGTACCCATTTTTTAATATCATTTAGATCCGTTGCGTTTGCATTTATCTGACAGCATCTTGTACTATCCAATGCATTTACCGCATGTAAAAAAAATTGGGTAAACTTGCGGAAAAAAACGTGACTTTAACTTTTAACAAATAAATAAATAATGAAATACCTATGTTGAAGGAGATGTTTTAAGGTGAACATCTCATTTGACCTAGTGGAACAGTGGCTGCTTGCATGCAGCTCTGGGACCTTGATTGTGGTTCCAAACATGGTGATATTAGAGTGGAATGTACATGTTTTCCATATGAACCTGTGAGTTTGCTCTGGATTCCTCTAGGTATCTCTAGGTACATGTTGGCACTGGCATGCTAATAATGATCATGTAAATAACCTGCTATGCTTGATCTTTCAGCATTTTGTCTTATATTAGATCCCTTTATACAGGGTCTAAAAGCTGTAGCTTGTCACTGCGGAATGAGCTGCAATAGAAAGCCCTCTGATTTCATAGATGAAAATCTCTGTTTTACAGGTTAATTTAGTTCATTGTATATTGTTTTAGTGCATAAGTTAATTTAAAGAAACTATTTTTTGTGAAGTCATACTAGAGAATGTTGATTATGGTTCTCTGTGTTTGCAAAGCGATTGTGATATTTAGAATCAGAAAACTTGTTATAAATACTACAACAATGTTATCATCTCAGATGAGCCAGCTTTGGAACATTGTGTGTAATTTTTATTGTATAGTGTTCCATTGGGATCTGACCTTTTTGGTTTTAGTATAAAGTGTCCTGCCCTGGAATCTCTCAATCTGTCTTGATTAAAATCAAAAAAAAAAATTTCTTATTAGAAATTATAGTACAAAATCAGTTATTTATTTATTATTATAAAATTAGCAGTTGTTCTTCCTCTTGCTAATGTACTGTGCCACAGCCTCTGTTTCCACCATTCAGCTTCGATGCTTCACCGTTGACTATGATTCCGCTTTTTCTTTCAGTGCTCACATGCAGTCACTTGGGGAATCCTGTCAAGTGGATCTTGAAACTCTTTCCAGAATATATTCGCTTCTCACCTAAGACGGCCAAAACTTTAATTGACTCCATTATAGTTGTCTGTTTGGACTATTGCACTATTCTCCAAAGTGGTCATCCTATTATTCACCTATCTTCTCTCAAGTTAATTCAAAATGCTGCTGCCAGACCTATGCACGTTACCAACTGATATTCCTCCTCTTCTATCCTCTTATATTCCTCTTCGTCTATGTAAGTCCATACACTGGCACTGACATACATTCTAGAATAAGATTCAGACTCTAAAGCTGGGTACACACTACACTGTTTTCGTCCAATAATCGGCTCAAACAGCCGACATACGACCGCTCGTTCAAAAGTCGGGTCAGTGTGTGCAGTGAAACGATGGTCGAAAGTCTTCCCAAATGGACGATTATTGCCTCATTTGGTTGGTCGTACTGTTTAATATTTTCGATCCAATCTCGTTTCCGCTGTGTAGTGTGTATAAACTTCCAACCGATCCACAACAGTGAGTACGAAATTACAGTCATTGCTCACAACAAGATAGCTGTAAAAAGTCGCTAAAGAGACGTCCGCTCTTCTCTTTAACGTCCTAAACAAGGCTAGTGTGTATGCAGTCCATGGACCGAGCGATCGGAACATCGATCGCATGTAAAATTGCTCGACATAAAAAGTTGGTTGAAATTTCTGTAGTGTGCACCCAGCTTTAGCACTAACCTGCAAAGTTATTTCCATGTTATATCTCCTCTCCAGATACTCTCTGAACTGCTGTCTTCATTCTTCCAATAACCTCTACCTACCACACAATAGCAGACTCTTTCCTACTCTTCAAATCTATAAATGCCATTTTATACCCCCTCCCCATCAGTAAAGTATACTATCTTTCAATCTTAAACTTATTGTTATTGCTATTTTTTCTTTCCTGGTGCCTCTCTCGCTGGTTAATTATTATTGGTCCTCATCACCCAATGTCTATATATGTTTCAGGAAGTATCTCTTGTAATTAATTATCTCTTTATATTTAGCTATATATACAGTGTTGGAGCTGTATAAATACAATTTAATGCAATGAAACCCTTCTGTAAGTTGACACTAACTCTGCTATGAGTTAAATATTTTTTTTTTAGCAAAGGCGAAATTATCACCATAGCAGAGTACATGTCTCCAGTTGGCCGAACAGCATAATGTACCTGTGACAAAGTTTAGTTACATATTGATTTACTCAGCAAGCCATTAAACATAAGATAAGTGTTTATACATATAGGGCCTGCGTCATTAAAGAGAATAAGGCAAAAAAGGTATTAATATTCTCCGGGACAAACCATGTTACAATGTAAGGGATGCAAATTAGTTTATTATTTTGCACATAAGTTAAATACTGGCTGTGTTTTACCTTCTAGCACACAAATACTTGATCTAGGGCATGCCCTATCCCAACTATAAATCTGTCCCCACATTTTAAATTTACCTCCCCCAATGTAACATGGTTTTGCCCAGGTGCAAACTTATGCCTTTTTTTATGCTTTACTCACCTTAATGACCGAGGCCCATAGTTCTTATTCATCCTAACCCCACAGTTCCATTTTTCAAAGGACAGTCTTAAATTCCAGCAACAAAAAAAAAACATGCTTTATGAGTTCTGCTAAAATAAGGTGTTGAGGGTTGATTTGGGTATGGTGGATCAGAGCGTGACCTATTTTGCCCTGATCTTTTTATGTTCAGAAGCTACAGTTAGAGGATTTTGTGATTAGTCAATGGCAGGCAGAGCACTCGTTGCAGTGTACATAATTTCTGCTGTTGACGACGTACCCCGCTCTGCTACTACTGAACTACAATAGAGGGGTTAAGGTTATTGTAACACACTGGTCACTGAATTGCTCCAGCTGTATATTTTATTATAAATCAAGGTGTTACCCTATTACGGTGTTGAGTATTGATTTAGAATGAAGCACATTTTTGTAGGGTGGTTGTAACTGCAGGATGATACTTAAGGGGACTCTTCAAATTTACGATATGGAACTCGGTCATCTCTAGTTACAAGCCTGATTTATGTGGGAAAGCTTCCTATAAGGGCAAACACAGTTACAGGCTTTTTGGTATTACTCCTCCTTATGTGATATGGGTGATGATTTGATTAACAAACATGTTTCTGCTTACCTGTGCTATCCATCAACTTACAGTGTAAATGTATATGGGTTTCTATTTCTGAAACAAAAGCGTAACACATTTCAGTTTACCATATGGACATGTGAAGTGTCATGAAATTTATCACTAGAATACAATAGTAAATGAGGCACTGCTGTATGCAAACCAACACCAACAAGAAGGATCAGTCTGTAGTTTGTGACCCTAGGCTGTTTGAACATGTAAGTAGACGTGCAATGAATGTCAGTTGCATCTGAATTTACAATGACTTGACATATTTGGATGTTGTTTCAGTTAAAAGTTGTTTAGGTAAATATTACAACACAAAAGAGAGACATTGTTATGGGACAAGAAGTTTCTGGAGGAGACTGACAATAGAGATGGGTTATACTAAAGAAAGGATAGCATTTAACAATGATATTTTATAGTAAATAACAGATGGTAAGTGACTCTAGTCTTCAAACCTTCAAGCGTTCTCTGAAAACCCACCTCTTCAGACAAGCTTATGATATTCCTCAACCACCATCTTAATCTCCCTGGGTTACCCTATTACCACCCTCTGCACAGCTAACACAAGATAACAACCCTCTGACCAACATTGCCACACACACAGCCCACTCAATACTTTTACCTTTGCATTCTAGCTGGTCCATTGTGCAATATGAAGTAGCACATGCCCTTGTGTTTCTAACTCCCATTGTCCTATAGATTATAAGCTTGCAAGCAGGGTTCTCTTGCCTCTCTGTCTGTATGTATTACCCAGTATTGTCTTATGAATGTTTGTTCCCAATTGTAAAGCGCTACGGAATTTGCTGACGCTATATAAATAAATGTTGATGATGATTATGAAGTGTTCAGCAAGTTGCATCATGAAGTTACAGAAATCTATTCCTGGGCTATGCTCTCTGATGCTGAGAAATGGATACATTACAAATGGGTTGTGATGGGTGAATCATGAAAGTTCCTACCGCTGGGGAAATGGGATAGGCGCAATCATGTCCACAAAAATTAGATTTTCATTTTAAGATATTTTAACTGGAAGGTGGAGTGGAAACTAAATATCTGAGGGTGCTCCTGATTTTACTGAATGCTGTAGAGCTTTAAAGCACGTAAAATGCCAACAAACTTGCACTACCTCATATATTGCAGAAAGTAATAAGTTACAAAACATTTTACATAAGCTAACCACAAGTAAAGTACTAGGAGGCTCACAGGGTGAAAACTGATGTTTAA
Source organism: Mixophyes fleayi (assembly GCF_038048845.1). Taxonomy (NCBI): domain Eukaryota; kingdom Metazoa; phylum Chordata; class Amphibia; order Anura; family Limnodynastidae; genus Mixophyes; species Mixophyes fleayi. The sequence continues at coordinate 59,433,106 of NC_134404.1, read as the reverse complement.
ATCTTTTTCATTTTAAACCACAGTATTTGTACTCTGATCCAAAATCAACCATTCAGACTGAATACTAAACATGGTCCCTCAACAGGCAGAACTGGATTAAAGCACTTAAGACAAGAGTGTGCACTATGGTCTAATATGAATATATCATTTTAGACAAATATATGGGCAATACTGCAAATCTCCCGTCATAAGCGAATATACCTCCCAACTGTCCTTGCAGTCGGACCAAATCCTGACAAAGTGGAACAGTCACCCAAATTCGGGACTGCCTCCCTGGTCCAGGACATTTGACGGACTGTCCTGCTCTCTCCTATCGGTTTTTGCAGTTTTCACTGCGTCTATTACTGCTTCTGTAGATCCTGGAATATTAGTGCACTATTTGGAAAACAAATAGATGCATAAAAATTAGAAAGTTCCAACCAGTCTCCCCTATTAAATTAAATAAAATAATATTCATGTTTAATAATAGAACTATTTTTCACAATCAGCCCCGATGTTAAATTAATAGCACACACATTTAATAAATAAACGTATTTCCCCCCCAACCAGCCCGAACATTAAATTAATAATCTAGGGCCTGATTCATTAAGGATCTTAACTTAAGAAACTTCTTATTTCAGTCTCCTGGACAAAACCATGTTACAATGCAAGGGGTGCAAATTAGTTTTCTGTTTTGCACATAAGTTAAATACTGACTGTTTTTTCATGTAGCTCACAAATATCAACTTTAAATTTCAGTATGCAAATAAGCTATCATCATCATCACATTATCATCACATCAGCTATCAAGTATTTGTGTGCTACATGAAAAAACAGTCAGTATTTAACTGCAAAACAGAATACTAATTTGCACCCCTTGCATTGTAACATGGTTTTGTCCAGGAGACTGAAAGAAGTTTCTTAAGTTAAGATCCTTAATAAATCAGGCCCCTAATTCTTACTTATGGGGACATCATTCATTACATTATGCTTAGGGCAATAGTTTTTTTTTATTTCTTAGGGGGGCACACTTGTAGTACATACTTACAAGTGCATGTATGCACTGATGCCCATGTGCATGATGGCACTTGTATTTCTACAAGAGATAGCATGGAAAAACAGTCATGGACCGTCAATGCACACTGGCACTGGTAGTGCCACACGTTCTTGTACAATATAGATGGACAATATTACCCTAGTACCCAATAGCCAAGGGTACCAGGAGTGGTACAGTGCTACTTGGTGCGATGGCCAACTCCTCAAAGTTCCATCATCTGTACAAAAGGAATGCATGTGTTTGTGCGTGTTGCTTGTAGCTGTCCATATTTGTTGGAGAACAACAACGTTTCTGTTTGTATGGAAATAGCAAATGCAAAAGTATTGGTTTGACTTTAGTGATGTCAATGTGTTTTGAATCCAGATTTCCACATTATGGTCCCAGAAAAATACTTCTCTATGTAGCCCTTGTTAGAAAGAATAAAGTTCATATTGTTTTCAACTTGTTATTACACAAAGTTAAGTTATGTCATTTTTATTGTGCTATTTACTTTGCATTAACTAATTTTTGGTAACACTGTATTATGTTCAGTGAAATTAATAACATTTATTTAACTGCAATGCAAATGTGCTGCAAAGCAGATTTTCATACCAGCCAGTGTCATCTTGATATACATCGCAGTAAAACCTCAGAATGCATAAATGTGCTTAGCTGAGGCTTGAATGGACCATAAGTTGCCTTGAGCCCCGTTTAGAAAATCGAGCCCTATTGCAATGTAAGGTTTTGCTGCTGAAATTTTAGTTAGTGAATATACTGCCCTGATCCATTTATCACCATAAAAACTCGAACTTTAGAATATGCATTTGGTTGTAAATTGCACCCGCAATAAACTTTTATTCCTAATGTACTCAGAGAAAAATATATATTTCTGCAAACAAAATTTTTGCATAGACTGGCAAAAAAGAATATATCATTTAATAGGTTTCCCAGACAAGCAAGACATAAATACTGAAATTCCTTGCAGAGTAAAAGTGTAAGTTACTGTGTAGTTAATAGAACTTTTAGTTATGGAAAATATTCCAGCAAATGTTTCTGTAACTTTACGAGGTAGGAACCCCACCCATACTACAGCAGTGGTCCAGGATTATTAGTTTAGTGCCTAATGTGGGTTCTTGAAGTGGTTGAAGGACACAGAAGTAGGCTGCATTATAGGAAATCCTATTTAAGTACAGATTTTTTTTACTTTTCTGTATAAGGCAATTATAATTGACCTATATTTTGTCATTTAGCACTTAGTTGCTGTATAGATATTTTATTGTGACCTATCTACAGCCAAGTATATCACATGCTAGCACAACTTTTAATTTGCTTGGCCTGCATAGAAAATATTCACATAGTTAAATCTATGCCAGCAATTGATAGGTACAGTATAAGAAGCTAAAGCGTGGGATTAGAAATGAAAAAAAAATTAAAATGTTATGGGTCTTTGTAGCATACATAGAATATTGATGTTGCTTATTCTAAATAGTAGCAAAGGTTCCTCTCACAGAAAGTCCTAATCCCCAATAGACCATTTAAACTTAAAGCAGACCATTAACCCAAACTCAACTCCGCATTAGAGTTATAATTTGCTGCAGACAACACTTAACTAAATACATGTCCACAGCTTGTTGTGAGAGCGAAGTAGTAGGAAAGATTTGTATGAACCAAGTTTTACGAGAGAACAGGCACTTTTGCAGAGGTGAGAACCAACATTGGGTTTAGACTGACTCACCGTGGCTAGTATAACCATAAGAAGGCTTGCAGAACCTTTTTTCAGGTGATGCATCAGGATTGTCCCAGTATTTAATTCAGAGATCAGTATATTGCTTTAACTAAGGTATTTCATTTCTCCTTCACAATAAAACGTACCTGTCAAGTGTCAAGCATATAAGGAAAACATGACATCACGTAAATACAATACTTCTGATGTATGAAAAACTACTTGTACCAGCACATAAGTAAATCACTGAGGGGTGTGCATTTCTATCACTGCAATAGTACTTGCACAAACTTCTTTCTGCAGGATAGTGAGATTTCAAGGCTTTTAAAGAGCAAAAAATATGACTCTTTATGCTGTGTGCAGTACTTTTGGTGCCCTTCCCCTGCACTTACCATGTTACTCTAACCCTGTTGGGAGGCATAGGCAAACCGAGGGGGGTTTCCTAGTGCCTGGGAACCCCTCCCCAAGCCTGTTGCACTGTACAATTGAGGTGGCTGGACCCTGCCCCCACTTCACACGGCTCTGCTTGAAAAGGGAGAGCTGCGTGCACCTAACAGTAGCGCATGCAGCACTGCCCATGTATATTATGGGGATAGGGAGAGTTGGAGAGCAACCAGGCACTGTCTAATATTATAGCCATGTCCCCATGCATGCTTGTCACGCTCACTGGTGGCGTGGTGTGGAGACCACCCTCTACAAACCCTGCATTTGCCCCTGGGAGGGGCACATTTTTACAACTGATAATTCACAGGTATGGTACATGTGTTAATAACTATACAGTGCAATTATGATTTTACTTTGGCTCCACTGTTAGATGTTAGATTATTAAAAATTGCATAACCAGAATGCTTCAAGGCAAACTTTAACAAACTCGGAGAAAACCAACTCTGAAGAGATTTTGCCTGATGTACTAGTGAATCTAGTAATCACAATATTGTGACACTTGTCCTGTTTATAAGTTACATCGTAGTCTAGGGACATTGTTCAGTGAACCAACAATATGAAGTAAATCTTAGACAAAGAGCTGACATGAATTAAGGACACAAGGAAAAATTTGGCAACTCTCTCTGTGTTCCTCTAAGTTTCTTTTTCTTTCCCCCTCGGGGGTTTTGTTTAGAACAAAAACATTGTGATGATTCAACAACCTTTGAAGATCACAGAAGAAGGAAGATACCTTTCCTCTGTGTTTACAATCTGGCACTTCTCCTCATTTGTTGGCAAGCGAGCATGCATCCTGCTTCCATTTCACCGTCCATTTTGTTACTGCTACAGATTTTTGGAGAATTCAAATAGGTTTCTTTTGTTTTACTGTCATGTATTAATTTAACGTGTACTTAATGTTTTACAGTTACACAAATGTATTATATTACATTATGCAGTGGTGGACAGGGGCGCATGCAAGGGGGGGTTTCTGGGTCTGTATTATATAGCAGCCGCGGCGCTGTCAAAGAAGCGTCCGCGGCGGTGCATACAGCACCGCTGCGGACGCTTCTTTGACAGCACCGCGGCTGCTGTATAGTACAGTGCTGCCAAAACGGAGCTTCTGCGCATGCGCGACCGCATGCGCAGCAGCTCTCTAGCTTTTTTTTTTTTGGGGGGTGGGGGAGATCCCCCTCCTTAAAAATCCCGCGTGTGCCCCTGGTGGATTAAAATTGTTTTGGGCCTGGGACAGTAATCGAGATATAGGTTTCATCTCAACCTCTCATCTCCCAACCACTTGCACAAGTTTTATAAAATGTCTCCATTTAATATTACACAGGCCAAATGAATATAAAAAAACAACAACTTAATGTGAAGCATTCCTAAACAAATATTGGCAATATATTACATATTTTGTGCACAATTACTCTGTGCATACCCAGAACCAAACCATACAGAAGAGAACACAGCAGCTTCCATTTTCTCTTTGAGCACAAAGAACACTTATGACACCTTGCGATTTCAGGGGCGGAACAGTGTGGGGAAGGGGCAGATGTACGTAGACAATGTACAGTAAAGACGCTCCCCTGCAGATATGTTCGATTCAAGCTCCGACACGCGCAGAAGTACGCTGTTTTTCAGACGTAAGGTTTGCACCTGCTCAATGTCAAGTCTAATTCACTGATGATAGTGATGACCAAACACAGTATTACTCAACTAATAGGAGAATGGACTATTCACCTGCATACCTGCACACACTCATCTCATTATACATCATATATATAAGGCCGACAATGGGAGAATACTATTGCGCTATTTCGTCAAATGGATTATTATATTCTGCTGATTGCTGAGAATTATAGTATTGTGGTATACCAAAGAGGTAGATGCATTCTTTTATATTTTACAAGCACTGCAAATGTTGAAATTGTCTCTGATTTTCAAATAATTTTCATACATATTTAACATAGTAATGTCATATATTACACTTGCTTGTCTGTTTTAAAATGTTATGTGTGTGTTGTATAGTTCCTACACGCTTGCATACATTTGCATGTTTGCTTTAAAAGCTTTTAAAAGTCTTACCTATGTTGTCTACTACGTATGCCTATCAGGCCCGGCGCTCCCATTAGGCAAAGTTAGGCACTTGCCTAGGGCGCCGGGCTCTGGAGGGCGCCTGGAGGGCGCCACAGAATAATAAAAGACTTTAAAACTGTGCGGCGACCGCTGACCATACCTGTCACGGTCGCCGCACTGCATCAGATGCACGGGGAGGAGGGAAGAGGCTATTTTGTCACCACCGCCGCCTCTCTGCTCCGTCTCCTCCCCTCCACTTACTAGTGTCAGTGAGTGGAGGGGAGGAGATGGAGCAGAGAGGCGGCGGTGGTGAGACAAGGTGAGGAGGGAGGAGGGAGGAGGGAGGAGGGAGGAGGGCGGCGATTTTTGCGGGGGGGGGGGCGCTTTTTTAAAAATGCCTAGGGCGCCGTGGACCCTAGCACCGGCCCTGATGCCTATGTAGTAGCATACATTTGTAGTTTGTTCTTGTTTTTCTTTAATAATATAATGAAATTGTCATATTTCAGTCTCATGCCTAAACTCCCACCGGTCGGCTACCTCTCTTTCTCATCCCTTCTTCCCTTTTCCCCCTTCCTCCCGTCTCTCCGTCTCATCCATGTGTCTGTCTGTCTTCCCCTCCCTTTAGATTGTTTGCTCCTTTGAGCAGGGCTCTCCTACCTTCTGTTTCCATCACTTTTTACTGCGCTCTCCAGCTACTCAGCTCACCTCCTCTCAGTCCCTCTGCCCTCTGTCTCCGCTCGCTTCTCTCCGCTCCCCTCAGTGACTCTCAACCTGTCATCCGTGCCCACCCTCTTGGGCCATAGTTACCTGCCTGTACTCCCTTTTCCCCTCCCTCCCTCTCTTTCATGCTGTGCCTGAGCCCCCAGAGTTATAGTGCTTACTGTTACTTGTACTGTGCTGTTTCACCTTGTACTGTGCCATTGTTTGTCCTTGTACGGCGCTACGGATACTTTGTGGCGCCCTATAAATAAAAATTAATAATAATAATAATAATAATATTTCATAAATTTCATAATTTATGTAAGTATGTCTATAATGAATAATGTACAAACACTGCAAGGCATTAGGTAATTGTTTTTGTTTTTTCCATCCATCTTTCTCACATATAGTCCGGCATGGGTATGGTGGAGGCCTGGAATCTGGAGGACGACAGGCATCGTCCACTCCAAGACAAGCAACTGGTACACTGTTTCTGGCCCAGGGAGTGTGTCTTCAGGCCACATGTTAGCCTCTTTGAGATGTCTGATGCTGAGGTGGTCCTTCGCTATCAGCTACCACCTCGTGTCATCATGGACACTCTGCCTATTGTGCAAAGTGATCTAGAGCCTTTGCACAACATCGCGATGCTTACAAATCCCTTGGCAGTATTGCACTTCTCTGCGTTTGGATCTCTCCAGTTCACAGTGGGTGTAGCAGCAGGAATGTCCCAAGCCACCTTCAGTCGTGTGCCTAAGGTTATGATAAGGGCTTTCATTTTGTGTGCATACAGTACTTCATCTATCTGCCACTGTGCAACAGTCTTTGTGCCCATAAAGCGTCAGTTAACCCCCATAGTCGGCATTCCGCACGTTAATGGGGCAGTAACTGGTACGCATGTAGACCTTGTCCTGTCAGGTGGAAATGCTTCTATTTATTCAAAAAGAAAGAATTTTCACTTGAACAATGTCCAGATCTCTCCAGATTCAATGCCTGAACTCTCCAGATTCATGGCTGGGGAGCACCCATGACTCCTTTGTCTTCATGAAATCAGGCATGTGGTGCAGACTACACCAGCCAGGGAGATGCATTGGTTACATGGTAATGCATGGCTATTAGGTACTATTCAATTACATCATTATTTACAAGTAACCCTTTGTTGTCCTAAATACATTTTTATACACAGTAGTCATAAATGATAGGTCTACCACCATTAAATTAACACTATTTGCTTGATGGTGTACTATTGTAGAATCAAGTGTCAAATATTGTAGCATTACACTAGCACAGTGTTTCTTAAAATTTCTCAGTTCGAGGCACCCTTAGGGTCACCATAATCTTTCCGAGGCACCCCTAAGCCAAAATAATTACCGGGTAGTCCAGTTTTTTAAGTAGTTGAGTCAAAATGATGTAAGATGTATTTAGGCCCCTTCACCATCACATTGTGCCTCTTCATCATATCACTGCGGCCCTTCACCATATTACTTTGCCCCCCTCTACGCCATCTCACACTCTGTCCCCCTCCTTCAGCGTCTCTCTGTAACCCTCCTTCAGCGTCTCTCTCTGTCCCCCTCCTTCAGCATGTCTCTCTGTTCCCCTCCTTCAGCGTCTCTCTCTGTCCCCCTCCTTCCGCATCTCTCTCTGTCCCCCTCCTTCAGCATCTCTCTCTGTGTCCCCCTTCAGCGTGTCTCTCTGTCCCCCTCCTTCAGCGTGTATATCTGTGTCCCCCTTCAGCGTGTCTCTCTGTCCCCTTTCTTCAGTGTCTCTGTCCCCCTTCAGCATGTCTCTCTGTCCCCCCTTCACTTCCTTTACTTACCTTCTTTCCTGACGTCCTCTCTGCTGCTGCTCCTCACTGTGGCTAACGGACATCACGCCCCCGGCAGTCAGTAAGGGGGAGGATCCGGCGCTGGATGATTGGTAAGTTTTTTGTTTTTTTTTGTTTGTTCGTTTTTCTTTTTTTGCTATGGCGATCGCGGCACCCCTGTGACAGCGCCATGGCACCCCAGGGACCTGCGACGCACACTTCGGGAACCGCTGCACTAGCACCATATCAAGGTAAAAGATCTGTATCGTTGATTGTATGTTTAGTTACTCATCACTACTATATTTTTTCCTTCCTTGTTACACTTAATAGGAGACAATATGTACCCCTTCCGCCCTTGGCTCCTCACTCCTATTTTAAATCCACAAATGGAGCAAGAAATCGCATACAATTCAGTGCATATATCCACCAGATTAGTTATAGAGTGGACTATTGGCCTTTTAAAGGCAAGATTCCACTGCCTTGACCGGTCTGGTGGAGCTCTAATGTATGCACTAATTATTGTATGCAATATAATTGCTCTGTGTGAGATATTCCATGGCCTTACAATCAGTAGTGGAGTTTCATGGGTAGAAGAGGCGGAGGTTGCTGGCCAGGAGGTGGATGACGCCGATCCTAGTCCTCCAGAGTCCCAAGACTATTCCAGCTATAAAGAATAGGTGATTTCATAAACTTTACATGTATCTTTTTTTGCTTTGTTTCAAATGTAATGCTTAAAGTAAATGGTCAAAAAATATATATTTTTTCAAATTTGTTCGATATGTGAGAAAATAAAACAACAGAATGTGACAAACCAAACCACAAGTGCAAATATACATAAGAATATTTTTCTCTCCCACGCTTGCCCCCCGGGGCCAACATTTTTAGCAGTGGGTCTCTTTCCTTGACTCCTTGTTACTCATGATGTGGATTTCAACAATGAACAATGGTGGAGAAGCAGAGGATGGAGGGGCAACAGTGTGCAGTGGGGATGGAGATGGCAGTGGGTCTGGAGATTGCAGTGGGATTACAGGGAAAACCTGGAGAGGATAATGATGGTAATCTTGGGGTGGATAACAAGGGAAAATGTGGGGCATATGGGTCTGAGGAGAGAAATTTGGCAGCGGTACAGGAGATAGGTGAAAGGAGAAGAAAAATGTGTTATAGGGGAAGGAGCAGTGGCAGAACTACTATTGGTGCAGCAGGTGCCATGCACCGGGGCCCATGGAGAAAATGGGGCCCACTGCATGACAGATGCAGAGAGTCAGGGGGCCAGATTCCCTCCTCCCCGCCTACATGCACCAGGGCCCACAGCTCACAGGTGGGAAGGAATGCTAGCATGTGGCATATGGCAGGACAGGAAACATGTGGCATCAGGGCAGGAGTGTTACTGGTGACATATTAGCCAATGTGGTCGGTGAGAATGCAAATAGTTCTGTACCTTTTATCATTCAGTGTTGTGAAACTGAATGTCTGCTTTGTGAAATCTAAGGGGCGCTGGTGAGAATCTAAGGACAGAAAAGAAAATTGTTTCTTTTTTATGTCATTTTGCGATTAATACATGGTTTGTTTGCATAGCATACACATAAATTCCCTGTACTACATTGCTACATGTTTAAACGGTTATATTGATAGATATTACTGTTGTATTTTATAGTGAAAGAAATTGTTAAAACCTCTGGTATACATTGAAAACAGAGGTTTTCATGATAATCCAAATTGTTATCGTAGAGTGTATAGATAAATAATACCTGTAAGCTGTGCAATCGGAGTGCAGGTGTTGCATATACAAATGCATTTCTGAATTATGGATGGTCGGAGGAAATTCGTTGGAAAGGCTGGTATTGTTGAGTTCAATATTTAGTGCTCCCTGTTCTAAAGTATTCGGCAAGAACTTCAATGGAAAGTCGGGGTATTGTTTATCACTGCAAAGCATTGAGGAATATGTTTCCACACAGGCACAAAACATTGATATTTCCGTTCTCTCAGCTGAAAGTGACCGTGTTAGTGAGTTGATGCAGCTTATGGAATTTGTCCACGGTCAACAAAAATCTCTAGCGGGAGTTCTGTGAAGCGAAGCGTTGATGATGGCCGATGTAAGCAAAGGACAGGTTAAACAAGGACCAATAGGGTCTGCAAAGTATATAATGAATAGAAAATATGATGCATATGCAACGTGGTACTGTGATAAATGGATGAAAATGACTGCTGAATGTGTGATACTTTTCCTAAAGTCTGTAGGTTTGATCCAGAGGTATTAAATACTGTTAGAAATAAAATGTGTTTGTTAAAATAACTAAAACTGAGGATTAAACACACTGACTGTTTAAAACTGTGGTAACAGAAAGGGAATATGTGGCATGTAGCAAGCGCAGCAGAAGGTAGCATTGTGAAACAAAGGGAAGCGAACATCCGTCCCCCATACACGGAATGTGGGAAAAGTATAACCGATACCAAAACTAATAAAAATAGCAAATGTAATTTATATCCCATATTGAGTAATATAAAAGATAATGTTTCAGAAGAAGATGATGAACCCACAGTTGTTTCAGCCATTGCCCATGCAATTAATATACAAAAAGTGCCACATAGGTAAGGAAACTAGTGAGATTGGTGTAGAAGTCAATAGGCAGGGGAATATCCACTGCACTTAAACAGTGTTTCCAGCAATTAGTCCTGAAAGTAGTGATTTGGTGGGATTACATCCAGTTTGTACAATAGCAATTCCTAATGGGAAAGTGGACAAAGATGGTGTAATTCCCATAAGACATGTAGAAATGCAATGTCCATGGACTAGATCTGAATTACATTCAATTATATCTGATTTCCCAGACCCAAAGAAAGATTTGGCCATATGTCAGTAATTTGTTAAAGATCTGGGTAATGCTAATGAGCCAAATAAAAAAGATTGGCGAGTGGTGTTGAGGGCCTTTACTCCTCCTAATATTAACATACAAAAATGTATTAAGAATTGTCAATTGGAGGAAGATACGTCCTTAACAGATGAAGATAATCAAGCAAATGTAAAACACATAACCATTCAATTGGGTGTATATTTTCCCAGTAGTAGTGGACTGTAACTTTTTTACTATTAGACAAAAGGATAGTGAACCTGCAGTAGATTATTTTTCCAGAGCCCTAGCAGCAATGACTAAATATACTTGGTTATCAGATATAAAACATGATATACATCACAGAGATGTAGCTGTTTCAGTATTAATGGATGGCCTCAAGGAGAATTTAAAAAACAGGGTACAAACCTAATTACCCAATTTGAGAGGGATCAATCTCTCTTTTAAGTTTACAGGTTACCAACAATACTGTTTCGGCTATGGGAGTAACGGGAAGAGTGCAACATTATCCTTTCACTAAAACTGCGGAGGTTACTATTGGGCCCCTGCATACCAGGCAATCATTTCTCTTGGCTGCAGCGGCCCATACTAACTGGGCAGGGATTTGTTATGTAAATTTGGATGTATTAATTACTATACCCCGGATGTTCTAGATCAATGTCCATCTCAGGAAGAGGAAATGTTAACACCAATACCGGGTTCCTTATGGACCAAGGATGAATAAGACACTGGATTGATGGCAAAAGTAGCCCCCGTAGTGGTTCATCTAAAAGTGGCATGCAAGCTCCAAAAATACCACAGTTCCCATTAAAACCAAAGGTGGAATTAGGAGTTTATCCTGTGATAATACGGCTACTGCAACAAGGGATTTTAATTCATATTTCAAGCACAGCTAGCAGTCCAATTTTCAAAGTGAAGAAGAATGGGGGTAGAGGCTATAGATTAGTTCAAGATTTAAGGGTCATTAATAAAGTAGTTGAGAGCCAATTCCCTGTAGTGTCCAATCCAGCTGTTATCCTTATGCAGATTCCTCCATCTGTTATTCATTTCACGGTAATTGATGTCTGTTCTGCTTCTTCTCTGTTCCCTTAAATCCTGACTGTCAGTACCTCTTTGCTTTCTCCTATAAAGGGGTACAATACACATAGACCAGATATCCCCAGGGGTTCATTGACAGTCCCATGGTCTTTTCTCAGGCCTTGCATGAGTGTTTGCAATCTTTCCAACAGAACAATGGCTGTGTCATACTATAATAAGTTGATGATTAATTGCCGTGTTCTGATGTGTTTATGTCATCGGTGTCTGATACTTAACTATTGTTACTTTATTTCTCACAGACAGGACACAAGATTGCAAAGGATAAATTACAGCCATGTCAGACCAAAGTCAAATACTTGGGACACTGTCTCACTCAGGGGCTGTGTCCCTGTATCGACTACCGTCCACTTAATCACATTACGGCTAAAAAACGTTATCCGTTACCCCTTATTTCTGACTTGTTTGACAGAATCAGCGGATCTCAGATTTTTACTAAGCTTAACCTGAGAGGAGCGTACAATTTGATTTGAATAAAAGAAGGAGATGAATGGAAGACAGTTTTTAACACTAGAGATGGGCATTTCGAATACCTTGTGATGCCTTTTGGCCTTTATAATGCCCCCGCGAACTTTCAATCGTTCATTAATGAGATCTTCCAAGACTTCCTATACACTTCAGTAGTGTTCTATTTGGATGAAATTCTGATGTTTTCCACCATGTTCTCGTCAAGGATTCTATCCAGATTGCGCAAACATCGCCAGTATTGTAAAATTGAGAAATGCGTGTTTGAGGTGCCTCAAGTTCCGGTCCTTGGATTTATTGTGTCTGGAAAGGGGTTACAGATGGATCCTGCTAAAGTCTCGGCTATCCTGGATTGGCCTCAGCCCCAGGGTCTAAAGGCGATCCAGAGATTTATTGGGTTTTCAAACTACTACCGACAATATATTCAGAATTCTCGTCTATTATCGCACCCATCATGGCATTAACCAAGAAGACTGACAATCCTAAAATTAGGTCCCTGGAGGCAATTACAGCTTTTCACACCTTAAAAAGTCCTTCTTGTCTGCTCCTGTTCTTGCCCAAACAGACTAGGAACTACCTTTTTTCGTTCAAGTAGACACCTCATCTATTGGTATTGGTGCCGTACTCTTTCAAAAATCCTCTACAGGCATCCATACTCCTTGTGGATTTTTCTCTAGACGGTTTATTCCCAGTGGAAGCAATTACGGGATTAGGGACAAGGAGCTTCTAGCTGTGAAATCCACACTCGAGGAATGGCGCCATTTATTGGAGGGTGCTCTTCATCCAGTCACCGTTTTTACAGATCATAGGAATCTGCTATTCATCCGTGAGGCCTGCTGTCTTAAACCAAGACAGACTCGTTAGGCATCCTACGTTGCACAATTTAATCTGGTTCTTACTTTCTGTCACGAGTCAAAAGCAGTCGAGCAGATGCTCTATCATGTTCGTTTGATGATTCTGACCGTCTGACACCCCCATTTCACAGGTTATCAATCCTGTTTGTTACAAGCTGAAATTACCTCCTTCTCTCAAGTGCCACAATACCTTTCACGTCTCTTTGTTATTACCCTTAGTGCTCAACAAATTCTTCTAGCCTCCATCTTGTCCTGCTCCTATCCAGTCTTCCGTGGGTGAGGAGTATGAGATTAGTCGGATCTTGGACTCTCGCACTCTGCATGGTCGCCAACAATTCCTAGTTCACTGGAAGGGTTTCGGTCCTGAGGAGAGGTCCTGGGTGGACAAGGTGGATTTACACGCTTCTCTGTTACTCAAAGAATTTTGCAAACAACTGATTGAGAAGAGAGGAGGGTATACCCTTGCTCCTTCGGGACGGTCGCCTGTCACTGCTCATGCTGTGTCTGGTTGCCAGGCAACCAGACGCGACTCTTCCAGGCGGTTTGCAGGCCCCATTGCACATGCGCATCCCCATGGCAACAGGTGGCCAATGACTTCACGACACCTGCGCGAAAGCATCGGCCGTGAAGATGACTTCACGGCACTCCTATTTGCCCATTGCACTATTTAAGCCAGGCTCTGCCACAGTATTAGGTCCTTACCTGCTCTAGCATCCTTGCTGTTCCTTGGCTAGTCTGACTAATCCTGCTATCCTGTGTTCCCTGCGGACCCGGCTTGTCTAACCTTTCTATTTGGATTCTCCCTGTGCATGGTTACCCTTGGAAGTTACCGACCCAGCTTGTTTGACTACTCTTCTGGATTCCTCCCTGTGTACCTCCATAGCTTGCACATTACCGAACTGGCTCATCTGACCACTCCTGTACCTCGCTACACGGCTCAGTAAAGGACCATGACCTGCACGTCTCCTGCTGCAAAAATCATACTTCCTTGCGGGGGATCATGTAGAAGACCAGGGGGTGTGTTAGAATCCGCACCTTCTACTGAGCTGCGTCAACATTAGCAGGTACCCCTCACGTGTATTGTGACACTAAGACACTTGACAATGGAAAGGATTCAGGCTATACAGGACATTACATTGCAGCAGAACCAGCAACAGATTCGTACTTTCTTAGGAATGTGTGGTTACTGTAGATCTTGGATCCCCGTTTTTTCTATTTTGGCTTTACCATTACAGGAGTTAGTCTCATCTGCAAAGACTGAGCTTGTTTCACATACCGAAGAGTCAGAGCAAGCATTCTTTAATGTTAAAGAGAGTGTGACTAAAGCACCTGCTCTTGGGATACCTGATTGTGAAAAACGTTTTGAGTTATACTGTACGGAAGCTGATGTTTGTGCAGTAGGTGTTTTGACACAGAAACATGGTGACACTAGCAGACTGACTGCAAACTACAGTGCACAATTGGACACTGTGGAAAGAGCCCTCCCTATGTGTTTGGGAAGTGTAGCAGCAACTGCTCTTCTGGTATGTAAGAGTGAGGACATAGTACTAGGACATGATTCAACTGTTTATACAGCACATGCTGTTTCCTCAGCAAGATTCACAAAATAGGAATTAGCACTAATGGCACCTGCAAATATCACAATAAAGATGTGTAATAGTTTAAATCCAGCTACATACCTACCATATGTGCCTCCAGATGCACAAAGGGTGGAAGGAGAGGGGACTCCAGCTGAAAGTGAATTTGGAAGGTATACAGATACGCATGGTTGTATGGAAAATTTGAGTCAGACCTTTACCAAGTCCTGACGTACATGACACTCCCTTAGAAAATGTAGATTTTACATTTTACACGGATGGGAGCTATCATAGACAGACGGACACAGGAGAACAATGTACTAGTTATGTTGTTGTAGATGACGAAGGTTCTGATAGAAGCTGAACCCCTTGGTCTACCTTACTCAGCCAAAGTGGCTGAACTCGTGGCATTAAGAAGAGTGTGTGAGTTGGCAGAGGGTAAATCAGTTAATATATACACTGACTATAGATACGCCTTTTGGGTAGTGCATGACTTTGGGGCCCTCTGGTGCCTAATGAATTTTATGACAGAGGCAGGTACACCGCACTCACAACACATAAAATTACTTTTGACAGCAATACATTTATCAAAAAAAGTAGCCTTCATTAGATGTAAAGCTTACACATATCAAAAAGACCCTATATCACTGGGCAATAGCATGGCGGACGAAGCTGCCAAGGGGGCAGCAGGTTTATCTGTGAATATGACAACTGACAAAATGATGGTTTTTGAAATGATAAACACACAAGGAATAATTGAAGTGCAAGATTTGTGTTCCCTACAGGAAGGTGAAGGGATGTGTTCAAGAGTCCTCTGGACTCTGGAGTGATGGACAAGGTATACCCGTGGCTCCCAGAGCATATCTTCCAAGCTTAGCTGAGGCGGCACATGGTCTGACACATCTAGGTAAAGAAGGTATGTGTAAGCTAGTAAGAGCATAATTTTACATTGCTTTTCTTCTCAAGCTAGTAAGAAGGAAATGTCTTGTCTTACTTGTTTGAGGAAAAATGTTGGTAAGACAACTCCATCCCATATCCCTCTTACAGATGGGCCTTTCCAGGTAATACAAATCGACTTCAACCAATTACCACCATGTAGGAATCACAAGTATGTATTGGTGTGTATTGATGTATTTTCTAACTGGGTAGAGTCTTTACTAGCTGCCACTAATACTGCTGTTTTCACTGCTAAAAATTTGTCTAGGAATTTGTAGACAAATGTGGTTTCCCTAAAGTTATAGGAAGTGATTAGGGGTACTCATTTTACTGGCGCTATCTTTGAGATCATCTGTAAACTTATGGGAATTGATAGCAAACCTCATACTCTCTACCGACCACAAGCCAGTTGGAAAGAGGAAGAGGTAAGCTGAAACTGGATTGGCATAGTCGGAGGCTTTGTCACTAGTCCTCCACAGCTTCAGGACCACCTCTAAACCTGTCACTTTTTTAAATACTTTTTGGCCAACAACCTTATTGGAGTTTGCTTGTGGCCCCTGCCTGGCGCCAATAACGTGGAGCAATTATTTACAGATGCTGCTGGGTCTTCCGGGTTTGGGGCTTACCTGGATGGGGAGTGGTGTGCAGCGGCTTGGCCATGTGCTTGGCGTCAGGAGGGTCTCACGAGGAATCCCTTGCTGTTGGAGTTGTTCCCCATCATTGTAGCTATTGAGTTGTGTGGTGTTTGTCTGCATAATAGGAGTATATCTTTCTGGTGCGACAATTTGGGGGTAGTACATGCTATTAATAATCAGAGGGCTACCTCCCTGCCAGCTCTGAGGTTATTGAGACATTTGGTTTATAGGTGTCTGACTCTCAACATCACTTTTAGGGCAAGGCATGTACCTGGGGTAGATAACGGGATTGCAGATGCTTTGTCTAGGTTTGATTTCATTTGTTAGCCCCGCATGCTAATGTGTCTGGTGTTTCATAGGGATGAGCGGGCTCAGATTCCGCTAATCCGAGCCCACCCGAACAGTGCGGATCCGAAGGGATCCGAGCACTGTTCGGGTATTTCCGGCGGCGCCCTCAATCCAAAACGAGGCTATGACATCCAAATCTCGCATCGGATCTCGCGAGACTCGGGGGTCATAAATTCCCCGCTTGCGGCCGCCATCTTCATTTGGGCTGAGATCAGGGAAGAGGGAGGTTGTAGGGTAGTGGTGCTCCTGTGTGATCAGTCCAGTGGTGCTTTATGCTTTTGTCCTGTGCTTTGTGCCGCTGAGTCCAGTGGTGCTTTGGTCAGTGTTCTGTCCTGCTGAGTCCAGTGGTGCTTTTGTCCTGTGCTCTGTCCTGCTGAGTCCAGTGGTGCTTTGTCCTGCTGAGTCCAGTGGTGCTTTTGTCCTGTGCTCTGTCCTGCTGAGTCCGGTGGTGCTTTTGTCCTGTGCTTTGTTCTGCTAAGTCCATAGTAATTTTATAATTATTAAAAAATCATAAAAAAAATTTAAAAAAATAAAAAAAAAGTTATACAAAAATAATTTAAAAAAAATAATATAAAAAGTATAAAAAAATTCTAGTGCAATATATTCTTGCAGTCCAGAAATATTAGTACTGCAATACCTACGTTCACTGTTCTTGCAGTCCAGAAATATTAGTACTGCAATATTTACCTACGTTCACTGTTCTTGCAGTCCAGAAATATTAGTACTGCAATATTTACCTACGTTCACTGTTCTTGCAGTACAGAAATATTAGTACTGCTAAATTAAAATACGTTCACTGTTCTTGCAGTCCAGAAATATTAGTACTGCTAAATTAAAATACGTTCACTGTTCTTGCAGTCCAGAAATATTAGCACTGCAATATTTACCTACGTTCACTGTTCTTGCAGTCCATAAATATTAGTATCAGATATTAAACTACGTTCACTGTTCCTGCAGTGCAGAAATATTAGTATCAGATATTAAACTACGTTCACTGTTCCTGCTACATCAAAAAAGCATGAACCTGCCCTGCCATCAACTAAAACAAGAGGTAGTGACGCGCTTGAACTCCACCCTCTATATGCTGCAGAGGATGGAGGAGCAGCAAAAGGCCATTCAAGCCTACACAGCCACCTATGACATACGCAAAGGAGTGGGGATGCGCCTGAGTCAAGCACAGTGGAGACTGATTTCGGTGTTGTGCAAGGTTCACACTGGTACACACTGAAGGGGGCGAGGAATCAAGAGGATGAGGATGAGGACGATCTTGCCTCAGTAGAGCCAGTTTAGTTTGTACAGGGAGAGATGAATTGCTTTTTTGGTGTGGGGGCCCAAACAAACCAATAATTTCAGCCACAGTAGTTTGGTAGGCCCTGTCGCTGAAATGATTGGTTTGTTAAAGTGCGCATGTCCTATTTCAACAACATCAGGGTGGGTGGGAGGGCCCAAGGACAATTCCATCTTGCACCTCTAGCAAACTCTTGCAAACTGCCATCCTGTCTGCCACTGCACTGCCACTCCTAGATGGGCCACGTGTTTGTGCCGTCCACTTGTGTCGCTTAGCTTAGACATCCAGCTACCTGGGTGCAACCTTTTGGACTAAAAACAATATTGTGAGGTGTGAGGTGTTCAGAATAGACTGGAAATTAGTGGAAATGAATGTTATTGAGGTTAATAATAGTGTAGGAGTGAAAAAAAACCCAAAATATGGATTTTAGCACTTTTTATGCTTTTTTAAAAAAAAAAATCAGAACCCAAAACCCAAAATCAGAACCAAAACCTTTCGTGGGGTGTTTTGGCAAAACAAATCAGAACCCAAAACCTCAAGCTTATCAGAACCCAAAACCCAAAACCCAAAACACCAAAAGTGGCCGGTGCACACCCCTAGTGTTTCATGCCCCGATTTTGTCTGGCAGATTATAAGGCCGGTGTAGAGGATCTTGCTAGGCGTTCGGTTGCACCTGGGACGTTGAAGAAATATCAGGAGGCTTGGTCGTCCTGGGAGGGTTTTTGTGGTTCTGATGAGGCTCGAGGTAAGATGGGGCGACAGCGCATGCTCGCGTTTGTGTGGCATTGTTTTCAGGCGGGTAGATCTAAAACATATATGGTGTCTGCTTTGGGTGGTATTTCATTTTTTATGCAGATTACAGGTAGTCGGGATGTTACCAAACAGGCATTGGTGCGTAAGGTTTTAAGAGGTTGGGCTAGAATTTCCCCCCCGTTAGAAGATAAACGTAGACCTATTGATAAGAGAATGTTAGTAAACCTTGTGAATGTTATCACGGTTGTGGTGACGAATGAGTTTGAGGCAGCTTTGTTTCGGCTGGCGTTTGTTATGGCTTTTTTCGGGGCTTTTAGAATAGGTGAGTTGGTAGCCTCGTCTAGGACGGCTGTTGATTCAGGCTTGCTTTCCAGGAATGCTGTGGTACAGGATGAGAGTATTGCTTGTAAAATTCATAGATCAAAGACTGATTCGTTGGGTAGAGGGAAGTGGATCACTTTGCAGCGGAACCAGGATATAGCAGTTTGTCCAGAAGAATTGACAAGATTGTACAGGGATATGTCTCCTGCTCCCGGTGGTAATTGGCTTAGACATAGTGATGGTTTTCCCCTTACGAAGTTTCAATTTTCAGCAGTATTCAAAAGTTGCGTGGTTAAGCTTGGTTTGAGTGCAGCGGACTATGGGACGCATTCCTTTAGGATAGGGGCTGCTACGGTAGCGGCAGAAGAAGTTGTGTCTGAGCAGAGCATTATGGCTTTGGGTAGATGGAGGTCTAGGTGTTTTAAGCAGTATGTTAGGCCAGCGGTGGCGCTCTAGGCTTAGGCAGTGCGATGTAGTAAGGCTGACCCATGACATGCGTTGCTTACCTTGTTGAAAGGGAGCGCCGAGGGTTTTGCCATTTCTTTTCTCTGGGGGCCTGATTGGCGGCGGCGCGAATGTGGCAATTTTTTGTTTTCCGTATTAATTATATTACGTTTTGTCATTTAATTTACATGCATTGTTACTCCATATTGCAGGTGCACGTCAGGATGGGAGGAATATTTGGCTGGTCGGCCATTCATTTGTTTTTTGGGCCGGTAAGAGTGGCCCTGCTCATGATTTGAGCAAATTTCCCCAGACAGAGTCAATAAGATGGATAGGTGTTAGGGGTATGCGTTGGGCATCTCTGTTGAATATACTAAAAGACACCGAGAGTAGGTTTGGGCGCCCTTCACAACTTATTATTCCCCTTGGGGGGAATGACCTGGGTAAGTTGTCCAGTTTAGAGATCATTGAGCAGATAAGATCTGATGTCGGGGCCATTAAGTTACATTGGCCAACAGTTCACCTTATATGGTCCGATATTATCCCTAGGCGTAATTGGAGAGGGGCGGATAAACCAGCTCGGATTGAGAAAGCTCGTGGGAAGGTAAATCGGGCGGTGCGGAAGATCTTTCAGGAAGTAGGTGGTGGCTGCATTAATCATCCTTCCATAAGGGCTGTTTTGACGCAGTACTATAGACCCGATGGTGTGCATTTGTCTGATTTGGGTATGGCATACTTTATAGAGCAGATTTTCGGTTTTCTTGTTTGGCTATGAGAGGTCAGTTGGTGGCGAGCTGCGGTTCCTGGTGGGGAACCTTAGATGTGGCGG
Organism: Mixophyes fleayi; assembly: GCF_038048845.1. Taxonomy (NCBI): domain Eukaryota; kingdom Metazoa; phylum Chordata; class Amphibia; order Anura; family Limnodynastidae; genus Mixophyes; species Mixophyes fleayi. The sequence continues at coordinate 59,412,978 of NC_134404.1, read as the reverse complement.
TAAGCAGCCCAATCAGCGGCCATTTTGGTTACATTTAAGGCGTAGTAGGCACTCTCCCCTTATAGGGATTGGGCAAATTAGTCAGAATAGCCCTTCGGGGTTAAGGGGCTCCGCTTAGGCGGGTGGGCCTCAGCTAATATGCCAAATGGGGAAGTTTGGCATTTTACGCCTAGTCGGGTCCAAATTAGTTTGGACGGAATTTACAACTGGTAGGTGTGGCCTGGATGATGATTGGTCTGTTTATATTGGCCACCAATTTATCCCCAGCAGGTTCGCCTTTAATAAATTCCTGACCTTTTCAAATGCCAATTCAAGTCTCTGTGTCGTTATTTTAGTTTGTTAAGTTAACTCTGGTAAAGGTTAAAGATGGTATAGTATGTGGTCCACCATAAGCGGTTTAATAGTTATTTGGCCACCTGAAATTTCACTTCCTTTTAGGAAGGTCTCTATAAGTGTCATAACCCTTCAACCAGTCGAAAAAATGTCCAAGTATAAGAAAATGTTTCATTTTGCTGCACAGTGTACTTAGTACACTATACTAGGACAGTATTTGTGTATACCATATTTGTGTTTGTATATTATAGGTATGTTATGTATATACAAAGATCCTGATTTATTAAGGCAAGCAAAGCATAAAAAAGAGTAAATTTGCTCCTGGACAAACCATGTTACAATGCAAGGGTTGCAAATTAGTATTATTTTGCATGTAAGGAAAATACTGACTGCATTTTCATGTAACACACCAACACTTGATAGCTTTATTTTTACACTTAAATTTAAAATTGATTTAAGACATGCCCTACCCAACTATAAAGCTGTTCCCACATTTTAAAACTACCACCCCCCTCCAATGCAACATGGTTTTGCCAAGGTGCAAAGTTAATCATTTTTTTGTTTTACTTGCCTTAATGACTCAGGCCCTAAGTGTGAGTGAAGTGGTATTTTGGCAAAAAAAAAAAAAATGTGCACTCATTCTACTATGATTTCTATATTTGAAATTCTGTGCTTGCCCTTGACTAACAAATGTAATTTTCTTTGGTGACATTAACCACACACACACACACACACACACACACACACACACACACACACACACATACACTGTATACTTTATTGTTATATGTTACCTCTTTGATTTGAAGTTGGACTTCTACAAAAAATCATAACCAAAATATCACATTTTATCATTTGTTTCCATGAAATATGTTCTCTAGGACACAATACCAAAGAGAATGAAGATAAAGGTACTTTCCATGGACCAGATGTTGCAATTTAAAGATTGACAATGCTTATAAGCATATAAACAGGCTTTCATAGTCATGAAATACATTCTGGACTAGTTACAAAGAAATTCTCAGAATACAAAGAATTTGAAATACAGTATAAGTTTTTGCCATGTGACAGGAAGACCATGAGAGTGTTTAATCTTTTCTTTTTCTAAACAAAGAACTCTCTTCAAGGTGAGCTTGTATTGTAATAAACCAGGAAAAATTCCACTCCAACATAGGTTGTCTTAATACTTGTCTACATGGTAATTGAACAAATCTGACCTTATTTCATGTGCCTTATATTCCAGATAACCTACAAACTGTACACAGTGAAAACATCTCACTCTTCAATTAATACAACATTTATGTGGGGATATACAAAAACATATTTCATTTCTAGAGGCGAAATCCTCTCAGTTACATTGACACAGTGCACTGACCTACTGGTGACAAATACATTTAGACAAATAAAGTTTTATATCAGAAATTGTACTGGTACATACTGGAATATAACTGGTACACAAAATAGTTAGATTCAGAAGAATAAAAAAAAAAACTATTATGCCGTAATATTACGTATATAATAATGCAACAAACAAGCAAAACTTGCAGTATGACAAGTGAGGCCATAAGCCAATCAATTTTAAACGCATTTGTTTGTACCAAGTCATGCACTTACCTACTAGGGGTTAAAGTCCACTGCATACTCCAGCAAGTAGGATTACAGGGAGAGAGTTTGTAGTTGCCCTAAATATTCTTCCCCCAGTGTCTGCTGTGCCTCTGTTCGCTGCACAAATTTGTCGAAGCAGGATCACAATGATTTTCAGGCTCAGTATCTTTTGCTGTCTTGAATTTCTATTGTCTCCCCTGATCATTCCTGTGTGGTATCTCTACATTTCTCCATCTTCTACCATTTCTTTTCTCTTGATTTTCTTTATTTTCTCTGCCTATGCTCTTTGCAGCTGGTGCCCATGCCATATTCCCTGGATTCCATTGCCACTGTATTGCAACAACCATCCCCTCACGCCACCCCCCAACCCTCCTTTGGTTATTTCAACTATCCCTCCATATCTATTTCATCCCCTTTTCTGTGCATTTTCCATATTCCTCTAACTCTGCCTCGTTTCATTGTCTGCCCAACCTGCTCCCCACATCCTGGTTCGAATTTCCAGTTTTTCCTTGTGCCTATGTCCTGCCCATTTCAGCGAAGGCGACTCCGGATACTGCGGCCGTGTGAAAAGGTTGATGGGTACTATGCATCCATACAGGGAGGATGTGGTCCCCTTCTTCCCTGCGGCAGCAATATAGTGCCGGTAACAAAGCGAGAGATGCCTCTGAACCAGCAATGTCCATTACAGCCCTGGCCCCCCCAAGGATAAGGGGGCAGGCAAAGGTTCAGGTGGAGATCACGTCTTCCCACAGTGGGATGATGGAGGGTATTGAGAACAGTGCCCCAAACCCCTCCCAGCCAAATCCTCAGAAGGCCACAACCATGACAACCACTTTCTTGTACACATTCGCCTCCCCCATATCTCTCAGGTGTCATGGTGTTGTCCAGCAGCTCAGGTTTCCCTCCGCCACTAGTGGGCCTCAATATGCAACCCCCTACCGCCTTGCCCACACCCACCCAACCCCTTCCCTGGAGTTCCCGCATTGGTTCAATGGGGGACCAGTTCATGTCCCCCCTCCCTGCCAAGAGGCCATGTACACCTGATACATCCCAGCTAGATTCAGGGGGATAGTACAAAGCAACCCACCCTCCTCCCTTCTTTCCGCCCCAGGTTGTGTAGTCGACCCCTTATCCCCATCTGACATCCGCTTTTCGCCTTCTGCCCCTGCATTCGAATTCATTTCACTATATGGGCTTCCAGCTGATGGACAGTTATTATGTGGACAAGTGCCTCACCATGGGTTGTTCTGTGTGTGCTTATTTTGAGAAATTTAGCTCCTTCCTGCATTGTTGTGCCCATGCAGGAACGAGTGATTCCAATATCACCCATTACCAGGATGATTTCTTATTCATAGTCCCAATGAACTCTGCCACATGCGCGGACATATTTTTTGCAGCTCGAGCATTGTTTGCAACGCTCTACGTTCTGGTGGCACACGATAACAGGCCCTGCTATCGACTCGCCAGGAATAAAATAGCCAAAATGGAAACTCTGATTAGGCTATTGCAGGGTTCGTGCAAAGTCCCCTTGCATCAAGTCCAATCCCTGCTAGGCTCGTTCAATTTTGCCTGTCACGTCATACCCATGGGCAAAATATTTTGTCAGAAATAACAGTTGGTCTCATGTGGGTTTACATGACCCCAATCACGTCTGCTGCTGTCCAACGAGATGAAAGGAGACCAATCAGTTTGACTGTCATTCTTGAAGGATTTCAATGGAGTGCTCATTTGGCCTGGCCCCGCGATGTTCAGCAGACAGCTTGACTTGTATATGGATGCATCAAGGTCCATAGGTTTTGGGGCATACTTTGGCGGAGAATGGTGTGCCGTGACGTGGTCAGACACCTGGCGTAGCACGAGTATAGGACATTAACAACCAAAGCACTTTGTCCTTTCCAGCGGTCAAAGTCTTACGTCATTTTGCACTCCGTTGATTAGAACAGGACATATTATCACCATGCAGCATGTCGCTGGCGTTGACAATGGCATAGTGTACACTCTTTCACGCTTCCAGTGGTCGTGCTTTATGGGTTTTAGCCCGAAGGCATGAAGGGATTTTTTATTATTTTCCCTGGGTCCAGGCCTGATTAGCTATGTGCCTCCAGGTATTGCAGGTTTATTTACCTTTATATGAGTTACCATTCTCCTCCCCTTTCCCTTTCTTTGTTCTTGTTTGAACTATCCGGATAATGGTGATCAACACTCCTAGGTTTTCTTGGCATCACAGCACAAGCTGGCCCACGATTGGTTGGTTTCCTTCCAACAAATGGATGTAATATGGTTAGGTAGGAGAGGCATGGCTTGGAAGTGCATTCCATAGATCCCTCTGATTTCCTGGTTCTGCACTTGGGTGCTAATGACCTGAGCAAAGGTAAATTGCTAGATTTATTTATCTCAATTAAGGAGGATCTGCATACCATTCATAGTAACTGGCCTGAGGTATACTTATGCTGCTCAGATGTCATCCTCAGGCTCTCCTGGAGGACCAGGATTCCTAGCCCTATCATGAGGAACCTAATTAAAAAGATAAACAGATCCTAGGTCAATGTAGTTAGGTCCTTTGGGGGATAGTGATTTGTTAATCATGGTGGACCAGACTTGACTGTACAGAACGGGTGGTGTACATCTCTCAGAGGAAGGTAGCTGGCTGTTCATGGAACAGTTATTGTGAAAGTTAGATGAGGTAGTGAGGTCATTGAACATCCATTAAAGGACTTCAGCTATGGAAGGAAAGCTTTTGGGGTCTGTGACTAATACATACAGTGCTAGCAATGATGGCATCTAATTGCCATTTTGAAGCAATGTGGTTCTTTGTCCCTTTGTGTGGAGGATCTCTTGACCTGCTTTGTTTGGGCACATCACTGTGAGCCCAGAAGGGGAGTTTTCATTCTGATGCCAGATTTAGCGCCATCCTTATCATAAAGGAGTATATCACTGGTATCAGTTTGACGTGCAGGACGGCCATACACTGTTTTTGGTTTGGGTATTAGTTGGTAGCTGACCTGCAAGGGATTTCATGCTGCCATAATTTATACAATCAATACACTGTCACATTATGCCAAAATCAATTTTTGTTAGTGTCTTTATTTATTGGTGAGAGTATAAGGTTATTTAGGTAGACTAGTTTGTGCAATGAAGAGAGGCACCAATATTATGCAGTTTACAACAAGTGAGGCCATAAGCTGAATGATTTTAAATGCATCTGTTTGTCCCAAGTCATGCACTTGCCTACTAAGGGTTAAGTCCCACTGCATACTCCAGTCAATAGAATGACAGGGGGAAGGCTTGTAGCTGCCCTATATATTCTTCCCCCAGTGACGGAACGAAATCCAGACCAGTATAAATTTTCCAGATTATTAAAAACTGGAAAACAGTAAACAGTACCTAATTTGGTTAGCATTTTGATGCTTTGTTTGCAATCCTGGTATCTTTGTACTTTCAATCCGCTGAACTTGCTTGAAGGAAAGTCTTTGACTGTAGTGGAGACTTATCCTGGATATGTATGTGAGTAAGAAATAAAACTGAACAAAAACAAAAACATATAGCAAATGCACAAAAAAGAATCTGTGTCTATGAATCCAGGGAAAAGCACTAAAATGAAATGAAGATTTTGAAGTGTCTCAAAGCAAGAACACATTATTCTCTATAGTTAAAAATGCTTACAATATATAAGGCATTTTCTCCCATGCTGAACCGGAGGTTAGTTCTAGTTTCTAGAAAGTGGAAAAGTCAATCTCTGACAGCATGTTTTAGCTTCTGTCCCATGATGGAACACATGAATCAATACCGGTATGTGAAAAAATGATGAAGGGGGAGTGGACCCAACGCGTTTCATCACGTGATGTGACTTCTTTAAGGGAATAGGGTGGATATCCGTCTTGGGTGTCTTATATAAGGGTAATACTAGCATCAGGTGTCCATGTAGCTAGACAATGGCAAACTCACTCGTGCCCAACTTTCAAAACTGTTCCCAATAAATCATAATTACAGGTGTCTACAAAATCAATAGTCACCACATGAAATAACAATAATGCAGAAATCACAACATAGATTTTAGTGATACAAACAGTAATGAGGCAGATGGCGAAACAGCTATTTCTGGAATTTCAATTCATCTTAGCACTAAGTATACGCGCAGAAATAAAAATGTCACTTTAATGACTTTCCTACTATTACTTTGGACCTCCCTTTTAATTTCTTACAAATTCAGTTTTGTATCCTAAAGTACTGCCTATTGTAGCCTCATATATTCCCTAAATAACAGTAAGTAGACAATGACATTATCTTCATTACTTTTACGTGCCTATAAATGCGCTTTCCATATAAAGTGCGTCTCGATAGCACTAAAAGAGTCCCATAGAAAGTAATGACAACACCCAGTCTCGGGCTTCTCTAAGAATGTGGAAAAATCAAATTATTTTGCAAAGCCAGGAACTCCTCCTCAAATGTGTAGTCTGAAACTCTTGAAGTTCACTGAAATATCTCTCAGTACCACACAAAAATCTGTTATGGAATTGTCATGAAAAGAAAGAATATGCTAATCTGTCAGGGTTTTGGCTTGCAGGTAAACTTGAGCGCGATTGGGCATAATTAGGTGTGCAAAAGAAAAAAACAGTGTTTTTGTCTGTGCTTCCACAATTTTCCAGATTTTTAAATGACTTTTAGAAATATACAATAACAGCCATTGTGCTGTACATCGTGGAGAGTCAATGTTGCCTTGAAAAAGATCAATGGAATGTGTGACACAGCTGTGACTAGGAGCCATTACATTGTTGTCAGTAGGCGCACATGTTTAACCCTGTATATGCATACAGACATCAGACATCAGTATAAATCGGATTTAATTGAGCCCTCTCTTATAACCCCTTATATTCAGGGGTTGACAATTCTGGATACCAAAAACACTAACTGCATGAAAATTGTAATGAACAGATACATTAGCAAGGTGATTTGTTTCAGGAAAATTTCAGGGAAATCTGTGTTGCCAGTTTTGGAAAATAGTGGTTTAAAAAATAGATAGAGGTTTGCAATTAGAACATTAGCCATCTCAAACTAAAGACTGGCAGGAACGTTACCTCTGGAACTTGTTATGAGTGAACCTGTTGTGCTGGAATGCGGGATTTAGTGTCGTTTCTACTTTTTACCAATTTTGACATATTTCAGTGTAAGCAAAAAAATGTGCTTTAGTCTATGGGAGCTATGTGTGTCTGTAAACGGTTTGGTGGTGGTGGTGTTTTTAGATGCTGCCAGGGCTTTTGATTAAATGAAGTGGAGGTACCTGTGGGCAATGCTGTCAAAATTTGGGTTTGGCCCAGCTTTTATTCAATGGGTGAGACTGCTTTACTCCTGCCCCATGACCAGAGTGTGTGTGAATGAGTTAGTTTCTCGTGATATTGCTTTAGGCAGGGGTACGAGGCAGGACTGCCCTGATCATCAAACTATTACTGTGTGTTATTAGGGTGTAACTGGACATCCACGGGTTAAAGGTGGGTCCCAGGATGGACATCATTGCTTTGTATGCTGACGCTATGTTGCTATTTTTTATCAGATTCTGTTACTCTCTTCCTGTACTACTACAGGTAGTGAATGTTTTTGGAACATACTGTTATGTCCATATTTATCATTTGCAATAAAGGTTCTCCGATGCAATTGCTGTGGTTCTAAAGTACATAGGTATTATTTGCAAGGAATTACAAGACAAAGTTTGGCATGCATACGCTTGCGCCATTGGCACCAACATAAGCTTTTATAAGAACGCTCTGGTTTTCAAAGCCAGAGGTGAACAATTTATACACTGTACAGTCAGGGCCGGTGCCAGGTGTCACAGCACCCTAGGCAAAACTTCAGCCTACCGCCCCTGCTCGCCCCAAAACCATCTTCTCAGCCACTCACACACACACACACTTGACTTTTGAAAATAAATGAATATAAATTCTGCATTTATTGTTTAGGAACAAACACAGGATTTGTAGGGAGGAGTTTCCATTCCATGCCACCAGAGTGGGCATGACCAGCACGTAAGGGGAGTTGCTATATTTTTATACAGTGCTAGGCTGCTCTACAACCCCCTCCTATGCACATCAAATAGACAGGCAATGCTGCGTACACTACTATTAGGTGCATGCAGTTTACCCTTCACTAGCAGAGCAGTGTGTAGCAGGACATACCTCCCAATTGTCTTTGCAGCGGGGACAAAGTCCTGACTGAGCAAAATAAGCGAATGCAAAATCAGGACTGCCCCATCATATTCAGGACTGTTGGCAGACTGTCCTGTTTTCTCCTACCTGTTCTTGAAGCTTTCCTTACCTGCAGCTGCTGGTGGCTTAAGCTCAAATGCTGCTTGTCTGGATCTTGGGATGTTGTTGCCCTGTTTGGAAAAAAGGATAGGTACATAAATTATGGAAAGTTTAGCAATGAGAGAACCCTCTGGGCCTTCCTCCCCCAAATCAAGAGCACCCAAGTTTAATAATTATGCCTCCCTCCCTGCAAGCAGCCCAGACCTTAAATTAATATAATTCCGATTTAATAAATAGACCTATTTCTCCAAACATCCCTGACATTAAATTAATAGAATTTCCATTTAATAATCAACTTATTTCCGTCCTATGAGCTCCAACATTAAATTAATAGTTTTCACATTTAATAAATTGACATACTTCCATCTCAAAAGTCCCGACCTTTTAATAAGTAGTATTCACATTTAATAAATAGCCCTTTTTCTCTACAAACTCTGCCTGCTCCCATTCAATTGATAGCCCCCAAATCATCCCAGTACTATACATTTATAGTCCCACATTAAATAGGCACCAACACTTTTATATTAAATACCCCCAAATAAATAGCCCCTACCCACAAATTAATAGTTCTCACCCACCATTAAATGATTAACACCCTGCAATGTGGAAAAACATAATACCTAATTTATCATTGTTTTTTACCATTAAATAGAAATGTAATGTATAATTGCATATAGTAAGTACTTAAATAAAATATCAGAAACACTCACTAAGGCATTAAATACTGCAGAAATGCAAAACTTGTTTTATAACATACAACTATATTTTATTTTGAGCAGCATCACCCTACTATTAAATTAATAGCCCAGACCTTTTTCCCAAAACATTAATAGCCCTCCCTCTCTCCTCCCTGACACTTACCTTCTTCCATGTGGGTGTCAGCAGGTAAAAGTATCCACGCCTGTCTGATCCTGCAGCCCACCATAGTTTATCTTTACCTCATCTGGGGGTGGAGCTTATCGGGTGGAAGGGGCGGAGCTTATCGGGTGGAAGGGGCGGAGCTTATCGGCTAGTAGGAGTGCTGCTGAGACTCTCGATAAATGTGAATGTCAGCCTGACATTGTAATTATGGCTGAAACTAACACAACTGTGCGGCAGCTTTAGATGTTACTTTAGAGCAGCGGCTGCTGCCTGTATGGAGTACAATGCCCAATCAATGCCTGCTTAATGCCCGACCCGATGGCCGCCTCAGTGGCGCCCCCGCAAGCCCGGCGCCCTAGGCAGCTGCCTAACGCTGCCTAATGGTAGCGCCGGGCCTGTGTACAGTTGTGAAAAGCAGTGACATCACAAAGATACCCAGTTACAGTATTAGAGTCCATAGTTCGATGGGTCATGACTTCCCAAGAACTCAACGTGGTATTGGTTGATTCCTCTGGTCATTGTTCCTTGAAGTGGCCAGGTGTTACTCAGGTTCCCGCCTCTAGAACTGGTTCTTTTATGTTATCTCTGGACTTGCTATTTGGTGTATGAAAAGAGATATTATTCATAACTCGCACAATATGTGAACGCTACTTAAATAATATCAGAAACGTGCTCATGCAATTACGAACAGAATGACACCAAACTTGATGTAATTTAAATGTTGGAAACATTAATTAGCCTCTTCACCACTTTATATTTTATATTAAAAGATAGAAAACACAATAAACATATTTAAATGTTGCTACGATAATATTACGTTGCGTATTCTTTGGTGGTAAAAACGATTACCACCAATCCGTCATCGACAAGCCCTCCAACTAAAATTCGAATTTCTGCCAAACCACTGTGAAAATAAACTTACCTTAAAGCCGACGCTGGAGATCTCTGATTGGATCACCATGCTGACAGCAAGTTATCCTGATTGGAGCAATGTTCGCCGTCTTCGCGGTGTCTGTGAAGACGTTAAACTGCAGTACCGAACAATCTCCAACGTCGGCTTCAAGGTAAGTCTGTTTATTTTCACATCGGTTTGGAAGAAATTTGGGTTTTATTTGGAGGGATTGTCGATGTCCGATTTTTTCTCATCGATCTAGTATACCCAACCCATAATATTCGCATCGCAACTGATTATAGTGTACAGAAATTATTTATTACCACTTTCGTACAATTATTAAACTTCAACAAAACTGTAGGCTACTGGTCAATTGGGATAAGTCTAGTGTATTTCTGGTCAGGGGATTCTGCACGAGTGATCGGACTCTTCTGTACCCCCAGCACTGGACCCCGAAGTTCAAGTACCTGGGTATATGGATTTCCAATGACATGGGTCGCTACATTAAATATAATATTTTTTCTGGGGTAAAGTTGTGGACCGTGTGGTACGAGGGGGGGTGGGAGTGTCATCCATCAATCCTAGACCTGTCAGGAAAGGTGCATAAATTTATCAGACAGCTAGTTACCACGCTGTTTATGTTGGCGAAAGTTATAATTACATGGAAATGGATCACCCCCACCTTGGGGGACTGAATTGATATTGTCAATAAAACTGTTGGCCAAGAAATATTTATGTATTCTAGCTGTAATTCGGTTGATAAGTATAAGAACATATGGCACAGATTGAGGACTTCTTCCTATGTACTGGAGGGGTTGTGGGAAATGGACCCCCTTTGAGTGTAATTTCCCAGGCAGGTACCCAGCCACTACTTGACTGACTCATCCCATGACGAGGTTGCATGATTCTGCACTTTTGGTATGCGCATTGACTCTGCTACGTATGTTTTATACCCTGTGGAGTGCCCTCACCGGGCTGGTGACACTCTCTGCAGTCATGAAATGTATATGTTTGTTTGCCCTGCTTTTTTTTTTCTTTTAAGTACTGCATACCTGGTTTCTAAATATCTCCTGTCATTGGTTTACTCACTGCCGATTTTCATGACACTGTTGATGCTCCTGTGAGGGCTAAGTTTAGCCCTATTACTGTTAAGGTTAAGAAAACTTGAAAACTTTCAATAAAAAAATTTCTGATTTAAAAAAAAAACCCAGTGTGAGTGTTAGATATCAATGGTGCTGTCACAGCACATAACACATAAGCAATGTGGGTGTTAAAACTCTAGGAAGACAACTGTTTATTTTTTGTTAATGGTGCATTTGCAGTTCAGTTGTAGGACAAAAGACACAGACAACATGGTGTTAATACACTAGGAAAACAAATGTTTATTCTGTTTTAATATGCAGTCACAGTTCAGTTTCAGTACACAAGATATAGACAATTAGGTATTAACACACTTGGAAAGCAAGTGTTTATTGTTGTGCATATGGTCGCAGAACATAAACACTATTAATGTAGCATAACTCTTTATTCATCATCATCATCAGCTATTTATATAGCGCCACTACTTCCGCAGCGCTGTACAGAGAACTCACTCACATCTGTCCCTGCACCGTCTCATTGGAGAGAGAGAAAGACAGAGAGAGAGAGACTAGGGTTAATTTAATAGCAGCCCATTAACTTACCAGTATGTTTTTGGATTGTGGGATGAAACCCACGGAAACACAGGGATAACATACAAACTCCACACAGAAAAGGCCATGGTCGGGAATCAAACTCATAAAATAATAGTGTGATGGCTTTCTTACTTGGCACTATACCAACATAGCTAAGTGTGTGTAATCATATAAACCTGAAATAAGACACAGACACAGATCATTTTAGAAAATAAATAAGTTGCAGTTAATTTATTTATTTAAATAATTGAACCTTGATGGTGGCGGTGAGAGCATAACAGTCAGTTAACAACTAATCTTGAAACCAATAAACCGTGGGGGACAAACGCTCAACCAGTAACCAAGAATCTCATTTTTACCAATTGGCCGGTGGTAATCTGCCATCAGTGTGACTGCTCCCCTCTAGACTCGACATCGCTGCACCACACAAAGCACAGAAAGGGACCCTCCGCGCAGAAAGGGTCAAAAGTCCTGGTCTTCGAAAGAAGCAGTGACGGTGGGCCAATAGAGATAGCACCTTCTACTAATCACTGACTGCACAGCTCTCCTACCCACTGAGCCTCCTCTGTATAAATAAACAAGTTAAAACAACCTACTAAACTAATGCAGGGTGAGTGGGCGGTATCAGCGAGGATCAGGAACAAAGAGCCCCAGCATTCCTTGCTCCGTGTATTTATACAGAGTAAACAAAACTTTCAAAGATATCTTATTGGCTGGCTCAATGTAAACACAGGAAGACTTAACCCTTACTGGTAAGTGCCTATTCAGAGACCCAGCACATCATTTTAAAAGCCCTCAGCTTACTGCTTCACTTATTATGTGCTGTGAGGCAGAAGTGCTTTATTGTCACCTATTCTTATTACAAAATTCAGCATACACTGCATTCTACATTGTAAAACTGCCATATTTTTGCTAGATGCATCTTTACACTATTGGTTGAGTTGGACATAGGTATGTGTGATGTACTCCTGACATACACATGGCACATATGCTAGTATTGTAGAGCTGTATGCACCTAGAGATGCCACTGACTGAACATATATACGTAAATGAGTCTTTCATTGTGTGTGTGTCTTTTCTAGTGTATATTCAAAGTGCAAATGCATCCAACTCTGCATGAGCCCCAATTTACTTCTACTTATCTCTAGTTATACAGGGTTCCCCTCCCCTCCTGATCCTACAATAGCCCTTCTTTTTATATTTCATAGAGAAATGGGAGAAGTAACACAATAAACAATTTGCAATATTTTTATAATTATTTCATCTTAAATGCACCAATTACATTACCATCACTATATACAACAGGTAAGTACACTTGGTATCTAATTGTAAAAGTTGTCTTTCTATGTCCCAGCCTGTTTGGAGAAGTTCCAACGCATGCATTAGCTAATAATTCAGTAGGGTAATAGGAAGCCCAGTTCTTCAAAAGTATCTGGCTACATCTATATAACAGCATTTTTTATACCTGTTTGTTACTGATTGTATCTGATTAATGTTAAATAAAAAATTAAAAGTATCTGGCTACCAGGGAATCCGTACCTAATTTGAGATTGGGTTTATTTCTACTCACCCTATCCTTGAGTGAGTTATTTTATTTCCCCATGTATACCAGAGTACAAGTGCATTTTAAAAGGTATACCAAGATCTAAACTGGAGTATAATCTTTCAATCTTGTACTTTGCAGCTGCACATGGATGGAACATGCAGTCTCACCCAAATGATGCCATTACAGTTAACCCAAGATTGGGTAGTCTTAGTAACTTAACTAGTGTGACACTAAATGCCAAATTCCCAAAATAAATCTCTGCACGGTTTTTCCCTGATGCAGCTCCACTTTCATGAGAGCTGAAGGTGTTCATCAGCACTTGGTTGCCCCCGGGTCTTTGGCACACAGTACTAGAGGTTTAATCTGGAACTGACCCTGGCACTAGAAATATTGATACTAATCAATAATAAGAAATTAAAGAACTGTGTATAATGAGGGTCCAATGCAGAGGTCAGAGCAGGCAGCGATCCAGAGAGTAGTCAGAGCTCAATGCAGAAGTCAGGGCAGGTTTAGACACAGAGCGTAATGAGGGTCCAGTGCAGAGGTCAGAGCAGGCAGCGATCCAGAGAATAGTCAGAGCCCAATGCAGAAGTCAGGGCAGGTAGAGACACAGAGCGTAATTAGGGTCCTATGCAGAAGTCAGAGCAGGCAGCGATCCAGACAGGGTTTAGAGTCAAATGCAAAGGTTAAAACTAGGACAATACAAACTCAACATTACTGCACCTATCAGCACAACAGCTTGGAGCTTCCTGCACAATAAAGAGTAGAAAGCCAATAAGGATTCCTAGCAAACAAGGCCCCTTTTAATGATTCACATGATCACATTTCTTGACAGGTTGTCAGGAGGCGTCCATAGCAACCAAGCAGGCAGCGGAGGAGCATCACAGTGGAGCACATCTGTTTCCTTATACTTCCTGACACTCCAAAGAAAAGCTATCCATTATGGCAGTGTGATTGCCACACGTTCTTAGCACTGAATGGATTAATTAGATTGGTGAGTGTTAATTATATTGTATTGAATTCTACTGGGTGCTGGATTTTATATTGATGCTAATCCATGCATGCAGATCAGAAGTGTAATACACTACCAAATCTACAGAGAGAGATGATCCGATCTATGTCAATGTCCAGTTGGCTCTTTTTATAGTACATATATATATATATATAATAAACTAAAGAATTATCAATGTTTATTACCAATGGTAATTAATGAAGGCATTCTGTGATGAGCATCTATATAATGCACCTTATTTAGAGTCGGACGCAAAGTCCGTTTAAGAAGTGTAGGAGTGGGAGTGTGCCGCAGCTTGATAGGGTATTACAAGTGGCAAGCAACCCCAGTTGTGTCCCACTCTTAATACCCTATGGAGCTGCGAGCAGTTCCTGCAGCTAGCTAACGCTTGCGCCACTTAATTCCTGCCGCACAGCTTTAGCCTGGTTTGACGTTTGCTGCGTCTGCGCCTCACTGCGACTAGGATGTATTTACATGGTCACACCTTCACAATTCCGTGTTCCTCCCATTCTCTTGTAGTGAGTCGCAAGCTGTCACAATTGGTAATTGCGTCCAAGATGCAGACGGATTTGGAGCTTTCTGCACATGCGTGGTAGTGTTTTTTTTGTTGGATGCGCCTAAAACGGACTGTGCGTCCAACTCTAAATGAGGTTCAATGTGTCCAAACTGTGCAAGAGGTAAAGCAATGTATCAACAAATGCTTCATCTACTGCAGTAATGTCTGTTCATCTAGTAATGTCTGTCTCCTTGAACCACCAATCCATACACAAGTCAGCTGAGCATGATCAAAAAGCAGTTACAGGAAGGTTAGACAGTGCTGAAAAAGAATATACCTAGATTAGGAAGCTGAACTGATGGGATATATGCTTAAATGAATATAAATTAGCTGATAACGTCCCAGAAAAAATAACATTTCTTTCTCCTTTGTTATTTTATTCTATTTTATAGATCATTGGTTTTTTGTATCTGTAATTCTCTCATATCAGGATATATGAAATCAGTCAGCATGGATATATCATTCTCTTACTATCTAGAATGATATTAAAACCATGCAGCATTTTTTTTTATCCTTTTTAAGCAAAAGCCTCCCCCCACCTCTATTTGCTTATCAGTGTATCCACCATTACATTTTTAAATGAAATTGTAGGATTCCGTCTCTCTTTCTCTCATCCTAACACCCACCTCCCCCTTCCAAATTCCGAGATGTGGAACAGAAGTGAGGAACGCCTTTTCTCGCCTGAAAATAGTGACTTAGATTCAATTACAGATAGACACGGAGCTTCCATTTGCATATACTGCCCTCCATTAAGAAAACCCATGCGAACCCAAAATTAAGCCAAAGACAATAATATATGTAGAACTATATTGACTGTATATGTAATATGTAAATGTATGTTGTTGTTGTTATTATTATTATTATTATTATTATTATTATTATTATATAAAATTGCTAGTTTTGCTATGCTCGCTCTTCAGCAGAGTCCCGGAATTTGCATACTGCCCCATAAGGAAGTGAGCAAAGAAAACCTGTAATCTGTTTGCACTAGGCACTATGTAAAACAAGTATTACCTAAAATGTAGCTGGTTATCTTTAAAGTGGTACTTTTTGTCTCTTTGCTTGTTTTATTTATTACTGTTCCTGTTATCTATAGTTCAATTAATTTCACCCTCATTAACAGGTAAGCTTAAAAAATACACTCAATTAATTGTATAATTATTCATTCATTCTAAAGGCCAAGCAAGCAGCTGAGCTTAAAATCACAGATAGAATTATCCAATGTACATGTCTGGAGTTAGGACCAGTGGCTCGCCAGGGTATTGGAGGATGTATACACTTCACTTACAAATATAACGGAGAAATGTTCAAACTAGTAAGTCATCTTGACATTTTTGAAGGGGACTTTACTGAAAATTGCATTAACTGCCTCTACCTGAAGCCCAACATTTATTGAAATGTAGCAATTATTATTATTATTATTATTATTTTTATTATTATAATAATTTATTTATAAAATGCTGGCATACTATGCAGTCAACAATAATAAAGCAGTCCTTGGCGCATGGCATTTCTATGCAGCTACCAGTGGTGCGTCGTGGGTGAGATAAGGAGAGACAGCGGAAGTTGGAGGCTCTCATTAAATAGACTGTGGAGATCACCAGATGAGGAACTGAGATGACAATAGCAATGACAGTTAAACTCACTGGATCCAGCAGCTGAACTGAGATGGTATTAGACCTTCTATGCAACCTAGTCCTTGATGTAATGACTCTCCTCAGAAACACTTTGTAATTTTTCACTGCCTTCACAAACTTGAACTGCAGGGGCGCACGAAGGGGGAGTTTCTGGTTCTCCAGAAACCGCTCCCCTCTGCGAAGAATGGGGTCTAAACAGTGCCCCTAAATAGCGGGGCACTACTACAATACAGCACCGCTGCGGACGCTTCTTTGACAGCGCCACGGCTGCTGTACAATACAGTGTTGCCGAAATGGAGCCCTTAAAAATCCTGCATGCGCCCCTGAACTGATTATATTTATCGTGGACTATAAAGGTTAATTTACAAGCTGTAGAACATTTGGGGGTGCAATATAGTTCTATGCATGCAAATACCACTAATTGTCCACTCTGCCCAGGAAAAAGAGTACATCCACATATTTGCAAGAGTAATAAGAGTGTTCAGATACAAAAAAAAGTAGAGACAGTCCCAATTTTGGTAAATAGGTGAAGCTGGGCTAATTGGGCCTCTGCATTCTGCCGAGCTCCATAGCAGCCGCATAGACTATCATTAGGCCTCCACACATGGGAGGAGCCCCACTAACCACCCAGCTGTGGGCCATGTAGTAGCTGAACTACCTGATACTAACAGAGTTCCACCTTTTACTTTTTCCACAATACATATTTTTAGGTAAATCTGTAAACCCCAAAATAGGAGGTACAGATCGATTTTCCAGGGGGAATCATAGAGCAAGAATTGGGTATACAGTATTAGCTTTGACAGAAGATATGGCTCAACGTTGTGTTCCTAGCAGTAGGTATTGTTCAAATTTGCATATTTGGTATGAAGTGTGACTCAGGTCATTTTATTTGGTTCCAAATATGGTTTAACTTTGTATATTTTGCATTAGATATAACCCATTGTATATATGTAATATGGTAGTTTGTAAAGTTTGAGGATGCCTCATAGATTTTTAACAAATTTACTGAAAGTTGTTTATACAGTATAAGTGCATCCAAAGCCTACCCTACTAGTTATAACTGAAGAAGAAAGATGCTACAAAAACATATGCAACCAGCTCCAGTTTAGTGGATATGTACCAAGGCATGGTCCACTTTAGTTCATGCTTAAAACAAACAAAAAAGTGTCATGTATTGAGACTTGGAAGCATCTCCAGATATGCCTCTTAGGAGGTGTATCTCTTGCAGATACTGGAGGCTTAGTAAAAAGCTACATCTGATTGGTTGCTTTTATATTGACCCCTCCAGCTGAGAGTACTTCATTCGTTAACACTGCTATAAAAATAAAGCTGCATCTCTACGCTATCATGGGGCATAAGTATAACCATTTGTACACCTGATGTATGCATTTAAATGCTGTTTTTGATTTGGAAATATCTTGTGATGTGTGTGATTCAACAAACACATGTGTAAATACAGTGTCAGAATGGTCCACCAGGGTACCAGGGAAATCCCCACTGGTTCCCACTGTTTGATGGCCTGGTCCCGTTCCATAGGGGGTTGGCTATGAAAGAGCAGTCAGATCCCATCACCATTTAATTATATAGCACCACCAATTCGACAGCGCTGCATAGAGAAAATTTGTCATTCACATCAGTCCCTGCTCTTTTGGAGCTTACAGTAAAATTCCCTAACACACACAAATACACACACACACTAGTATTAATTTTGTCAGCAGTCAATTAACCTACCAATATGTTTTTGAAGCAGCCGGTGAAAACCCACGCAAACCGGGGAGAACATACAAACTCCATACAGATAAGGCCATGGTTGGGAATCGAACTCATGAATCCAGTGCTGTGAACCCCAAACAAAGCATAGACACACCCCCTACCAACACCGCCCAACCGACAGAGAAAGCTGGAGGAAGCACAGCAGGAACAGGTAAGTGTAAGAAAGTTTGAGTGTCAGTGTGTGTGAATAAGAGAGTGTGAGTCCATGTGTCAGTGTGATTGAGAAATGTGTGTGCATCAAAAAGCATAATTTGCAAAATGATTTTCATCAAATCAGGCCCCCCTCTACTCATTGCCCCAGACACACATGCAATTGTTACTGTTTACATGGTTTTCTCTCGATTAATATCTAAAAAAAAAAGAAAAGACTTCTTGATGTCTGTAATCTAAGAATGTTAAATAAAAACTTAAAATAGTATAATCTACTGTGCATAATGAAATGCCACATTTGTTTTTTTTTATTTCTGTAAGAAAGACTATATAGGGAAAAATCTTGTTTGAGTACATAAAATTGCTACTAAGTTAAGCTTATGAACTGAACATAAATCTTTGTACATTGTATGGGTAAAATACTTATAGCAGATGGAGACTCCACTACCCATCACAGACTGTGTAACATGGAGGAGAGTTGTGATGTGTTTTTGCTTGTTCTCGCAGCAGGAATGTGTGTGTCGTCACTGTCACATCTTCATGTAGGGAGTAGCTGGGTCTGGTGATTCCATCTGTATATAACACAAAAGGTGCTGCTGTCCAAAATCATTCAATTGTGAGATCACATACTTTGATGGGCCTATTTGTGTGTGGACTCTGCTGGGTGCACCTCCCACTGCCACCATCGGGCGGAGCACATGCTCCAGGTGCTCTGCCCACACCATGCTCCTGAGTGTGAGTCAGTGTGCTGCCAGACACCCCACCTGTCACATTCTGCCCTCCTTGTTGCCAGACACCCCATTTGGAAACTCCTCTTCCTGTTGCCAGACACCCCATTGGTCACATTCCACCTTCCCTGCTGCGAGAAACCCCATTTGTCCCATTCCGCCTTCCCTGCTGCCAGACACCCCATTTGCCATCTCCTCTTCCTGCTGCTAGACACTCCATTTGATAACTCCCCCTCTTTGCTGCTACATATCCCCCTCCTGACAGACACACCATCTGACACACACTCCTCCCTACTGCCAGACACCCTCACTACCACTCTTCCCCTCACAACTGCCAGATACGCCATCTGCCACTCTTTCACCTCCTTATGCCAGACACCCCATCTGCCACTCTCTCCCTTCCTAATGCCAGACACCCCAAATACCACACTACCCCTCTCTGCTGCAAAACATCCCATCTGCCACACTTTCCATTCTCTTCTGCTTGCTGCCAAACAGCCCATATCCTCATTTTCTCTGCTGACAGACACCCCATCTGCCACATTCCCCCCTTTCCTGCTGACAGATATCCCATCTGCCACATTCCCCTCTTCCCTGCTGACAGACATCCCATCTTTCACATCCCCCCCTTCCCTTCTGCCAGCACCCCAACTACCACTCTCCCCCTCCCCAACCACCCCATACTGCCAATGGTCCCACCAAAATATTGTTCCCCCCTTTTGCAATATATCCTCTCCTGCAGTACCTCACTTGCCATCATTTTTCCCCTGAAAAGACTCTTAGCTGGACTGGAGAAATCAGAAGAGAGAAGATAGTGAATAGAGAGAGAAAAAAGAGAAGAGAGAGAGACGAAGGGGGGAAGAAAGAGAAAAGAGAGAAGAAGAGAGAAAAGAGAGAAAGTAAGAAAGAAAGAAAGAAGGAAAGAAAGAAATAGAATGGAAGGAAGAAAGGCCTTATAAATTATTATTATTTTATTACCATTATAATAATTATATTATTTTTTTTTTTGTTGCCTTAAAATAGCCTTTCAGGTAGAAAATAGTTAAGTATAGTGTCATAAGATGGTATTGGGGTTACCGTCTCCTGGGGTTAGACGGCTGCACTTCACACACTTCAGCCAGTTAAATCACACCAGCCCTATGTTTTAGTATAACTAGCCTCAGCTAGATTTATTCAGCAGCATCAAAAATAAACAAAATATAAAACAAAATGCTAGCCTGTCCGACTTCTAACTAGTACACAGGAACACCCTTCTTCAAGTGAAGGACCTTGAGTCCGATACACACAAAAGAACATCACTTATTGGTCATACATTGCTGTGTCTCTCAGGAAGCCTCTAGTCTCCTCCCCAGGCATTTAGAGACTCAATGAACTACCTAACAGCCTTTTAACAGCACCTCATCAGGTGCAACTCTGATTAGCCAGCAACTTGCTAGTTCTCTGGAAAATCCAAAATAGGCCATATGAATGAACCCTTACCAACTTTTCCTAACGCTGAAAGCACCCTTTGAGCAAGTTTTCCCAAACACAACAATCTCCCTAGGGTTTTAAAACGTACAAGACAGAAGCCTATGAGATTCATATCTGCCGTCAATCACTTTCCCAGTGTTTGTCACAATAGATAGGTCAACACTAATTTTATTGCCAATCATAATAGAGTGATTTTGCAGTAACTTTTGTGATGCTGATTCCAAATATGACATCGGTTTTACTAGACTGGCCCATTGAAAAACATAAAAATGAAAAACATTTAATGGTGAGGCAGAGCCTACCTACAAATCGCACTGATATTGTCTCAAATCATACAAAAGTAAACAATGAAATACTAGGATTTTATTCTGAAGGATAACAGATAAACATAGTAAGCTGATTTGGATAATTACAAAAATACATAGTAAAACACTTTTTGTATGGTATTCTTTTATGTGGGACAATCATGTTGGAGGTTCCAGCAGTAGTCAGCTACTGTGTCTGTTCCATCTGCCTTCATACATTACCTCCATCACCTTTATATCTTGATGAAGCCTTTCCCATTTTTGCTCACTAAAATCAACAAGATTATCCAGAAATCTGTGTAACTGGCTATGGAGAAAGTACATTTATGCTCATATTAGTACCCACATTTTTAATGTTTCTGAGCATGTTTTGCACCAGTTGTTCATAATTGTCTTCTTTGTGGTTACTCAAGAAGTTCTTGATAATGAAGACAAAACTGTACCAGACAGAAGCTTCAACACCATTGAAATTTTTTTTTAGTAATTAGAATCTTTGATAAGTTTACAAATTTGAGGGCCATCAAAGATTCCAGCCTTTAGTTTTTCCATACTTAATCAAGGGACCGATCTACAAATGTATTTAAAGCAATCGTCATCTTTGTCCAAGGCTGTAACAAATTGTTTCAATTGTCCCAGCTTGATATCGAGTGCTGGGAGAATTAATTTTTATTGACTTTATTCTTACTTGAAACACTCTGTGTATACAAATTGTCACTAGCACCACTCTGTATACAACTTGACTTATTTACAATAATTACATGTATACAAATATATTACACAGACGAGAAACAAGATAAACACAACAGACAACGCGAACCGCTCAAGTGCCAACTGTCAACTGACTGCTGGTTGGGTGACCGATCACTTATATATGAAGGGGGAATATTATAGAATCGTCTTGAAGTGAACATCTGGAATATTCGCGTGACACCTTCTAGAATGTTTTGATAGATTCCCATATGCGCGGGTTATGACTAGGATCCCTATAAATTGATTGTACCTCAAGAATTAGAGCCAATTTGAATTCAGCAACCACAAAATACCCTAAATTCATTCAAATATCCTTAGCAACTAAATAATTTTTTGGGGGTGTTGGGCTGTGTGAAATATTACTTATATAAAATGCTGTTTTTTACTTATTTAATGGAATAAAGTTTATTTCCTTTTTCTTTTGGTACTTGTTAATTATATGGATGCCACTATAGCTCCCAAACTCTGAGCTGCTGTTTTCAAACCTTCTGCTACCTGGCTGAAATGGCGACTTATTCACTAACTTGAGGCCGGCATAGGGGCTTTTGATGAACGCAGCTCAGGTGGAAAAAACTTTCCAGCTCTGAGGAGCTATAGTGGTGTCTGTATAATTAACAAGTACCAAAATAAAAAAAGAAAACAATTTGTGTGGGCTGATCACATCACCTCCAATGGCAGGACTTGACTCTTGAGTGGCTAGCCACACCCCATCTGATGGCTGACCATGTCCCTTCAGTGACACACCCCTGCTATGCGGCCGCTTGTACACAATATTTTATGGGCCCCTACCACTACATTCCCCCGCTAGGCCTTTCCGCAGTCCAACACAACAGACATATAAGAACTTATGGTAGTAAATAAAAGAATCTCTACAATATCACATAACTACATGACTTGCAAGGTATGCTTAGACATGTAGTTCATAAACAGCCGGAGAACTACAGGTTGCTTAATTTTGACATATAACATTCTGAATATTTGATACAGTTTTCAAATGTCCTATATACTGCAAACTACAAAACTGGATACAATGGGGCTGAGTCACTAAGGAGAGCAGTGCAAAAAAAGGAGTAACTTTGATCCTGGACAAATCATGTTACAATGCAAGGGGTGCAAATTAGTTTATTATTAGTAGTAGTTTTTTAAATACAGGATTTTTTTAATGTAGCTCACAAATACTTGAACACTTTATTCTTACACTGAAATTTAAATTTGACCTAGGACATGCCCTACCCCAACAATAAATCTGTCCCCACATTTTAAATGTATCCCCCCCTCTAATGAAACATGATTTTGCCAAAGTCTCTCCTGTTTTTTTGCTTTGCGCTCCTTAATGACTCAGGCCCAATATTGTTATTACACAAGACCAAAAAATGTTCCTCACTTGAAAGACTTGATTAGGCAATTCTTTGAATAGGAGGACTTTCTGTCCTAAATGAAGTCTGTCAGAGGAAGGGTTTGAGACAAGTGTGCACTAATTGGATACATTTATCTGTACTGTGAACAATAGCTCTTCCCTCATATATAATGTACACTCTACTCTGCTGCTTAAATGTCTTTGTAGAAAAAATAAAAAGTGTTTCTAGAGAAGGAAATGCAGACAACACTCTCCTTCTGAGACCAATACAGGAGATGGATGCTCACAGAGTTCAGATAAGGACAGTGTTACTTAAAGGACACAACTATGTCAATCTGCAACCACAATCATCTTTCAGACACCTATCTAATATAAAGTACAGTTGTGTGGACAGCAGGTATATGTATGTCTTTTACAATAGAGGGAGATAAAAAAGAAAAGTGGTATTCCTGTGACAGCATAAACAATCTGATGTTATTTCATTGTAAATATGAAATGATACAGACACTTTCCACAAAGCAGAGTTAAATCTTTGTGCACAATACTGGCTGTCACCAGTGTGATTGGAGAACAGGCATTGGGTCCTGAATGTCCCATTTTTTCATCCCGGACATATCTAAGAATCCAAATTTCATGGTTAATCTAAATAATAATAAGGATTAAAAGGACTACCTCTGCAGTAATACATTCTAGTAACTTGTGCTAATCACACATATCAGCAACTTAGCAGCTTTTCCAGTATGTCTATTGCAGGGTCATTTACTATGATCGTTTATAAAAGACGAAAACTTGAGGGTGCTCGGAGCTTTTCATGTGCATAGGTGCATCTAATGACTATTTTGTTTTTACCTTGGCAGGATTACAGATCCAACAGGAAATTCAAATGTTGGAAATTGTAAAAAAAAAAAAAATACTTAAAATTCATCAACAACCACTTTTGGATCACTCCATAATTAGTTTTACTTTTTTCATTATTCTCCCATAATATTGCTCAGTTTAGCCACAATTATATCTTCAATTGATGTAATATAGATATAAGTGAAGGGTCATAGGGACTTTGTTACATGTGTCACTTTTGTCTGTTGAAAGTCTTTGTTTAGAATGGCTTCATTCTGTGACTAAATGCATAACGTAAATAAAGTGTAAGTAGATGGGCAAAAGTTGTACAACTGGAAGTATATACCAATGCCTGTTATTTATGTCCTCTAGGGACATGTAAACGTCATGTCATTTTGCAGGGAAATAATGCTCTGCTAAACAGGGGATATCTCCATAATTGCAACTTATCAAACCTTTGAATCTCATTTAAGTAGTCTTCTCCCACAAAAGGAAATCTTGATTTTGCATGTAGGTTCATTTATTTTGTGATACTATTGAACACTCCGATCTTCCAAGCTCATCCAGTTCAGAGATGAAAATTTGTTGCACTCTGAAAGAAGTGCAAAATCTATGCCCATTGATTAATATTCGACGCAAGTGCCCATAAACAGGCAAACCTGGTTTACAGTTTCAGAAATAACTCCTGTTGTGTAAGCATCCACTATAAGCTTTATTTTCTATTCGGTCTTTGAGTTATATGCTCAAGTTTGAGAGACCGGTTTCACGTAGAGTTATGTAAGATGTGCATTCCAGACACATCTGGTTGTGTAACATTGACATATGTGTTACATGAATGTGCACTCAATATTAATGTAGATGTCTTTTACATATGTAAGCTTTGCAGGCACTGTAGGGATAAATTAGTTCCCTTTCTTCATGCAAGATCAAAGTGCTTTTACCACCTGGTCTACAGGTGGAGATAATCTTTGGTTCTATATGGGAAAGCTGTTACATTTAATGCATGATTTGCATGCAGTTGTATGCAAGAAAATGCAGTTCATTTATCAGTAACAGGCAAATGCTTTCACAAATAACATCATTCTTATTATGTAAGTTTTCAGGCAAAATTAAGTTTGAGTCAGGGCATATAATGCATTCATTTAAAAAAAAAAAAAAAAAAAAAATACTGATTACACAGGGATGTGGCTTGGCAGCCATATCGGATGGACGCAGTTTTCCTGAGTACCGTCTCATAACACCCTATGGGGGAGAATTCAATACTCTGCGGAATTTTTTTTAACACTGCAAAATGATCTGCGCAGCTTTGGACATGCAATTGCCGCCATTTTCACTTTTAACGTGGCATTAAAAATCGTGGTATTCAATTTGAAATCAGGTAACACAGCCCCAGCGCGTGAGCCATTGGTGCATGCAAATTTTTAGGGGAGTGGAAGGGAGAGTTTAATGCGGCATCTAGAATAAAAAAATGCATTGACATACTTTGGCATACATTTGTATTGCATTACACAACCTTCTATTTTATAATCTCTACATACAGCACTTTTTTTTACCATACTTTTTTTTTTTACTTTTTTTTACTATACAATTATCTACAGTATACCATCACTAAACACATTAGTACATACATATTAGTACATTCATACATACATACATACATACATACATACATTAATTAGTGATTATTGTGTTTATTCATTTATTTTTTTATTTATTTTTTTCATGCTTTTTGCAAAAAAATTCACCTTTTCGATATTATACATTACTGAGAAACTTAAGTTTTCTTATTTTTTACATTATTACATGATTTCAATAGTTTTCTTGCGTTTTTATTTTTTTGCACAGCCATGAGATAAAGATAAAACTGCCGATTTGACAGTTTACCACGTTAAAAAAGAATTGAATATCTTTTAACGCTTTTCTCTCCCTCCCTCCCTATACTTTCAAAGGATAATCTACTTGTTCACAATGGGACCGTTTTCGCTAACAAAACGGTGCGTTAAACATAGATATGAATAACAGGTAAAGTTAATGCGATCCAGAATTATTGAAAAACGTGTTAAAATCACTTACCGCGGTGTTAAAAAAATTACAGCTGAAAATTGAATTCCCCCTATATCTGCCTTCAGTGTGAAAATTGATTGGAGATAACACTAGATAACTCCTCCCTGAACATTTACCCTGTCAAATCAGCACGATTGTGGGGTGACAGGTGCATAGCTGAAGCATCCATGATGTGGAAATAGACCCAAAGCTTTCCAATTTGCCATTTTCTTCAGTGCCTGGATGCCCCCCAGACTTCTCTACTGAGCCTAGGTCTACCCTACTTCAGTATTCAGGAGGACCAGAACTCGTGGGAATTGCTGTTTGGCCAGCTTCTGCTGAAACCCACACCAAAGTACACCCTCCTCCTGTCTGAAGGCCATCAGCTGGAGGCCAGCGACGGACCTCCTATCTGTTGCCGACTTGAGTAGATTCCACAATGGACTGCCCCCTACTCACACTGGGAGCACCACTAGTGCCCTTACTGTGGACCCGGAACTTTCCTGTACCGATCCTGCTCACTAACAGTGTCTTGAGCTCTGTTTGTCTGCTGCCTGTATTTATTACTGGCTAAACCGCATAGGTCTCTGTTGGGCTCTGTGGTGTGGAATTTGGACATTGGCGGATTACAACTGTATCCAGCCAGAGAGTTCTTAGGGCTTGCCTAGCAGTTGGCAGGGCTTTTTCACCATCAGACCCCTAGATGGCACAGATGCGATGACTCATGCCATTCACCTTTCCAGAGCATTGTTTTAACTGCAAGTACATTCTTTATGAACTTTTACCCCTCATTGTACACCTACTCTTACAATGCACAAGGCCCAGAAACAAAAATAAAGAAGCGCATCAGAGATATCTCATCATTTTACTCATCAGGATAAACAGGGAAACCTGGGAACATCCCTGTCACCCCCTTCTGTATCGCAGAACGTAGATATTGACATGGAGGAGATGCCGGCTTCCAAATAAGATATTAGAGAACTACGTTCCCTTATTATGAATCTAAAAAGCTCCTTTGAGCTTATTGGCCAATAACATTTCTTGTTACTTCTTTCATAAAACCATTTGTTAAGCCATCACAAGGTCTTAACTGTCTTTTCAGATAAAATGTTATTCAGTTCACTACTCGCGGTCAGTAGATTTCAGTAGTTCTGTTAGAGGGGCTTCTATGGAAGTCTTCAAGGCAAAGTAATATTTTTAATGTAAAAGTATTTTAGCATTGTCTTTAAATTGAATGTTGATTGTAGTTTGCCTTTCACAATAAAAAAAACGAGCAAAAATGAGACCACAGGTTAAGTGGCCGGACCTAGAACAACCTGTGGCCAACCAGGACATTAGAATGTAAACAGCAGTAGAGTATTTCAACTTAATGTCTGTGTATACAATTGAAAGTGGGGGACCTATGTTAGTGTGCAGTTAAAACAAGCAAAATCCTGGGAGGCGAGGACATCTTTTATACAGTGAGAGTCCCTGCCAGAAAGCTGCAACCAGGGCTTTGTTGTTCCTTTGGAGTTCACATGAAAGAGTACAGAATTGTACTATGTACTGAGAAACAGAATGAGAACCCTGGCGAAGTCAGAGGATACTTGAAGCTGCAGATGAAACATGACCTGGCTCATCAAAGATTTTCTGGAAGGCCGAAATAAAGGTTTTGCTGTCCCAGAGAATGGGATCTTCTTTTTCCCAAAGAGGAGACGCCCACACCAGAGCATGTCCAGATAACAGGGAAACGATATAGGCTACTTTAGTGCAATCCGAGGGAAAGTTCTGTGCAAGTAACTCAAAGTGAATTGAGCACTAGTTGAGGAACCTTCAACAACATTTCGGATCACCATCAAACTTTTGAGAAGTTGTCAGTCCCCGAGAAGAAGTGGGTGCAGCCGGAGGTTGGGCCTCATGATTGGGAGCCGCAGCTTGTGGAAGAGCAGGAGGAGCTACTTGCAAGTTATCCACATGGGCAATTAAAGCTTGAAGACATTGAACCTGAGCAGCATCTTGCTGCTCAACTCTTCCCACCAAGTACTGCAGCATGTCCTTTGCGGATGGTTATCGATCGGGATCCATTTTCTGGCCAGATCTTACTGTCACAACCAGTAGGGTCAGAGGAGTACAAATCTGTTCACATTGGCACTATCTCATAGAAGGCACGGAGTCTAACAGAGTGGGAGGTTTTCACCAGAGGCTCCCACAAGAGAGCTTGGTCTTCGTAACTTCCTGAATGCAGGTCGCATTTCTCCTAGGATGTGATGAGCGAAACTGTAAAGAGCAACAGGACTATAACTGAAGATGCTTTGGATGAGGAGTACCAGGATGGCTGAGAGATTAGGAGACAATAGAGCAGTGTGCTGATTCTCACGGGAGGCTGGTAGCGATGGTAGCAATAACGGCACAGCGTTTACCACAACGATAGTGGAGTAGACACAGAGGCTGTGATGATCTGTGGATAGATATGCTGGAGACTCAGAGAACAGGTAGCAATAATCTGCAGAGCGTTACCACAGGATACTGGAGTAGACACGGTGGCTGTGATGATCTGCAGATAGATGTGCTGGAGACTCAGAGAACAGGAAGCAATAGTGTGAGAGCATTACAACAGGGTAGTGGAGTAGTTACAGAGGCTGTGATGATCTGCGGATAGATGTGCTGGAAACTTCAGAGAACCGGTATCAAACCGAAGCCAGGGAACAGGACATCTGAACAGGAGAGTAGACCTGAAGATCTGGCAACTAGGTAGAGAAGCAGGTGCTTTAAATAGACAGAGCTGACAGGCAAATAGCCAATCAAGAGAATGCAGGAAGTATTGAGCAGACCAAAGGGTAAATGTATCATAATCCGATTTGTCCAAATCACCGGAAATCGGCGAGTTGACAGCTAAAATTTAAAGAGGCGCTGCCTTGTAAAAGGAAACTTCCCTTTACAAGGCAGCACCGCTTTACATTTTAGCTATCAACTCGCCGATATCCGGTGACTTGGACAAATCGGATTATGATACATTTACCCCCAAGGTGTGGGCCTGCTCAGTTCAGCCCAGCAGGTGAATGCAGAAAGAGGGAAACAGGTGAGAACAGTGACCATAATGCAGGTTTAGCTGTGACACCTGCATAATTGAAAAGGCAGGCGATGTTCATTGTCGTTAGACATACTGAAAGATAGAAGAGATAAGTGAACTCACAAATTATCAGGTTTTTGAGTTTTCAGAAACCAGAAAAGCAGACTGGTAGTTAGTAAATTGTACTGCTGTCTACATTTTGGGCCTCATTTAGCGTCGGACATAAGTCCTTTTGTTCAGCGCAAAAATCACTTTTGGCCAAAGATCCTTCTCAGTTTACACTCTGACTGAGACGGATCTCCCCATTGCACTTCTCTAGGCTTTGAGAGATGGAACCGAGAAGGTTATGGACGAGCCTAGCAATGTAAAGGCGTGTTCACGCACTTTATATGCTATTTTGAGTTGAAAGCAACCGCAAATAGGTCTCTAGGAGACG
Source organism: Mixophyes fleayi (assembly GCF_038048845.1). Lineage (NCBI taxonomy): Eukaryota > Metazoa > Chordata > Amphibia > Anura > Limnodynastidae > Mixophyes > Mixophyes fleayi. Next base: position 59,383,669 of record NC_134404.1, on the reverse strand, counting down.
TATCTTTTGTGGGTGTTTTCAGATGGTGCAAGAGACCTTGATGTGTTAAAAAACAAAGTAAAAAATAAATAAATAAATAAAAAAGGTGTACACCCCTTCCCAAACCAACCCTTGTGCTGTTTGGGGGGAAAAGAACAATGTTTATTTTTTTAATACAATTCTTTATCTCATTATCTGCTTTACAGGGCGCTGTGCATGATACACTTGCACCCCGGCCCATAAGGCAGATAGAGAGGCGTGATTGTGCAATTTGTACAGTATTCTAAAGATCCGTGCTATTCTAAATACTGTGTAAATTACGGGATGCAATTTACACTTATGATTTCATTGTAAATTGCGTCTGACTCTAAATGAGGCCATTTATCTGTTTCTGTTAAAGTAGCGCCCTTTCCAGATTATCACTTCTCGATCCATTTGTTTGTAAATGAACATGTGAGCCTTGATTTACTTTGTGAAATTATTTAGTACTTCCAAGCTGACAACATTCATCTAAACTCTGAATCTGCCTGTACTTGTTCATTTTCATTTATTTGAACTTTTTTTAGTAAAGAGTTTGTCCCGATTACATGTAGTGTGTCATTAGGAAGGGAAAATTCATATTTGCTACATGTGGGAGGCAATAAAAAGGAAGGGGGAGGTGGATTGTTCAAAATACATTCTATAGGCCAAATGGTTAATTTTTGTGAAATATACTTTAAGCCAGGGGTCAGGGAACTTTTTTACATTTTACCCTAAAATATATTTAGATACGCCGACATTACCCCCTTGATTTGAAAGGAAGGAAATCATATATTATTAATTATTGGAATTCAACATTTTATTGAATCTATTCAAAATTTCTTTGAAAGCTTCAACTTCAAAACTTCAGGTTTTGGAGAAATGATGTTGCTTTTGATGTCAGAACAATTTGGATACAGTCTTCAGAATCCAATCGATTTCTCTGCTTTGGTTTTATGTTCGTTAGAGTGGAAAATCCTTGTTCGCAAAGGTAGGTTGTTGCAAAAGGCAGCAACTTTTTGACTACCTTCTCATGTGCAATTTTGAATGCCTTTGCAGCTGTTGACATCCAAAAATATGACAGATCTGCTTTGTTTTCAAATTCAATACGTGCTTTATTATTGCACCGAAGCTCAAGAAGTGCCTCTGCCAACCCTTGAGGCTCTTCTGGTACAACAGCAATTTCACATTTAAAGGGGTCTATAACCCAACTGATAGCATGTGAATCGGCAGCATTACCCCCAGGAATTTAATTTTTACCCCATTTGGGGTTATTTACCCCCTGTTCCCTGACCACTGCTTTAAGCCTTTCTCAATTAATTTGTTAGAAACGCTATTTACACTGTGGATTGAAAACTCACTGACTTTGGGTAGATGTTTCAGCATTCAGCGCATGTATGTATGTATGTATGTATGTATGTATGTATGTATGTATGTATGTATGTATGTATGTGGAGTGCATTTGAGTACACACAGTGCATAAAAAAGTGTTGCAGATTTTGTTATAAACACTCGCTATAGAGTACAGTCATGGTCAAAAGTTTTGAGAATGACACAAGTATTGGTTTTCACAAAGTTTGCTACTTCAGTGGTTTTAGACCTTTTTATCAGATGTTGCTATGGTATACTGAAGTAAAATTACAAGTATTTCATAAATGTTAAAGGCTTTTATTGACAATTACATTAAGTTTATGCAAAGAGTCAATATTTGCAGTGTTGACACTTGTTTTTGTTCGCCCTGGCATGCTGACAATCAACTTCTGGGCCACATACTGACTGATGGCCGTTCTTGCCTAATCAATGCTTGGAGTCTGTCAGAATTTGTGGGTTTTTGTTTGTCCACCCGCCTCTTGAGCATTGACCACAAGTTGTCAATGGGATTAAGGTCTGGGGAGTTTCCTGGCCACGGACACAAAATTCTGATGTTTTGATGCCCAAACCACTTAGTTGCTACTTTGCCTTATGGCAAGGTGCTCCATTGTGCTCGAAAAGGCATTGTTCGTCACCAAACTGTTCTTGGATGGTTGGGAGAAGTTGCTCTTGGAGGATGTTTTGGTACCATTCTTTATTCATGGCTGTGTTCTTAGGCAAAATTGTGAGTGAGCCCACTCCTTTGGCTTAGAAGCTACCCCACACATGAATGGTCTCAGGATGCTTTACTGTTGGCATGACACAGGATTGATGGTAGTGCTCACCTTTCCATCTCCGGACAAGCATTTTTCCAGATGCTCCAAACAATCTGAAAGGGGATTTATCAGAGAAAATGACTTTACCCCAGTCCTCAGAAGTCCAACTCCTGTACCTTTTGCAGAATATCAGTCTGTCCCTAATGTTCTTCTTTGCAGGCCTTTGTGACACCAGGCCATCCTCCAAAAGTCTTCGCCTCACTGTGCGTGCATATGCACTCACACCTGCCTGTTGCTATTCCTGAGCAAGCTCTGCACTGTAGTGCCCCCAATCCCGCAGCTGATTCAACTTTAGGACACGGTCCTGGAGCTTGCTGGACATTCTCGGGTGACTGAAGCCCTCTTCACAACTATTGAACCTCTCTCCTTGAAGTTCTTGATGATCCGATAAATGGATGATTTAGGTGCAATCTTACTAGCAGCTATATCCTTGCCTGCGAAGCCCTTTTTGTGCAAAGCAATGATAACTGCACGTGTTTCCTTGCAGGTAACCATGGTTAACAGAGGATGAACAATGATTTCAAGCACCACCCTCCTTTTAAAGCTTTCTGACTGTTATTCTAACTCAATCAACATGACAGAGTAATCTCCAGCCTTGTCCTCGTCAACACTTTCACCTTTGTTAACGAGAGAATCACTGATCTGATGTCAGCTGGTCTTTTTGTGGCAGGGCTGAAATGCAGTGGAAATATTGTTTTTTGGATAAAGTTCATTGTCATGGCAAAGAGGGACTTTGAAATTAATTGCAATTCATCTGATCACTCTTTATGACATTCTGGAGTATATGCAAATTGCCATCATAACAACTGTGGCAGCAGATTTTGTGAAAAATAATATTTGTGCCATTCTCAAAACTTTTGGCCATGACTGTATAGTGTCCTACTTGATGCTAACCTTCTGATATACTCTTTTATGCTAACAAGCTTTGTGCAGCATTCTTAGGGATCTCAGCATTGCATAGTTACAATGTGCATTTAAGTCAAAGTTATCTATGAATTTCATCCTAGGCTGAGTGTTCAGTGGTTGAAGCTCTGAGTAATTAAAACCAACCAGATTTTTATCAATTAAGCACTAATTCCAATAAATATATACTTCAGATATAATCTTTAGACTGACTTATTTGAAATGATGACATCTATGGCACGCCCCAGCCCCAGGTGTATGGAATCAGCAGTGTATGATGTATGCAGCACTAATATCTGTGTGGAGTTTGTATGTTCTCCCTGTGTTTGCGTGGGTTTCCTCCGGGTGCTCCGGTTTCCTCCCACACTCCAAAAACATACTGGTAGGTTAATTGGCTGCAATCAAAAATTGACCCTAGTCTCTGTCTGTCTCCCTCTCTGTCTGTCTTTGTGTGAGTGTGTGTATATATTAGGGAATTTAGACTGTAAGCTCCAATGGGGCAGGGACTGATGTGAATGAGTTCTCTGTACAGCGCTGCGGAATTAGTGGCGCTATATAAATAAATGATGATGATGATGATAATACTCAAAAAAGCATAACAGCCACACACATGGAACAATGATCACGGAAGATCCAAAGTCAGATGAAGTGTACAGGAGACAGGCCAGGGGATCACTGGCAAATTTTAGCCTGGGGTACAAAGATCGATTCAACAGTTAGTGGCATACGGACGGCAGTTGGTATAAGCTGTATACTGGCTTAGCTCTTAGCCCAAGTTCCCACTTCTTCTTAATCTCACAAATAAAACGCTTTGCATATTTCTGAATACTGTTGGAAACGTCACAGCAGTGTTGAGGATCGACTTCCTACCAAAAAACAAGGCTGTTTTACAATCTACATAACTACCATCTCTGTCCAGCAGCGGGACCCACAGAGCTCAATTGTCATTGCTGTTTCAACATCTATTCAGCTACTCACTGAGCTCAGTTGTGATCGTTGTTACCATCTCTGTTTGGCTGCTGGATCCTCCTCACCCAACTGTCAGCATCCTCCTGGCCCTCGTCATGTCAGAGAGGCAGAAACTGCCTACTCCATTAACCCCAGCCAGGGGACGTTAACTTTACCTGTTCCATTGCCCTGCACAATTTGGATCAATTGTTCCTTTTTACTCTCTGATTACCTACTATAACTAATACACAGTTATTCATATCTCTCCATCATGCACCTACTCAAATTGCAGTTTCTCCTATTTACTGTCACCATACTTCTCTCCAAACTCCTTTTTTTCTCCATCATTATAATTCCTCCTTCCCCGATTATGATTTCCTCTTCACTACTTCCTTCCTCGCTAGTCTGTACACATTATCTGTTTTGTCTACTGCACACACCACAGTCACCAGCCTACATAAACAGAAATAAACCTCACACCCTCAAATCCTCCTCCCATGTCCTCTTCTCATTCTTCTCATGGCTGCTGGTGATATCTCGCCTTACCCTGGTCCCTGTACAATCCCCATTATCTGCTCACGCTCCTCGCTCCACTACAAACCTTTCCATCCATCCCGCACTTCCAATCCCGCCAACCTTATCCACATATCTCCACTACCCTCTCTTCCATTCTCCTGTGCACTATGGAATGCAGATCTGTTTGTAGCAAACTTACATCCATCCATGATCTATTCATTTATAAATCCCTCAACCTCCTTGCCATTACAGAAACCTGGCTCACCTCTTCTGACACGACATCCCCTGCAGCTCTCTCCTATTGGGGACTCTCCCTCAGCCACACACTCAGACACGGAAACAGACAAGGTGGTGGAGTAGGCATTCTGCTCTCTCCAAGCTGCACCTTCCAATTCATACCCTCTGAACCCTCCCTCTCATTCTCTTACTTTGATGTCCACACTATCCGTCTCTTTTATCCTCTCCACCTTGGTGTTGCTGTCATTTATCTCTCCCCAGGTCCAGATTCCCAATTCCTTGACAACTTTGCTGCCTGGCTCACTTATTTCCTGTCCTTTGACCTGCCTACACTCATGCTAGGTGATTTCAACATTCCTATTGATAATCCCACTGTCATTTCTGCCACTAAACTTCTTTCATTAACTTCCTACTTTGGTATCTCCCAATGGCCCTTATCTTCCACCCACTGTGATGGGCACTTAATTGACCTTGTCTTCTCCCGCTACTGCTCCATCTCTAGTTTCTCCAATTTAGCTTTTACATTCTCCGACCACAACCTCCTTTCCTTCAGCATCACCTTAACTCATGCCCTTACCACTGCACCCATATACACACGTACACAATGAAACCTAAGTACTTTTAACACAATCTACTTCTCATTTTCTTCCTTTGAAGTTCACACTATCCGTCTATTTTATTGTCTCCACCTTCATGTTGCAGTCATTTATCGCCCCCCCCCCCCCCTCCCCATGTCCGGTTTCCCAATTCCTTGACATCTTTACAGCCTGGCCCACTTATTTCCTATCCTTTGACCTGCCTACACTCATACTTGGTGATTTCAACATTCCCATTGATAATCCCACTGTCTCTTTTGCCACTAAACTTGTTCACTTACTTCCTCATTTGATCTCTCTCAATTGACCTAATCACTGTGATGGGCATTCCCTTGAACGTGTCTTCCCCCATTACTGCTCCATCTCTAGTTTCTCCAATTTAACCCAATCCACTTCTCATTTTCACTAAAACAACTATTTTCTCCAATGACTGCATTGTCCTGTCCTAATCATGCTGCCTCTTTCTATAAAAAAAACCACTCAATTCAGCCCTAGACAATGCAGCTCCAGCCACTACATATAGTCTCCGACAAACCAAACCCCAGCCATGGCACACCAAACTGACCCACTACCTGCAAAAGTACTCCCGCACTACAGAGAGTCACTGGAGGAAATTTTGTTGCTATCCTGATTTCTTCCACTATAAATGTATCCTTTCTTCTTACAGCATTGCCCTTTCAATTACCAAACAAACATTCTTCAAATCTCTAATATCCACCCAGTCTTCTAACCCACGTTGCCTCTTTGCCCCATTCAGCTCACTTTTCTGCCCACATGCACCTCCTCCTCCTTCCTCCCTCACGGCCCATGATTTTGCCACCTATTTCAAAGACAAAATTCACACCATTCGACAAGATATTTTCTCATGCCAAATTCCACTCACTCTACTCACTCTACCCAACTTTACCTACACTCTCCTTTCCACCTTTAATTCATTCTCTCCAGTAACTGAAGACGAAGTCTCTGCACTTATCGCATCATCTCACCCTACAATCTGTCCACTCGACCATATTCCCTCCCAATACTCCGCTCCCTTTCCTCCACTGCATACCCACCTCTAACTCACCTCTTCAACCTGTCTCTCTCCACTGGCACTTTTCCATCCTCCTTTAAACATGCGCTCATCTCACCTATTCTAAAGAAAACATCTCTCGATCCAGCGTCTCTCCAACTACCGCCCTATTTCTCTCCTCCCCTTTGCCTCCAAACGACTAGAGCAATTAGTGTACAAACCCCTGTCTCACTTTCTCTGGTCTCATTCCATTCTCAACTTTCTGCAATCAGGCTTCTGCCCCCAACATTCCACTGAAACTGCTTTTACAAAAGTAACCAATGATCCTCTTACTGCAAAATCTAATGGTAATTTCTCCATACTCATTCTCCTAGACCTCTCTGCGGCTTTTGATACTGTTGATCACCCTCTTCTCCTGCACACCATTCACTCCATTGGCCTTCGTGACACAGTCCTTTCCTGGTTCACTTCCTATTTATCGAACTGCTAATTTAGTGTTTCTACCTCTGGCACATCCTGCCCTCCACTCTCACTATTTGTTGTTGTCCAACAAGGCTCTGTACTTGGCCCTTTACTTTTTTCATTGTACACCTCTTCTCTTGGGGCATTAATTAGCTCATTCGGCCTTCAAAACCACCTCTACGCTGATGACACCCAAATCTGTATTTCTTCCCCTGACTTCTCTCCTTCTATACTATCTTGTGAAACCAACTGTCTTTCTGCTATCTCCACATGGATGTCCCAACACTACCTAATGCTCAACATGTCCAAAACAGAACTTATTATCTTCCCTCCTGCCAAAGTCACCACCTGCCCTCAAATCTCCCTCACTGTCAATAACACCACAATTTCCTCAGTCTCCCAAGCCCGCTGTTTTGGTGTCACACTTGACTCCACCCTGCTTTATTCCTTACATCCAGACTCTCCCCCAGTCCCGTCGACTCCACCTTAAAATCATTGCCAGAATACTCTCTTTCTTACTCAACATGCTACCAAAACTCTTATCCATTCTCTCATCTTCTACCGTCTTGACTATTGCAACCTCCTGCTATCTGGCATTCCTGACACCCATATATCCACGCTTCAATCCATTCTAAATGCTGCTGCAAGACTGATCTTCCTCTCTCACCGCTGCACATCTGCTGCACCATTTTGCACATCCCTACAATGGCTTCCTGTGTTCTCCAGAATCAAATTCAAATTACTCACCCTTACCTACAAAGCCCTCAACAACAACACCCCTGCATACATCTCAAATCTCCTACTCTCCCTCCCGCCCTTTTAGATCTACCTCTGCCCTGCGCCTTGTCTCGTCTCTGATAACCATCATCATCATCATCATCATCATCATTTATTTATATAGCGCCACTAATTCCGCAGCGCTGTACAGAGAACTCATTCACATCAGTCCCTGCCCCATTGGAGCTCACAGTCTAAATTCCCTACTATAGACACACACTCACACACACAGACAGACAGAGAGGGAGAGACTAGGGTCAATTTTTTTATTTTTTTATTGCAGCCAATTAACCTACCAGTATGTTTTTGGAGTGTGGGAGGAAACCGGAGCACCCGGAGGAAACCCACGCAGACACAGGGAGAACATACAAACTCCACACAGATAAGGCCATGGTCGGGAATTGAACTCATGACCCCCAATGCTGTGAGGCAGACGTGCTAACCACTACGCCACTGTGCTGCCACCTATCACTCCCGCCTACAAGACTTCTCCCTTGCTGCTCCTCACTTATGGAATTCCCTACCACGCTCAATAAGACTTTCCCACAGCCTTCAAATCTTAAGATGTTCTTTGAAAACCAATCTTGTTTTTAGAGGTGAACTTATCCTCAATAACACTATCCCAATCTCTACTCTGAGCCACACTCGCTCCTCTTGTTTCAGCTGTGCCCTCTTCTCCTTACAATGTAAGATCTCTAATGAGCAGGGTCCTCCATACTCTTTGTTTTTATGTCTCCATTCATTTTGTCTGCCTTGTCTGTTCTTGTTTTACATATGTACTGTTTTATGTATGTCCTTGTGTTCCCTACTGTACGGCGCTGCGGAGCACTGTGGCGCCTTACAGATCTACAATAATAATAATAATGGCAGCCCAATAGGAAAAAAAATGCAGGTAACCCTGTAACCCAGCTCAAATTAGCCCATTATTGAGGCGACATGCCCACCCTGCTCCCCTGCCCAGCCAGTCCCTGAGAAAGGCAGTAGGACTAAATCACCATTTAGCAGTCAAAAGAGACAGCACACCTCCTACATGTTTTGTCTGGGAGGCCTTAATCACTTTTCTCTGTCTGAATTCTATCTCCGATACCTCTACTTACCATGTGACTAAAGTGAAGCTACAAGTCCATCAAGTAAAAGGTGCCAGTGCAGGCCCACACCCTAGCATGTAATGCAGAACTGGCACATTCGTTTTGTTAATCACCTTTAAGTAGAGTCAAATAAGGGGGGAGGCAGTTAGCAGCAAGACCAGTCACAAGCGGCAATCTCTTTTTAGCTGGGCAGAGAAGCCCCAGGAAAACTGCTGTACAGAGCAGCCACGTGGCTTTAGCTGAGGCAATGAGCCTCTGCACTACCACCATTTAGTACACTCTGCAATTAATTACAGCATGATCGATTTGCAGTGTTATTGTGTACATATATAAAAACATTGTATTAATCATATATGATAATTAAGGTCAAACGGACTTAGGGAAGACAAATGCAATAATAAAATGTTCAACTGATACTACACATATTAAGTGTTGTGTAGTTTTAATGAATTGCAGTTGCACTGTATTTGACAAACATAATCAAGGTCTATTACTGTGATCTTGGATCATGTACTTTAGGGTGTTGTGAGCAGTTGCTGATCCATTACAGTTGTAATTTGATCTCCACTTGGCCATTGCTTTATTATACATCTACTTTCCCGTTAAACGTTTCACAGATGCTCTACAACACAGGTAAGAACTTAATACCTTTATCTTACTATAGAAATTAGTTGATGGTAGCTCTAGGGCCATTCAACAGTTAATCTAGCTTGTGCCAAATGAACTGGAACACAACACAATGACAGATTTTTTTACACATGCATTTGTTTCAATAAACATTTATTACACGTTATTTTATTATACCATGCATTTCCATAATGTATACTGTCCAGCTTTGCATATGCTGGCAATATATAATTTAAATGTAATAAATGTAGATGATTTTGTTCAGGGTGGGGCTCTTATCATTATGCACAACTTCCTATGTATGAAAAAGCTTCACAACAGTAACCCATGATGCATGCAATGAATTCTCAAATAATTTGAGTTTAAAAGAAAAATATGACTGTGTTTCAAATCTTCTATGAAGTGGTGAATATTTATCTTTTAACTGTCTTTAACTGTTATTTATAAAGTTTAAACTGAGCAAATGGTTGTAACCGCTTATGAAGTTGTATATACTTTTGTTTAAAAGTCTGTATTGGTTGTTTATGAAGTGCATTTAGATGGCGTTTTTCATCTTTTGATGGGAGGAGCTGAGTAAAGCTGGGTATGTTGGAGCGTTCCCTGCAGATTGCTGGCTAGGCGCACTCAGGGCCGTAACTAAGGCTGTGCGAGAAGGGCGACCGCCCACTGCGCAACAATGAAGGGGGGTGCAGTGTATGAATATTTTAGGTTAATTTGGTTAAAATTGAGGGTAAGGGGGCACCAGTTTTCTTTTTGACCCAGGTGCTAAAATTTTAAGTTACGGGTCTCTGGACTGCTCCTTATATTACACTCAAATGAAAAAATTTATTTTTGTCTCATCTATAATTTTTATGAGAATCCTTCAGCACTTTCCATATGCAGTGAAGCGCATTTATAGGCAGACAAATACAAATGTAAGGGAAACATTAAAATATAGAAATGTGACTCATGTAATAAAGATAGCCCTGATGTCCCTTTACTATCATGATTTATTTAATATATAAGGCTAAAACTAGCAGTAATTCATTAGAATAATGGAAAAGTTGTAATTATGTGTTAAAATGATAGTAGGCAGGACTTTAAAGTGTTATTTTTATATTTTTTTACCATGTGCATTTCCATTTTTGGAAAGGGTTCCACAAAGTGTTTGCCTGTAAGCACATTCCACATCGGGACCTAGGGATGCAACCAGGGCAAGCAAATAGACTCAGTTGCACAAATTGAGATGAACCATGTGAGCCTGTTATCTATGGTTAGTGAACTAGCCTTTTTGTTTCAACAGAAGATGTGGTCTGAGAACTGGTCAATGGCAAATAATATACTTTGCCAGTGCCTGAAAGGACAGATGGTGGAAGAGGTGTGATCATTTCATGATGGGCATCATAATGGGCACATCTTTAAGGTGTGCTATCAGTTTTGCTGTCAGTAGCTGTACTTGGGCACCCCCTGCTAGACATATGCTACCTATCAAGACAATACTTGGGCACACTCTGCTAGCCAACTTACTACCTGCCCAGTCTACAATTGGGCATCCTCTACTAGCCCACATACTACCTGCCCAGTCTATACTTGGGCACCCCCTGCTAGCCCATGTACTACCCCCCTAACCTATACTTGGACATACCCTTCTCAGGAACATACTACTCCCCCCTTCCCCAACCACTACTGTCCCATCCACTGCTGACACTACCATTACTATCCCAACCACTCAGTGGCGGATCCGGGGGGGGCGATCGGGGCGATCGCCATCCCCTAGCAGGGGCTTGCTGCTGACGGCTGCACACTGTGCAGGTCCGTTCAGCATTGACAGTGTGCTGCCCGGCTGCTCTGATTGTGTTTTAAACACAATCAGAGCAGCGGGACAGCACACTGCCAATGCTGAACGGACCTGCACATACTGTGCAGCCATCAGCAGCCTTAGAAATTAGAAAGGGGGCGGGGCCTAAATCGCCCCCCCTAAAATCGCCCCAGGTAGAGCAGTTGCCTAGATCCGCCCCTGCAACCACTACTGTCCATATCACTACTGCCCCTAACACTACTGCCCCACCAGCAGTCTATTCTGGTCACCACAACAGTAGCTATATGCATACCCAAAAGCAGCCTCCACATTTTCAGGTAAAGTGCCACAAAGGGGAAAATAAAATTGTTGAATAAATTTTCTTTTTGCTTTGGAAAACGTGTATGTGTCTGAAAACAAAAAATTTTTAAGACTTGCATTCAAACAGAACATCATGTTGTCATTAGAAAGTTATCTGTTTGTCAATATGCAAAACAACCCCAAATTATTTATTTTAAAAAGAGGACATAGGGTAGGATGTACATGTTGTAATCATAAATATCTAGCATTACCAAGAAAACTTGGACTGTGGGGGATCTCTTGCAACTTTTGAGTGTGAAGTCTTAGGAAACCATTCATGTATGGAGTATAAAATGTAAATGAATGCTTATTTGGAGCATGCAAGCCTGACGTGACCATAAACCCTATAATGTATTACTAACAATAGCAACCTTTGTACTTAGTGCAACATAACTTCAAAGGCAAAGGTGGAACTACTGCCCGTGCAGCCGGTGCACGGCACCGGGGCGCGTGCCAATAATGGGGTGCGCTGCCTGCATTCATTAAATTAAGAAAATATATTAATAATTATATTTACCAATCTGGCAGCACCAGGGACTCAGTGTCCTCCTCTCTGTACCCTTCTAACTGCATGTCGGGCGTGGCATCATTTTGTCCGTCATTTTCAGTGAGATGCGGCGCAGAGAGGAGCCTCAAGCGTGAAGAAAGAAGACAGAAGAGAGAGCAGAAAGAGAAGAAAGAGGGCCAAGTAAAAGGTAAATAAGGGAAAGGGGGCCATGGGCATAGTGTAATAATAGGAAAACTGTGATGGAGGGTACAGTGTGAAGGTGAAGGGTGCCAGGGGCACTGTGTGATACAGAAGGGTGCCAGGAGGCACAGTGTGATACAGATAGGTGCCAGGGGGCACAGTGTGATACAGAAGGGGACCAGGGGCACAGTGTGATACAGAAAGGGGCCAGTGGGCACAGTGTGATACAGAAAGGGGCCAGTGGGCACAGTGTGATACAGAAGTGGGCCTGTTGGCACAGTGTGATACAGGATGGGCAGAGTGTAATACACAAACAGGCCAGCTTAAAGTGTATGATGCGCCTGAAATGGACTTTGTATCCGACTCTACATCAGGCCCATAATGTGTATTCTATCAAAGTGACATTTTATTCTGTCATTAACTGAACCACGCCTATTTTTTACTCATTAGCATAAGAAGAGATAAAAGTGGTGCAATAAATAGTAATTTAACATTCTAAAATATGAAGTACAAAGAAGGACAATAGAAATGCCACATTACACCAACATTTCCATTCCTCATCTTTTATAGAGTGTGCCCCATAGAGTATTCATAGTAAAACTCGTTATTAGCATAATTGATTTAATATTACTATAGAGATATAATATATTTAATATTAGGCATATGGTACATAAAGAAGTTTTACAGAGCACTTGTCAACTACAAACAATGAAGTGGTAAGTTATGAAGTTCAAAATAGCAAAGTTGCAGTTGAAGTCCTATTCTGTGAGTCATGAGTGTCTAGATTTCCGTTAAAAATGCATTGGATTTGTGAAACTAATTTACGACATTTGTGGAGGAGCAGAAGCTTACACTGGGAAGAACTGGAGTGGAGCGAGTGCTCTAACTCTCATGATTAATTTATGTTTATGCCTTTAGTCTGGGGACGTACCCACATGGCACTATTTATTTCACATCTTGTTTGTCAACTCCAATTTTATATTTTATCCACCAGATCCAGTGTGTCCCTGAGATTCCCAACCCCTGAAAAGCTCTGGTGCCCGTCCTTCTGGGGGTTGGGCATGATTACGAACCTTGGGTGAAGCCTTCGCAGAAGGGCAAAAGGACCCCTAGCCTTGCAGCGAAGGAGGGTCTGAAGACCCATTGTCCCCTAAGGGACCTTTTGGACTCTTTTGAGATGGACCAGTAGTCACCACACCCTTTTGCACTTTATGTGTTTTCATCTGTTTTGAACTTGGGGCATGAAAGCGCTGATCCCGCTCATGATTAATTTTTGCCAGTATTTTAGGAGCATGAAGAAATATAATTTAATGGAAGGGGTAGGTGGCTAAACTTTGATGTAAAATTTCCCTTTTGCACAGTACACTTCATCGGGTTTTTTCACCTCCCCAAACACATAGTCTTATTTCTAGTTTGCAGAGATGTCTCCATAGACCAGACATTAGGCAAGCATCTTGAAGTGTGCAGGACAGATGATAAAGGTGCACTGGTACAAAAACAGAGTGAGCTGCAGATGGCAGTTTGTGGAGGAGCAGATGTTTGCACAGGCTGTGGGAAGGTAATGGGCCAAGTGAGGATATTTCTATAAAGGTACAGAGTACACGCACTGGTGCACCTCGCTATTCTGAGCGATGTAGATGCAAGGTTTCCTTTTGCAGCGTGAGAATATTAAAATTAGGTAAAGGTTTGGAAAAGGCATATTTTTAGGGGTACACCTAGCTGTGCGACAGATCGCATGGTCATTTCCATTGCACAGAAAAAAATCTTGTCCAATACTTTTTGGTGAACCCATTATCACCTTCATGTTTCTACCTTGCAGAAAAACACATTTCTAGGCACACGCTGAGCGATGTAATATAATGCTTAGCGCAAATAAAAGTTTCACATAAAATCAGTACTGGTGTCCCCTCAGTTTCATGATTAATTTAACCCATAAATGAGGTTAACCCAGTGGTTCCCAAACTGTGTGCCTAGGCTCCCTGTGGTGCCTCAGCAATCTCACAGGGGTGCCTCGGCCAGGGCCAATTGTTAGCAAGGAAGGGGACTACTTGGTAATTATTTTGGTTCAGGGGTGCCTTGAAAAAATTATGGAGATCCTAGGGGTGCCTTGGACTGAAAAAGTTTGGGATCCACTAGGTTAACCCATGCCACAGGGGAAAACAGGGTAGTACTAAAGTGGTAGGAGGTTGGACTTGAATGTGATGTCTATACTTTTGCACAGAATAACTTTGGAGGTTTTCAGGTCTCTTTGCGCACCTAGTCACAGCCATGGAAAACCAAGTTTCCTGGCGGAGTGTACTGAGAGCGCTGTGCAAATTACCTCCATATTAAGTAGCTACAAGTTGAAATAGGAAGTGAGGTCCATGTGGGATGGAATTGATATCGTCTCAGCAGGGTGTGGTCAGAGGGTTAAAATCAGCATCTTGTCTATCATTGCAGAGCAGAGACAAGAATATAGACTGATATATACAGAAGCCTTCCATGAAATTCAGGTTGTATAAAGACATTTATATATCTCCCCAGCTTATCAGATTTATACATATAGATGCATACTGCTAAGATGACACATTCATGTCACAAGGGGAAGAAGTCTCGTCATGATGGGGGTATAGTCATAACCCTGGGGGTGTCTAGTGCTTCTGAAGTGCTAGGCCTCCCCTTGCCCTTGTCCCCTTAACTCAAAATCCACATTCATTGCTGCATGCACCAGTGGCAGATGCATATGACACCCAATTCCCGTTGCTTTGCTATAGTTACCGCCCAACCTTTCTATCAACAAAGGTATCCGCGGGCAGGACAGCTAGACAGAGACCTCAAGTCAGGACTGTTCCACATAAATCAGTTGGAAGATATGCATTTATTTTCTGACCTCACTGCTGGGTGCTCTGGATTAATCAGGCAAAGCTGGGAAGAATTGTTGTGTCACAGAAAACTTAGTTACATCTTTTATAAAGAGACAGGAATTATTTTAAATTTTTTTTTTTTTTTTTTTTTAATGGGCCAATTAATAAATAAAAGTGCTTGTAGTGTGTTGTAAAGCTGTATGAAACAGTTAAGAAACAATTATTATTATTATTATTATTATTATTATTATTATTAATTTTTATTTATAGGGCGCCACTAGGTGTCCGTAGCGCCGTACAGGGACAAACGAAATTACAATACGAGGTGAGACAGCACAGTACAGTAAACAATAATCACAGTAACTCAGTGAGCTCAAAGCACAGCTAGAGGGGCGGAGGAGGGGATAAGGGAAAGTCCGCCAACGACGGAGTCCAAGAGGGAAGGCACGGATGACAGGGAGACCCCAAGGGGAGAGGAGGGAGTGAGAGGGGATGCAGGAAAGAGGGTCCTCAAGGAGGAGGGCTTAGTAGCTGGAGAGCAGAGTTAACAGTGGTGAAGACAGGAGGAGAGAATACCCTGCTCAAAGGAGCGTACAACCTAAGGTGTGGGGTAGACAGACAGAGAGAGACACGGGGGAGTGATGGAGGAACGGAGAATAAGGATAATGGGGGAGGAAGAGGCAGAAGAAAAGGTAGGAAGTTAAGTGGGAGACTAGAAGGTTTTAAGAAAAAGGTGGGTTTTTAAAGCCCGTTTGAAACTGGACAGATATGGGGAAGTTCTGATGGAGGGAGGGAGCTTGTTCCAGTGGAGGGGGGCAGCACGGGCGAAGTCTTGGATACACGCGTGGGAGGAGGTGATCAGGGGGGAAGAGAGGCGACGGTCATAGGCTGAACGAAGAGGGCGGGATGGAGCATGAATAGAGAGGAGGGTGGAGATGTAGGGTGCAGTGGAGTTGGCGAGGGCCTTGTATGTAAGAGTGAGGAGCTTGAACAGGATTCTGTAGCGGAAGGGGAGCCAGTGAAGGGATTGGTAGAGGGGGGAGACAGAAGAGGAGCGGTGAGAAAGGAAGATGAGCCTAGCGGCTGCGTTAAGTACCGATCGAAGGGGAGCGAGATGAGAGTGGGGGAGGCCAGTAAGGAGGAGGTTGCAGTAGTCCAAGCGGGAGATGATCAGAGAGTGAATAAGACATTTGGTGGCATCTTGGGAGAGGAAGGGCCGGATGCGAGCGATGTTGCGCAGCTGGAAGCGGCAGGATTTAGCAAGAGAGAGAATGTGGGGGCCAAAGAAGAGAGAGGAGTCGAGGATGACACCGAGGCAGTGAAGTTGGGGGACAGGGGAGATAGAGGTGTTGTCGACAGTGATAGAGAGGTCAGAAGGGGGCGAGGTGTGAGGGGGAGGAAACGGGGAAACAGGGAAACGACTAACAGAGAAACGACTGCTGGGACAACCAGAGGGCAGCGGCAGCAGCTACAAGTCGTTTGGACTTTGGGGTATTATCCCTGTTACAACGTACATGCTGTATTTATTTTGCTTTGAGGTACGCTCCTAGAAGCAGACTAGCTCTGTGGATTTTTTAGACATTTCACTGTCATTTAATAAATGGTATTATGCTATGATTTTATTTTTTTGTACATGTTTTATTGTTGGAGCATGCGGTGAAGTCAGCGACTAACATCCCTATCGAGCTTTGATTGATGTGCTGTATTCAAAGAAATTAGCTTGTAAGCATACAACTAAAGGGGGCCCCTTCACATGGTTATCCTTTATTTGACTATCTGGAACACATCTGGAAGCGGGTCTATCTGCCTTAATATTGTGGATACCCCATTCAACTGTTGGGACTGTACTGCCCTATGTCTATTTCATTTTATGTTACAGCTTTCTGTTTGATGCTGGCATTCCTGTATGTGTGACCCTTTCAGCGCTGTAAGTGATCATTTTGTTATGTATATCTGTTTGGGGAAGCAGGTGACTCCTCTTATGATGACTTAGGCTGCTTTTTGGTTATCATTAGCGCTCATTCTTGATATTATCAATATATATGTGTTCGCTTTCCACCTATTTATCAAGTGAGCAGCAGGATGTTTTCACACAGGTCTAAACGATTAGCCCTAGCCGATTATATTTTCACTATAGGACCTGTCATTACTGATACCAGTGATGAGGACTTGGAAAATGTTATGTCCAATTTGGAGAAAGTTCTCATGAAAGAAAATCGTGTGTGGTGGGAAATAGTGTCATTGGAGAAATATATAGCAGAACATCTCATACCTAAAGGACTTAAAGTTTTAAAGAAACCCTCATTTATGTCCAAATCTCCCTCGTTTCATGATGAGTGGGAATCTATTTTGAATTCCTGCTCCTTTTCTCTCATGGATTTAATCTTGAGAGAGAGAAGGAAGGAACTTTGTTTATTAGAGGAGGAGATTTCAACTTTACAGATGATTATTGCCCCGTTCAGTGATATGGAAGAGTATAAAAGTTTAGAGCTGAATATTGAGAAGAAAATTGAATCAGATTTAAAAGAAACTATCATGAGAAAAAGAAAAAAACTCTATAGAGACAGAAAGGATGTTTTGAGACAGGAGGCTAGCGAGGAATTGAAAGAGGATATAAGTGACCTTAGAGGGAAATCTAGGTGGGACAATGTCCGGAAACCTATGAGAGAGACATTGAGCTCGGGTTTGGAACAAGGACAATTAGATATGTATGCAATACCCAAACCTCAGAGACAACACACCTATAAATATAAGGGAAAAAGGAATCCTAGATCATATAATCAAACTGATCCCTGGCAGCAGGTTCCATATAAGAAAAAGCCTCACGCCAATTTTAGAACTAGGCATGGTTCCATTAATAATAGGAATTCTGATTTCTTCAAATTACCTTTGAAGAATAGGTTTGAGCCCCTAAAAGGTGGGAACTCTAACTATTCTTCACCTAGACCTACTTCTTCCAATGGTCCTTTTTTAGATCAGTGGGACCCACACAAAAGGAAGGGATAATGGATCCCCATATAATGCATGCAAACCCCAAAAAGAAGAAAACCATTAGAGGTACTAAAGGGGGTAAAAATAGGAATTTTAAAAATAAACCTTGTCGTGCAGAGGGTGAAACTGATGGTTTACTCAGTTCTGAGTCTACTAAGGAGATAGATGAAGTAGGGGACAAATGTATGGTCTATAATCTTAGTTCCATTGTACTATCAAAAGAAGAAATGACCCTATTGGATAAGGGACTTAAATTTGCCCCTACTCATGCACCTAACTGTTTTGATAAATTTGTTGATGTTCAGAAATATATAAAGAAATTAACTGTAAAGAAATTCTTCTGTATGAGAGAAATGAAGGGGGCCGATGAGAGCACTACATCTGAGGACATTGAGCCTTCAAAAAAATATAAAAAACGATCCAATTTTTTTCCCCAACATATAAAGGGAGGATTTATTGAGACCTTTAGCAAAATGGTTCTTGATGACATTGAGTCCACCATAGGTAAACATAAATATAAGAAACAATGGAATTTAAATGTAAAAGAGAGACAAGCTTTAAAGGATCTTAAAGACAATAAAACCATCGTTATCAAGCCAGCTGATAAGGGGGGGGGATCATTGTGATGGATCGAATCAAATATGATGCAGAGATACTTAGACAACTGGCTGAGGGAGACACCTATAAAAAATTTAAAGGTGACCCAACCGGGGGTATTTTAAAAAAATTCTCCACGTTGATCACAAAATATTATAATATGGGAGTATTAGAGAAGGACGTATATGATTATATTAACGTAGAGGATATTACTATCCCAGTCATATATGTCCTACCTAAGGTCCATAAAGATAGTCAAAACCCCTCTGGACGACCTATTATCGCTGGCACAGGATCAATTACCTCGAATATGTCAGAGGTGATTGATGGGTTCCTGCAACCTTTGGTCCAAATAACCCCATCCTACCTTAGGGACACTAAAGACTTCTTAGATAAACTGTCGGCTGTTCAATGGAAAGAAAGCTACATTTTAGTTACGGCAGATGTTCGTGCCCTTTACACCATTATCCGGCACGACTTGGGAGTTAAAGCAGTGTCCCATTTCTTGAATACAACTGATATGGCTGAAAATCTTAAGGAATTCATCATTGAATCAATTAGATTCATCTTGAGTAATAATTATTTCCGCTTTGGGGATGACTACTATCTACAATGTATCGGAACGGCGATGGGCACCAGATTTGCCCCTAGCTATGCCAATCTCTTCATGGCGTTGTGGGAAGAATAGTGGCTGAGGAATTCGCGAGGTCTGGGGGCGAGTCTGGTGCTATGGACCCGTTTCATAGATGATATCTTTTTTATATGGGACGGACCACGATCATCATTGAAACAATTTCTTGAGCACCTTAATTCTAACACTTCGAATGTGGAACTCACTTTTGATGTGAATAATCAAACTGTGAATTTTTTAGACATCACAGTATATATTAAAGGGAACACTATTAATACCAAAACCTATCAAAAACCTACGGACCGACCCAGTTATGTTCATTTTGAAAGCCATCACCACAAAAACTGGCTTTCAAATATTCCAGTTGGACAGATGAAACGCCTTAAAAGGAATTGTACTGAAGAAGTAGTTTTAAACCACCAGATAGATGGTCTAAAAAATGATTTTAGAAGTAGAGGCTATAGAGAGGAGTTATTGACAAAATCTGAAAATATAGTCCGGGAATGGGAGGAGAAAGGTCAGAACAAAATGGTATCCAACAAGAAACGGTTTGATTGGGCATTTATTTCACAGTATAACGTGGCACACAGACAGGTGGAAAGTATATTCCATAAATATTGTGCCATTTTGAAAAAAGATCCGGTGATAGGTAGGAACCTCCCAGAGGCTCCACCCTTTATATACAGGAAGGCCCCAAATATCAAAGATAAGATCGTTAGAAGCGTTACGTTTGATGTGGGTCAATCTGCTGTGAAAAGTATTGGATTTTACCGATGTGGTATATGCAGTATGTGTAAGAACACACCTTCAAACTGCATGAAATTAGACACATTTTCTAGGAACACCCAAACCTAAACGGATACATCAGTTTATAACATGTGATTTGTCTAACGTTGTATACGCTATTGAATGTACGTGCCATCTACTGTATGTTGGACGTACAACGAGGCCTTTAAAAATTCGATTAAGAGAACATGTGAATAATATTAAAAAGGGCCTAGAAACCCATTCCCTATTGGATCATTTCAAAAAAATACATAAGTGTAATCCCATACATATTACTAATTTTTGGGGATTGTAGCGTGTTACACCACATTGGAGGTATAAAAACACAATCCAAAGACTAGCAAAGGCTGAGATGAGATGGATCTTTCAGTTGAAAACCCTGGCACCCAGGGGATTAAATGCAGATTTCGAACTTAAGTGGTTTATATGAGTTTGTGTTTTTGTGTGAGGATCCACCTCACCAGCCTTTTTTCCATTCTGATGTCTGTGTTATATAACCTGCACATCATTTCTAGATATCTATATCTTTTGAAAATATCCACTAGTGGCCATGATGAGGGTTTGTCACCACATTATACGATTATATATGGCATTCTTATGGAATGTAAAACACCATTGGTAACACAAAGATGTACCTGGTTACTAATACCCTAGATGTTTTTTATACTACTTTATTTCTTACCATGTTTGTGGCAATATATATGAATTTATTGATGTCTCCCACTTTGAGTAAGATAATGTTCATGTCCGATATTACCAAAAGGAAGGATCCATATGTACATGTGTGAACCGTATGGGTCTTTTCTGAGGAAAACATCTTTTGGATTAATATTATTATGTGATGGGTACAACAGCAGAGTGTATTGCAGCACTATCATGTCCAATTTGATAAATGTTATTTTATTATAATGCACAATTTTATCATTATAATGGAGTTGTATCTTGTGAAATACTAATATGTCATACTTTTTACTTTTTATTTTCGACTATGTCCGTGGGAATATACATGAGTCCATTAACGTCATTACTTTGAGTAAGACAATTCTTATACTCATTATCGCTGAGAGGAAGGTCTCATCTGCGCATGTGTGGACCGCATATTTTCCGAACCTCGTTTTGAGAAAACATGCATTGGAATGCGATCACGTGACCATCACAAATGGGATGTGATTTGCTAATGCGGACCATGTGATTGGACTCAATTATGTTAAAAAGACTTGTTGTTCACTCACCTGTTACCTTGACAAAGAATCTCCGTGATTCAAACCGCGTTGGTTTAACAGGGAAACGACTGCTGGGACGACCAGAGGGCAGCGGCAGCAGCTACAAGTCGTTTGGACTTTGGGGTATTATCCCTGTTACAACATACATGCTGTATTTATTTTGCCTTGAGGTACGCTCCTAGAAGCAGACTAGCTCTGTGGATTTTTTAGACATTTCACTGTCATTTAATAAATGGTATTATGCTATGATTTTATTTTTTTGTACAAGTTTTATTGTTGGAGCATGCGGTGAAGTCAGCGACTAACATCCCTATCGAGCTTTGATTGATGTGCTGTATTCAAAGAATTTAGCTTGTAAGCATACAACTAAGGGGGGCCCCTTCACGTGGTTATCCTTTATTTGACTATCTGGAACACATCTGGAAGCGGGTCTATCTGCCTTAATATTGTGGATACCCCATTCAACTGTTGGGACTGTACTGCCCTATGTCTATTTCATTTTATGTTACAGCTTTCTGTTTGATGCTGGCATTCCTGTATGTGTGACCCTTTCAGCGCTGTAAGTGATCATTTTGTTATGTATATCTGTTTGGGGAAGCAGGTGGCTCCTCTTATGATGACTTAGGCTGCTTTTTGGTTATCATTAGCGCTCATTCTTGATATTATCAATATATATGTGAGGGGGAGGAAAGACTATGAGTTCAGTTTTGGCGAGGTTAAGTTTGAGGAATCCAGAGGACATCCAGGAGGAGATGGCAGAGAGGCAGGCGGACACCCTAGCGAGAAGGGAGGGAGAGAGATCAGGAGAGGAGAGGTAAAGTTGAGTGTCATCAGCGTAGAGGTGGTAATTGAGGCAGTAGGAGCTGATGAGTTCACCCAGGGAAGAGGTGTATAGAGAGAAGAGTAAGGGTCCTAAAACAGAGCCCTGAGGGACCCCGACTGAAGGGGTGGACGGGGGGGAGAGAGACCCAGAGGTGGTGACGGAGAAGGAACGGTCAGAAAGGTAAGAGGTGAACCAGGACAGGACAGGGCCGGAGAGGCCAAAGGAATGGAGGGTGTGGAGGAGGAGGGGGTGGTCAACGGTGTCGAAGGCTGCTGAGAGATCAAGGAGGATAAGAAGGGAGAAGTGGCCCCTGGCTTTAGCAGAGAGGAGATCATTGGTGACTTTAGCCAGGGCAGTTTCAGTGGAGTGAAGGGGGCGGAAACCAGACTGGAGAGGATCAAGGAGGGAGTGTTCAGAAAGGTAGGAGGAGAGACGGCTGCAGACGAGCCTCCCGAGAATTTTGGAGGCAAAGGGGAGAAGAGATATGGGGCGATAGTTAGAGGGAGAAGTGGAGTCAAGATTAGGTTTCTTTAGAATGGGGGATACGAGAGCATGTTTGAAGGAGGAGGGGAAGATGCCGGTGGAGAGGGAAAGATTAAAGAGGTGAGCGAGGTGGGAGCAGGTGGTGGGGGAAAGGGAGCGAAGAAGGTGGGAAGGGATGGGATCCAGGGGACAGGTAGAGGGGGGAGGATGAAATGAGAGAGTGGACTTCCTTGCCCATGGTGGGGCGGAAAGAGTGGAGGGGAAGGTGGCTAGGGGGGAGGATGGAAAAGTGGGGGGGTGAATGAGAGAGTGGAGGAGGAGATTTCAAGTCGGAGGGCCTCAATTTTAGAGGAGAAAAAGGAGGCGAAGTCAGAGGCGGTCAGGGAGGAGGGGGTGGGGCCAGGAGAGTGCTGAAGGTGGCGAAGAGACGGCGGGGTTAGAGGATTGGGAAGAGATGAGGGACTTAAAGAAAGATTGTTTAGCGAGTGAGAGGGCAGAGCTGTAGGATGCAAGGATGAATTTAAAGTGGAGGAAGTCAGCCAGGGAGCGGGATTTTCTCCAGTGGCGTTCAGCGGTATGGGAGCATTTTTGGAGGAAGCGGGTAAATTTGGAGTGCCAGAGTTGGGGTTTGGAGCAGCGAGGATGGACGGAGTGGGCAGGGGAGACCGCGTCCAGAGCAGAGGTGAGGGTGTGATCGTAGAGGGAGTCCGCCTGTTTGGGCAGGCCAGGGAGGAAAGGGGAGAAAGGAGGGTATCGAGAAAGGAGGACAGAGATGCCGGGTTAAGGGCGTCGAGGTTGCGTCTGGACAGAGTAGGTTTGGGCAGGGGGAGGGGAGCAGGAGAGAAGGAGAGAGGGAAGGAGAGGAGATGGTGATCGGATAGAATGAAGGGAGAGATGGAGAAGTCAGAGAGACTACATAGGTAGGAGAAGACCAGATCAAGGGAGTGACCAAGGCAGTGGGTAGAGGAGGAGGTCCATTTGGTAAGACCAAGGGAGGAAGAAAGGGTGAGTAATTTGCTGGAAGCAGGGTCGGTGGGATTGTCCATGGGGAAGTTAAAGTCGCCGAGGATGATGGAGGGGAGGTCGGAGGAGAGGTGGTGAGGAAGACAGGGAGCAAAGTTGTCAAGGAAGAGGGAGGTGGGGCCAGGGGGGCGGTAGATGACAGTGACATGTAGATGGATGGGGTAGAAGAGGCGGATGGAGTGGGCTTCAAAGGAGGAGAAGGAGAGAGAGGGTTCAGGGGGAATGACACGAAAAGTACAGGTGGAGGAGAGGAGGAGGCCAACTCCACCGCCTGGGTGGGCACCAGGCCTGGCGGAGTGGGTGAAGGAGAGACCACCATAGGAGAGGGCAGTGGGGGAGGTAGTGTGTCAGAATCGGAGAGCCAGGTTTCAGTAATGGCAAGAAGGTTAAGGGAGTTGGATAAAAAGAGGTCGTGGATAGCAGTCAGTTTGTTATGGACTGATCTAGCATTCCAGAGGGCGCATGAGAAAGGGGGAGAGGAGAGGGGGGAGATGGGGATGAGGTTAGCAAGATGGGCAGTGCGTGGGGGAGGGTGGGGAGGAGCGGAAGAGGTAGGGCGGGGGGAGAGTATGGGTATGGAACGAGAGCAGGGAGGCATAGTAGGGTGAGAGAAGGGAGGGTGTCAAAGCGGGTGGAGGGAGGAGGAAGGGAGAACAGGGGCGAAAGGGATGAGGTCGGCTAGAGAGGCCTAGTATGACGGAGCAGAGAAAAGGCAAGGAGGGCTAGGGAGACAAAAACAGAAAATAGGGCAAGGGAGGCAAGGAGTAACAGAACAGTGAGATAAAGAGGACAGAGAATAACAGGAAGAAAAATAACAGGGAGATTAGCAATGTGGAATACAATAGCAATGTGGAATACAATAGCAATGTGGAATACAATAGCAATGTGGAAGACAGTAACAAAGTTAGGGCGTGGAAGGTATTGAACAACAGGCCAGAGATATAATAAGGACAATGAAACAGGTAAGAATAAAACAGGTAAAAATAGTAACAGGTAAGTGTAAAATAAGGACAAAAAACAAAACAAAATAAATGGCAGGTAAAATAACATCATGTAAAAATAATAATATAAAAAATAATCAGGTAAAAATAATAACAGGTGAAGATAAAATCCGGTAGAATAGTAACAGGTACCAATCAAGTCTGAGGAATCTAAGTAGTTGCAGGAGCAGATCAAAGGGGTCCAGCGATTAGGAGGTAGGCACAGGAGACGGAATAGACCGAGGGGTCCAGTGGTAAGGAGGGAGCAGAGTTCCAGAGGGACGATATGGCTAGTTCGGAGATCAGTCCCGGAAGGCAAATAAGAAGGCAAATAAACAATGTATCCTGAACTATTTAAGAAGCTAAGCTGAGCAAGAAATAGTCTCTTTGTCTCACTCCCATCCACAGGTACACCTGATATCTGCCACTGCAGGGAAAACGGTCACATTCCTATAGTTGGAGACTTTAAAGGCCAGGTTAATCTTTCCTTGCTGGTGATGACGACTGCAGTGATGCACATTTATGAAAAATGTACTGTAACCCATAGCAACCAATCAAATTCTAGAAGGCATTTTTATCTAGTGCAGTTTAAAAAATGAAAACAAATGTCTGGCTGCTATAGGTTATTTAACCTTTTTTTTTCATAAATGTCCCCAATATGTTTTATTTTATATGTATTATAATAACCCTTTCCTATTATGAACAGTAAAAACCTACATGTAAACACAAATTATCAAGAATATCCCCCTGGGCTAACTCAGCACATTTTAAACAAAATAACATAAATAGGAGAGGGAAACATAAAACAAGGGGGAACAAATGCAGTTAAACCCCATGGAGCGTTCCTTAGTCCAATATATTACACGGCACCTTGAGAACATTGCAGAAAATGTCGGAGTCCCAACTTCTCCAAACATATGCTGCCTGTAGATAAGTAAGGAATCTAAATATGGAATGGAAATGTTAATTACTGCGGTAATACCATTACACCTCAAGTGAGCACATCCTATCGCTTAGCTCTGTGACAATGGGGGGGAAGGAGAGAAACACAGCAAAACAAGGAAATACTAATCCCTCCTTGTTTATTACAACACTTCAATTGTCTTCCAGTCTGTCTGTCTGAATAAACCTCATCCACTGTTCTAGTGAGTAGTAACTGCTGATCGATCTACTGTGCCCTTCACAGGTATTACAGGCACAATCCTGTCTTGTTTTTTCATCAAGTCAACATTGTTTAGGACAATAATATTTGCAAAACGGCGTTACGCCTCCAGGGCACTGATACACCCTGATTATCGATGGGAATGAGCAGGCAGTGAATTTAGGCTGTTATACAGAAGCTACATCCTGTAGTGTTTATTTACTAACAGATATGATCAGCTCTTACAGCTAATGTGCAAAACAGCACTGCACTGCATATTCATAATCCCACAACAATATAGAATTCTACAGTACAATCGGTCCTGGTAAATAATAAAAATAATTATTATTTATTCATTTTTAGTTATCAAAAAGGACAAAAAGCTATTTCTTCTTATTGACTTTAAAATAAATTAAAGGGTTATATTTTGTTCCATGAATTAGTTGTTAATTACAATTATTGTAATTAAAATCATTTTGATTTGCTAAAGGCTTACATTTTCACCAGATTGTTAGATCTGTCTTTGGGTCTTGCCCAATGCAGTTTCAACAAGATGTTTGTTTCATATAGAGCTGCGTTTTACACCACAATCTTCCTGCATCAGTGTGACAGGAGCCTAATTACTAAACTGTGCTGCAAGGAGACCCTGCTCATTCCACTTTTTATGTCCGTGGCTTCCGCTTGTCTCCATTCACATCATCATGCAGTATTATGATAGGCAGCCCTGTCCTAACTTGCACAATATTACCTGTGCACTGGACATTCCCTCCAACAAGATCAGCAGAGTCATTTCCTGAAATAATATGTGCTACTCTGAGTATCCTAATGGTTTGTCTACAGGTTGTTCAATGCATTTCGGCTTCAAAACAGGGGACGGCCAAAACAAAACTAGATACAATAAGGTGCTCAGAACCTCATTGTTTCTTTTTGGTTTTGTTTGTTTGTTTGTCGTTTGCAAATTTGGTTGTACAAGATGTGATTACACATCTGACAAACTGGTGGAAAGTGAAACTTTTATCACCCGTCCTCCACCCAGTCTGCAAGGTGAAAATCGTTAATCACTTCCAGTTTGCTCCAAAGTCACTTTATTTAATACACCTGAAATTTTACAAACCATTTATTTAATGTGACTTCTTTATTACTGAAAATCTTCAAATTGTAAGTGCAAAGCAATATTCAAGTTACTATCAGCTATTTATAAAACACTTCACATCACAGTGCAGAATACAGGAGGGATGTAAGGAATCACATGTAAAGGAAAGTAATGTTAGAGGAGAAATTCCACTGCTTGTCTTATTTCAGTAGGCACATGCAGAAGTGGAACTAGCGAGCCGTGCAGGGAGGTGGGGAGAAGGAAACCGGGGCCCCCGACGCTATGCAACTGCCATGCAGCGGGCCCCATTATCTGGCACCTGCCGCACCAATGGTAGTCCCACCGCTGGGCACATCTGTGCCTCAAGCAGAAGGGAATTTCTAATACTAAAGCTACCATGTCACTTTGCTAACGCTTGCGCCACCAAATTCCTGCTGCACAGCTTTAGCCCTGTTTTGACGTGTGTTGCGTCTGCGCCTCACTGCGACTATGATGTATTTACATGGTCACACCTTCACAAATCCGTGTTCCTCCCATTCTCTCGTAGTGAGTCGCAAGCTGTCGCGAGTGTTAATTGCGTCCAAGATGCAGGCGGATTTGGTGCTTTCTGCACATGCGTGGTAGTGTTTTATGCTTGATGCACCTAAAACGGACTTTGCGTCTGAGTCTCAATGAGGTCCTTTATCTGTTCAGTTGTAGAGGGTGGGGGGAAAAAAATGTAAAACATTTTTTTTTTCCATATCTGATGGGATAGGTTGGAGACTAAAACTCGGATCCAACAATCTGTTAGGAAATTAAACCTCTAGTAACTACACCCTTATAATGCATAAGCCTAATTATGAAAGACAACAGATGCATTCTCATAGATGGCAGCATTTTAAATAATTTCTCCTGATACTGCTGCTGAGCAGGTAAATTTAAGCATGTTACAAATGGTGCATACTAGGAAACTACATCCTACATCATGGCATGCTAATTCAACTTGGTTAGAACGCTGTTTTGGGGGATTTTAGAAGGTACTCTTACAGCAAATATTACATTATAAACTTTGGATTATAGGGATAGATAGAGAACTGCATCCAATATAAAAAAAATTGGAGGAATTGTACAGTATGGCTGGTAAGTATTTACAGCAAAATTCTCTGAGGACTAATCTTCAAAACCTAGGACTGACCATGAAAATTAGGGAGAGTTGGCAACTATTCTTTTTTTTTTTTTTTTTTACAAAGGTCCTCGACAGTTCACTATACATGACACCTTAACTATCACTCGGTTACACTATTATTACCTCTTTTCCCCACTGAAACAATGAAAGCTGGATATTATTTTTTTACAATTGCCCTATAAAGTAAATATTATAGTCGATGATGTTTATAATGTTTAATGTAAACATTTTGATGTTTTGTCATTTTAGAGCATATGCTTGATGGAGACAGCTATCTTGAGAGCTTATGTTACTGGTAGCTAGTGAACTGATAGGCTAATAATTGGTTCGGCCCACACAATGCATGCAGGTGATTGGGATGTTTAAAGTTTCTTGTACAGGAATAATGATAACATTTGTATAATAAGTTTCCATTACAATTTTATTTATTCTTAACCAACAGACTACAAATAGGGAGGGTGATATATTCCCCTGAAGGGATGCAAATACTAATTTTGCATAGAAATGTAGCTTTTAATGTATACACTGTGTACTAGAGCTGTACAAAGCAGCACAAGTTGTGAAGTACAGCACTATCCAGCAGTGATTGTAGCACACAATAGTCTTGCTTCCATCTTTCCCCCTTTTAACTATACATAATAGAGGCAACCATTGTGATAATGCCACCCCAGTGAATTCTGTCTCAGAGATGTACATAGTTCCCAGTGATCTGACAGTATTGTCATAAGTGTTAGTTCAGCTTAAGCAGAGTACACACCTCAAAGTTTACAGCCAATTATTGATTATCGTTCCTAAACCCATTATATCATTTCATTTGATATTTAAACTGAACTAAAAATCTCATTCAATGATGGAACAATCTAGTTCCAATCCTGCAGTGTGTAAGCACTCACGACCGGCAGTGTCCATAGATATCTATGGAGTGTACGGAGTCACGTTCTATTCAGCCGATGAATATGACAGATGAAGAGCACAGATCTCAAGGTAAATTGTGTAAAACGTGTACAGTGTGTACACATGAACCAGCATGCTGAGTGGGACTTTTTTTTTTCGGTTGTTGGTAAAATCATTAAAGATGTTGCATCTGAAGAAAATTGTTTGTAATGTGTATCCAACCCAACAAACAGCAGCCTCCATTCTCCATTGTGTACCTCAATGATGTTCCTTCTTCATTGATGTCACTAACACCACATACCTCAGCGATGAGCTTAGTAAACTTACAATCTGCATGTTCATGAATATTGGGCACAGTGGCCTAGTGGTTAGCACTTCTGCCTCACAGCACTGGGGTCATGAGTTCAATTCCCAACCATGGCCTTATCTGTGTAGAGTTTGTATGTTCTCCCTGTGTTTGCATGGGTTTCCTCCGGGTGCTCCGGTTTCCTCCCACACTCCAAGAAAAAAACATACTGGTGGGTTAATAGGCTGCTATCAAATTGACCCTAGTCTCTCTCTCTCTCTCTCTCTCTCTCTCTGTGTATGTTAGGGAATTCAGACGTAAGCTCCAATAGGGCAGGGACTGATGTGAATGAGTTCTCAGTACAGCGCTGCGGAATCAGTGGT
This sequence comes from Mixophyes fleayi, assembly GCF_038048845.1. Taxonomy (NCBI): domain Eukaryota; kingdom Metazoa; phylum Chordata; class Amphibia; order Anura; family Limnodynastidae; genus Mixophyes; species Mixophyes fleayi. The sequence goes on along the minus strand of NC_134404.1, from coordinate 59,354,153 downwards.
GCCATATAAATAAATGGTGATGATGATGACTACAAATCACAGTCTCCGATCTCTTGTCATTTTTATTGGTTTAGCCCACAAACTGGCTGCCTCCACTGTATATATGGAAGGAATATATTTTTTTTCTTCTATAATATGTGCAAAATGTCTCTTTTTGGTCATGTACACCTGTGTTTGACTAGAAAGGTAGAACAGACACGAGGGGTGAAGTGAAGAGAAAATACAGTGCAAGAAAGATGGTGAATAAGCCAATAACTGCCAGAAGAAATCAGATTTGGAGTGAGGATGCCTGGGATGAAAAAGAAGAAGTGTTAAAATGAGAAAGCAGTGGATGTGTGTGTAAGATAGGATGATAGAATGATATGCCGAGGAAAGAAAGCAAAGCCTGGTAGAAAATAATACATGGCGGCTTCAGAGGAAAGTAGACAAACATTAAATTACTCCAGCATTTCCACTGGGAACGTTTGTTAAATCTAAATTAGTATCTACTGACTGTGCATCTGACATCTATTTTACATGTTAGCCTGTGATTGAAAGCTGAGCTCTTCCTCTCCTGCAGTCTGTGATTTCCTGCTCTCTTTCCTCTTCCTCTCCTCTTCTCTTATTCCTCTGCCTTCCCATTTCATCTTTCTCCTGCTTTTTATCTTGTTTTCCTTGCTTTCCTCAGGAGATCCCTTTATCTTCCTTTCTTCCTCCTAGGACTCATCATTCAGTATATTCCTTCATTTTGTAGCACTATCTCACATGCTATTCTTCCACTACTAATGTATCTTTTCCTATTGTCTTATCTCACTTCTCCTCTCTCATTGTCACATTCTGTATCTCTCTGTCATTAATGACATATCTCTCTCACTCTCTGTCCTCAGTCACATTCTTATTCTCTGTCTCTTCGTCCTCTCTCACATGTTCCTGTATGTCTCTATCCTATCTTACATCTCTTTCCATCCCTCTCTCTCTCTCTCTCACTCTCTCTCTCTCTCTCTCACTCTCTCTCTCACACACACACACACACACACACACACACACATCCTCTCTGTCCTCGATCAGATTCTTACTCTCTGTCTCTCTGTCCTCTCTCACATGTCCCGTGTATGTCTCTGTCCTATCTTACATCTCTTTCTATCCCTCTCTCTCACTGTCTCTCTCTCTCTCACACACACACATCCTCTCTATCCTCAATCACATACATTCTTACTCTCTGTCTCACCTCCACCTCTCCCTCTGTCCTCTCTCACATCCTATGTGTATTTGTATGTCTCTGTCCTCTCTCACATGTTCCGTGCATGTCTCTATCCTATTTTACATCTCTTTCCATCCCTCTCTCTCTCACACACACACACTCTCTCTCTCTCTCTCTCTCTCTCTCTCTCACACACACACACACACACACACATCCTCTCTGTCCTCAATCACATTCTTACTCTCTGTCTCACCTCCACCTGTCCCTCTGTCCTCTCTCACATCCTCCGTGTATGTGTATGTCTCTGTCATATCTCACATCTCCCTCTAACTCTCTCTTTACTCTCTCTCTCTCTCTCTCCCTTTTACTCACATCTGTCTGTCTGTCTCTAGCTCTAACTCTGATCTCTCTCATTCCCTCTCCCTCTCTACCTCTGCATGTCTCTTATACCTCTTTCCTATGCTTCTTTTTTTTATCTGTCATCTCTCTCTTTTTACCGCAATTACTACCATTGTTCTCACTAGTCCACAGCTGCTTCCATAGCTTTTTCTATATTTTACATACAAGTTACAGTATTTTAAAGTTTTACATTCTCCCGTGTTTTTATTCCCTCTGAGTTCTTAGGACTTTCTCTTAATGCCATGACCGGTAAATTAGTCGCTTTACTGTATTTACACTCTGTTCTCACTCACCCAAGCCTCACTCATTTCCTAAACAAATATTGAGTTTTTTTTATTATTTTCTCCTGAGCCATTATTGTGTTTTATTTAAGTTTATTGACCAATACCCGGCTGCATGAAAAATACAAAAATCCTCGGGGTGTCGGTGGCCCCTGGCAGTATAATCTGTCTCTCCACGTCTCTCAAATCGAGAGATGGAGCCGAGGGAAGCTAGTCCTTATTTACTAATGTTCTGCAGTGACAAACGTCAGGGAAAGTGCTGAATCAGCCTAATGTGAGCAGCTCTGCCATCACTTTACACACGTGTCTTCGCAAGATCTGTTATTCCATCTTTACTAGACATTACTTCTTATGGGTCCTTTCCTGTACCTGCTCCAAGCCCTACATTTCTTTTGTTATTCATTTTATTTTTAACAAGTTAAATTAAAGTATTCTCTCACTACCCATTCCCCACACTGACTCTTATCATATGCGGCGTTCAGGCGCTGATAGTGTTTGACACATATGAGATGATTACTATTAACATCTAGTTCAACTGAAATATATACAACATACACTCGTACACTACATGCGTGCCTTGTCTCTACCACACACAATCATACAATATCACATATTTTCAATATGATTGTGCATGTACATTACACACACACACACACACACACACACACACATATATATATATATATATATATATATATATATATATATATATATATATTATGTACAAAATATTGAAAATGTATGTGCGGTATTTGTATAGATGCGATGTTTGCTTCCAGGCATTGCGTTGCATGTACATTTAGAGGTGAAAGCTTACACGTTTAGATATATAAAGAAGAGTTGGAGCTGTTAGATACAGATGAAGGAACACAATATTACACATATATGTTGTATAAATAGGACAACAATAACAGACTTGAACAGTTCTGCCACATACATGAAACCGTATGTCTTGGCTTTCCTTCATACACTTAAACATATTTATGAGTGGAGAGTTGTGATCCTGTGTTTTGTGCATCAAAGACACGCACAGGTTACAACCATTAACACATATAACACACGAGTAACCCTCACAAAATCTGAGTATTAGTAATGCACCTGCTGCGGTGTATGTATCATATACTCACTACAAAAAAATTAATTCCTGACGCTACTTTCATATTATACTGTCAATCAGAGATAGATAGATAGATAGATAGATAGATAGATAGATAGATAGATAGATAGATAGATAGATAGATTGATACTTAGGTACAGAGACAGATTACTGGTCATGCTATAGTAATGCAAAACAAATGGAATGATTGGCTTTCAGATGAAAGGAGCACCCGGTCATCTCATGTATTTAATCATTTCATTGAGAGAAAGAACCAGTTGCAGATAAACAGGTTTGACATGATTCAGTTCTTCCCTCTAGGGAAAGTTCTCTCTCAAACATACACATCAAACATGTAATGCTCATTTTATCTGCTTGTCCTGTGACTCTTTTAATTCATACTGTAACAAAAATACAACTACAACATAATAACATTATTTGAACTATTTTCACACACAACCCCAGGAAAAAAAACACAAACACATAAAAATAATAAAAACAAGCTACGACTGTAAAGCCGGACACGCAAAAGTCTAATATTTAAGATAATACTTCTCAGTAAAAAAAACTTTATAGGTAGGCTTTATATGAATATCATATATATATATATATATATATATATATATATATATATATATATATATATATATGTGTGTGTGTGTGTGTGTGTGTGTGTCTGTGTAGATACTTTGCAAAGTGTATATTAAATGCATGTCATGATTACACTGCTGTTTAATCATTATTACCTCATCTTGGTACTTTTAGTTGAACCTGGTTCATAGACCTTGTTGTTCATCATCATTGCATAAAGGATGCGAAGTATAAAATATGTATACTAGAGCGATTTTATTGTTGTGCCTGTTAATGTGCAATTGGTTATTTTTACATTGAATCCATTATATTTATCTTATGAATAAATACAATGTCAAATAACTGTGATCGGTGATTAATGAACTTCACCCTCTACAAGTTGTATTTATTCATCAGTTGAATATATATATATATATATATATATATATATATATATATATATATATATATATATGTGTGTGTGTGTGTGTGTGTGTTTTCTAACTCAGTTCGGTCAATATTTAAAACCGTTTTTACACTAATGCCATGCACAGTTGATACATTGTTGGAATGTAATATTTACATTACATTACCTAGTAAGAATAATATTTGGAGAGAATACAAATAATCTTATCATTCACAGATTGTTAAAATTATACCAAAAAACAATCTTCAGTCAGTCATACAACATAGATCAACATCGGTGTGGGGAAATAAAATCATGATAGAAGGATGCATTATTGTATTATATATACTGAGCTTTATACTAAATTATAGTCATAGATTATCCACCGAAGATTTCTTTAAGCTGCTCTTTTCATCGTTTTATGCAAAAAATAAATGAATACAAATAAAATAGTAGCTGATAATCGTTAGGAAATATTAAACATTCAGATATGGGAGAGGGTGGATGCACAAGAGAGAGATACATTTAAACCCCATTTAGGCTGATAATAAGAGGCAGTGATGTTTGCCTGTTGCTAGTGATACTGACAGCTGGTGTCGGTCAGGTTACGTCAGTACACACTTGTCTTTTAGACGCTGTCAGACTCCCTGTTAAATGTATAGGGACACAATAGGGTCAGCCTGGACACTTGCCCTTAATGTCCCTAAGCCTTCAATTCCTATTGCTTTCGTCTCACCCTGTCTCGTATTTGTTTTGAGATGTTAAGGGTCTCTCATTCATTCTGATGCTAAACAAAAGATCCATTCATCCTCCCTAACCTTGGCTTTTCTCTTTCCTGATCTCTGTTTATTAATATATCTTTTATCCTGCCCAATCCCGTCCAGAGCTCAGTGTATGTTTTAATTGTGCCCTGCCATCTCTCTCCTAACAACACAAGTACTGGGAAAGACACACACATCATGTATCATTTAACTATTCCGGGGCAGCAGATGGATAACAGCCATATTCTAATGAAAATCCTCTTCTAACAAAAGCCCACATAATGAATTTATTCCAAGAACTCCTCAGACTGCTAATTGTTTGACACTAAATGCTAATCCACTTCTTATATTGGAGGATAAATCAGCTGTTCTCAGATGCGCAGCTATCATTTTTTCATGTCTCTTTATGCTTCCTTTTTACAACTCATTACTGTGCCCTGATTATCGTTCGGCAATAGGAAAAGCACGTTACAGGAGAGACAGCAAACATTGCATTGACAAGCATCTGAAGATTTTGTATACTTAATAAAAAAAAAAACACCTGTTGACATTTATAACTATCAATATTTTGAAGAATCAGCTAAAGTATATTAGTAAATGTGCTCCCACATTTCAACAATTCACAACAGTAAACATGTATTGTTGGTCTATTCAAAGCTTCAACAATGTACTTAACATTACTAAACAAAATACTCTTGCTGCTCACTTAATCATATATGTATACGTGTGTAGCTGAGCGTTTGTATATTTATATATATATATATATATATATATATATATATATATATATATATATGCATGTGTGTGTGTGTATATATATATATATATATATATATATATATAGATGCATATATACATATATATATATATATATATACATATAGATATCATCATCATCACTATTTATATATATATATATATATATATATATACATATGTGTGTAAATATATATATATATGTATATATATATATATATATATACATACATATATATATATATATATATATATATATATATATACATATATATATATATATACCTACCTCTCTCTCGCTCTCTCTGTATATATATATATATATATATATATATATATATATATATATATAATCGGTGTGCGTGTGTGTATAAATAAAATACATAGATGTGATCATTTACAACTTATACTTTACAACCCCTGACTGACAGGTAAGGATTAAGTGGAAATAAACTTATAATTAAACTATATGGGTGTTTTTTCACAAATAACTATAATCAAGCTTAGCATTTTTGGTTTACAAAATCAAAACATATATATTTCGATAATAAATGTTATACTCTAGTGAGGTGTAAGGTATGTGATGCAATAAGATACGAATATTTAATGAACTAGTCAAAGGATACACTTTTTGCTTGTCTGATATCGCTCTGCCATTCAGTTATCTATTGGTAGCAGGTATCAACGTATAATGCACAGCTCACACGTAACGTTTTAACGACAAGATTGTCTTTATTCAAAAGATCGTTGTTCAACAAAAAAGAACATCGTTTGAGTAGATAAAGGGAGATAAAAGTGAGTACAGTCATTTTCCCTACTACAAGATGCCTTTCAGTCACGTTTTCTGTTTAGGTAAAGATTAATCCTTCACTATTCTTTCACTAAACAGACCCTAAAAAGTATAGCCAACTGCCTATTTATTTATGTATTTATTTATTTATACAAAATAATATTCTTTTGAGGGGTAAAAGTAGAGATACATTGACGTTCATTTGTTTTAATAATAAAGCTCTCAGCGCTAAATCCTTTTGTCAGAAAACCAGATTTAATGGCAAAATATCTAACACAGCTCCCACTACCCCGCAGCAAAATAACTGTGCAAAATAGGTAAGGTTGGCAATAATACTAATTAATAAATTCTTAAATAATTTAATATCAGTTCCTTCAAAAATTCGAGGTCAGAATCACATAGAAATCAAAGGCAAATTCATAAACATCAAAATCAATAAATAAAGTGTTACTGTCCGAATTGGTTAGCTAAAAATGAAAAGGATGAACTTGTACAATTCTTACAATTCGTCCTGACAATTACTTCCAGCTATCCGCATGGCTTGGTGTAGAACATAATTAGATTGTGCCCTTCAGAAAAAGGAAGTGCATTATTCTGCGAGAAGTGCACAGGTAAGTGGGTCCAAATATGGATTGTTCCTCTCTCCAATCCTTCCTAGTACCTTTTTTGGGGGGGCAGTCAGTCTGTACATGCAGCAACACAGTTCAAACTGCAATTTCCTTTTTCACTTGTAGTCTTCTTACATGGCTGTGGTATGTGCAGAAGAATAAGGGTCTAAACCAGCTTTAGTCATGCCAGGAAACAATATGTAGGCAACCGGAGGCTGCAAGTTAGACGTAGACCATGCTGTACAGTTACAGGGTACCACATACCCAGGGTTGGTTGGAGAAGGGTGGGTGTGAGTGTGCTGGCTAGGACAGCTTAAGCCCCCAAATGCACCGTTTTGGTATCCCAATGTCGAGGCATAGGGAAGTGTGCTTGTAGTCAAGGTGTGTGGCATCTCTGTCATCTTCTGTATGGCAGAAGAGCTAAACTGACTTGGGTCCAGTAAAGAATAAGGTGCTGATGTTGGTGGCAAGAAAGCTCTTGCTTTGTCAGAAACCCCTAGGATGGATTCAGCGGCACTCATGGGAAGTCCTGTCTTAAGTGGGTCATGATCTCCAAGGTAGGGCAAAGGAAAGACATATCTGTCTTTCTTTAAAAGGTTCTTGGGTTTGCGCCTTGGTCTATACTTATAATCAGGATGTTCCTTCATGTGTTGCGCCCTCAGTCTTTTGGCTTCATCTATGTAGGGTCTTTTTTCGGCTTCAGACAGAAGTTTCCATTCGGCTCCAAGTCTTTTACTTATTTCCGAATTGTGCATCTTTGGATTCTCCTGGGCCATCTTCCTCCTTTGCCCTCTGGACCACACCATGAAAGCATTCATGGGTCTCTTGATATGGTCAACAGGCTTAGACATGGTACTGTTCAATCTCTGCGACCAGCTATAGCCAACTCCAAAGTCCCCCCCTTCTCTTATCCTTTTGAAAGTGAAGAATGAAGTCTTAACTAATCATACCAGATATTCAGTGGAGGAACAAAAAGATCTTTAAGTCAACCGCGACTTTCCCACCGAGCGATTGTGTGGGTTCTCTTGATAGTGGAGCAGGTATAAAACAGTCAAGATCCAGGTGTCCTATAGGTCCAATAAAGCTCTTGCTTGAGGTCCAAGGTGTGTGTGCGTGTTTGCCTGTCTGTGATAAAAAGACAGGGGAAGGAAGAAAGATAGGAGGAGAGAAAAAGACTCATACAGATTATTTTCCTACTTCTTCCTGAAGGTGTCTTGTTTAGCAAAGCACCTTGCTGGGAATGAGGAACAGCGCATAGAAAAATACACTGAGCCAAAAGTGGAGAAGTTCAAAGCCTATTGCTGCTTAGTACAGCATGCCATCTAGTAATCAAAAGGGTTTACACCCCTACGATAGACACCCAATCAGCTTTCAGCTCAAACTGAATACCTTCCACACCAAAGCACCATCCGCACACAACACTGAGAGAACAGGAGGGAGAGAAAGGGAAAACACTAAATAGAGCAGATTAGGGAGGCAGCTATTGTTAGTTAATCCACTAATAGAAGCAGTCAAAACTCCTCAGCTCCTCCTGCTTTTATATGAAGTGTGTTAGGTGAGGAGTTTAGTGTCAGAGGGAGTTGGGGCACCTCTACTGTGCTCAAAGAGGTATCAGTATGGTAAGCAGGTCTGCACCTGAGACAAAAGGGTTAATAAGATACTACACTTACTTGTCCTAGATGTTAGCCGCTACAGTATGTACAAAGAAAAAGTCAAAGAGAGAAATGGCTGCAGGCAAGAATATTGGAAGCGAAACGTGTGCATATAACGACAGATGTATGATATATATATTTATATTATTTACATTGCATCCACATGTGTCTAGAAATGTAAGTGCGCCTATACTTATAATTCTAAATATATATATATATATATATATATATATATATATATATATATATACTTAAATACGTAGTGAATAATACTATATAATATATATAGATAATTAGCTTTTTTTAAGCGTTTTTGTTTTGTTCACTGAGATATTTACATACACAAATACGTTAATACGTTAATATGTAAACAAAATACAAACACACACACGCAAACTATATACATCTATTTATTCCTCGCAGTCCCTAAGTACAATGCAAAGCTTGCATAATTTTTTTTTTGTTTCGCTTAATAGATTTAAAATTACAACTCAGTGCAATATTCTATCAGTTTATTGGGGGGGGGGGGGGGGGGGGGAAGCGTATCTTTAATTAAAAATGCCCTTGGGAAGAATACTTGTTAAATGGAAACAATTATTGTCATCTCCACTGGGATATTCATGGTTTCGCAGTGCGTCTGCACCTGCCTAGTTAAAAGATCTGTCTCCTAACCCCCCTAAAACGGGAGAAGAAAAAAATAAATTGACCTTCTGATATTGTTAAATTGTTCGGTGTCCTTCAATACGCATTCTTCGGGAAATTACTCAACTACGCTTAAAAAAATACAGCCCCGCTCCTTGTGACAAGTAATTAATCTATTGTAAGAAAATAAAAACATCTTTACGACCTTTCTATTTAATTTCTTTATAGGAGTGCACAATGCAGCAGATAGGTCTTGGATTTTAGGCAGGGCTATATGCTGTGTTATTCAACGAGAAGATAATGAGAATAAGACCTTAGTAAAGAGATGGACACGTCAGCCACACAACATATGATTAATGTTCTTATTAACGCGCGTATTAATATTATAGTTGTTTTATATTCATTACTGACAAATACGTATGTCTTACACCAACTGTAATAATACTATGTTTGTATACTTATATAATATTATAATATTATAAACACAAACAGCACAATACAATGTCCCACTGGTGTTGTATTATTACAGAATGGATATTTGCCAATATATGTAATACGTACTATTTTTTTTCCTCTTTATTACACAAAGTGAAACCATACTTTAATTGTAATTCTGCATATAAGTCAGAGCCCAATTTCTCAGGTATAAATTAAGATATTCACTATGTAACAGACACTTAGCAAATATAGGTTGGTTAATCTCAAACAGTATTATCAAATCCCCAAACAGATTACCCTGAAATCCCATTTTTATCACATAATTGTGCTAATAAGCTGTATTGTGCCTGAAGTATTTGAAATTTGGATGACCTTGTTGTTACAAGTTAAGTTTTATTCTTGCTTGTATTGCTAAATAGGTTTGTGGATCCTATTGCATTCTGTTTGGTATTTATATGTTACATTTATTTTGAACAAGGAATTGTGTTTTTTTTTTCAGTTTATTCAAAAGCAAATGTTTTCACAGTATGAAGCTAAAACAGTTTTTTTTAAAGTATTGCATGTATTATAAAGTGTAATTATGTATTTATTGGACATACCTCCAAGTAATTGTTAAGTGGCAGTGTATATTTTACACGCTAGTTACTGAGAGTGTCAAGTGATTGCTATTATTATTATTATTATTATTATTATTATTATTATTATTACTATTACTATTATTATTGCTTATGTATTTAAATTTATTTTTGCATTTTAATACTTTTCCCCTTTTCTTTTTCTCTCCACCATTATAAATTCACATCTCAAACCTGTCTGATTACTTAGCAGTTCATCATCTATTTCCCCAGCAGGTAGTGCTGTTTTTCAGTTCCTCATCAGTCAAGGAAGCTCTGTGCCTGTTACATGCAACCTGTTGGGGTAATAAGGAAGCACACTGTAAGAGCAGTTGCCTTGCGTTTATCCACTGTTTGCATGCTTCTCATACTGTAGTGCAAACATAGGCAACTGGTGGTCCTCCAGCTGGCTAGAATAGCATGCTTGTACTTGTAGTTCCACAGCTTCTGGAAAGCAACAGACTGTGTAAGCCTACAGCTCTTTATCTATCTGTATCACACTTTTCAGCTTACACAGAACTAATGTAAAAGTCTCATCTGTCCTTCTCTAGTCTATCAACTTGTCTTACGTGTCATATTCTACTATGTACTTTGTCATACACTGTTATGTGTTTATTGTAATACTTTATTGTTATTCATGCTTTTTACTGAAATTTTTTTCTGTTAAACTGGCCACACATGTAAAAAAAATTAGATTCCTTATAAATAATTTTATTTCAATCATATAAATATACAACTGAGTGACACACAATAAGATTGAATTATTAGCAAACAGATAATTTTTAATGTGATTATTTGACAATAAAAAAATAAGCAATTGCTTCACATACATTTCTGTTTTGCTATTCATTAACAGTTATTTATTTAGGGCCTACGTATCACGCAGTGGAGATTTAGTCATTCACATCAGTATTAAAAGGCATACATAAATTTACATTGCATGCACGACAATAGCATTGTTAAACGTCAATCACATGATTGCAGCATACATAATTGTATTTGTTTCAATCCTATAACATTTTTGAGGGATATTTTGCACTAACAATGACTGTATTGTTAATCGATTTGACCATCATATTTGATTGTATTATACAGATTGCAACTATCCCCTTGTCAATTTTATAAGGATTCAATAAAAAACAATTGGATGGAATGATCAGATGTTTGGCCAGCTTTACCTTAACACTATTATCTGCATATTTGTAGTTTTTACTGTCTTCCCCAGTAGTTCTATTGTACAACGCTGCAGAATATACATAAGTTAATTAAATAATAATTCTAAGTAGCTATGACATGAACATTTTTAGGTGACCATGTTATAAAAACATACTTTCTTTTACAAATAGCATTTCACTGATGATAATGAATGCAGGAGAAATGGGATTTATTCTCCACCACACTTCTTTCCAAGAACTCCTTCAATGACACGCAAGAGCACATTTCTGCACTCCAGTAACTGCTAAACTACAAGTCCAATGATGCATTATTAACAAGTGGTCCATCATGCTTGCTAAAGCCATATAGTAGTTTAAAATGCTCTGTTATTGTCTGTACAATTATGTTACTGTGGAAGAACATTTTTGATACTTTATTAAGCTGCACTATTTTATCTTTGTTTACTTTTCTAACTACTCTTTTTACACAGATATTTTTTACAAAGTTATTACTCATCCACTTCACTTCCATGATTACTGGATAGAGCCATATGTCTGGAGTAAGCCTGTGTGACGTCACAGTACACTTTGGGGTAGATTCAATCAGCCGCATTACTACCGTTACTGCGGTAATTTCTCTGTTGATTTTTGCCCGCAGCAAAAATCTGTGGATAAATTACCGCAGTAACGGTAGTAATGCACAGCTGCGTTGTTCTACCCCTAAAAGGGTCTGATGAAGAGTTGGATGCAATTTTCACTGAAATTATAAGTGTAACTTGCATCCCGTAATTTACACAGGATTCCAAGTCACATGAATCTTTAGATCCGTGCAACTCAGAATACTATGCAAATTGCACAAACACACTTCTTTATCTGCCATTACGGATGTGCATGATACACTTAAGTGTATCAGTCACAGTGGCCCAGGAAAATGTATAAATAAATTAATGTAAAAAAAAAAAGCACTAGAGTTGGTTAAGATATTTGGGAAGGGGGGGGGGGTGCACACTTATTTTTTAAAAAAAGTGTAATTATTTTTTTACTTTAATACAGCAAAGTCTGTTGCACCAGCAGAAAGCAGGCTCAAAGATACAAGCTATGTGCGGCTGCTTTCAACTCAGCATTAAAAGGGTGACCACGCCTTTACACTGCTAGGCTCGCCCTCTACCTTTCCCATTCCACCTCTCTAAGCGCAGAGAGGTGCAATTGGGAGATCCGTCTCAGTCTGAGTGCAAACTGAGACAGATTCTTGGCTTTTTGAGCTGATCAGTTAGACTTGCATCCAGCTCTACATGTGGCCCTAAGTCACTGGCCAATCAGAAAGCATAGCGCTAAGGAGTGCACTGCTTTGACATCTTAAACGCTATTTCTCAGCAAGAGTGGAAGTTTTTGTGAATGAGCAATTGTTTCTCTGTATAATGGGGAAAATTGAGTCTTTGGAACACATAATGAACTAATAGAAGTTCTGAGCAATCATAAGCACCAACATTGCACACGGCATAAGCTAGATGATGCTCATATTAGCTAAAGTAAACAATATATTTAACATTTCAAAATACTTAAAATTAACACTTGTTATAAATGTCCTCCGAGTTTCATAAGTCTAAATAGCTAAATGAACGTGAAACAATCAGTTCTTAAAGGATACACGAAACAATTGGTTTAATAAAGAGGGAATCAGTATTTGCTTTGACCACATTTTTAGCCATGAATCCCACTGACTTTTGCCAAGTATATAATGTAACTAATGCAGCAGTTGCCTTCATTTATTTGTGTTTGTGTTTTTCTGTTTGTCAGCACTAACTCCAAAAAAATTAAGGAAAAATCACAGGTGAGCGCGTCCTGTATAATGACTTTTTCCTTGTTCTTAGAATATACACAATGGTTTGTACAAGACGGCTTCTATCCAACAAAGGCTGGGATTGTACAACTGCTGTAAATCAGTACAGGCATTACCCATTTACGGATTCATTTAGAGGTGGACGCAAGACTTTTTGTTCAGCGCAAAAAGCACTTTTGGCCAAAGATCAGGCTTAGTTTGCGCTCCGACTCAGACGGATCTCCCCCTTGCACCTCTCTGTGCTTAGAGAGGTAGAATGGGGAGGTAGTGGGCGAGCCTAGCAATGTAAAGGCGTGTTCACACTCTTTACCTGCTATTTTGATTTGAAAGAAGCCGCAAATAGGTCTCTAGAAGACGTATCTTTTGTCGGTGCTTTCAGCTGGTGCAAGAGACCTCGATGTATTAAAAAACAAAGCAAAAAATAATTAGATAAAAAATAAATAGGTGTGCACCCCCTCCCAAACAGCATAACCAACCCTTGTGCTGTTTGGGGGGAGGGATAATAATTTATTTATTTATTTTTTACATTTGTAAATTTATTTAATTATCTGCTTTACAGGAGGCTGTAAAGATCCATGCCACTCTAAATACTGTGTAAATTACAGGATGCAATTTACACTCACAATTTCAGTGTAAATTGTGTCCGGCTCTAAATGAGGCCGTTATTATTCAACAGTATCAACAGGTGCATCGTACATTACATAGAAAATTATTTTTATTTTTATTTCTTAGCTTGGAGCTAAGAACAGTTCAAATACATGGAAACTGTGATTTGCACATTCAGGGCCTCATATAGAGTCGGACGCAAAGTCAGTTTTAGGCGCATCAACCACAAAACCACTATCACGCATGTGCAGCAAGCACCATATGCTCCTGCATCTTGGACGCAATTTACACTTGCGACAGCTTGCGGCTCACTACGATGGAAAGGGCGGAACATGGAATTGTGAAGGGTGAACTTGTATAATATAGACACAGGGGGTGGGACCCCATAAGTAAATCCTGGACGCAGTAAGGTGCAGACGCAACACACGTCAAAAAATGGCTAAAAATGTGCGGCAGGAATTAAGTGGCGCAAGCGGTTAGTTAGCTGCAGGAACTGGTCGCAGCTCGGTAGGGTATTGCGAGTGGGATGCAACTCATGCCACTTGTAATACCCTACCAAGCTGCGGGACATTCCCACTCCTACACGTCTTAGACTCACATTGCGTCCGACTCTAAATGAGGCCCTCAAACTGTATACCCTGTTTTCAGTTAGTAGAATAAGATCTATCACAGGCCAAGCACAGAATGTTCATAAGCCACATTCTTTCTTTCTTTTGTCAAGAGCTGCATCACATTTCCCAACATCTATAATATACATATAAGGAGGGGTCATGTAGAGACGGCTGTATATAATATACCTTAAATAGCGTTTTCAACGTATAATACACTTTTTAACATGTGCACTTGCCGACAAAGTAGTGGTTATGGCTGCGGATTGAGTCACATTTTGGGCTTATGGCTGCTTGCGGCCCCTTATGGTTGAAGAGTAGAACGGGGAAAGGAAAGGAGTAAAAGAGCATGTTGGAGCAAATGGCACTTATGTAGAGTCACATATGCACCTGTCAGGAGACACGTAAGTGCTCGATCACGGGTATAAGTTATGAACCGTGATAACGATCAGCTTAGGTGCGTCTGTCTCAACAAACCTATGTTGCATGTGTCTTATTTTGGGATGCAGTTTCAGTCTGCATATTAGACGGAAATTGCATCCGACTTTACATGAGGCCTTTAGTTGCATCTTGAATTTATGACCACTTGTGGCCACCAACGGTTGAAGAGACGGAATGGGGAAGGAGGGGACAGGTAAGCATAGAAAAAATGTATTATGTGCGTGTTGGTGCATATGCGAGTTATGTAGACTGAGACTCATGTACTGGTGACGATCGGCAGAAATACGTCCAACTCAATGTACCCGTGAGAAAATAATTCTGATGCAATTTATGTCTGTTTTTTCAACGAACATTGCATCCAACTCTACATAACCCCCATAAAATATGCATATGTTTATGGTATAGATAAATCCTACCCTAGAATACTTTGCAAACTGCACTGTAAATAAATATTCAGTATGAATGGAAGCGCTCTGCATCACTAGCAACTAGGCAAAATAAATACAGCAGCTTTTAAAAAACAAGTTAAAAACTTTCTTAGATATAATAATTTTGTGGCTTTTCAGGTACTTGTAATCCACCCCAAGTACACTAACCTATGCTGAAAATTATGTCTGTCGCTATGTGTATGGTTAATGTACTTAGTGTTCTGCATTTTGCATGGTGTGCCACCAAATTACAGTTAGAATACTCAGAAAGTGTTGTAAATAGATTTTTGCGTACAAAATGTGTTATATACAGTATACTAATATATGCAATAACACTATTTTATTATTTTATATGATTGAGATGGTGTGCTTTGATCCACATTGATCATAAATTTATTTTTATTTGCACCGCAGCACATTGCAAAACATTTCTTGGTTATGGCCCAGCAAAAATGCAGGACTCTGTTTATTTTCCCATTCAAATTTACATAGAGGGGAAAATTTATCAAGCTGAGGGCTTGAAAAAGTGGAGATGTTGCCCATAGCAACCAACCAGATTCTAGTTGTCATTTATTTAGTACATTCTCCAAAATGACAGCTAGAATCTGATTGGTTGCTATAGGCAACATCTCCACTTTTTCAAACCCACAGCTTGATAAATTTACCCTTGTATCTCCTTTTTTTTATTACACTGATTATATACCTTTATGGCCGGATCAAAATGTTTAATTCTGTTATGTGTCACTTAAACTAAGCTGAACTATTTAAGGGTGTAACTATATTATTTTCACATTGATGTTGTCACTTTTTTGTTGTTGTTTTTTTCTATTTTGTTTTAAGAGTTCAATGTGTAATTCATACTGCTCTATTGTTTTGTGGGGACTAGAAAGAAAAACCTAGAAAAAAATAGTTAAAGAAAAATAAAAAAATAAATAAAAAGTCCTCATTTATTTAGGTAATTGTCCCACATGGAAAAGTTAACTATTTAAAAATATTTCAAAGTGTTACTATGGAGAGTTTGAATCTGTCTGCCGGCCACGTAAAGCCTGTTTGGAGAGGTAGAAGTACTTGGTACATATCACTAGCACAGGGCTGCATTACTGGTATGAGGACTGTATATAAGTATATACTGTGCACTGGAAGATTAACTGTACTATATACAGGCATGAGGATTTTACTATATTTTGTCATGTGAATTATACAATACACAGACAGGAGGACTATGTTTTTACTGACATGTTCAGGGGGCAAACAAGGATTTATAGAGGGGGGTTTCCACACCACGCCACCAGTGGTCGTGACCAGCATACATAGGGGCATGGCTATAATATTAGACAATGCTTGGCTGCTCTCCAACTCTTACTATCCCTATAATTACTTGGGCAATGCTGCGTGCACTACTGTTAGGTGCACACAGCTCTCCCTTTTCAAGCAGAGCCATGTGAAGTGGGGTGGGGGGGGGGGGGCAGGCTCCAGCCACCTCAATTATACAATGCCCCAGGCTTGGAGGGGGGTTTCCAGGCACTAGAAACCCCACCCCTGGTTTGCCTATGATGTTGGTATATTGGCAGAGGTACTGCATTGTATTTTGGCATGTGGATTGCACTATACACTGGCATGGAGATTATTTACTGTATACCGACTTATGGTTCTACTTTATGCCGCTATGGGGGTTATAAAGTTTATTTGTATAGGGGTTGAACTGTACTGGTCTGCTGTAGGTTTCAATGAGGCTGTGTTATATACTGATATGGGAATTGTTCTCTAATCTAGCATGGAGCTTTACTGTTTCCAAGTATAGGTGCATCGTTTTCCAACATCAGTAGAAAACAACCATCTGTAAATATCGCACACCAGACACCTCACCAATACACACACTACAGTACTATACACCAAAGGGCAACTAAATAATTTTTAGATGTGTAGTGTTGTAGCACATTATTTTAAAATCACTGAGCCCCAATTTGCTGTATATATTGTTTTACTTAAGCTTCTGGACAACTTTTGCAACAGCGCATTAATGTGTGAGTAAAAATGCTAGCCATCAGTAATTTGTTTTAACATAATAAACATATATTATACATAGAGTAAAATTTGTCTAAGTGTTAGTAAACCTGCCTGGGAGCTGTACTGTATACTAGCAGGGGAGTATAGATTGTGGCAGAGTATTGTACTATAAACTGGCATAGGAATATACTGTATACTAACATGGGGCTGTTATGTGGATTGGCAGGGTGAGTATATATTGTGGTGTAGTGCTGCATTGGAGGAATATACTGTATACCGACATGTGGGCTGTATTGTGTACTGGCAGGGTGAGTATATAATGTGGCATAGTACTGTACTATAAACTAGCATAGGAGTAATATACTGTATACCGACATGTGGGCTGTATTGTGTACTGGCATGAGCGATATTACTGAGCATACTAACATATTACAGTATAATTATAATTATTATCTTTCTCCTGTGCAAAGCTCACTCTTCGAGAACAATAATTTTCCCGCAGAGAATCCTGACTTGCCAATACCTTACTCCAAGCTACAAACATTACTTGATTTATGTTCTGAAAATGTGCACAGTAACACCTACAATTTTGATTCTTGGTACTCTTATAGCTAATAAAAATAATATAGTACATTAAAGTACATATACTACAATTGTCACATCTTAACTCTATGTGTAATGGCAACCACCATAATTTCCATAGTAGGTGTCCTTTTGTTACAAATAAATGCAATAATTGTATTTGTGTGCACAATCAAGTGCTTGGCAATTTGAATATGATCCTGCAAAGCGTATTTACAAAAGTGCACAACGTAAACATGCACAGATTTGTGTATGTGCTTAGAGCATTCATAGCTACACACCCCCAATGCGATTTTGTGAACTGTCCCTGAATAAATCAATCGGCGCCTACTTTTGTCCAACTGGAAACACATAGTGCTTGGTTTAACCTCACCAACGTTTTAAGGTACTCATGAGGGGACATCAGGGCTGTCTTTATTAAATGTGTCAATTTGGTATGTTTGACTATTTGAGTATTATATGAAGAGCCTCTGGAAGGTGAAAAAGCATACCAATAAATATATAGGTTGATGTCCGGAAAAATGGTCTACAGGCCCCCGCTAAAAATAGTTCTCCCATAAATAGTGCTTCTCCACCACTTCAACCCCATTTAAATAACATTGTCGCAAAAAACACAATCAGTTTATTGCTTGTGGATGCTGAACGAGAAGCACTCATGCACCTAGCCAGCATTCAGGAACAAATACCCCAATATCCCACACAAAAGCATATGCTTCGCAAAAATATAGGTGCAAATACCGCAATAGGTGTTCGTTTTTGACATTTAAAAATGACCATTAATATGTATTAGAGGATATTTCTAGGAAAATTGAATAACAAACCTCCAGCCTCAGATGCAGGTAACGCATGCATTAGTTGCACATTTTTACATGAAATGCTACAGCATAATGTGTTATTGAAAAAAGTAATCTATCTCTATAGCAAGCTAGGATTCCAACTTCACTAAGCAAATCCAAGGGCTCATTTGGTCTAATTTCTCCATTTTATCAGTGCAAGTTTCCAGGAACTCGGATCATCTACAGTATAAGGTCACAGGAGCTACCTTCTAGAATTGCAGCTTTTTACGTAAGTCCCAGCTGAGAGTATGTGGGGTCAGATCGTTGTGTTGAGTCAATCGTCATCATAATATGCGTATTTTATTTTTTGTGTTTAAAACCGTAGAACCTACATAATATGAAATCAGTAAAATAAATATTTACATATTTTTATTATATGTTTATATGTTTTTAACTTCAGAGTGATTGTGTAATGCATAGTACATTTTTCATTTTGAAGTCATTAATATCTAGGTTAGTTTAAAGCTTATTCACCAAGTACATATTCACAGTTTTGTTATGTGTTATATGTTTTTATTTTTCTTATTCTATGCAAATTAATTTAAAACTGTTTATTTTGCTACTTTTGGAGAGGAATATGGGTTTCTTTAGGCAACATTTTCAATATCTTTTTATATATTTATTTGTATTATATAAGAGAAATAGGCAGAAAGTAAGCATCTAAATGATTCTGCTATTCAGTTTATTTTTGCTCAAATACACTAAAATCTACACTAAATTTACACTAAAATCTACTTTTCACACTTATATAGATCAGTGTCAGGAACTTCTGCCAATGGCTCAAAGCATTAAGAGAGGGAGGGACCAGCACAGTTTTATAGCTAAGCTTTTTCAAGACTAATAAGTGTCTTAATACCTTTACATTGCAATTAAGCTTTTACTCAAGTGTACTTTTAGGACCTCATTTAGAGTGAAACTGGTGAAAATTGTGTTTTTCCAGCGGTTTCCTATACAATTCGTCCCTTTTGTAAACGATTTTTATATCAAATAGCAGCACATGTACATTTTCCCCTAGGAGATCGCTGATGCTGCTACCATAATCATCAGCTATTTATATAGCACCACTAATTCCTCAGCGCTGTACAGAGAACTCACTCACATTGGTCCCTGCCCCATAGGAGCTTACAGTCTAAATTTCCTAACATACACACACAGAGACCGAATGAGAAATGTCAATTTAATAGCAGCCAATTAACCTACCTGTATGGTCGGGATTTGAACTCATGACCCCAGTGCTGTGGGTCAGAAGTGTTAACCACTAAGCCACAGTGCTGCCCTACTATATTAAAGAAATTGGTGAGAGTATTCTGCCTTGAAATTTAAGGATTTATTCTGTAAAATAAGCGGAAAAATGCCATGAAAAGCAAATAAATGGAAAGAGCGGATGTTAAAACGGGCACAGAACAGGGCACTATAAAACTACATTTAAAAGGTCCAACTATTTTTTTCTTTTTAAGTAGAGAAAAATTAAATACAAAAAATCCTTTTTTCTTTTTCCCAGCTGGCTGTCAAACAGATTAGTACATAAAACTAATTACTATTCATATAATTGTTTAAAGTTCCTTTCTTGCCTTAAAATGAGAGTTCTTTAACCCCACCCCTCCTCCAAAGAGACTTCTTGCAAATGTTTTTCATGCAAACTATTTGAAAAGTGTCATATCAATTCTTTTGACACTTCAATGATATTGCTACATCAAACAGCACATACATATGATCGAGAGCAGAAAGCAAAGAGAAACATCTTCAAAATGAAGTTTCTAACATATTTTACTGCTGGCGCTTATTCCTCGTACCCTGTGAAGATCTGATGTTCAGGTCGCTTAACTATAAAAATCATTAACAAAAAGTTGAGGGGGAAAGAAGAGCGGCACAGATCAGTGCATGCAGGAAGTTGAAAGATGACAAGTTAACTATTTTATATACGCTTACTTCCAGAAATAGACCAATACGAGAAATAACATTATTTCAAATATGACAGTAAAGCTACTGACAAAGTGCTACACAAATAAAGAAAACCTTTGGTACAATACAGTTCCACATTACCTTGTCTAATTGCAGCAGACACCATATACTCACAGACAGATATCTCATGGACATTACTGGAGTGCAGAGCATAACCAAGGTACACAGGACAGGAACAGGACCACTGAGAGGTAGCGAAGGCAACTGTCTATGGTACAACAATTTCTGGGGCACAGCTTCAACTCATTTTCTTCCTGGCATGAGCGCTAGGTCTCAGCTAGGCAGTTGACTGGAGCTGATTGGATAATCAGTACTTTGACTGTGGCCTGTAAGACTCACCATTTTGCAGGCTATTAGTGTCCCCTGCTTCCTATACCCTGAACAATGATATTCTTTGGCATCTGGCCATAGGCAATATCTGAAGTTTTCCCAGTAGGATAGCGCACCTTGCTGTCTTGGGGCTCTGAGGCATTTCCTAAAAAAAACTTTTGTCACATTGATATATTAAAAAATTAATCAAAAGAAGGCAGCTGCCAAGAATGTCAAACTATTTTCTGGGCGACCTCCCAAGGTAAGTGTGGTAAGTGTGTTGGGGGAGGCCTAAAATAATGCCCGGACCGTTGATGAGGGATAACTGTTCTGTCGGGCTGCTGTTTTTTTTTTTAATGTTGTGGGGCTATTAATGTTATTTTAAGGTTTGATCATGACTCTTTATTAAATGTGTGTGCTGTTTATGTAGGGCCTGAGTCATTAAGGCACGCACACTGAGGGCATTGTGATTTTCACTCTCCAAAATCATAGACTGTAGTATATGTCCTTTGCCTCCGCATACACAGCGGACTTGGCTTTGTTCATGGCCGTATGTCCCGGTTCTGGGCATGAGCAGAGTGAATTTCCATACGACACATTCAATATCGACAGTTATGCGCCCTATGGACTCAGCCCTGTATTGGTTAAAAATCATCTGTTCTCAGCTGCAACACTCACTACCAAGTTCCAAACTACGTCAGGAAGCAACGCTAGCATAAGAACTTCTCAATGGGAGCTTCATGGATTGGATTTCCAAGGCTGAACAGTTACACCCAAGCCATTTTTTTAGAGAAAGTATCACTCACTTTTGTTTGCGCCCCCTAGGGGTGCAAGCAAAAGTAAGCGTTACGTTTTAGCGTACAAACGGT
Organism: Mixophyes fleayi; assembly: GCF_038048845.1. Taxonomy (NCBI): domain Eukaryota; kingdom Metazoa; phylum Chordata; class Amphibia; order Anura; family Limnodynastidae; genus Mixophyes; species Mixophyes fleayi. Next base: position 59,332,318 of record NC_134404.1, on the reverse strand, counting down.
AAAAAAGCATGGCCGCGATGCTCTCAGGAACATCATGGCCAGTTGACTCTGCCCCAAAGAATTAAATTAAGCATTTAAAAGACTGATGTGGAATACTACAAAATCTTCTTTTAGTTATTAATAAAATATGGAATATTTTTAATTGACACTATTTTTGTGAATTGTAGAGTGCCCTTATTTCTTTCAAATGTGTCCCAATATAACGTGCTCTTGGGGTGCACCATCTATAACACTCATTCGATATATGATCAATAAGTAAAGGGATGAATATTATTTCCTTGACGAATGAGTGGGATAGAGTCATTTCACATTCCACATTAGAGATGACTTGTTCTGTGCGGATGTTCAAAAAAGAATTATTTTAGATTATTCTGAACTCAGCTTGAGTGGATGATAAATTATTTCCTCTCCCTGCTACAGGAAAGACATAGCATACACATCATAAATACATATATGCAACAATATCTACAAGTGTTTGACACACACTAACAACCTAGGGTGTTTGAACTGTAATAACATCAGGTCCCAATGACTGACTGACTCACACTGATTATCTGTAGACACTGCCAGCTCAAAGACTTATCTCATCACCACATCAGCATTGATTAATTGCTTCCTCTTAATGGTACAAAACAGATATATAGTATTGGACATCAGCACATTAACTCTCCATACAGAGGTGAGGACGCTGCTTCTTCTCAGTGCTTGGAGAGTCAAGAAGCATGGACAGGGATGTAGAAGCTGAGTGGCCCCGCACCTCAGGGAGAACAGTGCCCCCTCTACCCCCCCTAGCAGACACTAGTGTTTAAAACACAATCAGAGCAGCCGGGCAGCACACTGTCCCTGCCTGTCACGGCTGGACGGACCTGCACATAGTGTGCAGCCGTCGGCAGCCTAAGATGTTAGAAAGGGGTGGGGCCTAAATCGCCCCCACCTAAATCGCCCCGGGTACAGTAGTTTTCTAGATCCGCCCCTGGTTGCAGCCGGGGCTCCCAGGACAGGTATGGAAATCATTTGGCATACTGAGCTCTGTCTAAATAATGAAGTGTCAGTCTGTTATGTGTCACATGCTTTTGTCTTTAGGACAACCCTTATGAGAGAAGAAGCCGGGTAAAAGTAAAGTTGAAACCAAATAAACTCTACATTGCCAAACATCATGAGTCGTTTCATGTAATCTGGATCTAAAAATTAGCTGACTTCTAAAGCATTATTAGGGTGCGGGGACACTGAGGGCCTCAAGTAGAGTTGGATGCAATTTTCATCTAAAATGCAGACAGAACTGCAACTCAGAAAAAGACACATCTTACAGGGTATGTTGAGCCAGATGCATCTAAATTGATGTCATCACTATCAGTTAGGAACTTACACCAGTGATTGAGCACCCTCAAGTTTATGCATCTGCGTCTCATGCTCCAACATGCTCTCCCTCCCCCATTCCGCCTCTTCGATCGTAAGGGTCCGCAAGCTGCCTTAAGTGCAAGATGCGACTCAGTCTACAAAAGGCTGCAAACGTAAACTACTGCTTTGTGGGAAAAGCATGAAACAGCGTATTATAGGATGAAAGCGCAGTTTGCGTCCAACTCTACATGAGCCCCTGAATAGATTAGTGCTGAAATAGAGGAAACTGATCTGACTTTTCAAGTTTCCCCTGGTTCAAAAATTTAAACTGACATCCTTCGTTAAGTTTTCTTCTATTGTCTTTTTATTGACAGTTTTGTACAATGACACAAATGCTTACATGAGCAGGTGATAGATGTATTGGTCAGAGTACTTACTAAAATGCAGGGCAAAGCAGAGCAAGGAAAACTTACAGCTTTTACCAAGTTGAGATAATGGACACATCTCTGCACCTTACATCTGTGTCGTTGACAACTGAATTGGTTTTCCAAATTGCATGTGTCAGGCCCCTTTCCACCCTCTAACCTACTGATCCCGGGTTTACAACTGTGACATTCAACTATAGTGCAGAGAACCTGAGCAAGAGAAGTGTAAGTGTGGCAAGCATGTAAAACAAATACATGGGTAAAAAAGGGGCTATAAACATTTCTTTTTATGCTTTTGTGCACTTTATTAGTGTTTGTTTTCTGCTTTATTTTATAGCTGACCTTTCATTCAGGAGTTTGTTCCGCTTAAACACAACTGCTATTTATGAAAAAGTACACTTGTGGGACCTCAGTATTCTCAAGTCTCTGAAACAATTCCAAATTGTCCTGTTTTGAGCCTGATTCATTAAGGCACGTATCTGCCTATTTTTAGTGTATTGTACACAAAATCACTCTCAGTACCAGAACATACTCCAGTAAATGCAGCCCTGTCTGCTCTGTTTTCAAGCGCAAAGGACACTTACTACAGCCAGCAAATTCGGGGAGTGAACAGGGAAGGGAAGGGGTAATTTGCTGTAATCAAATTACAGAAAGGGCTGCCAAACTCAAGTGTACATATCATCATTATCCATTTATTTATATAGCGCCACTAATTCCACAGCGCTGTACTCTGTGAACTCACTCACATCAGTCCCTGCCCCATTGGAACTTACAGTCTAAATCCCTAACATACACGGAGAGAGACTAAGGTCAATTTAATAGCAGCCAATTAACCTACTAGTATGTTTTTGGAGTGTGGGAGGAAACCAGAGCACCTGGAAAAAACCCAGGCAAACACGGGGAGAACATACAAACGCCACACAGAAAAGGCCATGGCTGGGAATCGAACTCATGACCCCAGTGCTGTGAGCCAGAGGTGCTAACCACTAAGCCACCGTGCTGCCCACTGTCCAGGTATGTCTATACATTGCAAAATTACTTGTTTTTTTTTTCCATATCTCTTGCTCCAGCTACAGAGCTAGTCTAAGTCCTGTTCAGTAGTATACATGCTATAACATGTCTGCAAACAAGAGCAACTGTAGAAATGTATTTTATGCTGAGTAGACATTAAGAACATCCTAATAAATATATTTCATGGGAAAAAAATGAAGAAAAAAACAACATTTTTTTTCTGTTTTATCATTTATGCCTTTATTATTAACTGGTGACATTAATCTATATTTTGTGGCATTAGATATATCCTGCAGTATGTTGTGTAGTGAAGCACAGCAGACTTATATGCAAAGTCATCAGCACACCTATCTTTAGATCCATTCCTTGTTGAATCCGGGAGTACATCAAGCCAGCTTACGTGCCTTTGAAAACAAACGGACGTTGCGCTAAGCATGCGTGACTTAATGAATCAGACCCTTTGGGTGGAAAAAGGAGATCTGTCCTTTGACAACCATGACCCTAATGCCGATGGCGAACAAATAGTTGATAGCACCATCATTGAAACTAGGTATAACCCCATCATTAATAGAATATCCATGCTAGAAAAACTAGAAATACAATAGGAGTTGAGTCCCTTTATTAGAAGCAAACAAAGATATTGTGATTCACACTGTATTTGTCATTCTTTGTTGATATCTAAATATAACCCAGTTACAGCACATCATTGCATCTGTGCCACTATCACCATATTATTAAATAAGCCACATAGTGCATTATCTACATAAAATGAAAGGATAGGGAAATTGGAGAATAATATCAGCAGAAGAAGACAGTTTTACTTTTAGTAAAAATTAGCAGCGTAAAACTATTACTAAAATGAAAGAAAAGACATTAATCAAGCATTTCACATAAAAAGAACTAAAAAATAATGGAATGGAAGTTATTAATCTTCCTGCATTATAAACAAATTTTCCATCAGAACAAAACAGCTCTGTCTTTTTCTCCCATCCAAGTTAGATATCTAAAACCCACAAGAATACTTGTTTTATTGTGTTTTGAGCTCCTTATAAAAAAAAAAACGTTATATTTCATTGTCTGTGAAGACAGAACAATAGGATTTTGATAAGATGAAATACGGCGGAAAAGACAAATAGCTTTTCAAGTGTGCGGTTTGGTTTATATTTTGTTCACAACAGAGAAATCTGCAGTTGTTCCGGATAACAAGTAAAACAATGACAAAACTTGCTTGTTGTTTCCAATAATATTCTTATTTCGTCTTTGAGAAATTAATCGTGATGTGTTCAACACAAAGAAAATGCTGTGCAGAGTGGGAAAGACAATATGAAAAATTAACATATGGGGAGAGCTCTATGAAGAGGATTAGTGACATTGTCAAAGACTTGGTAACATAACAGCTATGTGTGTCACAAATGATCATTGTCTGGGTAAAATATTCATGTAATGTACGATGCATCAACACGATGACAAGCACTAAATTCTCCCGATGCCTGTTATTCTAATCAACAGCATACATTTCAAAGTTAAATGCCTTGAACTAAAGCTTAATCTACTTACTCCAATGGGTTATAATGAAGTCCGTTAAACAAACATTTCTGTTAAAAGATGATAGGCTCCTAATAGATCCATTTATAATATTTACGATTATATTTGTGAAGCCTTCCTTCCCGAAACAAATGGGGTGAAAGATCTCAGTGGGCACTTCAGGGCTGTGACGAGGATCTCAATGACGCAATCTCACACAATCTAATGATGGTATCCACTTGTAATCTTATACAGTGAGTGCATTGCCAGGTATTATAATTATTATTATTACCATTTATTTATATAGCGCCACTAATTCCGCAGCGCTGTACAGAGAACTCACTCACATCAGTCCCGGCCCCATTGGGGCTTACAGTCTAAATTCCCTAACACACAGACACACAGACTAGGGTCAATTTGTTAGCAGTCAATTAACCTACCAGTATGTATTTGGTGTGTGGGAAGAAACCGGAGCACCCGGAGGAAACCCACGCAGACACGGGAAGAACATACAAACTCATCACAGATAAGGCCATGGTCGGAAATTGATCTCATGACCCCAGTGCTGTAAGGCAGAAGTGCTAATCACTAAGCCATCGTGCTGCCCATTTATTATATGTTTTCAAATAAACCACTGGACAATTTCAATCACATAGCAAAAGTGTTGGATAGTATTCGGATCATGGTAGTCTGTCTTGCTTCTGATCTGGGGTTACTAATCTTTGGCTTTTGGCATATGTGGTACAAACCATGACACACAACTAGAGATGCTCAGGCTCGGTTTTCTGAAAACCGAACCCCCACGAACATCACCAATCCAAGTACCGAGCCGAGCTGGCGTGGTACTTTCCCGCTTCCTCGGATCTGAATTGAGGCAAAACGTCATTGTTTGGTAACTTTGGTAAGTTAGCTCTCAATTTAAAAACACATATGTATGGCCCAAATATATGGGACTCCTATTGTTTAGAGTAGCACCACCCTATTAGCAAAAGCGCCGTGGAGTGGCGGGTGGCTTTAACATACATTTGCAAATGTGTGCAAGTAAGACTTTTGCATTTTTCTCTACAGTAGAAATAGCAGATCTGTTGCTGGCTATAGCAGTGTGCTGGGGGATCTCTCTCTGTGTGTTTGTTCCTTTCAGGATAACCCCACCCTTTCAAGCACCTGCTATAGCCTATAAATTGATTGAGCAACTTCCACTTCTTTATTTGTCATTGTTGCATCATCAGATCTCGTGGGTTTTGGATTTCATAAATACCTCCCTCCCCATCAGATCCAGTGCCATTGCACACACAGAAACAGGGGTAGCAGTGTTTTTGTCACTCTTTAGTCTCCAGTGCCATTGCTCAGTGCCATTGATCATACAGAAGCAGGGGTAGCAGTGTTCTTGTCACTTGACAAGAATTGACTGCAAATTAATGTTATTGAGGATAATAATAATGTAGGAATAAAAAAAAACAGCCAAATTATGTGATCTAGCATTTTTTAGGATTTTTTTTATTTTCATTTTTAAAAATACAGATCCAAAACCAAAACTAAAACACAAGGGCAATTTTGACAAAATCAAAACCAAAACCAAAACGCGAAGTTAATACAGATCCAAAACCAAAACCAAAACACGGGGGTGAGTGAACTTCCTTACACATAACCAAAGATACTACGCACTACCTGGAATGTAAGAAAGCATATATTTTTTGTTTTATCTCTTCCAACTCCAAACAAAACTATTTTTTTTTGTTTTCGGTGGTGTTAGACCTTAAATTTTAATTAAACATTAATATAAGCACCTTCATTTTGATATTAAAACTATACAAACATAAATAACCCATACAGTAAAATCTTTGGGATTGATGGGACATGGGTGCCTGAAATCGCCTTACTGGACCTTAAATACTCAGGACCATTCTTACAATGAGGCACGTGAAGGTAGCAGAATTTTAGGGACAGCAGTGCTGAGGTTTTCTCCTTGCTCCCTGGCTCTTAGCATACAGTATCTACATTATTGCATCTGCTCACCTAAAGGTAGTAAAAAGTCACTTTTATTGGCTGAGCAATGTTTACATGAGTGTCCTGGTTTCCTGTTGGGAGTTTGGCTTCAACAAATAATTGTATGATTCTTCGCAATATGAAAATTTCAAAAGCAGAAACTAAATGGTAGTGGGCACCTGTATATTCATACAGTAGAAAAAAACTATGTACCGTGTCTTCATATCTTTTCCAGTTTGTAAGGTATCCTATATGTTTTTATGTACAACTTCTGTTACCATGTTTATTTGTTTTTTAACAATACATTATGTAACACAATACAGTAGCTATAAATTTACCCCCAATTCCCATTGTGTTTTCTTATACCATGTATTGAAACTTGATTTATTAGGGTATTCTTAGCAGTGATGAACGCAATCTAATCTTTGGTGAAATAAAAAAACATTCATTGTAATCCTAAATAATCACTCCATTAATGGTCAATAGAAGCACATTTACAGCAATTACAGCTGTGAGTCTATTTGGGTGAGTTTCTACCAGCAAATCTGGAAACTTCAATTTTTGACCGTTCGCCTTTGCAATATTGCTTGAGATCCACTATGGTTTATGGGGACAGTTGGAGAACAAAAATGTACAAGTTATTGCACAGATTTTTTGATGGGCTTGAGGTCTGGCCTTTGACTGGGTCAGTCCAGGATATTGATTGTTTTTGCATTTTAGCTACTAGAATTTTCATTTTACTATATGTTTTGAGTAATGGTCCTGCTGGAATATAAATCTTCTCCCAAGTCTTAGGTTGTTTATTGACTTAACTGCAACTGGTTTTATTCCTAGATTTGTCTATATCTTGCTCCATCAATTATGCTCTCGGATTTTACAAGCTTACAAAGTATTATTTTCCCACCACCACGGCAGGGATATTGTTCTTGGGATTATGTTCTTATGTCAAACATAGCGCCTACAGTTGAGTTCAATGCTAGTCTTATCTGACCGTAGACTATTCCTCCACGTGGTTTGTGGGGTAGAGTCTCCTACTCTGGCACACTCTAGGCAAGATGTCATGAACATTTTCTTCAACAATTGTCTTCTTTTTGCCAGATGTCCATAAAGCACATATTAGTGGAGTGCGTAGACTTTTGTCCCATGGACAGTTTCTTCCATTTCTGCTATGGAAGACTATCAGTCATAAGCCTTTTAGGGGCCTCTCTAACAAACGCCCTTATCAACAGGGTTGCTCAATTTTGGAGGACGACCTGTTCTAGACAAAATACACTTGTGCCATATTCTATTTCTTAATGATGGATACTTCAGTGCTTTATGGCATATTAAAGGTCTCTGATATCTCCTTATGGTCTTTTCTTGGTTTGTACCTTTATATAACCTTTTCTCAGATTTGCTTTCAATATTTTTTGATCATCCTGATGAAGCTTTTGCTCGGAAATGCACTAACCTAACTGCAATACCTCTCAGAAACAAGTGTATATAGTTTGAAATCAATTTAAAGTAATTTATTGAACACAGGTGGACTTCAATAATTTAATATTGTGACCTCTGAAGATGATTGATTGGATTTGTTTAGGTGTAACTTACCAAAAAGGTGAATACTTATGGAAAAAAGAGCAAAGCATTGCCTGTGTGGATGTATAAGAAGTGCTCGCAAATGGTTACATAAAAAGTGTGTGTTGGGTTTCCTTTAACTTTATTTAAAAAATAGCACACTTTGCTTTAAATGTATTGTGTTCTAAAAATGATGCATTGTTAATGCTTTGAAAATTCCATGATTTCTAGGAGGAAACTACACATTTGTGCAATTATAATGCAATGCCCATTAGCTTAAAGGAAAACATATTCAAGAAAAAATATTAATTGATTTTTTGGTTTGTTCAAGAAAAACTATTACTGAATCTTTATATTTGGGATCTACACTTTGGGCTTCATTTAGAGTCGGACGCAAAGTCCATTTCAGGCGCATCCTACACATTTCCACTGATGGGGCATGCGCAGGAAGCAACAGTTCCCTGCAGTTCCATCTGCTTTTCAGACGCAGTGTACACTACGACAGCTTGCGTCTCAGTACGAGGGAAAGGGTGGAACACAGAGTTATGTAGATGTCACCATAAATAATTCAGATACTATGGGCGTCTACCCGCAAAAACTACCCTAGTCGGATCAAGACGCAGGCGGAACAAAGGTCAAAACAAGACTGAAAAAGTGCAGCAGGAATTAGGTGGTGCAAGTAGTTAGCTAGCTGTGAGAACTGGTTGCAGCTTGGTAGGATATCACGAGTGGGACACACCTGGGGTTGCATGCTGTGTTCCCTTTAAGCTGAGCAATCTGGAATGGAAAGAGTTAAAAGGTCACTCTAATGAGGGCTCCACCCGAAAGGTTTGCATTCACAATCTGCAGGATGTTTCCTAGTAAGATACAGGTTTAACTCTATCATTTCCAGATTGCTCAGCTTAGAGGGAACACTCGTTGCAGGGCACTCGCAGTACCCTACCAAGCTGCGGCACACTCCCACTCCTACTCTTTCATGTAAGTCTTAGACGCACATTGCGTCTGACTCTAAATGAAGCCCCTTGTCTGTATTTCTTCCATGCTTGTTTGTTTGCAATTGATATGGTATATATTCTATATTGTGCAATATGTAATCTGCCAAGAAAAGGGCCCATCGTGCATCAGTTCCTATAAAGTTATCTAATGAAGGTATCACTTTTTTTTTTCAAGGGTTTTTCTTTTTTTACATTTAAAAAGTGTGGTAGCTTCACATCTATCTTATGGCTAACATGGGACCACCTTTATAAGATCTTTATCCTAAGATTGTTGTTTTTCAGTTTATCCTGGCCGCTGTCTGCAACCAGCATACACATAAATAAATCGAGGTTTAACATTTCTGGACTGATTTGCGTCTCTTGGGCTTTGTTAAGGACGAGTCTCCATGGAGCCCAAGGGCAAAACTCTGGAGGCCTGTGAGCTACCATGAAATGAATAAAAGCTTCTTGATATTGAAGCAATTACTAATTGCAAAGACATTCCAATTTCACAAATGAATTAAGGGCTCAGCTATTAACCCATTCGCCCCCATACAATCGCATATGTTTTTCTCTATTACCTTACAAAAACACACACAAGCTTTGTACAGTTGCCAAACATTTACCTCTGTGAGCACGCTGGAGCGAAGGCTAAATGTTTTTTCGTTTCAAAAGAATAGACAAAAAGTGTAGGAGCAAATTCTTACAGGCCCAGAACAGTCTATGGTCAGAGCTGTATGGTCTCTGGATGTATATTAGAGGTATAGTGATTGTCACATAGGTTGTTGTTCATTAATATGTGACAGGGCTTGTTCATCCCTTTAGTATCATATATAATGATTTCAACAGCATGTTCAAAGCTGTAATAACCTCCACTTTACTCTAAGAGGTAAATTTATCAAGCTGCGGGTTTGAAAAAGTGGAGAAGTTGCCTATAGCAACCAATCAGATTCTAGTTATTTATTTAGTACATTCTACAAAATGACAGCTAGAATCTGATTGGTTGCTATAGGCAACATCTCCACTTTTTCAAACCCAGCTTGAATAATGTACCCCTAAGATACATATAACATTAGTTTACTGACTGTCTCAAGTGGGATCTGGATTAGTCCCTTTAAGTTTTATCTTAAAAGTCACATCTGACAGGTTACAGTTCAAAACTGTCATTTTGAGACATGAGGTGACTAGGCTCCCACAAAACACCTTCATATCCCCACTGCAGCTATCCCTGACAAAGCCAAATTGGTGGATCTAGCCAACAAACAATGAACTGTTTAGCATATGCAAATCTTGTTTGTGCAATATAGAGGAACCACAGGGCTTCCATATTGACATGTGATCTCACCAGGAACTGTCTTAGCTGATTTCTCCTAAAACAAGGGACAACAAGCATGGCTTTGCCTGTTGACATTGCTATCATGGACACCTGCAAAGTGGGTCCCCCTGTCATTGTGGTAAACAAGAGAGATCCCTACCAAAGACTACTAGCTCTACACAGATGGGCCAGGGCAATGATAAAGATTGGGACCGTTAGAGTGGCAATTTTCCCCAGGGGATCTGATGAAAGTTCTGTAAGACCCACCTCCAGTATAACAAATGTGTAGAAAAAATAAGAAAAGAATACACAGACATTGTTTATATATTCTTTAAATAATGAAATAAGGCTCCCCAAAAACTTTTCTACCACTACATAATTACATGTCAATGACTGTATTTATTCATCACTTAAAATATCACCTTTAAGTGAATGAAAAGATAGAAATACAAAAGATCTTTTGTATTTGCTTTTGCTTAACTGTGTGCCAGAGTATTCCTTAAATAGGAGCAGAAGAATGAGAAATGCCGGCGGTGGGGGCATCTGCCACCACCTGCGGCTGTCAGAATAGCGTGGGATGCACATGCGCAGTAGGACCCGCCGGACGCAACTTCCTGTAGAGAGGGCGCCCGTCCCTGTGCAGACAAAGGAGCATAGGGACGTCTCCTGACACTGTGTTTAGTGTAGAACCACACATATGTTGAATTTTGTTTGATGGAACATGCCTTATCCTAAGTCCTCTACTTTATTTGGTCCATTGGACTCTGGCCATTCCCCCAATTATGTCATACTCATCCCTTACCACTAGTTCAGTACTTTGAAAGGATTACAACACTTGACTAGGTCTGATATGAGGGCTGTAGGAGAAGGCATTATGGGTAAGAGAGACAAACAAGTGCCATACTTTACAAAATAGTGAGTTCTGCAATCAAACTTAATAACACCATCATAGAATCTAGGTAAAGAATCTTTTTATATAAAGGAGGCACCAACAGCAAGGGTGAAAAGCAATTTATCAAAAAATGTGAGCTGATAAATCATTTTAGTGCAGTTGTAAGACCTCATTACCAACTCTTCACTCAATTCTTGTAGGTTACTGAGCAGTCTGCTTCTATTAGACTTAACACAACCAAAACAGAGGCACTGTTAGTCAATGTACCACCAGGGCTACTTAGAGAACTCTAAAATAAATGTAAAAATTCAAGAGAAATCTCTGAGCTACATGAGCATTAAAATCCCTGCTAAGGAGGATGAAATAATAGCGTATAATTACTTACCTCTATTAGGCAAATTAACCAATCTTACCAAAGATCGGATGAACGTTGAGGTCTTGTGGATAAGTCGTAAAACAGACATAAAGATGAAGTTGCTACCTAAAGCACTAAATTTGTTTAGGACTATTCCACAGCTACTGCTGGCTAAACTAAGTAATAAATTATATTCTGTGATGAAAGTCTTTACACGGAAAAGCAAAATATCTAGGTTAGCCAGAGATCGTATGTCCCTCTCCAAATCAGAAGGTGGGCTAGCATTCCCTCGCCTGTAATACCATCAGTTGGCTTGCATGTAAGATCATCTGAAAGATTGGCATGCAGACAACTCTATAAAGCCATGTGTTATTCTGGAGGACAATATAAATGGTTCTTATTCTATAAAATACTTAATATGGTTACCTCCTAAAGACACCCCATACGGAATACTTCTAAAACCACTACATCTACATTGTAAGCATGGCATAAGCTTGTCACTATTACAGATGAAATTTCACAGCCATCACTTAATCTCCCTATATTTACCCTGGCCACTCTGGTACAGAACATAGATCTGTATTTCTGGCATAACAATAGTGTCCCCACCAGTAATAATTATTTATAGATGGGAAACTTATGTCGTTTCCCAAATTCAAGAGAGAATTCAGATCCCCTCTATTGATTTCTAATTGATTTATGCAGCTTAATCTAAAAAGTGCATAACACTACTTACATATTACCACCCTGGCAATATCCTGGGTATCCCGGTTATATGAACCTAGGATATTGCCAGTAGACAAATCATCGGACCCTGCCAAATACCCGGGTAGACCATGTACACACTGAACACGGGTCTGCCCGGGTCTCCTTTGCAACATCACAAGAGGAGCTCTGATTGTCTCCTCTTGTGATGGGTTTTTTTTTTTTTTTTAAACTTTTCAATGGGTGTCGGTGAGACCCAAGTTTTTCAACCCGGGTCTCACTGTTCACACTGGAGGCTCAGGCTACCCGGGTCGGACCCTGGAATAACTCTCCAAAAGACCCAGATCTAATTCCTGTGTCATCCAACCCGGGTAGATGCTGGGACCCCCTTTCACACTAAGCAGCATGGTATGTGCATGGTATTTTAAGCAGTGTGAAAGGGGTATAAGGAATTGTGAGTGTCGGACCTCATGTACATCTTTTTGATATCTTGGGTTTTTTACTTTACATGTGGACATTTATATGGAGGTTTTATCTTTAATTTTCTCCCTACTCAAATCAGCTTTACTAAGACGGGAGAACCATGGCGGTGATTTCATATAGGAGGTGTTCACAAAAGTGTGCAGCTGACCATAGGATTTTCTCACATTTGCTGTTGACTTAAGGGAGCCTTGCTCGCCCTGATCTGGGGTGAGACGGGACCTCACAGTACAGCTAATCGGATACTGTTAAACAAACTCACCTATATCCTTAAAGCTTATCAACTCAGCATTGAAATATTGCTGCTTATCGTCGATTGTTCCAACTAGAGTGATTCAGCTGATTTCTCATCACATTCACGATCTGCTATAGTCATATGGATTTATTGTAAGTGATACCACTCATTTTGTATTTGTAAGTTACTTTACTCTCAACACTAAACTAACATAAAACTGCAATTTACATCTAATTTCAAATCAAGACTTATGATATCTCTATCAGAATTTCTGTTATATGCAGGATGCCAGTGACTTTTTAATATCAAGTCATGACCTATCATATCACTTATTGGATGTTTCACTTCATGCAGGATTCCAACCTGCATGTGGCAACCAATCAAATTCAGATTCATTCAATTAGTACATTGTACAAAATGACAGCTAGAATCTGATTGGTTGCTATAGGCAACATCTCCACTTTTTCAAACCCACAGTTTAGTAAATATACCTCTCAGAAATCTGAGGTAATTACATTTTATAAAATATTTTTTTCATAGCTAAAATACTGGAAATTCCCAAGCAAATAAATGGATTTTAGAATGAAGAGTATGACTAGTCAGACAGAGTCAAAATGTTCTTTCCTTGCATGCCTAAAAATGACATAATGACTAACAGACATATAAATAAACATATCATAATAAAATAAAATAAATCTATTGTAAATATACTATCCCAATGGAAAATAAATTCTGTCATCCTTAATTAATCTGCAAAAAAAAATCTTCACATAATCGCAGTATAACATAATGAACAACAATATCTTAGTAATACATTATTAGTTCAAAAAATAACACTTCAACCATATAGTTCACATAAAAAGCGACCTTTGGCGTATAATACGCTTTTTTACAACAAATGTTATGGTGATGCTGGAAATATTTCAGTGCATGGGTGTTTAAATACAGACCCTATCAGTAGCATATAACAGGAGACACAGCAATATCTATTGATTTTTCTAGCAATTAAGGTACTTGCTAGATACTAAACCAGATGACGTACAATTTATGTAGATATTTGAGGTGATATAACCTTATATTAATCCTTATATTTAAGGGAAATTTACACGTGAAAATATCATTTCACCTTTGATATATAGTATTATGAATATTCTAACTATATAGCTAGTCTTTGGAATCTGAGTTTAATTAAAGTCTGGTCCTATATATCATGCAAACTATTTAAGGATTATCAACAATATTTAATATCTATCCAGGGGCAAACGCAGGATTTGTAGAGGGGGGTTTCCACACCACGCCGCCAGTGGACGTGACCAGCATGCATGGGGGCGTGGCTATATGTAGACAGTGCTTGGCTACTCTCCAACTCTTTCTATCCCCATAATATACATGGGCAATGCTGCATGGACTACTGTTAAGTGCACACAGCTCTCCCTTTTCAAGCAGAGCTGTGTGAAGCGAGGGCAGGGTCCAGCCACCTCAATTATACAGTGCCCCAGGCTTGGAGGGGGTTTCCAGACACTAGAAAACCCCCCCTCGGTTTGCCTATGCTATCCACTAATGACCCACTTATTTAGTTATTTTTTACTTTTTAAACTGAAGGTTTTTTTTGTATACAATAAAAGCTTTATGTTATTTATACTACACCTTTGTCCAGAGTGGGCATCATTCTGGTTATCAGGACCCGTTTATAATAATGACTATAGCACCACAGAAAATTAGTGTCCCAGGAGTGCTCCACTAGAATAGTAGTTATTTTTCTATTTTCTCTCTCTATCTGCATCAGTCATAAGTTAGACATACAGATTCCTACTCTTACACCCCATGATAGCATAGAGATACGGCTTGACAGTGCTGGTTGTAAACGAGAAAGTCGCATTACTCCATTAGTAAACAATGTAATACAATGAAGTGCCATATGCAGAAGAGTGTTTTGACAATGTTATTAATAAATACATAAGTCGCATTTTCGATATAAAATGTAATGAAATGCAAACCTGCCCACGTATGTCGTTAACTTTATTAATTCAAAAGGAATCTCTTTCCCTAAATTAGTCTAAATGAAAATGACAAATATGTAATCTGGAAAGACAGCTGCAACTTCACCAAATATAGCAGCAAATCTAATGAATGACATACTATCAACTGGAGGGATCAATACCCTAACAGCCAATCAGAAGTAGCTAGATGATGATGCTGGGGGAGGGGTACGTAAAATCGAGATTGTCAACCCCGACAACGTTTTAACCTACGGGGGAATAACGAAGTCTATAACCCCTACAGTAGTAAAATGACTACTTACCATATTTCCGATATGCAGTTTTTCCGGAGCTTCAAATCAACGTTCAGTCTCCATTCCGATTGGGTTAAACACCTACAGCATTAAATGACATCATTAAGTATGGACAGACTGCAAATGGCGGTTTTAAAGCGGCAGTACCCAGACCCCAAGGCTTGGGGTCCGGGTATTGCCGCTTTAAAATCGCAGTAGTAATTTTGCTACTGTAGGGGTTATAGGCTGGGTTAAACGTTGTCGGGGTTGAGAGTGCCGTGGTAACGAGTACCACCGGCTGCTGGTGTGATTATCATCATCACATACCATTACACCAGACCTCCACTGTCCGCAAGCAATATACCTCCTAAGAAGCGTATCTGGAGATGTGCCAAAGTCTCATTAGGGTGCATCTTCAGTGGGGGTGTGTTACACTTACGTGAACACACACCTCTCTCCTAAATGGCCGCATGACTGCGATACGCACAAATATTTATATGGACACAATTTTGTATGCATGTGCAGTATGGAAATGCATATATATATATATATATATATATATATATATATATACTAATTTAGATATTGTTGTTCATTATGATCAAGATGGGCCTGATTAATCTTTGAACGCACGTCCATTTGCGCGCTGTATCTTGCGTGAAATAGCTCTGTGCATGGGCTAGAACGGAGTTTACTCCAGTGAATGCAATTCATTTCTGCACGCAAATGACACTCCTAGAGAAACTAAAAAAAAATTCATTTTATGTACAGTATGCATTAAGAACATCCTGGTTTATTTATTTAATGTAAGGAAAAATATGAATTTTTCTCCTTAACGTATATTTTTATTAATGATTATAGTATTAATAGTTATAAATTATTTTTATGAAAATCTTTTTTGCATGCGCTCTGATGGGACTTTATATTGCACGTATGCGTTGTGCGTATCTGCCCTGTGTTCAATCTGCCTAAATATGGCAAGTAGCGTACCGCCAGAACATATTTATACACATATTCAAATAGAAACATTTCTTGATATCCGCTTGTGTACAGATGTATGTACGTACAAGTTACATTGCATTCGAAGATTAATCAGGCCCGGTGCGTTTAAGTTTTTTTTAGTTGAATTGAGAAAATAGGATTTCGTTTTAACTGGTGAAGCATCTTCAATATTGATTTTCTAAATTTATTATATGTTTATTCATACATTATATATAATTTTTGGGGCCTATAAGAATAAAACCTTTTGACTAGCTTCCTCTGATATCTGATTGAGCACTGTCTGATCATTTTTATTTGTTAAGAATAAATTTATACCATGAGTAAGGCAAAATATATAGTAAAGTGCGTAATAAAATTGCACTAACCAATGAACAGGACCTGATTATCCAATAGGCAGCCTAGGGTACAAGGATTTTTTGGGGGTGGGGAGCACAACATTTTTGGTGTGCAAAAGTTTGTATTACCTCTAACCCAATTGTAAAGCGCTACGGAATTTGCTGGCGCTATATAAATAAATGTTGATGATGATGATGATGATGATGATGATGATGATGTTGATCTACCCTGTTATAATCTAGTGTGGAAGGTGAAGGAGCCTATTAGTCTAGGGAGGCTTGAACCTTTAATCAAGCCCTGTCAATGAACTAAACTTATCTAAAGATGAAAAATCCATTTAAGTGTTAGTCTAGGTATTGCAATGAGAACTGACCATGCATCTCTCACACATCTTGCAGTATAATATAAAAGCAACAAAGTGTTTTGCTATCTGATTATTCTAAAACACATGTATGAATTAAACGTTTTTGTGGCTCTTCCTATCTCATTAATATACAAATTTCACAGTCTGTTAAATTTTCTCATTGCATAAAATTCACACATGAATGAAAAATGATATCTGCTCTGACTTCCACAGATCACAGGAGATTTATACTGTTCTGTGTAAACACATGTGATCTCCCACTGCATCGTTGTTGAATAGCATCAGTCACGGCTAAACTTCCTGCAGAATCTGCTAGCGACAGTCACCAGCAGCTTGTGTTTGTGATAGCCAATGTGATAGCCCCTGATGAAGCAGAAACAGGTGAAATACACAAGGTGGGTTTCACTTCATGATGTCATTACTATAAGTTCACCAGTGAGCAGGAGAATGCAGTGTTTGCTTCTTTGTATCACGTAAAGATTGTTTTAATGTGCAAGTGTATCACATTTTTGTATGTTAATATAGTTTTACACTATTGGAGCACTTTGTGTCCTTTTTCCTAGCTTTATATCCCAACACACACTGGGTTCTACTGAACAGTCTTCAGTGACTTGTAGAACCTGATTCATTTGGGAGTGCAAAGCAAATAAGAGGAATAAGTTTGCTCCTGGACAAACCATGCTCCAATGCAAAGGGTACAAATTAGTTTATTATTTTGCACATAAGAAAAATATTGGCTGCTTTTTCATGTAGCACACAAATACTTGATAGCCTTATTTTTACACTGGAATTTAAAGTTGATCTAAGACATGCCCTAACCAAACTATAAATCTGTCTCCACATTTTAAATTTACCTCCCCCTCCAATGCAACATGGTTATGCCAAGATGCAAAGTTACTCCTATTTTATGCTTTGCTTTCCTTAATGACTCAGACCAGTACAGTCCACATTGACCTGTTCCTTTGTTTGGACAAATTTCTCCTTTATGTCTGCTAAGTGTACATTTATGGAATGTACAGTGCTTCTATTTATTAATACCAACCAAAGACACAGGCACAAACTGGCATTATAGCAAGGATGAGTTATAAAGAGGGTGACATATAATGAAATGACTACATTTTAACGTACTTGTGTGCAGAGAACGCAGCTGGTGGTATAAAAGGGGGCTTTATAAAGAGGAAGCAACTGTACTAACCATGGGAATGATTTGGTCAGCCTATGCAGAGCACTGTCTTATGTAATATCGTGATTCCATGGATAGGGTAAATGCAAAGATGTCCCTCTGTGCAGATGGTAGTAAATAGTGGTGAGCAAAATTTTGAAAACTGTTCAGCAAATTTTTAGCATCATTCTGTTTAGTTTTGAAATCTTGCTCTATTTGCAGACAATATTTCAGCCTGATACCAGTCCTACCAGACAGTAGTATGAATTGACTGTCATATTAATGGAGTTCTGTAGATTCACATACACAGTGCAGAATGGCAATGGTGTAGCAAATACGGAACTCTTTGATAATATTGTTGTAATTTTGCTCCGGTGCGAAATTACCTTTTCTGGAGCAAAACCATCTCTAGCATAGAAACATGACACAAATCCCATCCAGGCTTTCGCCCCATTTAAATGCTACTGTATAGAACTGAATTTTGTAGTCCAACCAGAATGTTATCAAAACCATAGTGATCCATCTCTTTATTCTTCTCATGCAACCACAATTAGCAGTCATACCTAGACTAACACTCTCTAGGGCTCTACAACATTATTCATATGTATTTTTTCAGGTCTTAATGCACCACGGTGTACATGGATGTTGTCCTGCTCTTTACACAGAACTAGATGTTCTAGCTACAGTATTAATATATCTCAACTAGGGTTACAAATCAGCAATGAAAATCAAAATGTATATAATGCTTCATTGAAATTAGTTCACACATATGTTGCATGTCTGAACAATGATATCTGCAACCAGGGGCAGGCTGAGCTGGGGGGCAGGGGGGCATCTGCCCCTGGGGCGAGTCCCAAAGTGGACTACCTGGCTGAGTCACTGGGACACCTGAATTTTTAATCCTTTAAAATAGGCAGCTGAGTAGAGTATTACCCCCCAGGCTAAAATTACCAGCCCTCCCCTGCCTGCAACAATGTTGGATGCAGCTAAATTATTTCACAGAAGATACAGAATTATAGTTCATGACTTCTTGCAAACTCCACTGGTCTAAATATTATGTAAAATTTAGACATTAGACACATTTATTTATTAAGCCACACGAAATAGCAAATAATGTAATAACAAATAATTTCATGATTGTTGACTTGGGTTAGTGCAAATTCTTAACCTTTAAGCAATATTAGTAAATGAGCCTTAATGCAATGTATATGCTTAGGTTAGTTACTTACATTCTCCAGTCAATTTACATAGGCCCTCTGACAGTCAGAACCACAGATGACAGATTGGTCAATAGTAGGAACAGAAAAAACAATACACATAGATTTGCCTGGCTGTCCAATTACTACTGGAGACCCATGAAATGCTTCTGCTTCGTGACTGTTTGGCATTTAGTTCGGAGACACGCTGCATGTTTCCATAGGACCAACAGCAGGCATGCACACTGCATCTCAACGTCTCAGAATAAAATCAAGTAGGTAGGTAGAAGTATGCCCAACCAGCCTGCTTCCACTGGTGGCAGCTGAAATGGCACCTCTATCATACACAAAGCAACATAAACATTTATGGGCTAGATTTACTAAGCTGCGGGTTTGAAAAAGTGGGGATGTTGCCTATAGCAACCAATCAGATTCTAGCTGTCATTTTGTAGAATGTACTAAATAAATGAAAGCTAGAATCTGATTGGTTGCTATAGGCAACATCCCCACTTTTTCAAACCCGCAGCTTAGTAAATCTAGCCCAATGTCATTTTAGTGTTTACTACAATAAACAAATATTGCTTCTTTGCTCATTAAACAAAAACAAATTCACAATTTTGCAATACAATTAGCATTTGTAAATATTTCCCTATATGTTTCTGTCACTGTAGACATTTCAGTTTATCTCAATATAGGCCCACTTAGTGCAGCATGTATATTTGAAATGGCTGGTCCGAAAACCCCAATTAATTGTTATTTTACCTAGGATGTTAAACAATAATTTGAGACAGTGCTCCCATGTAATATGCATGTTTTACATTTAAGTTATTGGCCCCAGGAAGACATTTATCTTCTAATTTGTACTTTACAAGAATAACAGTTTGTTGGTGCAGACTACAATGAAAGAGTTAAAGGGTCAGGTAATGAAAGTATAAGGTGGAACTTGATCTCTTATCATCACTGGGAACTTGGGAAGGAAAAATCAGAAATGAAGTGTGGCTTCAACTCTCTGCGGAGTGATTCACTTGCTATTGTCCAGCCAGACAATAGCCTTTTCATCTGAGCTTCTTCAATGCATTTTTAGATTCTCTTTTATTCCTCTATGAATTAAACCGGGCAACAATTAATTTCAGAGAGAGAGAAGAAGAAAAAAAAAGAATTCAACAAGGATCTATTACCCCTCTCAGCTTCTGTTTCTGCAATGAAAATCTATTTCCTTTCTCTATTATGTCTTCCATAATTTAATGCCCATTTTATTAATGGTCTGAAATAATTACGGAACCTTTTGTAATTCTCAAGTATGTTTTATTTAATTGTGCAATAAATGTATAATCGCTGCTTTCCATCTCGCTCTATTATGGTGGTAAAATTAACAATTATGCAGCAATGGGTTTAGGTCTCCTGAAAATCACTTCAGATAACGAGACGTGTATAAATCATTCATGAGGGCGATTTTATGAAAAGGGAAAAAGAGCAGGAAGGAGGGAGGGTGTCGCAGAAAAAGGAAACTGATGACATTGGGAAACCAAAGACTTGGCTTCTGTGAGATCACAGATATATTAACATGTGTCTGTATGGAAACTATTTATACAACTGATGCTTGTACTTCTCTGTGGTGCAGAATGATAATCACAGAAGGACACTAGCAAGACGCGGTCTTTCAGTGGAATGCAAACCCAGGCCTTACGTTTAGTGATACAGAGCAATGTTAATTGATTCATTACCTACTTATTCAAAAAGCCAAAATGTCAAGGTATCATAATAACTTCCTGTAATTTGTCCAGATATGCACACCTCTCTTAATAATACATGTTATTCTTTAATTATACAGCACCAACTTATTAAGCAACGCTGTTCAGAGAATGTTTATTCATCCCCATTGAAGTTTACATCAGTCTAATTTCTCTACTACAAATACACATAAATATGCTCACAAGAGCCATTTACCTTCCAGGATAATTATGGACTGTGAGAGGAAATGAGAACGAACTGATGCTGACAAGGGGAGAACATGCAAACTCCATGCAGGTAACATTCTGTTCAGACTCGAACACAAGGACCCAATGCAGACCTTTATAGCACTGTACATTGCAAATTCAGTTTTGGGGTCACAAATGAATTTTCCTTTGATGGATGGTCCATTATTTTATTTATTTATTTAGCAGTATTTGTGTTTATAGTCTTAGTTCCCATTCTGTTCCGCCCCCCACAGTAACTCATGTCTTTCACAATTGCCAATGTCATTTGTGTTTGTATCTCTTCTGCTATTAGTGTTGTGTTTACTCATGACCAAAATGGGAAACTTCTCTACCATGGAATCAGCAGTGAATTACACAGACCATATTATAGACAGGAATTATCATCAAAGCTAATTGGGGCTTGTAGAGACATAGCTATCCCCAATGCTGGTGTAGTTTATCGTGAAGTGCCCCTTCCCCCTCAAAGAATCATACTCTCCTCTCAGAAGAGCAGTCTGAGACCTCTTCTGGCACATGCACCCAGACTGTAATGCGCAAAAAAGGTTTCAGCTCTGCTCTATTAGAAACAGAGGGAGGTGCCCGGGAGGCGAGAATGGCATCACTGGGCCGTTACCAATAATTTTGCTCTGGGGCCCAATGATTCACTTTTCCACCCTAAGGCAAGTCCCATCAGGCAACATGGAAGTTGTTTTTATGACTTTTTTCTGTTGTTTGATCATCATTATCATCATCAGCTATTTATATAGCGCCACTAATTCCGCAGCGCTGTACAGAGAACTCACTCACATTAGTCTAAATTCCCTAATATACACACACACAGACACCAAGGGAGATTAAGGTCAATTTGGTAGCAGCCAATTAACCTACTAGTGTGTTTTGTGTAGTGTGGGAGGAAACCGGAGCACCCTGAAGGAAATCCACACAAACACGGGGAGAACATATAAATGCCACACAGATAAGGCCATGGTTGGGAATGGAATTCATGACCCCAGTGCTGTGAGGCAGAGGTGATCTTTGCCAATCATCAACTTTTTCCCAGTAAATTGAATCCAGCAAATGGGTCTTACATGAAGTGGAAGTAGCATGTGGGGCCAAAATTAATATTTTAGGGAGTATTCTCTCAGAATACTTAGTGTAGCTTCATCCGTAAATACATCCTGATAAGATACATTTATAAATGAAATATTTATGTACAGGTTACTGTACCTCCAATTCATAATAATGTAAACATTTTTTTAAACTGAAAATTCAAAATAAACACCCCAAATACACACTAACCATATTTACCACAGAGTTTAACATGGATATCTCTAGTACATAACAACCTGCTCGGACACGATTCAGTCACCTCTATTTGAACATTTTATTTCTCCTATTGACGTATAAACATTTCAATCTAAAGGTTTGGATAAAATGCTCTTAGTAATAGCTCCTCTGGTAATATCTGGGAATAATGAGAAATGTATTACAACATCTAGATATCCTTGTAGATATTTGCTCTTGTAGAAAATCATACTGAGAATGTTTATTTTCCTGGGAGATATATATGTAAACTATCATAGAACTAATACAGAATTTAATTGTATCATATCTATCTAACACATCTAGTGAGAAACTTCTGAACAATATTCCAAGTAAAGAGAACTGCTCTGAAATTCCCGGAAAGGCAATGCGGTACAGTGCAAAATCATTCTAGGGTACAGTTCAACCTTAAAGCTTTACTTAAATCATACGTCAACGTCAATTACATCAACACTCTAAAGTAAATGCTTCAGCACTGACAACCTTCTAAAAATGTTTATATTTCTACATGTATATATATATATATATATATACATATATATATATATATCTATATCTATGTCTATATCTCTCTCTATAATATATACATATATATTTATAGATAGATGAATAGATAGATATAGATATTTATATATAGACATAAATATATAGACATAAATATATATATATATATATATATATATATATATATATATATATAACACAGAATAGATACAAATGGCGCTATGACACTGCACCAGTATATTAATATTAGAGTCCAATGTCTTGAAATGATTCCTTCTTATATAACACTTCCCCTGTGCGGGCGGCTGCCAATCCTCTGTAGCAAGCGGTGTAGCAGGAATAAATCTAAAAGTAAATGAGAGGAGGCGCACAATAGTGTAGTATGGCAAGTTAATGGAGCCAAGTGGAAAATCCAGAAAAGGAACCAAACCACCAGAAATAAGTGAGCCAGAGCTTTCCACCGTGTGGATATCAACAATGTCTAGAGTAGATATGTATAACTCATAAGGTGAAAGATCACACAAGGCCAAATGACGTTCAAGAAGATATATAGACAAACAGGTCACACCAATGAAGATGTATGCGTACCAGAAGCCAAAAGTTTAATGGCTTATCTGTTGGATTATCCTGTAGACTGTGAGGATGTAATCAATCTTCAGCCACCATTGATTATCCAATTGGTTACACATCCAGAAGCAGATGACAAGCCTATCTGATCAGCGATGGTAGTGTAACAGCAAATACTCAACGCATTTCGTCTGTAAAACAGACTTCATCAGGAGCAAACACAGATGTACCTGTCCAAAACAGCATCTCTATATATAGTGCCTAGTGCCATTTTGCGCGTGCGCACTCAAAACCGGAAGAGGGGCATCCGCGCATGTGCAGAACTCATCTACCAGCAATCCTTTAGGCACATATAAACAGTGAAAACATTCAAATATACAAATGTATTATCCAGGCAGCATTCTGCCAATCGAGTAGACAACAGCCTTTAGAGACATAAAAAAAACACATAGTAGGCATAATAATGAGAAAAAGATGTCATATGTGTGTAGAAAATACATCGCGCTGCTTCGCGCATGCGCACTGAAAACCGGAAGCGGGCACATGAACATACTCCGTGACCCAACCACCGGCAGCATCGTCTGCGCAACTGCAGGAATTATATACCAAACAAAGGCACATACAAGGCCATATGAATCACAATCGGCAACGTGCCAAAAACGGACTTAGTCCATACTAGAAGCAGCGTTTACACGCTATGCAAACATTTAGAGAATAAATAATAAACATTCTACTCATATGCAGCCTACTTATATGAACTGTGACATACCTCATACAACATAACTAATATAGTTATACAAAGTTAATACATAACAACAATAAATGCAATAGTCTTAGAGCTAATTTAAAAAAGATAAAAGATTCAAAAGAAAATTTATAAAAAAGGAGCCACTTCAAAACCTTCATTTAATCCAAGTGGTGACAGCGTATTGAGTGTGTATATCCAATACATCTCACACTGCGCTAGTTTCTTCCCTAAGTCACCACCTCAACAAGATGGTTGGGTCATTACAAAAAATTATTTTAAAAGTGTTGATGCTAATAGCTACCTTCATTTTGGGAGTTGCCACCAAAAAAAAATGGAAAACGAACATTCCGTTTTCCCAATTTAATCGGGTTAAGCGCAATTGTAGTGATCCTACGGTATGCAGGGAGCAATTAGCAATCTAT
Source organism: Mixophyes fleayi (assembly GCF_038048845.1). NCBI lineage: Eukaryota > Metazoa > Chordata > Amphibia > Anura > Limnodynastidae > Mixophyes > Mixophyes fleayi. The sequence continues at coordinate 59,307,667 of NC_134404.1, read as the reverse complement.
CATGACAGATTTCTGGAAAGAGGGTATCCCAAGTCTCTCCTTGTCGGAGCTCTCAACAAAATTGACAATGTAGATAGATCTTCATTAATAGATTGTACTAAGAAGGAACATAGAGCTAAAAAGGAAGTGGTGAATTTCATTACTAATTATAATAAGTTATAATATACTAATTATAATGATATCTGCCAACAAACAATAAACTTCTTCATATATATATATATATATATATATATATATATATATATATATATATATATATATATAAAGAGATAGCAGGGTTCTATTTGTAACGTGTAACAGTTTTTATATATTAGCAAATTATTTGGTCAACAGACCAAAAATACTATTTAAAAAATAAGATTTGTTGCTTTGTCGCACTGTCATTCTGTCGTGTTGTCAGTCACCTGGCACTGAGCGAATCCGATTTGTAATGTGTAGCATTTTTTATATATCAGCAAATTATTTGGTAGGCAGACCAAAAATGCTATTCATAAAAAAAGATTTGTTGCTTTGTCATGTTGTTGTTAGGTTTCCTTCCAGGAGTCAAACAATTGTTTACAACCAAAAAATGATGTTTTCAATATATGTCGCTCTGTCGCTTTGTTGTACTGTTAGTTTTTCGCTTTTTGGTCTAAAAGCTTACTTTTTCTATACTAAAAACCTATGTAAGATTTGTCAATTTACCCTTAAAAGCTGTGGAAGGGAAGATCTTTGCCAACAAAGAAACAAACGAATATATATATATATATATATATATATATATATATATATATATGTGTGTGTGTGTGTGTGTTTGAATCTAAATGTTAGATCTTATATATGAGGCAATTTTAACAGATAACGACGTTCCCATATCCTTACAAATCTTAAGAGGCTCAAAACTTGATTTGATTTGGATAGGGCTGTGCTTGTAGTGGGGCAACCTCAGTTGGCAAATTTTAGGGCAGCAAAATGACTTATACTTGAAGCAAAGATATTTAAAGTAATAATATTTACTTTGTTGATGGAACTAATAATATTTAAAAATATAATATTTGTTGTATTTTTAAGTGCAGTCAACTTGTATAGGAATAGTATTTTGTGTAGGACAGGGGCGGATCTAGACTTTATGTTTAGGGGGGGCGATTTTGCATAATCACGCCCCTCCTTTGCTCTGATTGGCTGGCTCGCGTTAAACCCCGCCTTCCGCCCGCGATTGGCCACGCCCCCTCCCATTGTGATCGCCGGCTGGGACCACTCTGATTGGCTGGCCCACATTTAGCCCCCCCCGCTCGCGCTTAGTCCCGCCCCTCCCGTTTTGATCGGCGGCTGGGACCTAGCTTTTTGCTGCTAGGGGGGGCGAATGCCCCGATCGCCCCCCCCTTGATCCGCCACTGGTGTAGGACATGAGCAAGATGCCAAAATTTCAGTTGCTTCCTCAGGCGGTGGATTAGATAGACACCTGTATGCAGTTCTGAGTTTTCCGTTTTTTTTATTCTAGTTTGCATACCAGGATTCTCATTTATAGAAGACAATTGCTCACCACATGAAACACAGCATTATCTCGAATAACTTTTGTTCTAAAACATTCCTGAACTTGTTTATGTACCTTCAAAATGCATTTCATAACTCTTAAAAATGTATTTTAGGTTTTGTGGTCTCTACTCTTTTGCGGTGCTCCTAGAGCTGTGGTGAGCAATTGTGGGCCTGAAGGCCATCAGCATCCTGGCAAGCCTGCACCCCAGCTCTGTGCGCCGCTCTGACTTATTCACTGCCAGGCGTGGGCTGGCAAATCTCAGCCCGGGGGGCGCACAGGCGGCCGCATCGCGTGTCATGTGATACGGCCGCCTGTGCGCTGACGAGGCCGCATCGCAAAACACATGATGTGGCCGCGTCAGTGCACAACCGATATTATTAATGAAATTTGACATGCACCTGGGGGGGGCGGCCCAAACAGGGGTCAGACAGATGCCCCCCCTGCCCCCTGGCCCAGCCCGCCCCTGTTCACTGTTTTGTTATTAAGCAGAAAAATAAGATAAGAACAGGAGCAGCCAGCACCTGTGTCATGTGACCTCCTCTGCTCAATGCTGTGAGTTCATGCAGATCATCCAGGAGGAGGTAGTTGGGAGTGCAGTGTATTCTCCAACACACACTCTCCCTCATTCCTTGCTCCGGCTGTGGTGCTCAGTATACTTGTAAGGAGGCATGTGAAGAGGTCTGAGATGCATGTGGGGTCATGTGAGGAGGTCTGAGAGGCATGTGGGGGCATATGAGGAGGTCTGAGAGGCATGTGGGGGCATATGAGGAGGTCTGAGAGGCATGTGTAGACATGTGAGGAGGTCTGGGCAACATGTGGGTAGAAATGAGGAGCTCTGAGTGGCATGTGTGGGCATATGAGGACTTCGGAGAGGCATGTAGGGGCATGTGAGGAAGTTGGAGTGGCATGTGGGGGCACGTGAGGCGGTCTGAGTAGCATGTGTGGTCTGCGTGGGAGTTGGGAAATGTGAGGAGGTTTGAGAGGGAATTGGGGAATGTGAGGCGGTCTGAGAGGAATGTGGGGGCATATGAGGATGTCCGAGAGGCATGAGGGGTATATGAGGAAGTCTGAGAGGTATGAGGGGTATGTGAGGAGGTCTGAGAGGTATGAGGGCTTTATGAGGAGGACTAAGAGATATGAGGGGTATGTGAGGAGGTCTGAGAGGTATGTGGAGGAATGTGAGGAGGTCTGAAAGGGCATGTGGGGGCATATGAGGAGTTCTGAGATCATGAGGGGCATATTAGGAGGTCTGAGAGGCATGAGGGGTATGTAAGGAGGTCTGAGAGGCATGTGGGGGCATATAAGGAGGTCTGAGAGGCATGTGTGGTCATGTGAGGAGGTCTGAGAGGCATGTGTGGGCATGTGAGAAGGTCTGAGAGGCATGTGGGGTCATGTGAGGAGGTCTGAGAGACATGTGGGGGCATCTGAGGAGGTCTGAGAGGCATGTGGAGGCAGGTGAGGAGGTCTGAGAGGCATGTGTGGGCATGTGAGGTGGTCTAAGCAAAATGTGGGGACAAATGAGGAGGTGTTAGTGGCATGTGGGGGCATATGAGGTGGTCTGAGAGGCATGTGGGGGCAAGTGAGGAGGTCTGAGTGGCATGTGTGGTCTGCGTGGGAGTTGGGGATTGTGAGGAGGTCTGAGTGGGAGTTGGGGAATGTGAGGAGGTCTGAGTGGCATGTGTGGTCTGCGTGGGAGTTGGGGATTGTGAGGAGGTCTGAGTGGGAGTTGGGGAATATGAGGAGGTCTGAGAGGCTTGAGGGGTATGTGAGGAGGTCTGAGATGTATGAGGGGTTTGCGAGGAGGTCTGAGAGGTATGAGGGCTTTGTGAGGAAGACTAAGAGGTATGAGGAGTATGTGAGGAGGTTTGAAAGGCATGTGGGGGCATATGAGGAGGTCTGAGATCATGAGGGGCATATTAGGAGATCTGAGAGGCATGAGGGGTATGTGAGGAGGTCTGAGAGGCATGTGGGGGCATATGAGGAGGTCTGAGAGGCATGTGTGGTCATGTGAGGAGGTCTGAGAGGCATGTGTGGGCATGTGAGGAGGTCTGAGAGGCATGTGGGGTCATGTGAGAAGGTCTGAGAGGCATGTGGAGGCATGTGAGGAGGTCTGAGAGGCATGTGTGGGCATGTGAGGAGGTCTGAGAGGCATGTGGAGGCATGTGAGGAGGTCTGAGAGGCATGTGTGGGCATGTGAGGAGGTCTGAGCAACATGTGGGGACAAATGAGGAGGTCTTAGTGGTATGTGGGGGCATATGAGGTGGTCTGAGAGGCATGTGGGGGCAAGTGAGAAGGTCTGAGTGGCATGTGTAGACTGCGTGGGAGTTGGGGATTGTGAGGAGGTCTGAGTGGGAGTTGGGGAATGTGAAGAGGTCTGAGAGGCTTGAGGGGTATGTGAGGAGGTCTGAGATGTATGTGTGGTCATGTGAGGAGGTCTGAGAGGCATGTGTGGGCATGTGAGAAGGTCTGAGAGGCATGTGGGGTCATGTGAGGAGGTCTGAGAGACATGTGGGGGCATCTGAGGAGGTCTGAGAGGCATGTGGAGGCAGGTGAGGAGGTCTGAGAGGCATGTGTGGGCATGTGAGGTGGTCTAAGCAAAATGTGGGGACAAATGAGGAGGTGTTAGTGGCATGTGGGGGCATATGAGGTGGTCTGAGAGGCATGTGGGGGCAAGTGAGGAGGTCTGAGTGGCATGTGTGGTCTGCGTGGGAGTTGGGGATTGTGAGGAGGTCTGAGTGGGAGTTGGGGAATGTGAGGAGGTCTGAGTGGCATGTGTGGTCTGCGTGGGAGTTGGGGATTGTGAGGAGGTCTGAGTGGGAGTTGGGGAATATGAGGAGGTCTGAGAGGCTTGAGGGGTATGTGAGGAGGTCTGAGATGTATGAGGGGTTTGCGAGGAGGTCTGAGAGGTATGAGGGCTTTGTGAGGAAGACTAAGAGGTATGAGGAGTATGTGAGGAGGTTTGAAAGGCATGTGGGGGGCATATGAGGAGGTCTGAGATCATGAGGGGCATATTAGGAGATCTGAGAGGCATGAGGGGTATGTGAGGAGGTCTGAGAGGCATGTGGGGGCATATGAGGAGGTCTGAGAGGCATGTGTGGTCATGTGAGGAGGTCTGAGAGGCATGTGTGGGCATGTGAGGAGGTCTGAGAGGCATGTGGGGTCATGTGAGAAGGTCTGAGAGGCATGTGGAGGCATGTGAGGAGGTCTGAGAGGCATGTGTGGGCATGTGAGGAGGTCTGAGAGGCATGTGGAGGCATGTGAGGAGGTCTGAGAGGCATGTGTGGGCATGTGAGGAGGTCTGAGCAACATGTGGGGACAAATGAGGAGGTCTTAGTGGTATGTGGGGGCATATGAGGTGGTCTGAGAGGCATGTGGGGGCAAGTGAGAAGGTCTGAGTGGCATGTGTAGACTGCGTGGGAGTTGGGGATTGTGAGGAGGTCTGAGTGGGAGTTGGGGAATGTGAAGAGGTCTGAGAGGCTTGAGGGGTATGTGAGGAGGTCTGAGATGTATGAGGGGTTTGTGAGGAGGTCTGAGAGGTATGAGGGCTTTGTGAGGAGGACTAAGAGGTATGAGGAGTATGTGAGGAGATTTGAGTGGCATGTGGGGGCATATGAGGAGGTCTGAGATCATGAGGGGTGTATGGGGAGGTCTGAGAGGCATGAGGGGCCTATGTGGAGGTTTGAGAGGTATGAGGGGTATGTGAGGAGGTCTGAGAGGCATGGGGGCATATGAGGAGGTCTGAGAGGCATGAGGGGCATATGAGGAGGTCTGAGAGGTATGAGCGGTATGTGAGGAGGCCTGTGATGCATGTGTGGGGCATATGAGGAGGTCTGCGTGGGAGTTTGGAGATCTGAGGAGGTTTGAGTGGGAGTTGAGAAATATGAAGTGTTCTGAGTGGCATGAGGGGAGGTCTTCGGGAAATATGGGGAAGTGTAAGTGGCAAGTGAGTGAGTTTTGAAGTAAGTGTTAGAGGCAGGTGGTGGAATGTTGGGTGAGGGGCATGTAGGGGCAATTTGCAATGAATGATATGGGGGTGCCAAGGTTGTTTTGGATCTGTTTTATGATCTTTTGAAGGCTGGAGGGCCAGATATGTGGCCCTTGAAGTATGTCAGGTTTGTTATCACTCTACTAGAGTGTGTCCGTTCATAGTATGCCTGATCTATATGTTTTTTACATGCAAGATATTATAGAATAAATGTTAAGGAAGTGCATTGTCTTTTACCCATTGACCTTTACTACAATTCATTTGTTTAGGATTATTATGATGTATATAAAAGCCAGAGAGAAATGCCCTTTGATTTAATTATCTTTCATTTAGCTAGCTGTCATATAATGAGGTGATTTTTTGGAAAAGTCATTCCACTCACATTTTCGTGGAAATACTGAACTCACCGTGACCTTAGTACAGAAATACAAGTTTATTCATCTAAGAAATATCAATTACAAATTAATGTTTACTAATGTCAAGTTTAAGCACTGAGGATATTCTAAGTATAGATTTTTATTATGCACATTAGACTACCTCACTATTTGATCAAAAAGACTTGGCATTCATCTAGATAATATATGCAATTTAAAGCATTTGTAATACTGTTGATCCCAATTGTAAAGCACTATGGTATCTGTTGGCGCTATATAACAAAATGATGATGATGCTACAATATACCTTTACATTTTGAATCAACTTCTACAACAGCAAAGTGTTACACAGCTTGACCTGACTTGGTGCTATTCATTGTAAAACAAAGTTTTGATAGATGGAAGACTAATAGGAAGGCTCCCCTATAGTATATGAGTTCCAGTGTAGACTAAACAATAAAGCAAATCTCCCAGTAGTCAGAGCTGTTAGGGATGGGAGGGTAGCCCTATTGTCTCACTGTCTAAAAGCTCTTCTGTACACAGAGAAGGACAGCGCTTAATTCTGAGTGTAAACACCACTTAGTATACAGACAAAGGAAATGATCATTAATTTTCCCAATTACCACCAGCGCAAATGTTACTAATGGCTCGTTATCACCACCTCTCAGCGAGGGAAAGTCTTCTTTTGCACAATTCATTACAAATGGCTTTTCTCCAGATTATCATTAATAAATCTGAGTTGTGCATTTCCCATTGCAATAGACAAGCTGTGTTATTGTGAATGGGAATCTAACCTTTGCAGAGGCTCCCTTTTTATGTGTTCAGCAAGGGATTGAATGAAATGTAACTCTGCTGTATAAACACCATGCTTTCAGTGTGTGTGGGGATAGCCACCCCCAGCAAATGTAGCTCTCCTACCCTTGGGGGGGGGGGGGATCTGTAAACCTTGAGCCTGATGCAGAATTGGCTGCAAATTGGGCATACCCTTATGCTCAAAATAGCCAGATGTAAAAATAGTTTATTTATGCCCATTTGCTGAGCCGTACGCATCTTAAGATCCATGAAGATCAGCGCCAGTAACATTTGTGCGCGGTTTACACCAAGCACACATCAAAGTCACTTATGTCCCACATGCACCAACGTTTTTATATATTTGTTTTATGTGCAGCAAATATGTTCTCTATTAGGCATTAATAAAAGTCAAAACACCTCTCTAATACAGCAGAAACAACAATATAAAAGAAAAAAAAAGTTTTTCTTAAACACCAACACTAAATCTAAATACATGCCCGAGCAACACAGAAAGAACGCGTCAGAGTTGCAATTGGTGGAGAGAGTCATCATCTTCATCATCTGCTATTTGCACCTGCTTCTGACCGTAGTAATACGACCTTCTCAGGCATCTTTTTCTCAGTCTGCATCCATTTGCAATTGCATGAGCTGCCCTCACTGTGCTCGGCCTATGTAAGAATGTCCCTGTCCCATCTCTCCAAGAACAGGCTGGCATAAGTGGCATAATCCAGCAAACCTACATGTGCACAAATACATGCACCCTCGTTCTGGACTGTGCAGAGTGATTTCACACAAGACACGCTATGCAAACTGGCATATAGTAGTACTCACTCTGCATCAGGTCTTGTCTTCCTGACCTGGCTCATATTACCAGCTACAATATTAATAGTTAGAGTCACAAGCACCAGCTTGCTAGCACTAAGGGGCATATTCAATTAGCTTTTGGATTCGCGGTAACGCGCGTTACCGCGAAAAGTGCGCGTTCTTGCGGGTATTACGGTACCGCATTAACGCGGATTTTCGTTCGCAACCCTATGGGCTGCTAACGAAAATCCACGTTATTGCGGTACCGTGTATTATGTTTCGCGGCTGTTCCGGCGCGTTACCGCAAATCCAAAAGCTAATTGAATATGCCCCTAAATGTCATCTTTTTATCTCCATAAAGACCCACAGAGATACAATGAGACAGATTTCATGTGCACAAAAGTTCATCAAAATATCTAGATCAAAATAGTATAAATGCCACGATTCATGATACCTTCGGAGGCTACGCCTTCTGATTCTGAGTCCTCCCTCTTAAATGTACCTCTCCGCAGCCATTTTAAAGATAAATGTTACATTTTCCACCACTTATGTTATGCATCTTTAAAAAAACAACATCCCTCCCCCCCAAAAAAGTACACAACCCGCCCCTCCCTACAGAAGCCTTTTATCTTGTCAATACACAGTACATCTGAGATAAAACAGTGGCAGGGAGCATATTAGTCATATGATAAATTCTGATAAAATGGCTGTGTCTCCCAATGTAACCATAATTAGTGAAACCAATTTATAGTCTCATCAATGTCAAACATCACCCCAAAACCTGTCGAACTCCATTGCAGATTGTTTGAACTTCATTCTAAGTCTCCACTGTCTTTTGATAGCTGAAAAAAATCTGTTTGTTTATCGCTCTCATCCACATAGAACCTTAATCGACATAAAATACCTGAAACTCATCAGTGGTGGCAAATTAAGAGCAACCACTTTCCATAATCCCAGCATCTGTACTAACTTGGTTGAGGGCGATGCTACTGATAAAGAGCTAGCAATAGGAAACTGTCAGTAGCTGTACTAGCACATGCCTGTAATAAATAGGTATCATTGTCCAGCAGCATTATTTTAATGTCATCATTATACTGTGTTTGCAAACTGCTTCATGATCCATTAGCGAATCTCTTTTTCATCTATCATGAGCTTGTTTCTTCCGAAGGTAGAAGTAGATCATGAGGAGAGCAAATGGCCTGTCCCTAGGCATTGATCAACACTGAGATCTTTATCAGCGAGAAGCAGAGTCAGGAGCTGGGAGAGAGAGCAGCCCCAATTACAAACTAATCAGACAAAGCCGACTAATGGGTGACAAAGCTGTGACCTATTAAATGGCCCGTGATCAAATCATGTCCTTTTTCATCAGCTGTGAAGCCTTTAGAATTAATCACAGATCATTCATCACCTTGTAAAAAGCCTTTTTTCAACCTGTATCGTAAACGTTTGACGATTAGAAGTAATTACAGAGACAGTTGGACTCGTGAACAAGTGATCTATGGGTATTCATAAGGGTAATGGCCTTAAATCCTTATTATTGAAGTTTATTAAAGGAAACAAATGAACTGGAAAAAACATAACATTGCAATAGAGAAACTGGTAACATTGCTTTAATTATTTCTCCTGGCTTAAATGTATCAGTTGGTGTATGCTCAAGAGCCGAACACCCCCAGATAGAGATGAGTAGCATTTTTAAAAGCCTTGTACAAAATATTTGCCTCTCTTGGTGTTTTGGCAACGAGTTTTGAACAGCTCTCCAGCAGAATTCGGCCTTTAGCGTTCTGTCCGGAATTCAAACCACATCACAGAGCACAATTAATTGACAACGCTGTTATCCAAGCTCTGTTTATAGACTATAAATACACCATCAGGAAGAATTAAAAAATACAGTGCAGATTAGCCATCCCCAGAATCAAAATGCAAAAGTGGATCAATCCGACACAATTTCTCTCATCTTTACCTCCAACTTTAAATGTAAAGCACACCATCTCCTATAGATTGTAAGCTGTTTAATATCCTGTCCTGTATTAGTCCTTTTTTTGTTCCCTACTGTAAAGCGCTACTTAATATGCTGTCACTATACAAAATAAACGTTAATATATAAATGATCTTCGATGCAGAACAGATTCTGTGGGTTGAACCTATATCCACAATTATGAGAATTATTTTGCTCACCGCAGAGCAAAATAAATTGACTATTGTCATCCCAGCCCTATATTCCGTATATATAAATGCAGTACGAAATGGGCATTTGAAAGACGAAGCTATGCATCTCTGCGAATTGGCCCGGAATTCAATATTGTGCGAAATTTCACTGAAACATTGCTCATCTTTTTTTTAAATCAGATTTATTTGTTTCCATTTTTCAGAAATAAATAAATAACCAAAACGATAGAAATATATATTTGCATGAAAATAAAGCAGTGGTCTCGGTAACAAAGACATGAATTAATTTTAAAATTAAGGTGATAAAAAGCACATAATACATATATAGAAAGCAATTAATATAATATGGCAGCATGGCTTAGTGGTTAGCACTTCTGCCTTACAGGGGTTATGAGTTCAATTCCCGACCATGGCCTTAGCTGTGTGGAGTTTCTATGTTCTCCCCAAGTTTGTGTGAGTTTCCTCCGGGTTCTTCGATTTCCTCCCACACTCCAAAAACATAGTAGTAGGTTGTTGGCTCCTATCAAATTGACCCTAGTCTGTGTGTGTGTGTGTGTGTGTGTGTGTGTGTGTGTGTGTGTGTGTTAGGGAATTTAGACTGTAAGCTCCCTTGGGGCAGGGACTGATGTAAACGCTGTACAGGGACTCTGTAAAGAGCTGCAGAATTAGTGGTGCTATATAAATAATGATGATGAATATAAATAGAATTGAGATCCCAGGTCAGGAAGAAGCACTGCTATCCACACCCAGTGCCAACATGAATTTATTCCATCTAGACTGTACATTTCTTTGAAGTTTTTCTACTTGCGTGTATAAACTCTTGTGACCAAGAGTTTCATTTAATATCTTGACCCATTCCTGGAAACCTGGAGCTGAGGGAGCCATCCAAACACTAGCAATACAAACCTTGACCAAGGAAATCAGTCTGATCACCTATTGTCTTGATAATGTATCCATTTTTAAACAAAGACAGCTATTTTAGGTTTCTTCACTCATCTAATATATATATGTACTTCTTCATGTATTATTAAATCACAAATTGTTATTTCATGATGATTATTATATTATCCCAGTGGCGGATCCAGGGGGGGGGGGCGATCGGGGCGATCGCCCCCCCTAGCAGACACTTGCTGCCGACGGCTGCACAGTATATGCAGGTCCGTCCAGCCGTGACAGGCAGGGACAGTGTGCTGCCCCGCTGCTCTGACTGTGTTTAAAACACAATCAGAGCAGCCGGGCAGCACACTGTCCCTGCCTGTCACGGCTGGACGGACCTGCACATAGTGTGCAGCCGACGGCAGCCTAAGATGTTAGAAAGGGGCGGGGCCTAAATCGCCCGCCCCCTAAATCGCCCCGGGTACAGCATTTTTCTAGATCCGCCCCTGTATTATCCTTTATATTGAGTTGCTCAAAAGACAATTTAAACTACAATTTCTTAAATGTTCCCCTACATGCAAAGGGCCTGCAGTTTGGTACATGAGCATAGCCAATGTCCCTGATATGGCCAGCAAATCTTAATCCATAACAAGTTTCACTTCTTTCTACAAAACTGTACAGGAAATATGCAATGGAAAACCAGGCCCCCCTTCAAAATGTAATAAATAGGTGGTGTGTGCAAAAACATTATGTTACCTATTGCAACAAATCAGATTGTGTCACTAGGCAAACAAACGTGATGGGTTACAGCGCACTAGTGCACATTGCACTATTTATTTTTTAATCTTTGCAATATCTACAGTTATTTTCAAGAACATGACATTCATTAAGTTTCAAAGTTGGTTCTGTAGAACAGGCCATTGCTACATCATAAGAGCAATGACTTCATTCACACTGCACTACATGAGAATTTTTTCAGACATCCCTAAAAATAGCTCAAGTGAATGCTGCGAAAATAGATATTGTAGAGATATTAAAATGACCCAAAATGTAGCATAAAATAGTTGGAAGCATCAAATGTTTGAGGGTAAATGAAAAGCATAAAATCATTGCTCACAAAAAACACATAACACATTACATTATGCTAAAAAAGTATATACACTTTGTATTTATTGGTTAGATAGACCATAAGCAAAACAGAATAATATACTTTTTACAGTTCCACAAGTTTAATTTCTTTATATAGTTAAGAGATACTACTTAAATAGATTTCAAACAATGTTTTGATTAAGATTATATTTGATTATTGCATTTTATTTCTGCCTTCGTGTCAGGAGCCGCGGCGGCCTCGGGAACCGCCGCAACTCACTTCCTACCTTAGTGAATGTCCCGGGCCGTCTCCATGACGACCGGGGCATCACTTCCTGTTACTCGGGCCTGGCCTTTGCCAAGCCAACGGCCGGACGCGAGTGTATTAAGCGGTGCATCTCGGCCAGTGCTGCAGCCGGGCGCATGCGCTAGGGTTACAGCCTGCGGGCTAATTAATTACACTGCATTAATTTATTAGTCTACAGCCTGGTAATCATTACAGGGCTAAGCCCTGATTGGCCAATGTCAGTATATAAGGCAGGGAGGCTAAGCCCAGTTATAGCATCCTAGTTTGATACTTGTGCTGACCTGCTTTGATATACTGCTGGATTTCTGTTGTGACCTTTTTTGCCTGTTTACTGGACCTTGCCTTATTGCTTGTGACCCTGACCTTTTGGCCTGTACCTTGGATTCTGCTGATCTGCTCGTGACCCTGACCCTTGGCGTGTTTTCTGACAATTCTACTCTGCAAGTGACCCCTGACCTTGGCTTTCATCTGATCATCCATTACCACCTGTATTGTCTCCAGGCCTGCTCTGTGCTTAGTAAAACGAACTTACACTACTTTGGAGTTAAGTCCTGGGGGCATCCGAGTACCTGTGAGCGCGTCTAGCTCTATGGAAAAGGCGGCTGCTATAGGCGAAGACCTCTGCCAGTCTGTTCCGCAGGTTCGTTATCTATCCACTAGCAGCCTAACACTTCGTAGCTCCACAGAAGGGGAAAGAAAATGATGGGCAAACTTATTGCTTATTTTGAGTGCATGTTCTTGATTCTCGTAGTTGGTTATGTTATTTAATTAGCTTTGTGATATAGGGAGTCCTCACCAAAATAATAGTCCTCTTTTTGGGTTATAAATTTATGTAGAATGTATGATGTTTTTATGACCATACCAAAATGGAAAGGAGTAGGTTTTAAAGCATAATGGAAGGCTCTCATTTATTTGTATATATGCAGAACACAGATTGTAATAAATTGTATTAGCATATGGCTTCATTAGATTTGTAGGTCTGAGTTTGCAATAATTGAAATTTCCTGCAATAATTATATGCTCCATTGATGAATTTTTAGAGCTTTTAGGGGGAGATTCATTTAGAAGAAAGGCGCTGTCAAACAGCGCCTCGATGTGTGGATGCACAGATTTCCGCCCATTACAGTAAAGAAGCTATGTTAATTTTTCTGCACACCTCTATGGAACACGAGAAAAAATGAGCGGAGATTCCATCCACAGCATTGTGTGATTGTGTCTCCGTGACCTGCTCTGGAGACACATTGCACTACATTGAATATCCCCCTTAGAATGTGAATTTCACCTGTCATAGGCCCCTTAATCAGTGAAAAACTAATTTAAGAGCAATTAACTATTATGACAATAGAAAATAATTTCATATAGTAATTTATAAGTGACATCTATATCTGCATAAGCTTGCCATCCAATGCACCAAAGCAATTTTGGAAGTATGTAGTGCCAGTTAAAATAAAAGGTGTTTTTACCAAAACATTAATGGATGTTGGCTCAGAAGTCACTCTGATCTATAAAAGTTTTTATCAGTAGTATTTTTCTTATCTGCCTCTGTATTCCTTAGAATGCCTGGAGTTGTGTGGGGTGGTAACAAGAAGTACCTATATTATGACTACATACAGGTGAAGACCTACATGACAATGACTACACCAAGACTGAGAGACAGATGTTTGATTTCTGAGTTAATGAAACAGCTCATTAAAGATTGGACAAGAGGAGCAGTATGGAGCTAGAGGGAGCTTCGTGTACCCCCTGCCGACACACACTCTATTCCTACTCAGATTTACTTTCCTATTCAGACACATGATCAGTGGATTCATTCTTCAGCATTGAAGAAGACTCACAAATGACTATCTAGATCCATATTTCTACCACAAGAGAAGTGACCCAAAAGGCAAGGGCTAAGGTGGATGAGGTATATGCTGTGGATACACTATCTGCTGTGAAGCAATCTGCTGTTTACTTTTGGAGAATGTAATGTTCCCTGTGAAAGAAAGACATGATTGTACCAAGGATGTTGGGCCACTCAGAAGTATTTTCCAGTAGTGAATTGGATGTTGGACACAACAAGAGTTTGCAGTATCAGATGCAGCTCAGCAAACACAGATTTTTCACAGAGAAGTTCAGGAGACTTCCTCCAGGAAACCTGGAAAACAAAAAGAAAATACCTACAGGAACTGTATGGGACAGTGAGTCGTTATGACAACCCCATAGTTGTGGGTAGGAAAGATAATGGGTCAATCTGGATGTGCATAGACTACTGCACACAGACTTTTCTAATGCTCTGTACCTCAAATATAAAATGAGTCTCAGAGTCTCACTGGAAGTAAGTAGATCTCCATGCTGGACTTGAGGATCGCATTTTATCAAAGTAACAAGGATAAAGAAAGAAACAGCTTTAATCTCCTGATAAAGGTTCTCCAAGTTTGAAGAAAAATGTCAAAGAGAGTCTCTGGTTCTGTCACCTTCCATTGAATGCACTGTGAAAGATGCAGAAATATGAAAAGAGACGAATAAAGCTGTCCCTTGACAAATGTCAGTCCTGAAGGACAACAGTGACATACTTGGACCTGTAGGGCCTGTTTCAAGTCCGGACGTACACATTTCCCTAATGTATCTTACATGAATTCCCACTGCGCTTACCCATAAACCAAATGTATGTGATTACACGCAATGTTTGTAATGTTTAAAGACGAGGGTGTCAGCAAACCCAGCCAAGGTTAAAGTTGCTTCGAAATAACCAAGACCAAGGAATTTAACAATCCCGAGCTATTTTTGGGGTTCCAGTGGGTACCTAATTTTATGAAAGTCTACTATCAAGTTGTACAACTTTTGCCAAAGTTACTGAAAAGATGTCCTCCTGTGCAGACCGCAGGAAAGGAACCAACCATGTGGATGCCAGATATGAGTACTTAGAAGTCATGCTCTTTCAGAAGTATGAAAAGGGACTAAAGGCCCATAGCATATGTGAGCGGAAATCTTACATTATCTGAGAAAAAGAATCCAATGCACTGGAGTTATTGGCACTGAAGTAGGCAGTGGTGGACAAACTGCATGAGTTCCTGTGCGGAGTAGAATTTGAAGTATGTACTAACAAAAACCATCTGGCCAATTTACTAAAAACGGCTAAGTTAGATGGTAAAGGACATAGATAGTTTGCTGGCTTTTCCATTTATAAGTTGCAGTACCACCCAGGATGAGCCAATGTGGATATTGATGTAGAAACTTGATATATCCATGATGAAGAAGTAGAAAGCTGGCATGTGGAAGAGGTCCATGGTCTAGGGACCAGAGCAATGACACAATCGGTTCAAATGGAGGGAGTTAGGCCTCGACAGGTGATAGATCCGCTAGTATCATGTGAGGAAAGAATTCCTGTAGGTTATGCATACCTATTCAGCTTGACAAATATCCTACCATGTTCGAGTTTAGGATATATATGACCTCCTCAGGAGATGAATTTAGGAGCATATTGACTGTTGAAAGCTGTGATATCTAAGAGTTAGTTTCTACTGGCCAAGACACTGCATCGTGATCACATGTTGATACCACAGTGTCATGGGCACTAGGAGTCTTTGCCCAGGATATCACCAGATGATGTTCTTACCAGAGTAATATAGCTGGTACTATGGTCCTCTGGTAGCAGGGTGACAACGGAACAGGAGAATCAGCAGATGGTGAGAGAAAGCTCAAGGAAAGTCTATGACTAGCAGCAGCTGGTAATGACTTAGATGTATGAACACGAGGAACCAGATGGACAAGTAAACGTGAGGAGAGTCAGTGGTCTGCGTACAGCAAGTTGTACCACTGCTATAGTGAGGAGGAATGTCCAGGAGTAGAGAGGAGGTAGTGAAAGTCAGTGGTCTGCGTATAGTAAGTTCTACCACTGTCTATAGTGAAGGAATGGGTTCCAGGTGCAAGTAGGTAACGAGGAAGTCAGTGGTCTGCCTACAGCAAGTTGTACCACTGCTTATGTGAGAGGATACTTGAAACTGGTGCCAATGGGAAACAGGAGTCAGTGGTCTGCGTTCAGCAAGTTGTACCACTGCTATATATATGTGAGGAGGGGCACGAGGAGATGAATGGAATACAGAGGATACACGGGGGGGCACACGGAACTTGATCCCACGATGATAACCACAATACAATAATAACTGACAAGCGCTGCTTGAAGTATACAAAGTCACTATAGAGATCCAGGTAATAGGAAACAAAGTCAATAGTAACAATAGCTTCAGTAGATGGAAGACTCCGGAGATGAACACAACACAGTCCAGACGGATATGCAATACAATAGCAAAGTCAATGGAAAGTATGCATACCGCGGTTCAGGAGAACAGGCTGTCAAGGAGAAGTGCAGGGATACCTGAACGGCTGAACGCCGGCAGGAGGAGAGACCACTGGAGGATGGAAGCGGTAATCAGGTTGGTGCAGCGCACGAAAGGTAACCGGTAATCAAAGGAGCAATACTCAGGAAGCAGTAGTAAGTAAAACTGGAAACATGATGAACACGGGAGAGTTGAGGCTGTCTGGTATCCGGCAGTAGTAGCGGAGGCAGCGGAGGGGAGACACGCTGAACACAGGAGAGTAGAGGCGGTCTTGAATCCGGCAGTAGTAGCGAAGGCAGCGGAGGGGAGACACGCTGAACACAGGAGAGTAGAGGTGGTCTGGAATTCGGCAGTAGTAGCGAAGGCAGCGGAGGGGAGACACGCTGAACACAGGAGAGTAGAGACGGTCTGGAATCCGGCAGCTGTAGCAGATAGGAATCAGTGGAGAGCTGACACGATGAACACAGGAGAGTTGAGACGGTCTGGAATCCGGTAGTAGAAGCAGATAGGAATCAGTTGATAGCTGACACGATGAACACAGGAGAGTTGAGACGGTCTGGAACCCGGCAGTAGTAACGGAGGCAGCGGAGAGCAGACACGCTGAACACAGGAGAGTTGAGGCGGTCTGGAATCCGGCAGCAGTAGCAGATAGGAATCAGCTGAGTGCAGACACGGTGAACACAGGAGAGTTGAAGTGGTCTGGAAACCACAATAGTAGTAGACAGGAATCAGCTGGAGCTGAATACACGAGGAAACACAGGAACACCTTCAGAGGCTCATGGGGAATGAGACTCCAAGATCAGGCAACTAGGTAATGATCACAGGTGGTTTAAATAGGGAGGGTTGCCTGATCATCCAATTAATTAAAAGCAACAGGTACTGAAGGTTTCCTAAGAGCTGCACATGCGCAGACCCTCAGGATGGCGGACGGCCACGGTTCCTGAACACAGGAGAAATGGCACTCACAGTCCGGTGAGTGACAGTACCCCCCCTTTTAAAGGTGGGCACAGAACACATGGAACCGGGTTTGTCCGGAAACTTGGAATAAAACTTCTTAAGAAGAGCTGGAGCATTGAGATCTTCTGCTTTAATCCATGAACGCTCTTCAGGACCAAAGCCCTTGCAATGAACGAGGAAACGAAGAACTCCTCGCGAAATTTTTGCATCTAATATGTGAGTAATCTCAAAGTCCTCCTCTTGATGAGCTTGAACTGGCCGAGGTGCTGAAGGAGGGACCGAGAAATGGTTGATGATAAGAGGTTTGAGCAAAGACACATGGAAGGCATTGGAAATACGAAGGTTCTTAGGTAGTAGAAGTTTGAAACAAACTGGATTTATCACTTGAATGATCCTATATGGACCAATAAAACGAGGAGCGAACTTCATAGATGGGACCTTCAAACGAATATTTTTGGTTGATAACCATACACGATCTCTGATTTTAAGTGGTGGAATAGCCAGTCTCTTTTTATCTGCAAAAGACTTATATCTGGCAGATGTTTTTTTTAAACAGGTTTTGACCTGAGACCAAATATTTTTGAAGGTCTGACAAACAGTCTCTACAGCAGGAACTTGGGTGGGAGGGAGGGCAAGAAATCCCGGAAAAGACGGATGGTGACCGTAAACCACAAAGAATGGAGTTTTAGAAGATGATTCATGATACATGTTGTTATGAGCGAATTCAGCCCATGGAAGCAAATCTACCCAGTTGTCTTGGTTGGCTGAAGAGAACATCCTTATAAAAGTCTCAAGATCTTGATTGACCCTTTCGGTTTGTCCGTTTGATTGAGGATGGTAGGAGGATGAGAGTGATAATCAGATACCCAAGGTCTTACAAAGGCCCCTCCAGAATCTGGAAACGAATTGCACTCCTCTATCAGAAACAATCTCGGAAGGACATCCATGAATACGGAAGATTTCTTTGATGAAATAATCAGCCAGAGTAGATGAAGAAGGTAAACCGGTCAAAGGAACGAAATGTGCCATCTTCGAAAATCTATCCACCACTACCCAAATAGTATTGCACTTTTTACTAGGAGGAAGATCAGTAACAAAGTCCATACTAATATGGGTCCACGGCTTGGAAGGAATGGGTAGTGGTTGAAGCAAACCCGCTGGAGTTCTGCGGGGAGTCTTAAACTGGGAACACTATTCACAAGCAGCCACAAAATCTTTGTCATCTCTCCTCATAGAAGGCCACCAGTAACTTCGAGAAAGAATTTCAAAAGTCTTGCGTTCACCAGAATGTCCAGAAAAACGAGAAGAGTGAAACCACGAAATGATTTTCTTCCTAAGAGCAGGAGGCACGAGGGTTCTCCCAAATGGTAGCACCTTAGTGGAAGAAGCAGCCAGAGAAACACATTTGGGGTCTAATATAGAGTGGTTAGGACCAACTTCAACGTCTGAGGACGTCACAAAAGCTCGAGATAGGGCGTCTGCTTTTTTCTTTTTTGCAGCTGTTTGAAGGTTATGATTAGTTCAAAACGACAAAAGAAAAGAGACCATCTTGCTTGACGAAGATTCAAACATTGAGCAGACTGTAAATATGACAAATTTTTATGATCAGTAAAAATTGTCACAGGATGACGAGCTCCTTCCAACAAATATCTCCATTCCTCTAATGCTACTTTTATAGCCAGCAACTCCTTGTCCCCGATGGTATAATTCTTCTCTGCAGGCAGAAGACCCCGAGAGTAAAAGGCACAAGGATGGAATTTTTGTTGCTCCGATCTTTGTGAGAGAATGGCTCCTAAGCCAACATTAGAGGCATCTACCTCTAGGAAGAAGGGAAGCGTCACATCAGGCTGTCGAAGAACAGGAGCGGAGGAGAAGGACTCTTTGAGAAACTGGAAAGCTTGAAGGGCCTCAGAGGACCATTGTTTAGTATTGGCCCCTTTACGAGTTAGGGCCACAATAGGAGATGCAATCGAGAAAAAATCTTGAATGAAGCGTCTATAGTAATTGGCAAAACCTAAAAAACGCTGAATTGCACGAAGAGTAGTTGGCTGTGGCCAATGTAATGCAGCATTCACCTTTTCTAGATCCATCTGAAGACCAACTCCGGAGACAATATATCCCAGAAATGGAATCTGGGGCAACTCGAATGAACATTTTTCGAACTTGCAGAATAATGAATTTTTTTGGAGTCTGGAAAGGACCTCTGCCACATGTTGATGATGAGAAGGCAGGTCCTGAGAAAAGATTAATATGTCGTCCAGATAGACGACGACACAAACATATAACAAGTCCCGGAAGATCTCATTAATGAAACCCTGAAAAACAGAGGGGGCGTTACATAACCTGAAGGGCATTACTAAATATTCATAATGCCCGTCTCTGGTGTTGAAAGATGTCTTCCATTCATCACCGGACCTGATTCAAATTAAATTATAGGCACCACGAAGATCCAACTTGGTAAAAATCCGGGCTCCCTTGATACGATCTAATAACTCAGTATTTAATGGAATGGGATACCGATTTTTGATAGTTATGGCGTTAAGTCCACGGAAATCTATGCAAGGACGTAATGACCCATCCTTCTTTTTTACGAAGAAAAAACCTGCTCCAGCGGGAGAGGTAGAAGGTCGAATAAATCCTCGCTGGAGATTCTCTTTGATGTACTCAGATGTGGCTTGAGTTTCAGGTAATGAAAGTGGATACACACGACCCCTGGGAGGAGTCTTGCCAGGTTGAAGATCAATCGGATAGTCCCACGAACGATGAGAAGGAAGACGTTCAGACTGAAGTTTATCAAATACATCGGCAAAAGAAGCATACTGAGGAGGAAGTCCCGGTGAACAAGGTGAAATGGAGGATTGCTGTATCTTGAGAGGAACGACTTGAGAGAGGCAACGATGATGACACTCAGACCCCCAAGACGTAACTTGAGGAGTGTGCCAGTCAATCTGAGGAGAATGATGTTGAAGCCATGGAAGGCCTAATACAATCGGACTGGTAGCAACAGGAAGAATTAAAAATGAAATTTCCTCCTGGTGTAATACACCAATTTGAAGGGTTACTGGAGACGTACTCTGGGTGATGAGACCATTAATAATGCGTGATCCATCGATAGCAGTCACAGTAATATGTATTTTCAAAGTAATCACTGGTAGGGACCATTGATTGATGAGGGATTTAGAAATAAAATTTCCTGCAGCTCCAGAGTCAATAAGTTCTTGGGACATGAAAGATTTGGTAGCAAAGGAAACAGTAACATCAAAAGCACAAACTTTTAATTTCGTAGAACATGGAGAGGACTCCAGGGACCCTAACTTCACCTCTCCAGAACTGGTTAGGGCCTGGCATTTCCCGATTTTTTAGGACATGAATTGAGCATATGAGTAGAATCAGCACAATAGATACAAAGTCTATTTTTTACTCTTCGGTCCCTCTCCTCTGAAGTTAATTTGGAGCGACCTATCTCCATAGGTACTACCGGAGATGAAACTTGGCGAACTTGAGGACTTAAGCCAAGAGGTGCTTTATATGAAGTTGTTTTTTCAGACTCTCTTTCACGAAATCTCATGTCTACACGATGGCAAAGAGAAATCAAATCTTCTAGAGAAGTAGGTAATTCTTGAGTAGTCAGTGCATCTTTAATTTTATCAGAAGGCCCCTGCCAGAAGGCGGCAATTAAAGCCTCAGTGTTCCACTGAAGTTCAGAGGCTAATATCTGAAATTGAATGACGTACTGGGCTACAGCACGAGAACCCTGACATAGACGGAGGATGCTGGATGAAATAACACGACCAGGTTCATCAAATACACTTCGAAACGTGGAAATAAATTTGGCACTATCTTGTAATAATGGATCATTTCTTTCCCACAGAGGGGAAGCCCATGCGAGAGCTTGTCCGGAAAACAAAGAAATGAGATAGGCCACTCTGGAACGATGAGTAGAGAAATTGTGAGGTTGAAGCTCAAAATGAACTGAGCATTGATTTAGAAAACCCCTGCATGTTTTGGGGTCTCCATCATATTTTGAAGGAGTAGGCAGGTGTAGCGTGGAAGCAGTAGACACCTGGGATGGCACTGGGGAAATGGATGCAGGCACAGGAGCATCAACAGTAGCTGTGATATTTTGCGCAGAAGTTCCTTGGGAGGCTAACGCCTGGCAACATTGCAGCAATTGTTGTTGGCGAACACCCTGTTGTTCAATACGTGGTAACCAGACACTGCAGCATCTCTTTAGCTGTACGTTCCGATCCCTGGGTCTGTCATGGCCTGATCTTACTGTCACGGGCACTAGGAGTCTTTGCCCAGGATATCACCAGATGATGTTCTTACCAGAGTAATATAGCTGGTACTATGGTCCTCTGGTAGCAGGGTGACAACGGAACAGGAGAATCAGCAGATGGTGAGAGAATGCTCAAGGAAAGTCTATGACTAGCAGCAACTGGTAATGACTTAGATGTATGAACACGAGGAACCAGATGGACAAGTAAACGTGAGGAGAGTCAGTGGTCTGCGTTCAGCAAGTTGTACCACTGCTATAGTGAGGAGGAATGTCCAGGAGTAGAGAGGAGGTAGTGAAAGTCAGTGGTCTGCGTATAGTAAGTTGTACCACTGTCTATAGTAAAGGAATGGGTTCCAGGTGCAAGTAGGTAACGAGGAAGTCAGTGGTCTGCTTACAGCAAGTTGTACCACTGCTTATGTGAGAGGATACTTGAAACTGGTGCCAATGGGAAACAGGAGTCAGTGGTCTGCGTTCAGCAAGTTGTACCACTGCTATATATATGTGAGGAGGGGCACGAGGAGATGAATGGAATACAAAGGATACACGGGGGGGGCACACGGAACTTGATCCCACGATGATAACCACAATACAATAATAACTGACAAGCGCTGCTTGAAGTATACAAAGTCACTATAGAGATCCAGGTAATAGGAAACAAAGTCAATAGTAACAATAGCTTCAGTAGATGGAAGACTCCGGAGATGAACACAACAC
The DNA here is from genome assembly GCF_038048845.1 of Mixophyes fleayi. Classification (NCBI taxonomy): domain Eukaryota; kingdom Metazoa; phylum Chordata; class Amphibia; order Anura; family Limnodynastidae; genus Mixophyes; species Mixophyes fleayi. Next base: position 59,285,489 of record NC_134404.1, on the reverse strand, counting down.
AGTCCAGACGGATATGCAATACAATAGCAAAGTCAATGGAAAGTATGCATACCGCGGTTCAGGAGAGCAGGTTGTCAAGGAGAAGTGCAGGGATACCTGAACGGCTGAACGCCGGCAGGAGGAGAGACCACTGGAGGATGGAAGCGGTAATCAGGTTGGTGCAGCGCACGAAAGGTAACCGGTAATCAAAGGAGCAATACTCAGGAAGCAGTAGTAAGTAAAACTAGAAACATGATGAACACGGGAGAGTTGAGGCTGTCTGGTATCCGGCAGTAGTAGCGGAGGCAGCGGAGGGGAGACACGCTGAACACAGGAGAGTAGAGGCGGTCTTGAATCCGGCAGTAGTAGCGAAGGCAGCGGAGGGGAGACACGCTGAACACAGGAGAGTAGAGACGGTCTGGAATCCGGCAGCAGTAGCAGATAGGAATCAGTGGATAGCTGACACGATGAACACAGAAGAGTTGAGACGGTCTGGAACCCGGCAGTAGTAATGGAGGCAGCGGAGAGCAGACACGCTGAACACAGGAGAGTTGAGGCGGTCTGGAATCCGGCAGCAGTAACAGATAGGAATCAGCTGAGTGCAGACACGATGAACACAGGAGAGTTGAAGTGGTCTGGAAACCACAATCGTAGTAGACAGGAATCAGCTGGAGCTGAATACACAAGGAAACACAGGAACACCTTCAGAGGCTCATGGGGAATGAGACTCCAAGATCAGGCAACTAGGTAATGATCACAGGTGGTTTAAATAGGGAGGGTTGCCTGATCATCCAATTAATTAAAAGCAACAGGTACTGAAGGTTTCCTAAGAGCTGCACATGCGCAGACCCTCAGGATGGCGGATGGCCATGGTTCCTGAACACAGGAGAAATGGCACTCACAGTCCAGGAGTGAAAGAACATAGCGGTGAACCAGATCTCCAGTAGGAAGGCTCACCTTGTAACTCATTATTTGGTGCTACCAGTAGTTTTAAAGAGGATGGTACTGCAGATGCTTCAATATGAGATTGGACATTTGGAAATTGACTGGTTCTATTGGCCCTAGGCCAGGACCTAGGTATATGCAGTATAAAAATTGCAAAACATGTGCAGCTAGAAATTCTCTGGCTCACAGAGCTGCTCTCATATGCCACCACTAGTAACCCACCCCTGAATTTGGTCTGTATCAACTTAACTACTGAACCTGATATGCACCAATGGGTAAATCTGGTAGTGATCAGACATCATCATAATTTATTTATATAGCGCCACTAATTCCGCAGCGCTGTACAGAGAACTCATTCACATCAGTGCCTGCCCTATTGGGGCTTACAGTCTAAATTCACTACTATAGACACACACTCACACACAGACAGAAAGAGAGGGAGAGACTAGGGTCCATTTTGATAGCAGCCAATTAACCTACCAGTATGTTTTTTGGAGTGTGGGCGAAAACCGGAGCACCCGGAGGAAACCCATGCAAACACAGTGAGAAAATACAAACTCCACACAGGCCATGGTCGGGAATCGAACTCATGACCCCAGTGTTGTGAGACAGAAATGCTAACCAGAGCCACTAGGCCACTGTGCTGCTCAGACATAATTTTATCTGATATGCAAAACCATTCTACATGAAAGATCAGCAGACAATCACATATTATATATATTATACAAACATACAAGTGCTCTGGAATGTTACAGGATTTTTCCAAATTATCTGTTATTTAGGAGAGAAATAAACACAGTACCTTAGCAAGCTATAAAGCACAAGCTCTTAATGGTGACGTGATCCAGCACGTATACCGACCTCTGGTGCAGGCATACAGTAGGAGCTCCTCCGCCTTGGAACAATTTGACCAAAGGATCAAAGAGAGCGCTCCTCTTACCCCCTCCACATTCCAGCATAAAGGACTACTCAGATGCATTGCACAATATGAAGGATTTACCACTTTGTATTTGAAGGAGAAGCCATATAACATATTGAAATTTGCTTTAGGGTTTCCTCAGTACCAGTCATAAACCCCATAGTCTATGGGCTTGATTCACTGAGGAGAGCAAAGCAAAAAAAGGAGTACATTTGCTCATGGAAAAACCTTGTTACAAAATGGTGCAAATTAGTTTATTATTTTGCATGTAAGGAAAATACGGTTGTATTTTCATGTACTCAAATACTTGATAGCTTTATTTTTACACTGAAATTAAATTTGATCTAGTACATGCCCTGCCCCAACTATAAATCTGTCCCCACATTTTAATTTTTCCTCCCTCTCCAATGCAACATGGTTTTGCCAAGGAGCAAATATACTTTGGTTTCCTTACTGAATCAGAACCAATATGTTAAAAAATTAAAAAGAGAGTTAAAATCTTCACATAATCTTGCAGTAGCCACGACCGAGAAAAAAAATACTAACAAAAATGGAAATATGATTAGAATTTCTGGTATATTAGTTTGGCCACAGGTGACAGAATCCTGGTTAGAAACTTAGGCATCCATGGAAAACATAAACTTGCTGACTGTTATGATATCGTAAAGCAACTGCCTAACTTATCTTTGTATACAGTGATCCCCAGATATGACGTAGGAACAGCCAAACTTTACATAGGGCCCACATACTTCCAATAGGACAAATCTTCAGATTGGACAGTGACAGTCTAAAGACAAAAGATGGGGAGGCATTTCGGCAATATACCAAATGCAATTATATATTCACAGAATAAAATAGTTTTTAATGATATTAATATGTTATCACCAACTTGAGATGATGGTAACAGGACAGTTGTTGCGGCAGTTATCAGTGGTGATAGTCGTGGTATCATCAGCAGTAACTGTTTCATGTATGAGGATAAAGACCTATCGCTAGAAAAAACATTTTTGCCTGTAATAAGGCTTTTCCTCCATGATAACTGAGACCAATTATATCTTAAGATGTCTTAACATTTATTATGTATAGGAAGAATCTAATGTGTGTATTTAGGTAATTCCCCTTTCCAGAACTAAGTCCTGTTTTCTGATATGCTGGAGTGAGCATCAGAAGGACTACAAGCAAAGTGACAAATGTGTACAGAATTGCAGAATACGGAGATAAGCCGACGTAACAAGTATCACATCGCCACAATAACATCTGCTAACAGATGAAAATCATTGACAATTGTTTATAATGTTTTACTTTTTTACTTCAGTGAACTTGAAAGCCCAAATGTAGGCATGCAAAGGCGCATACTCATAGCTGCATGGACTGTCCCGGCAAAGTGGTAAGTTACCCTTAATAAACTAGTATCGCCGTGGCAGCTGACTATCACTTAGCTGCCCATGTAATAGTTTATTGAAAAATTGAAGTGATCAGCGCAATAAAGAGCAATATAAAATCAACCTTATCAACGCAATGCAGAATGTGCAATGCCTCATTACAGAATGTGCAATGCCTTATTATAGAATGCGCAATGCATTATTATAGAATGTGCAATGCCTCATTACAGAATGTGCAATGCCTCATTACAGAATGTGCAATGCCTTATTACAGAATGTGTAATGCCTCATTACCAGAATGTGCAATGCCTTATTACAAAATGTGCAATGTCTCATTACAGTTGAGCAATACCTTATTGCAGAAAGTTCAATGCCTTATTACAGAATGCGCAATGCCTTATTATACAATGTGCAATGCCTTATTACAGAATGTGCAGTGCCTTATTACAGAATGTGCAATGTCTCATTACAGTTGAGCAATACCTTATTGCAGAAAGTTCAATACCTTATTGCAGAAAGTGCAATGCCTTATTATAGAATATGCAATGCCTTATTACAGAATGTGCAATGTCTTATAGAATGTAAAATGCTTTATTACAGAATGAGTAATATCTTATTATAGAATGTGCAATGCCTTATTACAGAATGTACAATGTCTTATTACAGAATGTACAATGTCTTATTACAGAATGTGCAATGTCTTATTACAGAATGTGCAATGCCTTATTACAGAATGTGCAATGTCTTATTATGGAATGCGCAATGCCTTATTACAGAATGTGCAATACCTTACTACAGAAAGTGCAATGTCTCATTACAGTTGAGCAATACCTTATTGCAGTGCAATGCCTTATTATAGAATATGCAATGCCTTATTACAGAATGTGCAATGTCTTATAGAATGTAAAATGCTTTATTACAGAATGAGCAATATCTTATTGCAGAAAGTGCAATGCCTTATTATGCTATGCCTCTTTACAGAATGTGCAATACCTTATTATAGAATGTGCAATGCCTCATTACAGAATGCGCAATACCTTATTGTAGAATGTGCAATGCTTTATTACAGAATGTGCAATACCTTATTACAGAATGTGCAATGCCTTATTATGAAATGCGCAATGCCTAATTACAGAATGTGCAATGTCTTATTATGGAATGCGCAATACTTTATTGCAGGATGTGCAATGCCTTATTACAGAATGTGCAATGCCTTCTTACAGGATGTGCAATGCCTTATTATAGAATGTGCAATGCCTTCTTACAGAATGTGCAATGTCTTATTATGGAATGCACAATACCTTATTACAGAATGTGCAATGTCTTATTATGGAATGTGCAATGCCTTATTAAATGATGTGCAATGCCTTATTATAGAATGTGCAATGCCTTATTATAGAATATACAATGCCTTATTACAGAATGTGCAATGCCTTATTACAGAATGTGCAATGTCTTATTATGGAATGAGCAATACCTTACTACAGAAAGTGCAATGTCTCATTACAGTTGAGCAATACCTTATTGCAGTGCAATGCCTTATTATAGAATGTGCAATGTCTTATAGAATTTAAAATGCTTCATTACAGAATGAGCAATATCTTATTGCAGAAAGTGCAATGCCTTTTTATGCTATGCCTCATTACAGAATGTGCAATACCTTATTATAGAATGTGCAATGCCTCATTACAGAATGTGCAATACCTTATTATAGAATGTGCAATGCCTTATTACAGAATGCTCAATACCTTATTGTAGAATGTGCAATGCTTTATTACAGAATGTGCAATACCTTATTACAGAATGTGCAATGTCTTATTATGAAATGTGCAATGCCTAATTACAGAATGTGCAATGTCTTATTATGGAATGCGCAATACTTTATTGCAGGATGTGCAATATCTTATTACAGAATGTGCAATGCCTTATTACAGAATGTGCAATGCCTTATTACAGGATGTGCAATGCCTTATTATAGAATGTGCAATGCCTTATTAGAGGATGTGCAATGCCTCATTACAGAATGTGCAATGTCTTATTATGGAATGCGCAATACTTTATTGCAGGATGTGCAATACATTCTTACAGAGTGCGCAATACCTTATTACAGAATGTGCAATGTCTTATTATGGAATGTGCAGTACCTTATTACAGAATGTGCAATGTCTTATTATGGAATGTGCAATGCCTTATTATAGAATGTGCAATGCCTTATTATAGAATATACAATGCCTTATTATAGAATATGCAATGCCTTATTATAGAATATACAATGCCTTATTACAGAATGTGCAATGTCTTATTATTATTACAGAATGTGCAATGTCTTATTATGGAATGTGCAATGACTTATTATAGAATGTGCAATGCCTTATTATAGAATATACAATGCCTTATTATAGAATATGCAATGCCTTATTACAGAATGTGCAATGCCTTATTATTATTACAGGATGTGCAATGCCTTATTAAAGGATGTGCAATGCCTTATAGAATGCACAGTGCCTTATTTATAGAATGTGCAATGCCTTATTATAGAATGTGCAATGCCTTATTATTATTACAGGATGTGCAATGCCTTATTGCCGAATGAAAATGGCTGCTTCAGCTGTCTTATAGTATGAGTTATTTATGTATGTTTTTTCTATGGCAGCACAGTGGTTAGCATTGCTGCCTCACAGTCCTGTGGTCATGGGTTCAGCTCCGACCAGGGCACTATATGTGTGGAGTTATATTCACCCCATGTTTGTGTGGGTTTCCTCCAGGTGCTCCGTTTTTCATCCACACTCCAGAGACCTACTTGTGGATTAATTGGCTTCTGATGAAAATAACCCTTGTTTGTGTGTGTCTGTGTGGTAGGGAAAATAGATTGTAAGCTCCACTGGGGCAGGGGATGATGAGAAGGATTAAATACTCTCTTTAAAGCTCTGTATAGTATATAGGCGCTATATAAATAACTCTTAATAACTTGGCACACTTTATTCATCTGCATTTGGAGTGTTGACAATGATTGCACTATTTATGTACAGAAGGACTAATGATATCTTATATATTTACATGCTTTCACTGAAGTCACAAAGTCTTTTCAATGTAACTAAAATTAAATTTGCCTCCTAAGGGCTACTCGGACTAATAGGAATCCCATTGTTAGGGAGCTCATGCTGACTTATCGCAAGGGAAAGGTATGGTGGGTTCCATTTATCTCGCAGATCCCCTATTCACTATTAAAAAATCCATTTAAACGCAATGACCAGCCATTCACACTTCACTGCACCTCTATTCTGTTCAGTGCTTCACATGCAGATCAAGCCAGTAGTTCCTGCTACAGGAAGACCCATTTCTCCCATCTGCATCAAAGGCCATTTCATAAAACATCATTTGTTATGTCTCATACTCTTCACTGTTGCAATCCTGCATGTATACCAATGTATAGTTTAGTTTACATATATACTAAATACATATAAAAACAAAAATAATATATATAATGTACATAAATGAAACACACATATATCTATATATCTATATCTATGTATTTTTATGTATATATATATATATATATATATATATATATATATATATATATATATTTATATATATATATATATATATATATATATATATATATATAAATATATATATATATATATATATATATATATATATATATATATATATGTATGTGTATATAAATGTTCATTTTTCTGTGGGCACTGTAGAAAGTTTGGTTTGATTGCCATAGATTATGGTGCATCTGCAAACTGTCCCAATTTCTGCATAACAGTTCTGAGAGTATATTTACTAAACTGCGGGTTTGAAAAAGTGAAGATGTTGTCTATAGCAACCAATCAGATTCTAGCTGCCATTTTGTAGAATATACTAACTAAATGATAGCTAGAATCTGATTGGTTGCTATAGACAACATCTCCACTTTTTATAAACCCGCAATTTAGTAAATATACCCCCTGGCCTGTGGAAGTCTAAAGGGCTGTGAATTGTCAGGAAAGGCTGTGACTTAGTGAAAATTGAATTGGGGCATATTGGGAGAGCATCACTGCAAATGACTTTTAACAAGTGATAGTTTATCCTTAACCGAATTAGCCTACTCTGATGCAGGCTTAAATGGAGTCTTACCATAACTTCCAATATAAATATTTTTGCACAGCAAAGATAAATACATTTCTTCTTTTGCTCTATAAAGAATGTTTTGTAGAGCAACATACATTGCACATTGAACAGAAACTTGGTAGAAGCGCAGAGCATTGTCTCTTTTTTTTTTTTTTTAGTATTAACAATATCAATCAGAGAGTTGTGTAGAGAGGCTGCAATGATTTATGGGTAAGGAGAGGTCTGATAAGAAGGTTGTCCTTTATCTTCATCAAGCTACCCAGAAAAGAAAAGCTACAATTTGTATTTTTCTTCATTTCCCACATGAGGTTAATCCTTACAGACCCCAAACGTAATACTAATGTTAAAAGGCCATCTGCTAAGGCTTCTCAGCGGAGGAGAGATGGTGATAACTAATAGGGATATGTCAGAAAGAAAACAGGTTAAACTGCTTATAGTTTCCACAGTAGCTTTGGCAGCACACAGCATTGCTGGAAGAAGTGCATGAGTCTGTAAGGAACAAATTCCAGGATGCTCATTTAGTGCAGGGGTTATGAAATCTGGGCCTACAAAAGAGGGCACCATGCTACTTATGGTCCCCGTGGGCCTAGTTTGCAAAATAATTGTATATTGTTAATGAAGACATTTTATTGTATCCAAATGCATGATTTCCTAATAGTTAGATTTACAAAAAAAATTACTGGCAACAGTAAGTTACTCAAAAGTAAATAAATTAAACAGTGAACCAGTTCTACCAAACATGATTTAGAATGAATCTGTGTCCTAGGAAGACCTGGTATAGTGTGAACAAACACCATAATGAAGATATAACTGATAAAACGTTAGAGATTTGTGCATCATTTTTGGATGATGAAAATACAGTAGTTGTAAAGGTGACAAACAAGGTTTTAAAATGATAAAGCTACACATGGGGTCAGGCTACATACACAATCATTATTTGTGCCCAAATGCAACGCTCATAGGGGCTGATGCAGAGTTGGATGCAAAATGGGAGTAAATTACCCTGTCCCAGGCTATATTGTTGATGGGGCAAAAGTAATACCACAGCCAGATCAGTAGAGTCTGAGTTAAAGTAGTAGTCTAATGCGATCACAGTCCACCAGCAGCTGTAGACACTAGAGGAATACTGCCACCTCCAAGGTTCTCTCCATCATGCGGTTTGGGCTAGTGTGCACTCAGTGGCCACTTTATTAAATACCCTGTAGACCTGGTTGTTAATGTAAATACCTAATCAGCCAATCATATTGCAGCATCTTATTGCATAAAAGCATGCAGTCATGGTCTAGAGGTTCAGTTGTATTTTAGACCAAACACCAAAATTGGGAACAATGTGATTTTGACTGTGGATTGATTGTTGGTGCCAGACAGGGGATGTCCTACCCTGAACTAAAAAGGAGTATCTAATAAATTAGAAAATCAGTACAATAAACATTAAAACGTCCCCTAATTAACAAAAATATTTATTATACCTTAGTACTTATTGACTTTGGTGCTCAATCTTCATCATGTAAATTTTGAAAGAATGCAAAGCAATTATTATTATTATTATCATTTATTTGTTAGGCGCCACAAGGTTTCCGCAGCGCCGTACGCAGTACAAACAGTAGACCATACAGGGTGACATAGTACAGAACAATAAACACAAAGTACCAATACTTCAGAACCTCCGGGCAGACATGTGGGTAAAGACGGAGCAGAAGAACAGGTATGGGGGCAGAAGGGGAGAGGGGCCCTGCTCATACGAGCTCACATCCTAAGGGATATAATCCCCATCCAGAGTTTCTGGATACCAGGCATTGAGATAACATGGGAAATCCTTTCCCAACAAATACGCAATTGGATGATTAAGTTAGGATGAAGTAGGGCCTTACCATAGCCCTCGTTATCCCTCTACCACCCTATGCTATACACCATGATGAGGGCCCCATACAATGCATTAAGTAGGATTTCCCGAGGATATTTATTGCATCATGCTCGGCCCTCCCAAAGCACTAGACATACTATACCAGCAGGACATGGGATCACAATCTCCAACACTTATCTGATGACTTTTCTATTATGGAGAGCAGAAGTGGTACCCAACTAGGCATCTTCTGACTGCACAATACAGTGTCGGGTCCCAGCAATAGATTGGTGTCTGGTATTTTCCCCAGGATGCATTTCAATCTGTTTTACATCGTTCTGTCCAGCTTCAGCAGATGTTCAGCGTACATGGTAGGTTAGTACAAAGCACCATCTCTCTTTATTATTATTAACCACTGTGTGTCATCACTCACTGATTGGTTAAAGCAGCTTCAACTTCATTAGAGCCCCAGATGTCAGAACTGCTACGCAGACAGGTCGCTGTTTCATTACCTCTAAGTAGATGCAGCATTCAGTGGCACAGCCACGAGGGAAAACATTAAGTGTTTCTCAAAAGTAAAGTGTATCTACTGTAATTTTCTCAAGAGTGCAGTACAAGGAAAACATAATTTCTACTACTACAATATATACACAGCATGAGAACTACTTACATTTTTTACAGTTTGAAAGGGTGATATCAGAGTTGCTTTAGGATAGTTTTACAGATTCAGCTCAGTTGATTTTTATTTTTGAACTTGAGCTAAGGTTAGATTTCGGGTTAAAGCATGAGATGTTAAAATCAAGAACCTAGACTAATACTAAGGCACCTAAAACTCTGAATGAGTGACAAAATGTTTACCCCATGGCACACACTCACTATGCGCCGGCCACTGACATTGAAGCTGTCGGCTACTGCTCCTCCACGTTGGACTAGGAGGGCATACTGGGCTATAATGTCACAGCCCAACACCACTCAAAGTACAGGGAGCACGATGGACCAAACTCTGTTGGGGCTGGAGCCAAAATGCAGACCCTGCATTAAACTTTATGGCCATTAGGTTAATATCTAGCTTATTTTTTTTGTAGCTCAGACAATATTAGGCTCTCTTTAAAACCAGAGGGCTCTGCTCTTCCTAGGACACGGGGGGTAAATTTATTAAACTGCAGGTTTGAAAAAGTGGAGATGCTGCCTATAGCAACCAATCAGATTCTAGCTATCATTTATTTAGAGCATTCTACAAAATGACAGCTAGAATCTGATTGGTTGCTATAGGCAACATCTCTCCACTTTTTGAAACCTGCAGTTTAGTAAATATACCCCAAGGAGTCTGATAAAGAAGCCCTTTCAGGGCCTCTCCTATCCAGGTTCATCTACAATTAAATATAACTGTGTTCAGCTCTGCCAATGAAAACAACCAAACAGAGTGGTGTACGTTATTTCACCACTATGACCCATATATATATATATATATATATATATATATATATATATATATATATATATATATATATACATACACACATAATGGTCACTCACCCTTTTTTAATGAAAAGACCGGTGCCTGAGTAAATAAAATACTATGAAAGAACAAGCAGATGGCATTGCTAAAATGCTAAATAATTCAAGGTTATGTAATTATATATATATATATATATATATATATATATACGTATATTTAAATATTAGCGTGCAAGTGCAACATTCTTATTTTATTATTGCATCCTCTATTGACTATATATTATATATCATGATATAATTAATACAAATAATTAATACATTTTATTTATTAATTTATAATTAATTATTCAAATAGTATAAATGTAAAATTGGCTGTTGGATTTATTTATTTATTTAAGTAAAGGACTTATTATTGTTCACTAGCAACACTGCTTCATGCAAAAGAAACAAAAACACATTAGGTCCAGGGCAACATGGCCAGTTAATCCCACAACAATAGATCTGGATCTAATTAATCCAGTTAAGCATGCATTTACAGTCTCCCATCATGAGAAAGCTAAGGTGAAATTAAATAGTACTTTTCAAGTAACAGCGACTATATATTAAAAAAATCCGTCGACCATTCCTCATTTTGTTCCATTCACTTTTATTTAGGATTTGCAAAACAAAAAGCTTTCACGTCAAACGGTCTGATCATGATGAAAAAAAAGGGAAAGTAATGGGAATTTGTTCCAAGAAACATAATGGGACAGGGAAAATGGATGCGCAGCTGTTATTTAACACATGAAATATGTTTGAGTGCTGATAGGATCCTTATCTTAAAGCAGAAGGCAGCAGAATTAAAGCCTTTGCTGGACCAAGGAGAGTCTCCACACTGACGGGAGCAACAGGAGAGATGTTATCACTTGAGTCTGGGGATGGTTCAGTTAACAGACCCACTCCTTCCATTTAAACACAGCTCACCGAGAGCAAGACAAACAAAGCATTGTATATGACATGATACCGCACAAAATGAGATTTTATTTTTATCTAGAGAGTCTTGTTAATATACAAGTTGTTTGCATGTCTGACTTTATGGAAAATGTGCAATCACATCTGTGTTGGTACAAAACAGATATATGGCCTTTGTGTTGAGCTAGCCAACTGGCATATTTGCGTCAAAATCCCAGAACTCTCCCTCTACTAATATGTATTTGTAAATGATGTGGTGTGCTTTCTAACCCATCATATGTCAGGGCTGCTTTGTTTACATAGGAAAACATTTATAAGTTGTTCACTGCCTGCTGCCATATTTATGCTAAAGGACCACTGATGTGGTTAAGGCAGTTAATTATTTTTCCCCTCCACATCATTTACACTGAACCCTCTTTTCTGTGTGCTCTGGAAAGAAGTGTGTTAATAACAGGACATATTAGGAAACTTTGATTGTCCCGGGTGACACTAAACAGCAGATTCTTATTGGATTGACCTTTCAGTGCTTTCATTTCCACAGGTCTCAACATAGATGGACTGTTATTTCCATGTTTAAATATCCCTTTTAAAAAATACACTATTGCTGATGATCACTTGATTAGTTTGAGTAAACATAGAATCATACTGAGGACATCCTCATGGCAGCCGCTAGTCAGCAATGGCAGATTATAGAAACCATTTTTAATGGTTTTAAAACTGCCATTTTTACTAAATGTCAACCCGCCAGTTAAAAGGCTGAACCCACAGTTTAGCAAAGCACCACTTTACAGATCACCACCCCCATTTTTAACATGATCAAAATACAGCCAGATATATTAAGCTGCTGTTTGACAAACCACGGGGAAACAGAGGTGGTTGTGAGCGGTGAGATTATGTCATGCGGTTTGAGCTCTATTGCCATTCAAAACATACGAGGTAGCACCGTTGATATATAAATTATGGGGGCGAATATTATTTATTGATTACGGGGCAAAATTAAATTATAATTAACTTATGGAGAAAATTTTATTTTTCATGTTATTAAGGATGCAATATTATTGTTTTAAGTTCTGGGGAAATGTATATATATAATTATATGACTGAGCAATACTATTTGATTGACAATAGGGGCAATAATTATGTATGATGCACGACTCTGGCACTACATAGTACCCCCATAATACTGTATAAAGATCCATTTATAGAGTCTTCTTAATGTTATGAAAAATAAAATATGCCTCCATTAGTTAATTATAAATTATTTTTTACCACTTAATCAATAAATAATGATTGCCCCATAATTTATAAGTCAATGATGCCTCCTTTTATGTTCTGAATGGCAAGATAGCTCAACCAGCTTGTTTATCTAGCCAGTTGTAAGCAGGCATTAAAAACCTTTTTGATGGCGGTTGTGACTAAACCGCCGGTTTAGCTGTTTTCAATTTGCCACACATCTCCAGGCATTTAACATACCAGTCTCAATCACCCTATATTATTATTAATTTTTATTTATAGGGCGCCACTAGGTGTCCGTAGCGACGTACAGGGACAAACAATTAGAATATGAGGTGAGACGGAACGGTGCAGTAAACAATAAGCACAGTAACTCAATAAGCTCAAAAGCACTGCTAGAGAGAGGGGGAGAGAAGATCCGCAAACGCCGGAGCCCAAGAGGGAGGGCGCGGATAACGGGGAGACCCCCAGAGGGGTGGGGGATAGGTAGCTGGAGAGCAGAATTAGAAGTGGTGGAAACAGGAGGAGAGATGGCCCTGCTCAATGGAGCGAACAATCTAAGGGGAGGGGTAGACAGACAGAGAGACACAGGGGTGAGAGGGAGAGAAGGGGGAACGGGGACAGATTCAGGGAAGGGGGAAGAAGGGGGAGAGGCAGAAGAAAAGGAAGGAAGTTAAGTGGGAGACTGGAAGGCTTTCAGAAAGAGGTGGGTTTTTAAAGCCCGTTTGAAACTGGACAAATTGGGGGATGATACAATAGTAAATGTGGCGGTCTGGAGTACTATACTGCCGGCGATGTATGGTGGTTTAAAACCGCCACCTAACACAGCTTTTAGCAAATCTACCGCTATGTTTAAAAGGCTAAAATAAAACCAGTATATTTTTTTTAATTTTAGCTTTTCTTTATTATATAATAACCAAAAACTGAAGTTATAGTTATTTATATATCTTAACAATAAAAGCCCTCTCTATCCCATAAAAAATGTGATATACATCGGTTCACGAATTAATTAAAAAACAATGAAAATGGCCCAATTGTGCAAATGATTTAGAACTGGTCAGGAGTGAGTAAACTTCTCTATTGTCAAATACCAGGGCCCAGGCTTGCCTGTGTAGTGGGCGGGGCTACTAACTTGGTGCGACCACACCTCTTTCACAGCCACTGTGAAAGGGGCCCCAAGAAATTGATATACTAAGCCCCAAATTCCTCTTAGAATTAAATTTACCACTAATCTCTCCGACATCTTGGCTAAATATACAGCTGTGTGGGGCAGGTATAAAAGCACAGCAGCTTGGAGGAGTCATTGAAACTCCTATAGTAGTAACTGCACCATTAAGGACATGTGATACTGATCGTAGTGACACATAGGGCCTGAGTCATTAAGGAAAGTAAGAGAAAAAAAAGGAGTAAATGTTCTCCGGGGCAAACCATGTTACAATACAAGGGGTGCAAATTAGCTTATTATTTTGCACATAAGTTACATACTGGCTGTTTTAACATCTGGAACACAAATACTTAATCGCTTTATTTTTACACTGAAATTTAAAGTGGATCTAGGACATGCCATACCCCAACTATAAATCTGTCCCCACATTTTCAATTTACCTCCCCCTCCAATGCAACATGGTTTTGCCTAGGTGCAAAGTTACTCCTTTTTTATGCTTTGCTCTCCTTAATGACTCAGGCCCATAGACTGTTATGGTCACGGCAGCCGTAGATCTCTGGGTGTAAAGAACCTACTGATTTCCTAGAGGGTCTGCAATGTCTGTAATATCTCGCCTGTCCCATGCAAGAGATTATTGAAAGTCCCGAGAGTTTTCATTCCATCTGATCCCTCTTTCCATTCAGGGTCTGTGGCCTTGCAGATAATGCAGGGCTGTGTCACTCCATTAAAGGAATCCTTAAATATATACTCCAGCAAGCCATAAATCAGGGGCCTTATCAGAAACATTAATCATATCTTTAATAAGGGAAGCACTTCTATTTAATTGAACGCTGCACTGAAATTAAATGTGAGAGACAGAGCCAGAATAGATAGGAGAGTGTTCCCTGTTCAGTCTTTAATTAATTCTAGTGACCCCCTTTTTACTGAGAGAAAGGAGAATGGTTTCTGCTTTGTCCACTGGAACAATTATGGTGTTGGGAGGAGGGCAAGGGCTAGATGCCATTTGACTGATGGGAGGAAGTTGGACATCTTATATGAAGTGTGTACATTGCATTTTTTTTATTTCTTGGGCTAAATTAGCGGAAAATTATGTATAAAAGTCTGCTCAAATGTGTAATTATCACTTCTCTTTAAAATTTGATATTTTGTTAGGTCTTATCTGGGTCTTGTGTCTTTCATGCTTGACCTAAAGAAATCCCATGGGACTTAAAGAAGTTGGGCGAGATTGCATGGGGTGAGTAGGGCAGTGATCTGGGCCTGATGGGGGAGAGGCATCATGTCTTGCCCCCAGGGTTATAAAAGCGTTGTGCACGCGCTTCCCCTTATTCATTGCCAGCACACAGATTAAACAGTCACACAGGTTAACACAATACAGGCGGTTAATAGTGTGTGCCATTATTGTACTGAGATTTATAGCACATGCTATTTGACATTTGGTAGTATATGCAATTATAGCACTGGGTGTTTACATCACACGCTCTACGTATTCAAAGAGTACAAGCAGTTAATTGTATGTGCAATTATAATATAGAAATTTGTAGCACATGCTCTTGGCATTGAAACCGTGCAAGAAATTGATAGTATATGCTATTATAATACAGGGATTTATATCACAGGCTATGTTCAAACATTACTAGCATAGGCAGTCATATTAAAGGGATTTGTATCCCATGCCATTTGTGTTCCAACAGTGGAGGCAATTAATAGGTAGGATGATAGTTATCATGCTAGTTATGTTCAATCATTTTGGCCAGTTGATAATATGTGCAATGTATAGTACAAGGAATTTATATCACATTCAACTTAAAGTAGCTATTACAGTGATATTTATATTCAAATATTATGGGCAATTAATATTAAATACTATTAAGGTATAAGGAATTAATATCATATGCTATTTACTTTCGAACATTATGGGAAAGAAATAATATATATGTTTATAATACATAAAACTTATATCACACACTAGTGTCTTACAGTTATGTGATTTATTCACAGACAATTTATATTACGCAGTATTGATAGTGTAGGCAGTTATAGGCAGTTAAGACTACAGGTGATTAGCGGATTAATACACATCTTTTGTTTCATTGCAAGTTTTTTTTTTTTTGCAGTGGGCAGCTTGGGCAGATAGTCAATGCTGGTGCCAGTTTGTGTAGATTCGCAGGGACGAGACATGTTGCAAAATTCTTTTGTTTTTAATTCCTGCATTTAGATCATTGTGTCATACTTGGCATTTTGTTTATAGCTCCGTTAAAGGGATATTGGGTGTGTAATATAAATTGCTTTATATACATAACTGACACAAGCGCTGAGGCAATTACAGGCGACTGATTTATTTATTTATTATCTACTGTTTAATTTTATTGGCATTTTAATATATTTTCATTAGGTGGTCTTATGTACAGTAAATTGATAGAGATGAGATTCAACAGAAATTTAGTGGCTATAACTGTGTGTGGCGCAGCTAGTGTGCTGTCCTGAGCTGATACAAAGTACTAGATATGTTCACTGCTATTCTACTATTCTACTATACTATTCACTGTATTAACTTCGTGTTTTGTTTTTGTTTTTGGTTTGGGCAAAGCAACCCTTGCATGTTTTGGTTTTGGTTTTGGATCTGTATATTTTTTGCAAAATTGCTAAAATATGCTAAAATCACATAATTTGGCTCTTTTTTTTGTCCCTAACTCAGTTTTAACTTCAATAACACTAACGTCCAGTCATTTCCAGTCAATTTTGAACACCTCACAGGTCACAATATAATTTTCATCCACTTTCAGGCCAAAGACTGCAGCGAGCTGGCTGGATGCTAAGCGACAAAGCAACAACACAAACACATGGCAGTTCATAGCACATCTAGGAAACAATTCCACACAGTAGTGGCAGAAAACAAAAATGTTGCAAGTGTTAGGAACCCCTCTAGCCGGTACAACACAACCCGGAGTCTGCTCTGCCAGTCTGGTGTTCACTGGACCCCCTAGTGGTGGGGACAGACTTAGCCGCAGACTAGCAGAGGGTCGTGAAGTGCGTACCGACTAGGGAGAACCCAGGAAAGTGAAGTGAAGTCCAGGCAAGGGTCGAGGGCCGACAGCAGACAGCGAATCCTATAAACAAGCTGAGGTCAAGGGTCACGAGCAAACAGGAAAGTCGGTAAACACGCCAGAGGTCGGGGTCACAAGAAACACAGGCAGGGTCCAAATCCAGGCAAGGGGTCATACACGGGCAATCCAACAGAATATCCAAAGGACAGGAACAAGGAGCAGAGCAGGTCAGCAGAACTGGTAACAGAGCGCTATAACCAGCAGGGAGGCTAAGCCCTCCCTGCCTCTTATACCCAGAGCAACCAATCAGGGCTTGTCCCTGAAACATACACAGCGGCAGTATACTTAACTAAATTAGCCACAGGCTGGACTAGCTGGAGGGCACTGTGCGCGCGCGCGCCCGGCCTCCCACATTGCCGGGACGCGGCGCTGAGCAAGAGACGTTCGACCGTTCGGGTCTCAGTCGGAAGTGCAGTCCCGGTCGTCAAGGTGAGGGCGCTGGAAACAAGCCGTGGCGGCTGTGAGTACCGCCGCGGCTTGTGACAGCAAGATGGATTTGTCCTTGGGAAATGTTGGATCTTATGAAAAAACATGCACACTTAAACAAACCAAGCACTTCAGCGATAAGGAGTGCCACTTTTGTGGCTGAAGTGCCTGGTTTGTTTGGGCCCACACAAAACAAGCTACCAATGGGCTTAAGACAGCTAAGCTAACAGTGCTGTTAATGAACTTTACAGTGGCAAGTCATTCACCTGTGGATGCAGTTCTTGCCATTGTCATGTCTGGGCATAAGACTAAAAAAACTACCTCTTATGTGTGGAATTATTTTTACTCAAATCCTGACAACAGTTGTCTAGCCATTTGTAGTATTTGTAAAGCCACAGTCAGTAGAGGTAGAGACCTTAACTATCTAGGAACCTCATCCATGTTACACCATTTGAAGAGACTTCACGGGAAGCTTTTGGGAAAATGTGAAACTTATGGTAAAAATATAACAACAAGCAGTCCATCATCAGCTAGCTCCCTTCTCTCAGCTAGATCCCAGCACCTGCAATCTACACCGCCAACACCTTCATCATCAATATCCTCACTAGTGGACAGAGCTAGTAATGCAATCAAGTTGTTAAGGTGAGATGACTCCTCTCCTATCCAGGATTCATCAGAAGAATCATTGATTGTTAGGCCCACTGCTGCTAGGGGTGGATCTTCAACCCAGAAGCAGACCAAGAAGATTATTAGTAGTTTAAAACAATTGACTGTTAAACAATCCTTTGCAAGAGGAAGCAAATATAAAAGCTGTCATCTAGTTTCAAAGCGTATCACAGTCGCTATGGCAACTATGCTACTATTAGATCGGCGGCGTCCAATATCTACAATTAATGTAGCTGGTTTTAGACAGTTTTAGACAGCCATTATATCAAAGTACACAAAGTACAGAGACTTTTGTAATGGTGGATTGCAGCGGAGATGAATTAATATTGTGTGAGGTTGATGTACACCCTGATGAGGGTGAGGATGATGACAGTGTAAATTGCAGGTACTGGGATTTAGCAGAGAGAAGGGAGCTAGCTGATGCTGGTATGCTTGTTAATATTGTGGGTAGAATGACATGTTGCCAATTTTATGTTTTTCTACAGTATACTTTCCCTTTATTAGAGAGGTGTTTTTTGTAAAGCTTGTTTTTTGGATTCCAGTTTCCCTAAATTAAACCCACTATGCCCTTGAGCATTGGCTTTAGTAGATGACATAGAAGGACTAGTATCATCATGACTGGTGCCAGCAGCTGTTTCCATATCGATGGCACTGAGCTATGGCATTGGAAACTGAGAAGAACACTGCTAACCCTTCTGTTTCTGTGTGAGCAATGGCACTGTACAATGGCATTGGAGACTGTAGAGTGACAAGAACACTGCCACCCCTTCTGTTTCAGTGTAAGCAATGGCACAGAGCAATGGCACTCGAGACTGGAGAGTGACAGGAACGCTGTCTGCTACCCCCTCCTGTTTCTGAATGAGTAATGAAACACAGTTATGTCACTGGAGACTGATAAGAACACTGCCAGCCCTCCTGTTTTCTGTGTGAGCAATGGGAGACAGACATGTCACTGGAGATTGATAAGAACACTGGCACCCTTCCTGTATCTGAATGAGCAATGACGCTGACCAATTGCACTGGACACTTAAAGAACGATTCTACCCCTTCTGTGTCTGTCTGTGAAATGGCGCTGGATCTCTGTGGAGGGCAGTAGTTACAGAATACAAAACTCGCGAGATCAGACAACGCTCCAATGACGTTTTGCTTTTATTTCAGTTCCGAAGACGCACAAAAATACAGAGCCGACTCGAATTACCCCCCTGAATGTAGGGATGCTCGAGCCTGAGCATCCCTAAAAAATACTAGGCAGCTCCCACTAACACACTAACAGCGTCCTGAAAATGTGAGCTCTGTTAAATTGTTTTTGCATAAAAATCTGTCATACATAAAAAACAATTTCAAGCAATTAATAATTAAAAGTTAATGTGTATAGTTGTGTGATTACTGCTTTGTTTTTATTACTGCCTTTAATGGGAGTGAGGCAGGTCTAAATAAAGTGTAAATGTAGATGTTAATTTTATGTCATCCATTTGAGTTGTCATTTCTAAAATAGGGAAAACTTTTCTGGTTTTAAATTGGGTGGCTAGGACTGAGTGCATCACAGTTGGTCACCGTCCTAAACTGCGATGGGACATTTAGTAGGATGTATGTGATATCTGTTAAAGTTGTTTTGCACACACATCTGGGAGCAATTTTGCATTTCCAGCAATTTTCTCGAACGAGTTTAAACTTGCTGATCTGTGAAACCACGATTTGATGTAAAATCGCCAGAGTTGTGTTGCTTTAAAAATCCCCATTCTCAAAATCGCTAGAAATCGCAGCCACAACTTTTTCCCATTCTAGCTATATAAACCGCCAAATGTATGAAGCTGATATTTTGCAAACTTGACAGATACAACACGCTGCTTTCTAGAGGCGAGATTAGCAAACACATCACTGTTACACTGCCTGCTTATACGGCCGAAGAATATTAAAATATGATGATTGTGTAGAACAAAAATGCGTGGGGTTCCCCCATCTAAACACTATTAACCTTAGCGCTGTCAACCTACTGCTGGTTACATGAAAATATGGTAAAAAGTTGCGCGGGTTCCCCCGATTTTCAGGCATCCAGCACTAGGCAAACCAGCTGTGGTGGGTGGCACTATAACAGAGGGACACACGGTATGGAGTCCCCCTGCCATAATGACAACAAACCCTAGGCAGTTGAGCGCTGGCTGGATTCCCTAGGTAGTAGGATCTGAAAAAAAGCATGCGGGCCCCTCCTTTAGGAACACCCAACCCAGTGCTAAAAGCACTAGGGCTCTTCCTACGCCCCTGTGTGGTGCGTGTAGGGTAATAACGGCGATGTAAATAGAAAAATAGTAATTATAAAAAAATAAACAGGACACCATTTTTGTTTGTGGAACAACAGAATTTTTTTTCCCGATCGCGCAACCAGCAGTAGGCTGGCAGCGCTAGGGTTAATTGTGCTTGGACGAGGGCAACCCACGCATTTTTGTTTTAATAATATAATGTAAGTGACCCTAAAATCGCCAGAATTTTGCATGTAAAACTTCCAACCAATCAGAAATGAGTATTGGTTTGCAAATGGCGATTTTGAGCTAAACACAGGCGAGTTTGCTAAACACAGGTGAGATTTTACGAGCACTCGATAGCAGTCCCGCAACTTATTATAGTAATGCCGGTTAGTGTGTGTGTGCTGAGCGCTTAAAGTAGTGTAAAACGATTAGTAACAGCAGTGATAAAATAAGGATGTCCGATGGTTTTTAAACACTACTTTAAGCGCTCAGCACGCACACACTAACCGGCATTGCCATAATAAGTTGCGGGACTGCTACCGAGTGCTCGTTTGAATCATAGACATTCAGACACTCCCGCACCACGGGAGTTATTGTGTGTTTTTCAGACCTGTCTACTATGCCTGCATTGTACATGTAAACCACTTTCGTACAGTCAATACCATCGGACATCCTTATTTGCAATCATCTTACACTACGGTGCCATATTCATTGTTCTACTAAATGCACCTAACGGCTCCGCAGTGAGTTACAGGCACAATTGGTGTTTGGTGCACCATTTGTTTTATTGTTGCAATTGCATTTGCATTCATGTGTATCCATTTGTACCCTATGCAATTTGTGCATTTACAATATCAGTGTATGCTGTTTTGTTCCGACCGGAACACATTGTATATCAAGTTCTAATTACCATTAAAATATTTTCATACCTCATAACAAGCGCCCAGAACCTGTATATATATATATATATATATATATATATATATATATATATATATATATCTTGGTTGGGAGTTTGGGGATCTCCCTACAATCATTTTCAGGTTCCCATCTGGCTGCTATACATATTTGGAGGAAGCGCAACCTATTTCCTTTTCTGAGACAACATTTATCCTTGAAATTTTTCTGGGTTTAAATCCTGCAGTTGAGGTGCAGTGTGTCACATTTAGTGTCCTTTCTTGAGCGGCCACAATGTCATTTGACAGCTCAGCTACTAAGATAGTGTCTATGGCAGGGTTTCCCAAACCCAGTCCTCAGGGCTCCCCAACAGTGCAGGTTTTCCGGATCACATGTGACATAATTAGGACCACCTGTGGATCTGTTACAATGTGTCAGTCAGTAATGAATACACCTGTGATCCAGCAAGGAGATATGGAAAACATGCACTGTTAGGGAGCCCTGAGGACTGGGTTTGGAAAACCCTGGTCTATGGGATATCTGCTGAATTGCTTTGTGTATATATCCGGCATACAGGTAGAAGCAATTACTAGATTACATTTGCAAAAATTACTATATTTGCATTGTTAGGACTTTCAATAGGTTTAAGCAGTGTGTAACACTGGTGTCAAATAAGAGATTTGTCAGGAAATTCAGTTTAAATATTATGGTTAGCACTGTTGTAGTTAATACACTATCCTGAGCAGCCACATGGTGATATATAGCTCCGATACGAGATACCGTATATACTAACAGAGTACTGTGCATATAAGTCCTCAGGCAGAGTTGGATGCACATGTGATCAGAATGTACAAAGCAAAAAATTTTCATGTAAAAGAACGAAATATATGTTCAGTCAGACGCATCTCATACTTATACCAAACTCATCCAATAGTGTACACTGTTTACTTTTAGACATATCAAATCATAGCCTTCATAAACTGTGCATTGAAGATGTTACACTATTGTGCTATAGACCCCTAAATACACCTTAAGTCCTAAATAGAACTATTAAAATAAATACACAAGACACAAGACACAAGAGTTTGTTGGTAAATTAATAGGTCACAGTTTATTGAATTTAAAATGGTGATGGAGTTGGCAAATTGTGAGGCGGCACAACCAATAGCAATAACCAAACAATGTAAAGCCATCCGGCACTAGCCACTGGTTCAAAGGACGAAAGTCCTTTACGATTGGCCGGTGCCAAATCTGGTGTCAGAGTGTCTACGCCTCCTCTGGACTCACAATGGCGTGCCCATACAAGGCAGGTCAAGGGATCCCCCTCACAAGGGGACCAAGAGCCAAAGTACTTCAAAGAGGGCCGAGACCTGTGGCCAATCAGCCATAGCACTGTATGAACTGGTTGTCACCTCACAAATGCCTTTCTGCCAATTGTGATTGTTTTGTATCGAAGGGAAAGAAAATGGTTAGACATAACATGCATACATGGTAAAACTGATGGGAGGGAGGCAGGGATTGCCAGCAGAGTAAGAGGACCCAGCATACCTTGGGAAGAGCTATATCCTATCCTCAGGAACATTCCAATGGATATCTTATTGGCTGGGATCTGCAGTCCATTTAACCCATAGAGGGTAAGCACCAGATGTTAACCCTATCACCTGAGTTTAAGGTCACTTAGCTTATGGCTTCGCTTGTCATTAGTTATCACAATACAATATAGTTGCTAAGAAACAAGCAGATTTGAAAAAATCTACAATTTATTCAACATTTTTAATCTTAAAAATAAAAATGTGAACTTGAACCTGAAACAAAGCAAATGAAACTGTAATACTAAAAAAATTACAGGGAGTGCCTTACAGTAAAACGGATGACACCCCTCCGGCAAAGGATGCCCTCCAGGTATGCCCAGGCCAGCTCTATTTTGTCAGCACCTGTGAAGGAGAAAAAACAAATTTGTTTAAGTGTAGCAAAATCAAAATATTATCTATTAACATTCAAAAATGCCCTAAACCCAGATTGCACATATCATTGTGGATAAATTGAGTTTGCAAGTATTTTAGTTTATCCTTTAATTTTTCAATTTCTGATTTTGTTAAAATAATATAAACCAGAGAAACCCGGCGTCAGCCCCCTTAAATGAAACTGAAATTTTATTAACAGAATTCAATAACTTTCTTATACACTACATTATATGTGGAAATTTTAACAATGGAGTATAATGAATACAAAATTATATTATCGATCACTATATTAAAGGAACTAAAGAATTTCTTTATCCACTACAAAATATATAATGTAAAAAAAAATTCCCCAATAAGTTAATATTAAATTAATATATAGATTATAGGCTTTAGATTGTGCAGTCTTACTGTACGATGTGTATATATATATATATATATATATATATATATATACATATACATATACTCACACACACTTTATGAAAAAATCAAATTGGTGGAGTGACAAATTAAAAATGTATTACCTCAGGAGTCCCCTTCTATCAAAGCAGGCAAACACAGGGTTAATGCAATCAGCACAAACATATGCAGAGAAGAGAGAGTGGGATACTTTGAAATATTAAGAGATAGCAGGATTAGAATCCTCCCTCCTATTAATTTCAACTTTATTAGAATTCTTTTTGAAGTATTTAGGAAGTGACAATAGGGAAAGGCAGGGCAAATCTATTGAATATCAGTTAAACGGTAATAATTTAAGCTCTTGTGCTTCATGTATATGCATAGTTTTTTCCCAGTAGGGCAAGCGTGAAAAGCTGCCTCCCTAAAACTTCTGTAATTACGATCAAGGAAGAAAAACGTTGAGGCTTTTAATAGCCTGACAGTAAATTCACAGCTTAGCGTTTCCTCTGGCTTCCGTGTTGTATTATCAGTCCTGAAACTCTGCCGATCAGTTAGGCTAAAAAAGTTTCCTTCTCCAGCAGTACCGTACAAATCACTAGTCTCTATGGATGGATTTTCCATAAGAGCAAATCAGGAAATTATCTAAATACCTGTAAATAATTTGCAACGTGACAATTACAATCTCAGTTATTCTTCATCAATATTGTAGCATCTACTACTATTTATTTTTACATGTATTCTCCATGCAAATACATAGCCAACAGGAAAACCAGAATGGCGGAGGGAACGGTCAGGGAAGAGTAGGTACTTAGGTGCTCACAATGGACCTCATTTATACCGCTTTCATACTGCCGCCCCGGCAATATCCCGGGTTTTTCAAGCCGTGTTTTTGCCGTGGCTCGGAGCGTCCCAGCTCAGAAACACCATTCATACTGCACCTCGTATCTGGGAATTTCCCGGGTTGACCCCATTCATACTGCACAAGTCTGTGCCCTGGCAATTTGTGGGAATCATCACCAGAGCAGTTTTCATTGGCTGAAAAATGGTGATGTCATTGAAAGGTGACTGTTTTTTTTTTCTTCCACGAGCTCCCACCGATGACATCATCCTCCAGAGACAGGTAGACAGCCAATCAGCTTGTTTTCTGTGCAACCCGGGTTGAAAAACCCGGGTTGCACCATTCATAGTGCAGGCAACCCGGGTCCGACCCGGGAATTACCCCTCGATAAATCCCGGGTTGAAGACCCGGGTTTTTTGACTTGTACCATTCATACTGCACCAAGACCCGGGTCGTTTGAAGTCGCCCCGGCAAAAACCCGGGATTTTAGTGCAGTATGAATGGGGTATTAGAGACAGACACAAAGTCAGTTTAAGAAGTGTAGGAGTGGGAGTGTGCCGCAGATTGGTAGTGTTTTACAAGTGGCAAGCAACCCCAGTTGCGTTTCACTCATAATACCCTACCGAGCTGCGAGCAGCTCCTGCAGCTAGCTAACCGCTTGTGGCTCATAATTCCTGACGCACATCTTTAGCCCTTTTTTGACGCGTGTTGCGTCTGCGCCGCACTGTGACAAGGATTTATTTACATGGTCACGCCTTCACAATTCCGCGTTACGCCCATTCTCTCATAGTGAGCCGCAAGCTGTCGCAAGTGCTAATTGCGTCCGAGATGCTTTCTGCACATGCGTGGTAGTGTTTTTTTGTTGGATGTGCCTAAAATTGACTTTGCGTCCGACTCTAAATGAGGTCCAATAAGTTCAGCAAGGACATGTTCACATAATTGCAGCTGAGTAAAACCTGGACACAGCTGCAAATACCATCAAACCAGTAAGTAAAATAAAATAATTTTTTAATAAAAGTCAAAGTTGTTTTATTGTTTCTATGAGGTTGTCTTTGAAGCATATTGCATGCTGAGCAGAAAACCCTATCTTACATTCAAGGGAGGTCTGGCAAATTTTATTTTAAGCCCGGGGGGCAATACTCAACTCAGCAGCCTATTAGGAACATTTTAAAGGACAAAAAAATGCATGTGGCCCAGTGACCCAGCACATGGTAGCCCACTATGGGACCTGCCCAGGCGACAGATGCCCCCCTGTCTCCCAGCTTATCCTGCCCCTGATTACATTAACAAGCCCTAACATAGGTGAAACAGTCAGGTCATAAAAGCTTGATTCTCTTAATAACTGTTTGAAATTTTTTTCCACTTAACCTTTAAGAATATGTTTGGATATTTACACCCAAGGCTGTCAATGACATCATCTGGTGAAGTACATATGTTTGTTATCAAGGTAATGATAATAGTACTTGGGTAAACATGTAGTTTTCCTATTTTTCTGAGTTTTTTGCCAGTGGGATATTTTAAAATAAAAATATATTTACATCACTATCCTAAAGAAAGGCAATGCTGTCCCCAAATTTACTACAATACATTAAGTAGTTAAAAAAACATTATTGGTTTAATAGACACATAGCAACAGTGTGAAATGTGTTTGGGTCACCACGGTATAAATTACCCACAGCCATAAAGGAGTTAAGAAAAAATATTTTTGATCAGCAAAAACAAATTAAATACTCACTTAAAAATATTGTATAAACTATACTTTTGATGCTTAGTATTGCCTATTACGTCTAATGTATGAAGCTATGTGTTCCCTCCACTTCTGATAATGTTATTTATTTACATTTTTTAGTGCAAAAATTAAAAATCAGTAAAAATTGGTGGTTGTCTGAATGATGTGGAATGAATGGAACCCCGTCTTGGGTGATGCACTAAAGTGCCCAGGAAAAAACCTGTTGTTTTAGACAATCCTTTACTTGAGTCTAAACACTTCAACTCTCCAATCGGTTGAATGGAAAGTTGAAGGATAGAGTGTCCTTAGAGTCCTCTCTATCCCAATGACTTACCAACAGATAGAGATAGACTAGTGCCAGCTAAGTGACAAGTGTGAGACAGTATTAGTTCTGAGATATTCTGGGAATTATCTGTTATGAGAGCCAGAAAGAGACAGGGCCATATTTTCCATTGGGCACGATGGGCAGGTGCCCTGGGGTCCCACAGGCAAGGGGGCCCCATAGGCAGGGCTCTTAATTAGAATAAATAATCCTGCAAAAGAAAAAACCTGCAAAAAAAACCTTCAAGGGTCACTGAGCAAGTACATCTATCTCTATCTCTATATATCTATATCTATATCTGTATCTCTATACATCTATATATTTATATATGTATATGTCGGGGCCCCGGTGCACTGCTTTGCCCGGGGGCCCATAATGTTGTTAAGATGGCCCTGGAAAGAGATCCTGAATTCCAAGAAGCAGGGAGTGCATTGAGAGTCCAGATGTTCACCAAGCCATGTGCTGTCAGCCTGACTTATCAGAAAGCTGTGTTAGGAGTGTGAATGTTGGCTATGAGAGGCATAGTATGTAGAGAAACTGCATGGAGTACTGAGAGACGCAGGATGTAGGAGCTAGGGGGAAAAGATACCCTGTAGTGAAGTGAGTAGTGCAAGTGCAGTTACCCTAATAGCACAGATGATGGAGAAAGAGAGACAGTGACAATTCTAATCTGCGAGAGTGGAAGCTCTGAGGACAAAATGTGTGATGCTATACAACTGTGATATATACAACTGCTATGCAGGAGAGAAAAATTTAATATATAATATAATAATAATTTATCACTTGTAATTGTATTACGCTCCTATGCCTGTGTCAGCTGCAATGTCATGAATATGGTCTAATCAGGATCATTAGGAATAATATATAAATGTGGGCATGCCACTCCTAAATATATGAGTTACTTTTGATAAAATGGTTCCAAAATCACTTTGTGTAGGTAAACAATGGGTTAATGTATGTTGAAGTATGCCTTAAAGGCTTCTTTTTTGTCACCTTTCTCAGTGAGTGTATGTAGAGAAGGCCAGCCAATAAATAATGTGTTTATTGTCCAGTCAATAAATGCTAAAAAAAATATGTCAATTCTTTGGCTAGGCAGGACCATATGAGTGCAGATGTCACAAATCTAGCGGATAGTGTGGATTCACTTTTGCCATTCTGGAATAGCCCTGGCAGTAGCAGAGGCGTAAAGTTTAACGAACCCCCAGTTTTTGCCAAGGAACCCCGCAAGAAGGTTTGGACTTCGCTGAATGTAGGTTTGCAGGTCACAGCTGTCTGTGCTGCAACCAGGCATGATGAGCTGGTATCCAACTGAAACAAAAGACTGGTCAACGTAATTAGAACTGATACACAAATGGACTGCAAGGTGCCAAATCAGGAAACAGAAGGAGTGACAGAACAAGCTGGGTCAGAAACAAACTGGGGCATAAACAGTACCAGACGACAGGCAGAAGAGCGGTCAGGAACGGTCTGGGTCAGAAAGAAGTACTGGAAAGCTGGATTAAAAGTTTGGAGACTGATTCTCTGGCACAGGAATATGCACTCAGTAGGTTTAAATAGCTGAGCTTATAAATAAGGCGGGTCTCAGGTCAGAACACATGCTCAGAGGTTCAGAGCTCTTAAAGGACCATGTGCCTTCTGTTGGACAGGTCAGTGCATCTGATTATAAATGCATTTTAATGGGGTTTAAAGCATATAGGTCAGTGTAGGACCTGCATATAATAATGTGCCCTTGACACAGGGATGCAGGCTAAAATGTTTTGATCAAAATATAAACTAATACCCCATGTTTTCATTTTGCTAGATACATACGGATATGCAGTGTTAAGGATAAGCGCTGACAGCTGTTGTTTTGTAAAGTATTATTATTGAACAAGATTCTGTGCTTGCAGATGAGAGAAGAGTAGAGACAGTGTGCCGGATGGCGGGTATGAAAAGTGTTACATTCGTAACTGATGTAACCAATAAAGATTGTCTTATGCGATAGCTGTGGCTCCAAGGCAAAAAGGTTTTATTTGAAAAATATATTACAAGGCAATGTTTGGTATGGATACGAACGTGCATTTTAGCACTGACACAAGCTTCTATGAGAACGCTCTGTTCTCCAAAGCCAGAGGTGAACAATTTATACATAATACAGTTGAAAAAAACAGTGACATCACAAAGATACATAGTTACAGCATTAAGGTCTCCATTCATAGGTTGAAGGGTCTTGACCTCGCAGACTTTGCTCCTTGAGATTGCCAGGTGTCCTTTCCTCAGGTTCCTGCCTCTAGACCTGTATACACTGGATTTTATGATACCTGTGATGATACGTATGTGATACCTATGATACCAGCCTATTTGGCATATGAAAAAGTGATATTATTTATAACTAGCGTTCACACATTGCGAACGCTACATATATAACACCGGAAACATTCTCCTGCAATTGAAAACAAATTGATATCAAACACAATGTAATTTGTAAGTTGGAAACATTATTAAGCCTCTTTACTGCTTAATATTTTATATTAACTAAAATAAATTAATAGATTAAATTTATTTGCATGTTGTGCAATAATAAGTATTCGATTGCGTACTAATCGCATTGCAACTTATTGTAGTGTGCAGAATATATCGATTACCACCTTCATCCAATTATTACACTTCAACAAAAGTAACAGCCAGACTCCAAAATGTGAGAGCAGATATATTCCCTTTGGGGAAATATTCATAAAAACTACTTTTCATTATCCATGTTTGGGGAGACCTCTGTACAAATTTGTAACCAGTGGAACTAGCCACATTAAATGTGTCATCAATATATACTGGCCCCCATAAGGAAGTTATAGAGATATCTTTCTCAAGGAAACCATGTAACACAATCAAATTTCCTATGCATATGTGCGGACAATCACACTCTGCTTGGTGGACCTCATATCTTATCTCTAATATGTTTTAAAGAGAGTTATAATTAGAGATGGTCACTGACCCCTGTGTTTTGGTTTTGGATTCGGATTTGGATCTGGATTACCGTCGTGTTTTGGTTTTGGTTTTGCAAAACCGCCATTGCGTGTTTTGGTTTTGGTTTTGGTTTTGTTTGGTTTTGTTTTGCTATTTTGTTGGAAAATCAATGTTTTTGGGCCTAAAATAACCCAATTTAGTGCTCCAACTGTTTTATAGATAAGTAATCTAATTGTAGAGGTAATAAATCATCCAAAAAACAGTTTAATTCTTCGTTGGTAGGCCTTCATTTATTCTACACACAAATCAGATTGTCTTCCTCTCCATCTATGCATATTGGCAATGCAGCCATCGTCTTTGGATGTATATTACACCCTACAATTATAGTTAAATATGTAAAGAAATGAAAAAAGTAAGGATGAGCGGGCTCGGATTACCGAAATCCGAGCCCACCCGAACAGTACGGATCCGATGGGATCCGAGCACTGTTCGGGTACTTCCGGCCGCCAAACGAATCCAAAATGAGGCTATGACATCCAAGTCTCGCGTCGGATCTCGCGAGACTCGGATGTCATAAATGCCCCGCTCGCGGCCGCCATCTTAATTTTCCCTGCGATCACTGTCGAGGGAGGTTGATATCCTGTGCTCTGTTATTATACTAATTTACTATAGCCAAGTGGTCCTTTGTCCAGTGCTCTGTCCTGCCGAGTCCAGTAGTACTTTGTCCAGTGCTCTGTCCTGCTGATTCCAGTGGTGCTTTGGCCAGTGTCTGTCCTGCTGAGTCCAGTGGTGCTTTTCTCCTGAGTTTTTTGGGCTAAGTCCATAGTAATTTTATAATTATAATAAAATCTTCTACAAATTTAAAAAAAATAATTTAAAAAAAATATATTATTTTAAGTATAAAAAATATTCTAGAGCAATATATTCCTGCAGTCCCAAACAATAGGAACTGCAATCTATATTACTACATTTACTCTTTCAGCAGTCCAAAAAATAGGAACTGCAATCTATATTTCTACGTTCACTGTTTCTGCAGTCCAAATAATAGGAACTGCAATCTATATTTATACGTTCACTGTTTCTGCAGTCCAAAAAATAGGAACTGCAATCTATATTACTACGTTTACTCTTTCTGCAGTCCAAAAAATAGGAACTGCAATCTATATTTCTACGTTCACTGTTTCTGCAGTCCAAAAAATAGGAACTGCAATCTATACTTATACGTTCACTGTTTCTGCAGTCCAAAAAATAGGAACTGCAATCTATATTACTACATTCACTGTTTCTGCAGTCCAAAAAATAGGAACTGCAATCTATATTTATACGTTCACTGTTTCTGCAGTCCAAAAAATAGAAACTGCAATCAATATTACTACGTTCACTGTTTCTGCAGTCCAAAAAAATAGGAACTGCAATCTATATTACTACGTTCACTGTTTCAGCAGTCCTAAAGTGTGTGTGGTTTAGGGGTACGCTCTGTTGTGCTGCATATAATGGAGTACAAAAATTTGGAGGATAAAGTAGGGAAAGCTCAAAACCCACTTCCTCCTAATGCTGAAGCTGCTGCCACTAGTCATGACATGGACGATGAAATGCCATCAACGTCGTCTGCCAAGGGCGATGCCCAATCTTCAACACCTGTGGTTACGAGGAAAAAGCTCAGTTTTCCTAAAAGACCCGCTGGCGGGGATGCTGAGAACATCTGGTCCGGACTGAAGGACCTGCCAACCATTGCAGACATGTCTACTGTCGCTGCATTGGATGCTGTCACAATTGAGAAAATGGTGGAGGATTACTTTGCTGACACCATCCAAGTAGACATGTCAGACAGTCCATATTCTTACTGGCCGGAAAAAAAGGCAGTTTGGAAGCCCCTGTACAAACTGGCTCTATTTTACCTGAGTTGTCCCCCCTCCAGTGTGTACTCGGAAACAGTTTTTAGTGCAGCGGGGAACCTGGTCAGTGAGCGGCGAAGTAGGTTGCTTCCGCAAAACGTTGAAAAAATGATGTTCATAAAAATGAATTATCAATTCCTCAATCAAGAACAGCACTGCCCTCCAGAGACTACAGAGGGACCTGTGGTTGTGGAGTCCAGCAGGGACGAATTGATAATGTGTGAGGATGAGGAAGTACACACTAAAGGGGGCGAGGAATCAGAGGATGAGGATGAGGACGACACCTTGCCTCACTAGAGCCAGTTTACTTTGTACAGGGAGAGATGAACAGCTTTTTTTGTGTGGGGGCCCAAACAAACCAATCATTTCAGCCACAGTAGTTTGGTAGGCTCTGTCGCTGAAATGATTGGTTTGTTAAAGTGTGCATGTCCTATTTCAACAACATCAGGGTGGGTGGGAGGGCCCAAGGACAATTCCATCTTGCAACTCTTTTTTTGGCATTATGTGACCGTCCAACAGTCGTTTGCCATGAGCACAAAGTACGACAGTAGTCATCCTATGGCAAAGCGATAACTGCGGCCTTAACAGCTATGTTGGTGTTAGACGTGCATCCGGTGTCCGCCATCTGTGTAGTTGAATTTAGACCAGTTGAAGGAGGTATTGTGGCCCCTGTACCAAATTGGGTACCGGGGCCACTCCACTACGCAGTCCAGAAATCTTAGTATCAGATATTAAACTACGTTCACTGTTCCTGCTACATCAAAAAAGCATGAACATGCCCTGCCATTAACAAAAACAAGAGGTAGTGACGGGCTTGAACTCCACCCTCTATATGCTGCAGAGGATGGAGGAGCAGAAAAAGGCCATTCAAGCCTACACAGCCACCTACGATGGGCCACGTGTTTGTGCCGCCGACTTGTGTCGCTTTGCTTAGACATCCAGCTACCTCGGTGCAACCTTTTGGACTAAAAACAATATTGTGAGGTGTGAGGTGTTCAGAATAGACTGGAAATTAGTGGAAATGAATGTTATTGAGGTTAATAATAGTGTAGGAGTGGAAAAAAAAATGAAATATGGATTTTAGCACTTTTTATGCTTTTTTAAAAATAAATCAGAACCCAAAACCCAAAATCAGAACCAAAACCTTTCGTGATGTGTTTTGGCAAAACAAATCAGAACCCAAAATCTCGAGCTAATCAGAACCCAAAACCCAAAACACCAAAAGTGCCCGGTGCACACCCTTAGAAAAAAGGCAGTTTGCTTTCTGTCTCTATAGGCCCCCCTCCACTTGTTTAAAAAACCAAAAAATTCAGCCGTTATAGACTGTACAATATTAATTGAAATGGACAAAGCCAGATTGGTTTCTGGCTCTATAGGCCCCCCTCCACTTGTCGAAAATACAAAAAAATTCAGCCGTTATAGACTGTACAATATTAATTGAAATGGACAAAGCCAGTTTGGTTTCTGGCTCTATAGGCCCCCCTCCACTTGTCGAAATTACCCAAAAATTAAGCCGTTATAGACTGTACAATATTAATTGAAATGCAGAAAGCCAGTTTGATTTCTGTCTCTCTAGGTCCCCCTCCACTTGTAGAAAATACAAAAAAATTCAGCCGTTATAGACTGTACAATATTAATTGAAATGTAGAAAGCCATTTTGGGGTCACTGTGTGTATGACACCTTACCCTTAAGGAGAAATTGCCCAAACAGCAGCGTTTCAAGACGGTACATGATATGGAAATGCCCCAAGTCACTTTCCTCTTTGGGGGAAGATTGCACCCTACACTTAAATAGAAAGTTTTAAAAAGATGTTATCATCATCATCTTCAGCTTCATCCTCACCCTCATCAGTGTGTACGTCATCATCACAGTCTATCAATTCATCGCCACTTGAATCCGCCATTAGAGAACAGTCAGTGCTTGGATGTCTTGGATGGTGAAGGCCTTCCTCGTGGAAGATGTAGTTCATTTTTATAAACATCATTTTCTCAACATTTTTGGGAAGTAACCTTCTATGGCGATCACTGCCTAAGTTCCCTGCTGTGCTGAACACTCGTTCAGAGTACACACTGGAGGGTGGGCAGCTTAAGTATTGCAAAGCAAGTCTGTACATTGGTTTCCAAATTGACAGCTTTTCTTCCCAAGGAAAGGGACTGTCTGACATTTCCATATCAATTACCTCTTGAAAATAATCCTCCACCATCTTTTGGATGTGAATACTCATATCGGATGGAGTTATGGGCAAGGTCCCACATTTGTTTGAAAAATCCTTCAAACCAGCCCAGATGTTAAACTGTTCTGGTCTGCCCTCTGCATCTTCCCTGCTTCTTTTTTGAAAATTAAATTTTTACGAGCAGCAGCTGCTTGAGAAACTGAAGGAGGACACGTCGTCAAGCCAAGGCCCAGTTCAGCGGACAACTTGCTGAGCAATAGCTCCTTGCAAAAGTTCACATCTCGTTCATTTTGAAGCAAAGACTCAATGTAGGTCTTAAACCTTGGATCAAGCACAGTGGCCAAAACTTACTGATCTGAGTTCAAGATCTTAATAACTCGAGGAATCATTGTGAAGCGAATTAAGTACTTGATCAACAAGGCCAACATACTTTGCGGAATTGCTTGCTTTCATCTCCTCCTTCAGTTTCTCAAGTTGCTTTTCCAACAGTCTAATCAAAGGAATGACTTGGCTCAAACTATCAGAATCTGCACTTACTTCACACGTCACAACTTCAAATGGTTGCAGCACCTTGCACAGCACTGAAAGGATTCCTCACTGTGCAAGAGTGAAATACATGCCCCCTCCTTTCCCAATGTCATGGCTTGTGCAATACGCTTGGATGGCTTTGCGCTGTTCCTCCATCCTCTGAAGCATGTACAGGGTGGAATTCCATCTAGTTACCACCTCTTGCTTAAGTTGGTGGCAGGGCAAGTTAAACTGCTCTTGGAGCTGCTGCAATCTCCTACATGCTGTGGCCGAATGCTTGAAATGGCCTGAAATTTTACAGGCCACCGAAAGCATCTCCTGCACCTCACGGTTATTTTGTAGGAAGCTCTGCACCACCAAGTTGATGGTGTGAGCAAAACAGGGAATGTGATGGAAATCACCCAGCTGTAATGCTCGCACTATATTGTTGGCATTATCAGAAATGACATATCCTGGGGAGAGTCCAAGTGGTATAAGCCATGAATCAATCACATCTCTCAGTTTGCGTAACAAATTGTCAGTTGTATGCCTGTTAGTGAAGCCGGTGATACAAAGAGTGACCTGCCTTTGACAAATGTTACGTAGTGGTATACATGCTGCTGCTGTTCCTGCTGGTGAAGGTGAATGACCAACCCAGTGGGCTGTCACAGTCATATAGTCTTTGGTTTGCCCACTTCCACTTGTCCACATATCTGTGGTTAAGTGGACAGTGGGCCGAATGGAATTTTTCAGCGCAATCTCTACATTTGTACACACTTTTTGGTATAGTTGTGGAATAGCTTTACGGGAAAAATGGTGTCGCGATGGAATTCTGTAACGCGGACACAAAACCTCAATTAACTGTGAAAAACCAGCTGCGTTTATTGTGGATATTGGACGCAGATCTAACACTAACATGGCAGCCATGGTGTCTGTGATTCGCTTGGCGACTGGGTGACTGCTGTCATATTTGCTTCCTCTAGCAAATGATTGTTTCACAGTTAATTGTTGAAATGTAGGACTGGTCTATTTCTTGCCCTTCCTCTGGGCTGACGATTCACCCCCAGCAGCAGCAACAGCAGCAGCAGTGGGACTAACGCTTTCTTTAGAGGAATCAATAATAGTGCAGGAGTCATTCAGCCTTAATAAGTGGGATGCAGGGCTAACTCCAAGCGATACTGAGGATATTGATGAGGATGGTGTGGTGGGTGTATTTTGTAGCCGTCAGGATGTCGGTGACCGGAGGGTCCTAGCTGATGATGGAGTGCTTGTAATTTTCTGGAAGAACTTTCAGTCAAATGGCGTAATGTAGACGAGGTTCCAAGATCGTTAAGGTCCCTCCCTCGACTAGTGGCTTGACATACACTACAAATGGCTATACAATTGTTGTCTGGATTGAGGTAGAAATAATTCCACACATAAGAAGTGGATTTTTTTGTTTTATGGCCAGGAATGACAATGGCCTTTTTCTTGTCATGTGCCAGAACTGCTGCCACTGGTGCAGGACTTACACAAACAACCTCATTCTCATCAACATCCTCATTAGCACCCTTGTCACCTACACAAATCTCCCCCTCATCCTCTTCTATTTCCAAAGTGGCATCCTCAATTTGTGTATCATCGGCTACACTCGGGCTGTTCAGGCACACATCAGCAGAACTGCTGAAAGGGCCCCTCTTTATGGGTACACTAACAGAATGCTCACGATTAGACATCCCACTGTTGGATGGACTCTCCACAGGGATTGGTGTAATTTCTGATTCAGAGCATACATTATTCTCTATCCTTAATGTCATCTTGCAGCTCGGCTTTGACGCGTAACAGTAGTTGTGCACCACTTGTAGGCTCGGTAACATTTTTGGATCTGCTATGTCGATGTCATATAATTGAATGAATGAAAGTATATTGGTTAATATTGTTTTATTGTGCGATTGCACTCAGTATGCCACGCACACACTCGCATTACAACATTAAGTTATTTATATAATTCATATTCATATTGGTTCCGTTATACAGTGATTTATGAGCAGATAGTATTTAGTTTATTATTAGTTTATATATTATGATTATATGTACACTTCAGTGTTATTTAAGGTTCAGGTTATAGGAAATGTGTCATGTCTGATATCAGTTTAATCCCCTATTCATCAGCAGCTGTCCGGTTCATTCGCCGAAGAGATCGCATATTGCATACTCTAGTTATTGATGTTAGGGAATAAATGGTCAGAGTGATACCAAACTGTAAAATGCTAATGGACTAGTTGTCACTGGTTTCTGGGCGGGAGAATCATCTGGAATGTTGACCCTCAGCCTTTGAGGGGGTTGTTAGAACTAGCCTATGACCTGTTTACACTGGACTCGCCTGAAGCCTGGACCTATAGAAGCAAGCCACGTCATCTGCATTGTTCTCTCTGTAACACTGAATGTATATGATCATAGCTGTGCTCCCACTAGCTTCAGACCTGACCACAGTATTCTAGAGTGAACTACTGTCCACTGGTACTCGTGGGAGCGCAGCGAGCGCATGCGAACGCAGCGGTATGTATGTATCTTTTGGTATTGGCTGTACTGTACTGTATTATAATCATGTATTGAACTGTTAAACTTTGCATCTGCTAAAATAAATTACTTTGTGCGTTGGAAACACAATACAATCGCTTGGGCAATGCTTATTTGAAAACGATAAAATTACTTTAATAATTTGGGGGCTCGAAGGTGAGGTTACGTTATCGGCAGGTATGCAACGCTTACGGTTTTCGGTTCCTCAACAAAGGGTGGATTGACGCGTCACATGAGGGAAAGAACGCAATGTGTTCAAAACCTGTTGTTCACTCTGTATTGCGAAACCGAATGTTCGTTGTTGCATAATTTGAAGGAACGCTAACTTGAATCTAGGGACAAGAAAGAAAAATGTTTCTTTATTTTGTCGTTTTACGTTTTAAAGGGTATTGCATTGCATAGGGTATGTGTACTTCCTGCCTTGCGTATGTGTACTTCCAGTAATATTGCCACAAGGTTAAACAATCATTTTGATAGTTGTTATACATGCATAGTATGATCACTTGTTAAGGCCTCTTAAACGTTATTACTATTGTTGGGAACTTTGATTTTCTGCGCAGAAAAGGTGTATATTGTTTGATTTTGTGACGTAGATACACTGTTTTATTGTTGAGTGTGCTCAGTTGCTGTCTGACGAGGCGGGTTGCCCCATTGAAGGACGGTAAACGGGGCAGGTACAGGGCCGGATTAAGACATTGTAGGCCCCTGGGCTAGGGATACTGTGAGGCCCCCATTTGTCAAGCAATTTATGCCCAAGCCGATATTGGGGCCCCCCAGTAATATCGTATTGGGCATGTCTACCTTCTCACAATCTAACCCTAATTTTTCCACCACATCTTAAACCTAACCTTCTCCTACCTCATCACAACCTAACTCTAACCTTTTCCTACCTCCTTTTAGCCTAACCCTATGCTCTTACCTACTCAAAGCTCCCCCATGGAACCACTAAACTGCAAATGAATGAACCCCAACTTCAAATGAATCTGCCTAACCCTAACCAAGTACAATCCCAATGTGTTTCATGGCTCTAAGGCCTGCGGAAGAGAATATATTCACAATATTCACAAAGCTCACTTGTATTTCTGGATAACAGGTCAAGTGCAATATATATATATATATATATATATATATATATATATACTGTGTATGCATGTGTATATATATATATATATATATATATATATATAATATATATGTGTATATATATATATATATATATATATATATATATATATATATATATATCCTTGTGCTTTTCCTCTGACTTTTCTCTCCTTGTGGTGGTTGTCACTTCTCCAAATGGCTGTCACACCAGTCTATTAACTCTTTACCATCAGTGTTCCAAAAATGTCTGAGCTGTTTAACCAAAAGAGTTCATGGGTAACAATAAAATCAGTACACCCTGCAATCTATCTAATCTGACCAAGCTTCTATGCTTGTGTTATTTTATGCATGGATTTCCTATTTCACTATATAGAAAGTGACCATTACATATCATAACATAACATTTTAAAAAGCCAGGAAACATCAACACACACTCTTACTGTTACTATCACGCA
The DNA here is from genome assembly GCF_038048845.1 of Mixophyes fleayi. Classification (NCBI taxonomy): domain Eukaryota; kingdom Metazoa; phylum Chordata; class Amphibia; order Anura; family Limnodynastidae; genus Mixophyes; species Mixophyes fleayi. Next base: position 59,247,264 of record NC_134404.1, on the reverse strand, counting down.
CTTTTTTGATTAGTTTGCTAACTATTTACCTGTGCTGGCATTGTTCAGCTTCATGATGCAGGAGGCATCCGTCTGGGCTGAAGCTAAGGAAGTCACGCGAGAGCCTCTGCAGTCCCCTCTCTGTGACAGGCAGCCTCCTTATTCGCTGCCAGGACAGCATCACTGCCGGATCCGCCCCTTCAGGTCAAACCAAATACGAGAGATTCACCTATCAACCATCACCAACCCCCGCGCCACCGTAAAACAAATAATAAAAAAAATGTACTGAAAACACATGAGGCAGTGTATGGATGGCTAATCCGCCCCTGGCCCCCAACCCGATGAAGAAAAAGCTGACGGTTTTAAAAAAAATTTTTTTTAAAAAATCTCTAGGGCCCCCCAGCTGCCCAAGGCCCCTGGGCTGTAGCCCATAAAGCCCTTTGGTTAATCCGGCCCTGAGCAGGTATACCAGAGGCGAAAACGAAGGAGGTTTTCGCCGAGCGCCCCCAATAGATCCAGAGGTGGTGGAAGGATGCACTGGACAGTGTAATCAGTATTAACTGCAATTTGGACGGGGTAAACCAGTCCCCTAAATGCGTAGAATGAAAAATGGTCCAACTGCGCTCAATACTGCATGGACAATGGTAAGGCAAAGAAAATTGGTGTACAGGTTTGCTTTTTGTTTTTCGGTTTGGGCTCCGATTTCTTTCTTTGTTTTTTGCTTTTGTCTTGGCTTGTATTTCTGTCTGTACTGGTTTGTTATTGATCCATTTACCAATACCTAGATTCTAGCTTGTACGTTCACATTGTTACCTGTACACCAATTTTCTTTGCCTTACCATTGTCCATGCAGTATTGAGCACAGTTGGACCATTTTTCATGCCCCCAATAGATCGCAAGGTTTACTGCTAATTAGCAGTAGTAAGCGGTGCGATCTAACCGCATGGTAAGGACAACAGTGATTGTGAATTGGGAGAGCAGCTTGGAGGAATTAAATTGGAAAGGCTGATTGATTGTATCGGTTTTGTGCTACCAGTGATAATAAACTCAACAGATTTTGTGGTAGAGCCAGGGTATCGAGGAGCTGATAGTCCTGGGGCCCACAGTGATATTTCTGTGTTACGGGTCCTCGCTTGGTGCGAGAAGAAGCGAGTGGACGCGGCTAGAGGAAATACGTCCACGGCCATTAGAGATCTCTAGAGGTAGAGTGTTTATAGCAAGGGGTGGAAATTGTTTGCTGGAAGGAACAGAGTACTGCGGTATATCTGTGTTCCACATAAAAGGTATTGTTCAAAATAAGTGATAAACATACGCTAGAGATGGCCAAGGTACTGCCTATGAAAGACCTTATTGATTCAGCAAGGTTTCTCATGTGTAAGAAATAAGATGCATATGCAACGGCGTATTGCGACAAGTGGGTCAAGATGACCAAAGATTGTGTTAGGCCTTTCCCAACAATAGGGAGTTTTAATTCAGATGTACTGGATAATGTTAAAAAAAAAGTGTGGTTGATTAGATCAACAGAAGTGAGAACTAGACATGATGATTGTTTAAAGTTGTGGCAAATGGAAGGCAACACCTGGCAGAGCAGCGAATGCACAGTGGAAGTAAGTGTGGCGAAAAGTGCGCGCATAGCGGAAATAGCTGTTGAAAAGCGTGGCGAACTGAGCACAAGTGCGCCCCCGACAAATGTGGTCGGGCGGAAAGTACAGCCAATACCAAAAATGTGAAAACTGTAACTAGTAATTTGTATGCTGTTTTAAGTAATGTTAAAAGTAATGTTTCAGGACAAAGAAAAGGAACGATCCCACCATCAGGGGCAGCGACTGAAATTGGTGAGAATAATGTAAAGATTAACAAAGGGGGAGACATCCATTGTACTGCAACAGCAATTCCAGCAGCTAGTTCAGAAAATAGTGATTTGGTAGGCTTACATCCTGTCTGCACAACAGCAGTTCCCAATGGGAAGGCAGACAGAGATGGTGTAGTTCCCATAAAACATGTAGCAATGCATTTTCCATGGACTAGGACGGAACTGTTTACAATTATGTCTGATTTTCCTGATCCTAGAAAAGATCTGGCCAAGAGTCATAAATTTATTAGACATTAAGGTAATGCACATGAGCCTACTAATTAAGATTGGCGAATGGTGATTAGAGCCTGTCTTCCTCTCGATATTGATATACAAAAGTTCATTAAGGGATGTATGTTGGAGGAGGATAAATCCTTAGCCGAGGATGATAAGCAGGACAATATTAGACGTATAATCACACAGTTGGCTATATATTTTCCAGTGATAGTGGACTGGAGTAAAATTTTTACTATCAAACAAAAGGACAGTGAAAATGCAGCAGACTATTTTTGCAGGGCTCTAATAGCGATGGCCAAATATACTGGGGTATCAGACATAAAAGATAATGTACACTACAGGGAGGTTGCTGTTTCAGTTCTAATGGATGGCCTCAGGAAAAACTTGAAAAGAAGGGATGCAAACTTCATTACCATGTTGGAAAGGAATCACTGTAAGTGCTCGCAGGGAGTCAGATATAAGACATGATAGAAGTATAAATAAACAGAAAGAGACACTAAGTGATAGGATAATGATGGTAAGTCTCCCAACACTAGAGGGACTGCACACACAACCACCAGCATACAACCCACATAACAGAAAACCTAGAATATTGAGATGTTACAATTGCAGAGAAGAATGACATATTAGGAAGGTTTGTAGGAAAGAAAATCACAATCCTAGAGGAGGGTCACATAAACACCCACAAAGAAGGCGCTCACAAGTCTCAGAGGTAATCCAACAGGCATCTGCACACCTCCAAGCAGTAAATGTTTTGAGGGAGAACTATAGTCAACTCAAGAAGTCAGGGCATATCTGTATTCCTACAACCAGGCAAGGTAAAGGTTGATCTGTGGTAAGTATTAGTGTGCAGATTTAGAAAAAGAGTGATTTAAACAAGTATACTTTGTTTATTTTGCTTGTTTGTTTTATGTTATCACATGTTTGCTTTCCTGTTTGCTGGCCATGGTAAAGAAAGGAAATGTTTGTTTCATTTGCTGTTTTATGATAACTATCTTGTTTTTTTCTTCTCACAGATAATGGTAGACGAAATAAAAATATAGACTTAGTGCTGAAAAGGGGTGGGATAGAGAAATAGAAAAATTACTCTTGAAAGACTAATTAACAATGGATCATTGGAACACTCTTTGTTTTACTCTGCAGTGACTCATGATAATTTGTTTGGCTGAGAATCATTATCCAAAAATGAAGTATGTACATACTTTGCTCCAAAATATCGTTTTATGTATCTCAGATGAGTCATCAAGAGTTAATTTTTTCCATTTCTCTGTTATAAGTCAGGAAGTCTGTTGCAAAGGTATGTAGTTATGGTAATACCGAGTTCTTAATGAACAAATGACGGAAGACACTGGATTGCACGGTTGATGTAAGACCCCCTAGTCAAGTATGGGGAGGGGTCATAGTTTGGTGAATAGGGGATTAGTAAAATGAATACAGCCATTGTCCCATAGTGTCCAATCCAGCTGTCATGTTTGCTTTAAAATCTCCCTTTTTGAATGTCTGTTTGTTTTCAAACCCTTGTATTTAAAATCTTTGTATTCTTATTACTTATTGCTTTCTTATTTCTCATTCTTTACATCTATGCTAGTATCTCTCTCTCTCTCTCTCTCTCTCTCTCACACTCTCTCTCTCTGTCTCTTGTATAGAGATACGAAAAGACATAAACACAGTCTCATTAATGGGGCTAAGACATATTTTTGACATAAGATGGGCTCAAGGATACACACACTAGATTGTCATAGAGTTACAGAAACAGTTAGGGGTTTGGTGTTATGTGTATAGAAGCTGCTAATGTTAAGCAGAAAGTTTTTTTGTGTGGAAATACGATTCATGTTTTATAGATTGCATATCTGTTTTGTTTTTTTTGTTTTTTTGTGTTTCGTGCTCCTGTACAAAAATGTGCCTTTATATGTATGCACAAAGGGTGGGGACAGGAGATTGCTGGAGGTTAGACTTACAGATGTGCATCTCTGTGTAGAACATTGGAGTAGGATTTTTGCCACAAGATACGACATAATGTGAAACCCTAGAAAATGTAGAATTTTTGTGTTTTTTTTTTTTTTTTCACTGTTAGACAGACATGTACTGGGTACTGTTAGATTTGAAGAAAGTGTTATAGAGATAGACCCCTTTGCCTTTCTCACTTGGTCAAGTAGCTGAATGTGAGGTACTGAGAATGGCATGTGAGTTGGCAGAGGGAAAATCGAATGATATACATTGGTCTTCAGCATTTTTCTAGTCTAGGGGGCGACGTTGAGGTGACTGAGAAATCCTTTATAGCAATACCAGCACATGAGTAAGACACTACATAGAGGACTTTATACAGTGACACAGTTACCAACTGAAGTAGCTGCTAGTAAAGTCCACACTTACACACACGACCATACATGGCTGTCACACCAGTGCGAACATAGCTATCAAATAGACAGCAGGGTTTTATGTGACAGCTGACAAATTTATGTTTTGTTTTGTTTTTCGTTGTATTGTTTTAAAATATGAACACACACACACACACATATACATATTGGTTAATATATGAAGATTTGTGTTACCTGAAGAATAAACTGTCTGGAAGGTGAAGAGATGTGGTTAGGAGTCTGACGGACCCTGGAGAGATGGACAAGGTAGACCAGTAGCTCTGGGACTGTATCTTCCAGACCTAGCGGAGGCAGCACATGGTCTGGCTCAGCTGGGTACAGAAGGTATGCGCAAGCTGGTAAGAGCATATTGGGGTGCACCAGACGTTTCTTCTCAAGCTAGTAGAACGACAACGTTCTGTCTTGATTGAGAGAATGTCAGGAAGATGATACCAATAGAGCCATCCCATATCCCTTCTGCAGATGGGTTTTTCTCCAGGTGAAACAAATCCACGTCATCCAATTACCACCATGCAGGATCCTCAAGTATATACTGGTGTGCCAATGAAATATGCCTGGGTAAAGGTGTATTGAAATGTGTCTAAAGTATTACTATGTCATACTCAAAGCTTTTGTTATTCAATGTGATAGCCCTAGAGTTATAATAGGTGATAGGGGTATTCATGTTATTGATGATAAATGTATAAATGTATGAGTATTGGTAACAAATTACATACTTTTGATTAGCCACAAACCAGTGTGAACATAAAGTAATGGTACTAGTTAGAACGAATTGAATAGAATGAGGGTTGAAACTTGATGGAAGGAGCTGGTAGCTTTGGCCACTAGTCCTTCCCCACTATCAAGATCACTCCTGGGCTGCCTCTTAACCTGTTGACTTTTGAAATGTTCTTGACCCCTCTTGGGATGAGTTTGTAACTGAGAGACTAGTTTAGACCTTGAGAGGGAAGGTAAACAGTGAGACAGCAACCGAGAACGTTCAAAACACTGTTTCCTGAAAAGTTACACTAACTGTCAGGATGTTGGACCGGGAGAGTAAGTTGTGGAACAATAATTTCCTAGGCTCAGGTTATTTGACAGACAGGTACCAGGTGTAGGCTACCAGCATTACAACTTCAAGGGTAGCAGAGACACACTGGTGCCCACTTCACCCACTGCAGAGGGGCCAACACTCAGAGAAGGGTCCAAGTGCACTCATGAATCTGTTCTGGGAGGCCTCGAATGCAGTTAGTAGCACCTGAGCCAAAGGCTAAGACAGTTTTCCAGCATGAAGTTGTAGTTTTCCTGTTCTGTGTTTCTCTCATCACATTCTCTTTTCAGGACGGTCAATTCTTTTGATTATTGACAGGTGTCAGAGGCTGGTTCAGGTAATGATATTGGGGATGAAGGAGAAGTTAGTAGCACAATTGGTCCAGCCAATTATTCTATTCAATTCAGGGGTAAAGGAAAATTTGGAAACCTTGGAGCTTGGAGAAAGTGTGAGGGGCTATTGTCTGAGTAGCATTACGTCCGTAAGTACGTTGACCCCATAGTTGAAGAGAGGTACACCCAGCGATGCCAGTCTAGTAATATTCGGACTTGAGCAGGCATCCTTGAGAATTATTATCATTCTTGGGTGGGTAAGGTTGTAGACCAGCAAGTGCTGGGGGTGCTCTCACATACCTCAGTGATTATACCACGTAGGACTAGTTCTCTTCCCACTAAATATTCCTGAGGTGCTCGAATTATGGTTGGGAGGTCGCTAAGTACGACACCTAGGTCTCTTAATATGGAGTCTCTCAATGTTTGGCAAGCCAACCGCTATTTCACATACAAGGGAACCTGAGTATTGGGAGACTGGGAAGAACGAGCAGACAATAGCCCGCCCACAAGTGTTGATGAAAAGAACTGATGACATTATTAGAAGTGTGTATATTAAAGCAAGCTGAAGGAGATTGTATATGACATTATTGATAGACATAAGATGATGTTATTGATGAACATGAAGTGTTTAAATGTATTCTGAGCTTAAAGACATGCGTTGCATTGATGAACTTGTTAAACTTGAAGAACTGTAGTAGAGTATTCTGTATAATTGATACATGTTCTATTGTACTCTGTACCCTTCCAAATAATGTATTACATGTTTTATTGCACCCTTGAAGGGCATACAAAAGGTTATCTCCAAGCTCCAGAAGTATACGGTCTATAGTAAAAGAAGAAATCGTTTTGAGGATTAAGACTCTCTCTTATAATAACTTGTTTAGATCTACAGAGAGCGTGGTCATACACTAAGGGGGACTTGCATTAGGTAGCAATGAAATGTGGTACTGAGATCCTGCATATAACATCTTTAAGGTGATAGTTTATTATACTATCAAAAGGTGGAACTGTCGAAGTTGTATAGTTGGAGGAACGAAAGTATATTGGTTAATATTGTTTTACGCTACACGTGGCATACTGCGATCGCAAGGTAAAATACGCACGCACACACTCGCATTACAACATTTAGTTATTTATATAATTCATATTCATATTGGTTCCGTTATACAGTGATTTATGAGCAGATAGTATTTAGTTTATTATTAGTTTATATATTATGATTATATGTACACTTCAGTGTTATTTAAGGTTCAGGTTATAGGTAATGTGTCATGTCTGATGTCAGTTTAATCCCCTATTCATCAGCAGCTGTCCGGTTCATTCGCCGAAGAGATCGCATATTGCATACTCTAGTTATTGATGTTAGGGAATAAATGGTCAGAGTGATACCAAACTGTAAAATGCTAATGGAATAGTTGTAACAGGTTTCTGGGCAGGAGAATCATCTGGAATGTTGACCCTCAGCCTTTGAGGGGGTTGTTTGAACTAGCCTATGACCTGTTTACACTGGACCCGCCTGAAGTCTGGACCTATAGAAGCAAGCCACGTCATCTGCATTGTTCTCTCTGTAACACTGAATGTATATAATCATAGCTGTGCTCCCACTAACTTCAGTCATTCTCTGACCACAGTATTCTAGAGTGAACTACGGTCCACTGGTACCCGTGGGAGCACAGCGAATGCAGCGGTATGTATGTATCTTTTGGTATTGGCTGTATTGGCTGTACTGTACTGTATTATATTATAATCATGTATTGAAGTGTTAAACTTTGCATCTGCTAAAATAAATTACTTTGTGCGTTGAAAACACAATACAATCGCTTGGGCAATGCTTATTTGAAAACTATAAAATTACTTTAATAGCCACTAATAGAGAAAGGCGAAGGCCTCATTCTCTCTTTGCCACTGCATGTGTAGAATGGCATGTTGGCAATTTTTTTTTTATCTGCAGTTAACTTTTCCTCAGTTACACTTCTTTTTCGCTTCAACATGGTGAAAAAAAATTTGGTGTATGTTTTTTTGCCTGATTTCAAAAGACTATGTAGTTTGACATCGCCTTTCCCAGATGATGTACTGGGAACACTACCATCAGGACTGGTGACAGAACCTGGTTGCTGATTCTGCTCATATGTGGACTGCTTTTAATCCATTATAATGAGGCCAAAGCACTTGTAGTGCTAAAAATTGTTTTTTATACTGCTGACAAATATGACTTTTGACAGCCAGAAAAATTACAGTAAAACAATGGGGAATATGGGACACCCCAAAAGCACTTACCCCAAAAGCACTTGCAGTGCTAAAAATTGTTTTAAATACTGCTGAGAAATATTACTTTGACAGCCAGAAAAATTACAGTAAAACAATGGGGAATATGGGACAACCCAAAAGCACTTGTAGTGCTAAAAAAACTTTTTATACTGCTGACAAATCTGACTTTTGACAGCCAGAAAAATTACAGTAAAACACTGGGAAATATGGGACACCCCAAAAGCACTTGTGGTGCTAAAAATTGTTTTTTATACTGCTGATAAATATGATTTTTGACAGCCAGAAAAATTACTGCAAAAGAATGGGGAACACCCCAAAAGCACTTGGAGTGCTAAATATTTTTTTTTAATACTACTGACAAATATGACTTTTGACAGCCAGAAAAATTAATGCAAAATAATGGGGAATAAGGGACACTCCAAAAGCACTTGGAGTGCCAGAAATTGAAAAAAACCCCTCCTCTATCCTCTTACTGCTGTAACAATTGGTATTAAGATTAGAATTGTATTGAATAGAAACAATAATGTGTCCAATTACTGCACTGTCCCTGCGCTGATATAGCCTGTGACCTAACCCTGCTCTCTCCCTCTGTCAAATGGCGATGGATTGCTGTGGAGGCTGGTATTTATGCTTTTCAAATCTCGCGAGAACCGAGCTCAGAAATATGAAGACGTCACGATGACGCTTTGTTTCGATTTTGATTCAGAATGGGTGGGAGAGTACCGAGCGTGCTCGGCTCGGTACTGGGATAGCTAAATTTGAATTAATTCGGATCTCGGGGAACCGAGCCCGCCCATCTCTACAGTTAACCCACCTCTCTTTGATGGAATCGGCTATAGTCTCAGTCCAAGTACAGCCCGGGCTGAAGAATCGAGTGAAGAAATAAAATGTAAATCAATATAGTCAGTATTAGGAACCACTATCTATCTCCACTTTAGCTTTGTCTGAGGAACTTATCCACTGCTAGTACACATAATCACATAGTCCACTTCACAGGGGAAAGAGCTAGAGATGGGACCAGGCAGGTTTGGTTCACCGTCGGCTACAGCTGACCACCGATCCCTCCTACCAAACCTCACTTCAAATGCTGCTTAACCAGCGGTTCTTTTACTCACAGTAGGCTTGTTCCCAGTAAGAGAATAATCAGATCTACATTTTTCAGTTGTTTTAAGACTTCTTCGAAGCGCTTTTGTACCAAGTTCTTCAGTTGGTCCTTAAGTTTGCAATTAATATAAAGATCTTATGCGTATCTCCACATACAACGTGGTTTCATCCAGGGCCATCTTAACAACATTATGGGCCCCCGGGCAAAGCAGTGCACCGGGGCCCTTACATATATATATATATATATATATATATATATATTATTACAGTAATTCTATCATTTTCAAATAAGCATTACGCACAAAGTAATTTATTTTAGCAGATGTAAATAGTTAACAGTTCAATACATTATTATATTATGATACAGTACAGTACAGCCAATACCAAAAGATAAATACATACCGCTGCTATCGCATGCGTTCGCTGCGCTCCCACAGGTCCCAGTGAACAGTATATCTGTTTAGAATACTGTGGTCAGAGTAGACTGAAGACTGGGAGAGCAGCTATGATCATATATACATTTTGTGTTACAGAAAGAACAATGCAGATGACGTGGCTTGCTTCTATAGGTCCAGACTTCAGGTGGGTCCAGGGTAATCAGGTCATAGGCTAGCTCAAACAACCCCCTCAAAGGCTGAGGTCAACATTCCAGCTGAATCTCCCGCCCAGAAACCAGTTACAACTAGTCCATTAGCATTTTACATGTCTGATATCAATCTGATAAGATATTGCCTAACATCAATAACTAGAGTATGCAATATGCGATCTCTTCGGTGATGGAACCGGACAGCTGCTGATGAATAAGGGGATTAGAATAATATCAGACATGACACATTACCTATAACCTGAACCTTAAATAACACTGAAGTGTACATATAATCATAATATATAAACTAATAATAAACTAAATACTATCTGCTCATAAATCACTGTATAACGGAACCAATATGAATATGAATTATATAAATAACTAAATGTTGTAATGCGAGTGTGTACGTGCGTATTTTACCTTGCGATCGCCGTATGCCACGTGTAGCGTGGCATACTGAGTGCAATCGACCAATAAAACAATATTAACCAATATTCTTTCGTTCATCCAATTATACGACTTCGACAGTTCCACCCTCTGATAGTATAATAAACTATCACCTTAAAGATGTTATATGCAGGATCTCAGTACCACGTTTCATTGCTATGTAATGTAAGTCCCCCTTGGTGTATGACCACGCTGTTTGTAGATCTAAACTAGTTATCATAAGAAAGAGTCTTAATCCTCTAAACGACTTCTTCTTTTACTATAAACCGTACACTTCTGGAGCTTGGAGATAACCTTTTGTATGCCCTTCAAGGGTGCAATAAAACACGTAATAAATTATTTGGAAAGGTACAGAGTACAATAGACATGTATCAGTTATACAGAATACTCTACTACAGTTCTTCAAGTTTAACAGGTTCATCTGTCCAATGCATGTCTTTAAGCTCAGAATACATTTAAACACTTCATGTTCATCAATAGCATCATCCTATGTCTATCAATAATGCCATATACAATCTCCGTCAGCTTGCGTCACTATACACACTTCTAATAATGTCATCAGTTCTTTTCATCAACACTTGTGGGCGGGCTATTGTCTGTTCATTCTTCCCAGTCTCCAAATACTCAGGTTTCTTTGTACGTGAAACAGTGATCGGCTTGCAAAATATTGGGAGACTCCAGACTTAGGTGTTGTACTTTTCCCCTAGTGACCTCCCACCCATAACTCGGGTATCTCAAGAATATTTAGTGGAAAGAGAACTAGTCCTACTTGATATAATCACTGAGGCACGTGTGAGAACGCCCAGAACTTTGTTTGGTCTAAAACCTTACCCTCCCGAGAATGATAATCATTCTCAAGGATGCCTTCTCAAGTCCGAATATTACTGGACTGGCAACGCTGGGTGTTCTTCTTTTTAACTATGTGGTCAACGTACTTACGGATGTAATGCTACTCAGACAATAGCCCCTCGCACTTTCTCCAAGCTCCAAGGTTTCCAAATTTTCCTTTACCCCTGAATTGAATAGAGTAATTGGTTGGACCGATTATGCTACTAACTTCTCCTTCATCCCCAACCCCTCAATATCATTACCTGAACCAGCCTCTGTCACCTGCTAATAATTAAAAGAATTGACCGTCCTGAAAAGAGAATGAAATGAGAGGAACACAAAACAGGAAAAACTACAACTTCATGCTGGACAACTGTCTTAGCCTTTGGCTCAGGTGCTACTAAGTGCATTCAAGGCCTTCCAGAACAGATTCATAAGTGCCCTTGGACCCTTCTCTGAGTGTTGGCTCCTCTGCAGTGGGTGGAATGGGTACCAGTGTCTCTGCTACTCTTGGTGCTGGTAGCTTACACTTGGCACTTGTCTGTAAAATAACCTGAGCCTAAGAAATTACTGTTCCACAACTTACTCTCCCGATCCAACATCCTGACAGTTAGTGTGACTTTTCAGGAAACAGTGTTTTGGACGTTCTCGGCTGCTGTCTCACCATTTACCTCCTCTCAAGGTCTAAGCTAGCCTCTCAGTTACAATCTCATCTCAAGGGGGGTCAAGAACATCCCAAAAACTGACAGGTTAAGATGCTGCCCAGGAGTGATCTTTTGGTAGCGGGGAAGGACTAGTGGCCGAAGCTATCAGTCACTTCAATCAAGTTCCAACTCTTATTCTATTCAATTTGTTCTACCTAGTACAATTACTTTATGTTCACCCTGTTTTGTGGCTAATCGAAAGTATGTGATTTGTTACCACTACTCATACATTATACATCTATTATCAATAACATGAATACCCCTATCACCTATTATAACTCTAGGGCCATTACATTGAATAACAAAAGCTTTGAGTATGACACAGTAATACATTATTAGACACATTTCAATACACCTTTACCCAGACATATTTCATTGATACACCAGTGTATACTTGAGGATCCTGCATGGTGGTAATTGGATGACGTGAATTTGTTTTACCTGGAGAAATTCTTCAGGTAACCCAAATCTTCATATATTAACCAATATGTGTATGCGTGCATGTGTGTGTGTGTGTGTGTGTGTGTTCACATTTTAAAACTAAAACAATACAATGAAAAACAAAACAAAACATAGATTTGTTAGCTGTCACATAAAACCCTGCTGTCTATTTGACAGCTATGTTCGTCCTGGTGGGACAGCCATGTATGGTCGTGTGTGTAAGTGTGGACTTTACTAGCAGCTACTTCAGTTGGTAACTGTGTCACTGTATAAAGTCCTCTATGTAGTGTCCTAATCATGTGCTGGTATTGCTATAAAAAGATTTTTCAGTCACCTCAACATCGCCCCCTAGACTAGAAAAATGCTGAAGGCCAATGTATATCAATCGATTTTCCCTCTGCCAACTCACATGCTATTCTTAGTACCTGACATTCAGCTACTTGGTTAAGTGAGAAAGACAAAGGGGTCTATTTCTATAACACTTTCTTCAAATATAACAGTACCCAGTACATGTCTGTCTAACAGTGTAAAAATATAAAACACGAAAATTCTACATTTTCTAGGGTTTCACAATATGTTGTATCTTGTGGCAAAAATCCTACTCCAATGTTCTACACAGAGATGCATATCTGTATGCCTAACTTCTAGCAATCTCTCCACCCTTTGTGCATAAATATAAAGACACACTTTGTACAGGAGGCAAAAAGCAGATATGCATTCTAAATAAAAACATGAATCATTTTCTTTTCACACAAAACTTTCTGCTTAACATTAGCAGCTTCTATACACATAACACCAAACCCCTGACTTTTTCTGTAACTCATGTCAATCTAGTGTGTATATCCCTGAGTTTGTCTTATGTAAAAGAATATTTTAGCCCCATTAATGAGACTGTGTCCATTTCTTTTCGTATCTATACAAGAGCAGAGAGAGAGTGAGAGAGAGAGAGAGAGAGAGAGAGAGATTGAGAAAGATAGAGAGATACTAGCATAGATGTAAAGAATGAGAAATAAGAAAGCAATGAATAATAAGAATACAAAGCTTTGAATACATGGGTTTGAAAACAAACAGACATGCAGAAAGGGAGATTTTAAAGCAAAAATGACAGCTGGATTGGACTCTATGGGAAAATGGCTGTATTCATTTCACTAATCCCCTTAGCTATTTGCTAAACTATGACCCCTCCCCATACTTGACTAGGGGGTCTTACATCAACCGTGCAATCCAGTGTCGTCCGTCATTTATTCATTAAGAACTCGGTATCATATTAACTACATACCTTTTCAACGGACTTTCTGACTTATGACAGAGAAATGTAAACAATTAACTCTTGATGACTCATCTGAGATACATAAAACGATATTTTGGAGCAAAGTATGTACATACTTCATTTTTTTTATAATGATTCTCAGCCAAACAAATTATCATGAGTCACTGCAGCCTAAAACAAAGAGTGTTCCAATGATCCATTGTTAATTAGTCTTTCAAGAGTAATCTTTCTATTTCTCTATCCCACCCCTTTAGGCACTAAGTCTATATTTCTTCTGTGCACCCTTATCTGTGAGAAGAAAAATAACAAGATAGTTATCTTTAAACAACAAACGAAACAAACATTTTCATTCTTTACCATCGGCCAGCGATTAGGAAAGCAAGCATGTGACAACATAAAACAAACAAGCGATATCAACAAAGTATAACTTTTAAATCAGTAACCTGCACACTAATACTTACCACAGATTAACCTTTACTTTGCCTGGTTGTAGGACTACAGGTCTGACCTAAAATCTAGGGTTGGCTATAGTTCTCCCTCAAGGCATTGTCTGTTATGAGGTGCGCAGGCAACTGTTGAGAAGCCTCTGAGACTTGTGTGCGCCGTCTCTGTGGGTGTCTTTGATCTTTTCTGTTTACAGTATCTCCTTATGTGTCCCTCTTTATGGCAGTTGTAACACTTTCTTCTCTCATATTGTTTCTGTTCCTTAAACCAGGTGTTATTATACTGTGGTTGTGTGTGCCGTCCCTCTAGTGCTTGGATACTCACCATCATTAACCTATCACTTAGTGTCTCTTTCTGTTTATTTATATTCTTATCATGTTCTATAGCTGACTCCTTGAGAGCATCTACAGTGATCCCTCTTCAGTTCGGTAATGAAGTTTGCACCCTTCTTTTCAAGTTTTCCCTGAGGCCATCCATTAGAACTGAAACAGCAACCTCCCTGTAGTGAACATTATCCTTTATGTCTGATACCCCAGTGTATTTGGCCATCGCTATCAGAGCCCTGCAAAAATAGTCTGCTGCCTTTTCACTGTTCTTTTGTTTGATAGTGAAAATTTTACTCCAGTCCACTATCACTGGAAAATATATAGCCAACTGTGTTATTATACGTCTAATATTGTCCTGATTATCATCCTCGGTTAAGGATTTATCCTCCTCCAACATACAATCCTTAATAAACTTTTGTATATCAATATCGAGAGGAAGACAGGCTCTAAGCACCATTCACCACTCTTTATTAGTAGGCTCATGTGCGTTACCTAAATGTCTAATAAATTTCTGACTTTTGGCCAAATCTTTTCTAGGATCAGGGAAATCAGACATAGTTGAAAACATTTCAGAACTAGTCCATGGGTCATGTGTTACTACTTGTTTTAAGGGAACTTCACCATCCTTGTCCACCTTCCCATTGGGAACTGCTGTTGTGTGAACAGGATGTAAGCCTACCAAATCACTATGTTCTGAACTAGTTGCTGAAATTGCTGCTGCAGTACAATGGATGTCTCCCCCTGTGATAACCTTTATATTATTCTCACCAATTTCAGCCGTTGCCCCTGCTGGTGGGATCGTTCCTTTTCTTTGTCCTGAAACATTACTTTTAACATTACTTAAAACAATATACAAGTTACTAGTTACAGTTTTTACATTTTTGGTATTGGCTGTACTTTCCGCCCCGACCGAATTTGTCGGGGTGTATTTGCGCTCAGTTCTCTACGCTTTGCAACGCACACTTCCGGAACGCTCATTTCCGGCACGCTCATTTCCGCTGTGCACGTGCTTTCCGCTGTGCACCCGCTTTTCGCCACACTTACTTCCGCTGTGCATTCGCTGCTCTGCCACGTGTTGCCTTCCATTTGCCACAATTTTAAACAATCATCATGTCTAGTTTTCACTTCTGTTGATCTAATCAACCATACTTTTTCTTTTACATGATTTAGTACCTCTGCATTAAAACTCCCTATTGTTGGGAAAGGCCTAACACAATCTCTGGTCATCTCGACCCAGGTGTCGCAATATGCAGTTGCGTATGCACATTATTTACTAAGCATGAGAAATCTTGCTGAATTAATAAGGCCTTCCTTAGGCTGTACATTGGCCATCTCTAGCATATGTTTATTACTTATTTTGAACAAACACAGAAATATCACTGTGGGCCCCAAGGGCTATCAGCTCCTCGATACCCTGGCTCTACCAAAAAATCTGTTGAGTTTACCCTTTACTATAAACACTCTATCGCTAGAGATCTCTAATGGCCGTGGACATATTTCCTCTAGCCGCGTTCACTCGCTTCTTCTCGCACCAAGCGAGGACCCCTAACACAGAAATATCACTGTGGGCCCCAGGGCTATCAGCTCCTCGATAGCCAGGCTCTTCCACAAAATCTGTTTTCACCGTATACCTTGTATACTGCTTATTCAAATCATATCTTCAATACACCGTATGCTACTCAAAATACCGCATACTACCAAAGAACCACACCATATACTGCTTTGAATACCGTATATTACTTATAACACTGTATGCTACATAAAATACCACATACTGCTTAACATAACACCGCACCATATACTACTTAAAATACCGTATATTACTTATAAAACTGCACCGTATGCTACTCAAAATACCACATACTACTTAAAATAACACCGCACCATATACTACTTAGAATACCATATATTACTTATAACAACACCGTATGCTACATAAAATACCACATACTACTTAGAATAGTGTTCTTATTTCAAACACAACCTTGCCCGTCCTGTCTACCTCGTCAGGCAGCGACCGATATCCCTGTCTTTTCAATAGTAAATCACTTCTTTATCTGTCTTTTTTTCAACAGTATACAAACTCTTCTCTTATCTATCTCTTTTCAACAGTATGCAAACTCTTCTCTTATCTTTATGCATACCATTCACATACAATCTTTTGTTTTCTGCACAGAAAATAGATTTCCTTTAACAATGGTAATATTTTTCAGAGGTTTTAACAAGTGATTATACTATACATATATAACAGACTATGAACATGATACAGCAAGGCAGGAAGTACACATACTCTATGCAATGCAATACCCTTTAAAAACGCAAAACAACAATAAAAAGAATAATTTTTCTTTCTTGTCCCTAGATTCTAGTTAGCGCTCCCTCAGATTATGCAACAGCGGACATTCGGCTTCTCAACACAGAGTGAACAACAGGTTTTGAACACATTGCGTTCTTTCCGTATGTGACACGTCCATCCACCCTTTGTTGAGGAACCGAAATCCGCAAGCGTTGCGTACCTTCAGATAACGTAACCTCACCGCTAAGAGCCCCCAAATTATTAAAGTAATTCTATCGTTTTCAAATAAGCATTGCATAGGCGATTGTATTGTGTTTCCAACGCACAAAGTAATTTATTTTGGCAGATGTAAATAGTTAACAGTTCAATACATTATTATATTATGATACAGTACAGTACAGCCAATACCAAAAGATAAATACATACCGCTGCTATCACATGCGTTCGCTGTACTCCCACGAGTCCCAGTGAACAGTATATCTGTTTAGAATACTGTGGTCAGAGTAGACTGAAGACTGGGAGAGCAGCTATGATCATATATACATTCTGTGTTACAGAGAGAACAATGCAGATGATGTGGCTTGCTTCTATAGGTCCAGACTTCGGGTGGGTCCAGGGTAATCAGGTCATAGGCTAGTTCAAACAACCCCCTCAAAGGCTGAGGTCAACATTCCAGAAGAATCTCCCACCCAGAAACCAGTTACAACTAGTCCATTAGCATTTTACATGTCTGATATCAATCTGACAAGATATTGCCTAACATCAATAACTAGAGTATGCAATATGCGATCTCTTCGGCGATGGAACCGGACAGCTGCTGAGGGGATTAGAATGATATCAGACATGACACATTTCCTATAACCTGAACCTTAAATAACACTGAAGTGTACATATAATCATAACATATAAACTAATAATAAACTAAATACTATCTGCTCATAAATTACTGTGTAACGGAACCAATATGAATATGAATTATATAAATTACTAAATGTTGTAATGCGAGTGTGTACGTGCGTATTTTACCTTGCGATCGCCGTATGCCACGTGTAGCGTACTGAGTGCAATCGACCAATAAAACAATATTTACCCATATACTTCGTTCATCCAATTATACGACTTCGACAATATAGATATAGATATATAGCTATAGATATATATATAGATTGATATAGATATATAGAGATACAGATATATATATAGATATATAGAGATAGAGATAGATAGATGTACTTGCTCAGTGACCCTTGAAGGTTTTTTTTGCAGGTTTTTCTTTTGCAGGATTATTTATTCTAATTAAGAGCCCTGCCTATGGGGCCCCCTTGCCCGTGGGGCCCCCAGGCACCTGCCCATTGTGCCCAATGGAAAAGATGGCCCTGGTTTCTTTAGAGATCCTCTTTGGTTATAATACTGTTTTCAAACGTCATACTAAAAAAATTACTGCAGTCATCAGGACCTTTGATTGCTAAGCAGGATGGAGACAAATCAAAACAGTATGTCGCTGAAACTATTCATGTAGAGCTCTGTGTGGGTCCATAGCCTGCCCCTGAGTCGCCTGAATCCAATCTATAAATATAAACATCCCACTGGCTCACTTGCTTCTGTAACTGTCTTCGTATAGTTTAATTCGGGTGTACTCGTTTGCAACCAAATACGATGTACTTGATCTATAAAACACTAACATGATGCTATCTATGCTGATATGCCTCACACCTGCTTTAACCACAAAGAGATAAAAAAACATCCACACACATCCTTACAGGATACAGGATATTGACTACAGCAAAACAATATACCTTTCTGCTTCTCTGATACTGGGACAGAGATTATGGTGGTTAACGGGCCGGCAGTGAGAATTTTTTTGTATCGCTGCATACGGCAGCAGTACATGCCGCTGCATTTATGAAGTCAGGGATCATTGGGGAGCTCTGGTGAACCCTCCCAATCTAAAGTAACTGGAACCTCCTTCATTGGCAGCCTAACGCTGACAGTGAATGGAGGATCTGACCTCATCGACTACTGAATATGCACAGCTAGGGTCGCGCATGCACATTGCGCTGGGACTCGGCGCCTTCTCACTTCTTTGTCTGTTTTACCCAGTTTATTAGTTTACTATGTTTGTCCCCAATTGTAAAGCGCTATGGAATATGTTGGCGCTATATAAATAAATGATGAGGATGATGATGATGATGATAATGAAGAGTGGCTTCTCCTGTGGCATTGGAGTCCATAGGAGTCTATTAAAAACGTAAGGTAACACCATCTGGAGATAGTGTTAATTCTTAAAGGCTGCTTAAGCCCTTTATAATTTCAAAGAAGAGTTGCAAAGGCCATTCTCTGCCAAAAGCAACTGTTTTCTCCAGATTTTTTATTTGCTCATCACAGCTCAGTAACTAGACCCCTATGAATATGATGCAATTTAACTCTTAATTCACATAACTTGAAGAAACAACTACAGTACAGTGGGTGTTGTACTGATGCAATGCTACTCATTTAAAGGTCAGACATAGGAGTTCTGGCTAATGCTGTATAAGAGAAGACTGCTCATAGGAAAAGAGACATAGAGACACTTGCACAGGAATACTAGGGAATTTCACTTTGGACTTGTACACACTTAAAACCATAATACAACATGTCTATATACAATCTGTTGATTTCAGAAAGGGTCAGAAAACAACTTTAGTTCCACTTTAATTTTGATCGTTTTTTCAGGTTCATCCATCCGCAGCAGCCTGTATCATTCGATAAAACCAAATGGATTTATGGCTCTTGGGGAAAAGGATGGAGTTTGGGTAGCTAAAGGTCTCTTTCGTTTTGCAAGGAGGACCTAAAGACCTATACTCCCAGTGCACTGTTTTCTTGCTCGTGTGATGGGTAAACGAGGACCAAAGGCCTTATGGAAAAAAAAATTAAGTGACAAAGGTGCCATGTAAATGAAATTTTCCAGAATAAGCTTCTCCTTCTGGAGAGGCTCATTTTGAGGTTTTTTTTCCAGGCAACACTGCTGAAAGTTTCCATAACATTACTCATTGTTTTATATGTAGTATAAAACTTGTTTTGGTATTTCTCTTACACCACTTTTAAATGTTGGCAGGTAAACTGATATTTTTATCATTTATTACACATTATAATAATCAATGTGGTAAGGTTCACATTTACATATGTCTCCAATCCATCTGACAGAAAGCATTGGTTTTACTTAATACCTCAATAAAATAAACATGACATATATAATTTAAAACAAGGTAATTCCTGATTCATTTGGCTTCTAAATATAAAAATAGTTCTTGAATTGCATTATCTAGAAGAATGCCTCCACATTTAAATCCATTTAGCTTCACATCTCAATATTGCCAAAAATAAAAAATAACCAGGTACGCACAAATATACATAATTCAATAGAGGGATGTATTCCCCTCCATATGCAGGGTAAATGGAAAGAAATTGTTAGGGGAAAAGAACCTGCTATTTTGCATTAAATGAATGTCTGTCTCCTGGCCGCATCCTATTATCCTTGGCTTGCTTCCTATTATGCTCCTTGAACCTTATCAAGCACAAATATCGCCTCAGACGTAACAGCAGCCATCTTATAATTGTCAGTTATGAAGCCTGATAGCACAGCCAAACAGCATGGCAATATTTAGAAGTGGAAATATATATATGTACATACAGAGATTGGGCTCAGTTTGCCCATGGCTATCTTGTGGCTTGAAGAGTTATTATCTGAAATAGCCACAAAGACATTTAATTTTCCTTCCTTTAAAGGATCTACCCCACAAAAGTAAACTAAGGACATTGATGATTACCATACACTGAGATGGAAAGTCATTTCAAAAAAATCTTTCGCTCGTTTTCACGTTAGGAAAAAAATGCTTTGGATGGTGTTACAAGATTTATCAGATGTCTTTTGATGATAAAACTGTTTGTCAGGGCTCTGAACTAAAGGTGAATTGTCCTTTTCTCTATTATTTGTTTGCAAAGAAATGCTTAAGCTCTCAGATAGTCATGAGGAGCAGTATGCATTCAATGTCGCTGAAGAATCATATCATGTATTAATTATTTCTTAAATTTGTACTGCGTTAATCAGTTTATCTCTTTAACCGAGTTGCTCAGACTATTTCTCTGGTCTAGGTCAGATTTCACTGTATTTGTGCTTGTATGAATAAACTGAGATTTACCTTCAGGCGACTTTAATTTATTGGTTTCTTTCTCGTTTTCTTCTGTGATTTTTACCCATTTGTTTATGTTACAAGACAAAGAAAACAGTTTTACCTGCGAAAATAAAGACATAACTAATAAAAAAAACAGTAGGTTGGAAAAGCTGCAGAAGGGTGCATGTAAACCAGAGATGAGCTAAAAATGTAATGGAAATCGAAATTCATGGCAGGAGCAGACCCTTTCACACAGGTGCAAAGTTACAGCGACACAGCGCGTTCCGCTTTTGCGTCACCATTCTGCAGAATGGCCACTCCGTGCAGAATTTATGAATTTATAGTCTCTAAATAAAACTGGGGTGATGAAAGTGTCAATTCATTCTGCTCTACGGTGTGGTTTGAAGTCCAGTTGCAACAAATGTGGTAGAGAAAAAACACACAGGACACAAGGCAGAATTCTGCCTGAGAACTGCATGAAATTCTGCAACCAAACGTGGAGTGAGGCAAATATTACACTGAACAGTTTAGAAAACGTTGCTGTAGTACAAACCAACAAATTAAAGCCACCTGGAGGTGGATAACCCCTTTAAAATATTGAGCTTAAACATTTGCTTTCAGTTGTAGGAATTGCGCTGCTTTCTTCTATAAAGGGGTAGTCTAATGTGCATTAAACAAAATTCTTCCCACTATTTACAAAGTATATTTCAAATACTGTCACATGCCTGAGAACTTACCCTTGCTATTATGGTGGCCATTGAGGCGGTATGTTGTGACTACAGGTATATACAGCATGTTTTGAACATTCAGCTACATAGGATGGAGAAATTGGGTCTGATGTAAATGGTATAATTGGCCGGATCACACATGCTGTGTGATTACTTTCTCACCATACTGTATGCGGACTATGGATATACTTTTTACTCATATCAGGCATGGTAAGATTTTCCTCATACTATACATGTCAAGTGCTCACTTAAATGGGACACAAACTATATCTTTTTGGTCATACAAGCTGGGGCAAATTGTCCTATCTGGGGATAGGGCACGAAACTGAGTTCAATGCAATGTGGACCTTACGGAGACCCAAGAACTGCACATTGAATATATTTTTTACAGTGGCTTCAACATTTCGCAGCTACAGCACCCAGCACATTCAGCTAGGTAATAATGGTAGACACCAGAATTTGTCACAGAGGGTGTAACCCTAAAGGCCAATAAGAAGTCATCTGCCAGATTCCTATTGGTCCATGTCATCACTCCCCCCTAGGTTTTGTGTGCAGCATCCCATCCTACAGGCCAAAGATTTTCCACAATCCACCCTTTAAAACGCATTCGAGGGGGTAAATGTAACACGCTGCAAATTTCCGTCAGGTTTGAAAAGTGGAGATGTTACCACTAGCCAGGGCTGGATTAACCCTAGGGCTAACTGGGCTACAGCCCAGGGGCCTCAGGCATCCAGGGGACCCTTGAAAGTGCTCAGCAGCATTATTGATCAGTCGGGGGTGCTGAGCAATTTCACTACGGTCCTTCCCTGTCGCGCTGTATTCTCCTTACTGAGGAGATCTCATGAGTCTCACTTTCACGAGATCTCCTCAGTAAAGAGCGTACAGCACGCCGGGGAAGGAGGTAAGTCACTTGGGGGCAGCTCTGATCAACGGGGAAGCGGCTCGGATCACGGGGGGGGGACCCTCACAGGGGAATGAAGACCCCCTTAGCCCAGGGGCCTCCATCCCCTTAATCCGGCCCTGCCGCTAGCAACCAATCAGATTCTAGTTATCATTTAACTAGAATCTGATTTGTTGCTATAGGCAACATCTCCAATTTACAAACCTGCCGGAAGCCTTGAGGTTTCTACAATGCTTGGGTAGAAGCTGATTTTGAGTTCTCCATTATAAAAAAGTATTTCTACTCAAGTAGACATGTTGAACTATGTATATGGGGTGGTCTTCCTGAGACAAATACATTCTTACAGATGGAGAAAAACTTGTCTCTAAATAAAACATCTGAATGTAAAGAATAGGTAAGTGGCAAGATAACAGAGACCGAGCACAGAACTAAACAAATGCCAGCCAAACTACAGGAGGTGACGACACTACAGGGCTGGAGGTGGGCAGAGCCTGGTCAACCTCCTTCTTTTACAGGTGATATCCTTATGTCTGACCCCACGCTGTGGTGCAATGTTATTGGTTAATATTGCCAGGTTTTACGTTTAACCTGGATGCTTTTGTGTCCAGTTCCTGTTTTAGCTAAAAATGCTCAGGCTCAGTTTTCTGAAAACCGAACCCACCTGAACTTAGGGGAACCGAGTAGGCTCGCGAGCCTGCAATGTATTTTTGCGCGTCCTCGGGTCTGAATCGAGGCAAAGCGTCATTATTGCTTTCTTGGATCTCACGGGTTTTGGACTCCATAAGTACCTCCCTCCCCAGGAGATCCAGTGCCATTGCTCACACAGAAACAAGGGTAGCAGTGTTCTTGTCACTCTCCAGTCTCCAGTGCCATTGCTCAGTGCCATTGCTCATACAGTAACAGGAGAGGTAGCAGTGTTCTTGCCACTTGCCAAAAATTGACTGGAAATGACTGGAAATTAATGTTATTGAGGTCAATAATAATGTAGGAACAAATAAAGAGAAACATGTGATTTTAGCAAAATAAAATAAGGATTTTATAAAACAAAAGAGGGATCCAAAACAAAAACCAAAACACGCGAGAGTGGCTTTGCCAAAGCCAAAACCAAAACATGAAGTTAATCCAAATCCAAAACCAAAACACGGGGATCAGTGAATATCTCTAGTTTTAACTAGAGATACTCAGGCTCAGTTCTTCGAGAACCGAGCGCATCCGAACTTCGGCGACCCGAGTACCCTTCCGCGCGCCCTCGGAGTTGAAAACGAGGCAAAACATCATCGTTACGTCGTCGGATCTCGCGAGTTTTGGATTCTATTAGTACCGCTCTCCACGGCGATCTAGCGCCATTTTACAAAGGAACACAAAAGAGTAGCACGGTTCTTGGCAGTCTCTAGTGCAGTTGGGCAGCGTCATAGGTAAAAAAGAAAGAGGAGGTGTAGCAGTGTTTTTCAAAGTCTCCAGTGACATTTAGGAGAGCTCCATTGCTCCATTGCTAATTGTCATTGCTGTAATAGAATAATAGTGCTGGCAGTCTTGGTCTAAATCTGCAGTCACCTTGTACTGTGTTATATAGCTCACACACAAACAGGAGAGCTCCATTGCTCCATTGCTAAATGTCATTGCTGAAACAGAATTAATAGGGCTGGCAGTTTTGATTTAAATCTGCAGTCACATTGTACTGTGTTATATAGCTCACACACAAACAGGAGAGCTCCATTGCTCAATTGCTAATTGTCATTGCCTAAATAGAAATAATAGGGCTGACAGTCTTGTTCTAAATCTGCAATCACTTTATACAGTGTTATCTAGCTAACACACCAACAGGACAGCTCCATTGCTAATTGTCATTGCTGAAATAGAAATAATAGGGTTGGCAGTGTTCTTCAAAATCTGCAGTTACATTGCACTGTGCCATAGCTCAGCTAGAAATTGGAGAGATGGCAGTGTTTAGTGCTGAAACAGAAATTCAAATAATAGGGCTGCCAGGTTATTGAAAGTGTCCAGTCACAGTTTACTGTGCCATTGCTCATACAGAAACAGGAGGGGTGGTGGTGTTCTTATCACTCTCCAGTTTTCAGTCACATTGTTCTTGTCACTCTCCAGTCTCAGTCATGATGATACTAATCCCTCTACCTCGTGTGCTAAAGCCTATGTTCAAGTGCATAGTGTTATTAAGTTAAGGAAACCAAAATGTAAATAAAAAGCTTGTATCTTTTAAAGAAAAAAACACCTCTCTAATAAAGGTGAAAGTTTACTGTAGAAAAAACATAAAACTGCCAACATGCCATTCTACCCAAAATATTACCAAGCATACCAGCATCAGCTAGCTCCCTTCTCTCAGCTACATCTCAGCACTTACAATCTACACTGTCATCATATTCACCCTTATCAGTGTGTACATCATACTCAAACAATACTAATTCATCCCCGCTGGAATCCACCATAACAGAAGTCTGTGTACTTTGATGTAATTGCCGGTATTGGCTTTCCTCATGGAATTTGTAGTTCATTTTACGGAAGAGCTGTCACGATTTTTGGGCAATTCTTTTAGAGCAGACCAAATGTCAAAATGTTGTGCAGACTTATCTGCTTCACCACTAGGTGTCTTGGGAAAGCAAAGATATTTCCTAGCAGCAATTTCCAAAGAAACTGAAGGAGGAGACGTTATTGTGTCATCTACCACTTGAGCTGTCAGTTTGCTTACCAGGAGCTCATTGCATCTCTTGAGATCTGGGTCAGTTGGAAAGAAAGAGAAGAAATAGCTGTTATACCTAGGATCAAGCACAGTTGGCAAAATGTATTGATCCGATTTCAAGATGTTGATAACTCTTGGATCCTGGAGAAGCGAATAAAGTACTTAATCTCCAAGTCCAACATAATTAGCTGAAATGCTTTGTTTCATTTCCTCCCTCAATTTCTCTTGCTGCTTTGCAAAAAGTCTAATTAGGGGAATCATTTGAGTCAAGCTAACAGTGTCTTCACTCTCTTCACAGGTGACTACTTTGAGTGGTTTCAGCACCTTGCACAACACGGAAAGCATTCTCCACTGCGCTGGACTAAAGTACAGTCCCCTTAAATTCTATTCTTTTTGCAGCTGCTGCATTCTCTTACATACTGTTACAGAATGCCGAAAATGACCCTAAATATTTTGGGACATAGACAGCATCTCCTGCATGTCATTGTCATTTTTTAAACATATCTGTACCACCAAGTTGATTGTGTGAACAAAACAGGGAATGTGATGGAATTCCGCCCCAGCTGTAATGCTCTAACAATATTGGTGGCGTTATCAGAAATCACATATCCTTAGGAGTCCAAGCAGGATAAGCTATTTTGCACCTCTCACTCCAGCCTACAAGACTTCTCCCGCGCTGCTTCTCACTTATGGAATTCACTACCATGCTCAATCAGACATTCCCACAGCTTTCAAATCTTTATATGCTCTTTGAAAACCCTTCTCTTTTTTTAGAGGTAACCTTATCCTCAATAACACTATTCACACTAATGCGTCCTCACAACTATCCCAATCTCCGCTCTGAGCCCCACTCGCTCCTCTTGTTTCAGATGTGCCCTCTTCCCTTTATAATGTAAGTTCTCTAATGAGCCGGGTCTTTCATAGCCTTTGTTTTCATGTCTAAATTCATTTTGTCTGTCTTGTCTGTTCTTGTTTTACGTGTGTTCTGTTTTATATATGTCCTTGTCTTCCCAACTGTACGGCACTGTGGAGCACTGTAGCGCCTTACAAATCTACGATAATAATAATAATAATAATAATAATAATATACCTCTTAGTGAAGCAGATGATACACAGAGTAGCCTGCCTCTGAAAGATCTGAGGCTAAATGTATCATACCCTGGTTTTTTCATCTCTCGGGAGATTGGCGTCTTCGCAGCTAAAATTTAAAGGGGCGGTGCCTTGTAAAGGCAAACTTGCCTTTACAAGCCAACGCCCCTTTAAATTTTAGCTGCGAAGACGCCTATCTCCCGCGAGATGAAAAAAACGGGATATGATACATTTACCGCCTGGTGTTGTTTGTTAGATGCTGCTGCTATTCCTGCTGCTGAAGGCAATTTACCAGCCCAGTGGGCTGTCACAGTCATAAAATCTTTAGTTTTCCCTGTTCCGCATGTCCCCATATCTGTGGTTAAGTGTACAGTGGGTAGAATGGTATTTGTAGCCCAATAATTTTTGTAACCTCCTGGTACAGGTGAGGAATTGGTTGTCTAGTAAAATGATGTTGAGTTGGAATTTGGTAACAGGGACACAGGACCTCAATTAACTTTCTTATTCCTGCTGCATTAATAGTGGTTATTGGACGCAGATCTAATACTAGTATAGTCGCCATGGCGCCTGTGATCTGCTGTGCAACTGGGTGACAGTTGCCATACTTGCTTCCTCTTGCAAAGGATTGATTAACAGTCCATAGTTGTAAACAACTAGTAGTCTTCTTATTGGTCTGCTTCTAGGTTGAAGACCCACCCTCAGCAGCAAGAGCAGCAGCAGTGGGCCTAACTCTCAAGGATTTTTCTGAGGAGTCCTGGATAGGGGAGGAGTCATCTCGCTTTAGAAACTTGGATGCAGGACTAACTCCGTTCACTTGTGAGGATATTGATGATGAAGGTGTTGGGGGTGTTGATTGCAGGTGCTGGAATCTAGCTGAGAGAAGAGAGGTAGCTGATGCTGGACTGCTTGTTGTTATTTTTTAGCATAAGTTTCTAATTTTCACAAAAGCTTTCCGTGAACTTGCTTCAAATGACGTAACATGGATGAGGTTCCTAGATGGTTAAGGCCCCTACCTCTACTGACTGTGGCTTACACTGCTACAAATGGGTAGACAACTGTTGTCAGGATTTGTGTAAAAATAAAAAAAATTATTACTTACATAGAATATTTACAGTATCATCCGCTCTAGCAGGTCTTCCAGCTCATGCCTATCTTTAAAATGTTTCCATATTCCTAATGACACATCTCCAAACTTTTATCCAGACAAATTGGTACATAATAAATCCTGCCTCACAGTTGCATAAACCACACCCCCAAGTCACTCAGAACCGGCCTTGTGATGTTTGGCTGACAAATGAAGAACAAAGCAAATTTTTTGTGGAACAGTTTTGAATATTTCCCTCATCTCTAATGCTATCGCACAGATGGTTTTCTTAGCTCCTTGTGTTAAATGGTGCACAGTACAACCAGTGGTGAATTAAGTCTAACCTTGGCGCTGAGTACTACTCGCAAAATGGCTCCTCTACTTAGACCCACACCTACATTTTCCTATGCTATTAGAATGGCTGCCACTTGTCAGTGACCAACATTGTAGAACATACAAAAATGGAAAGTCTGGGTAGTCTGTTGCGGCAACTCACATGTTCTGTATAAACTGCAACATTCAGACTGGTTTTACAAGAGAATTCTCAAGGTGATATTTTAAGGGACATGTTAGACAGCAGAGGTAAAGAAGCCGCCCTGACTTGGCTCACACTGTTTTGTTTGGGAGAATGTTAATAGGTGCTACACATGGTCAAGGTAAGAGGAGCGCTCAACTTCACAGGTGCACTGAACATAAAATGACCTGCACATGACCTGGTACCTGCACACAGGTATCAGTCACCAGGAAGCTTAAATCATTGAAAGTTCTATTTTATTAAAGCAACTAAAAACTTCAGGTCACAATGATAATAGAATAACCCAGGTTAAAAGTTAAGCTATTACCACTGTCAATTTATGTGTATATCTTAATTTAAAGTAGAAAAATTTATGCTATATCCAGACATTGTAAACCCACTGATGCTCCCACAGTCTGCATACTATAGAGCTGTGTTATTCAGGTAGAGCAGCTATAGATTTCTATGGCACTGAAAGAGGAACAAGAACTTTATAGTTGTTTTAAGAGATACTGGGAGAGAAAGGAGAAGACATTATCTGATCCCTACTATACATCTTATTAGTAGGGATAAACCTTCTAAAAGGTGCAGCTCATTGTAGTATCTTCCACATCCCACTATAAACCACCCACACTCTTATTAACACATCTGAGCTACAATTTATTTACTCCAAGCTGTAAGTAGCGTGAATTTCTATATTCTCTCATAATTACTCTCAAACCAAATTACTTAAAGGTTCTGGGGCTGCTGCAGAGTAAGAACTATGATGTGTACTTTTGCTGATTGTGCCACTTACGCCAGCCTTTACCTGGAGAGACAGGATGAGGGCACTGTAACATAGGCAGTACAGTAAGAGTGTGTATGTACAATTGTGATTGGATGCAAACCGAGAAAATGTTATATATTTACGTCTGAGAAAGCTGTATTATATGCAGGGGATCAGGGGCAAATTGAATGTCATGTTGGAACAGGCCTTTAAAAATAGCGGATGATGATGATGACAGTTTCCGGCACTAGTTAACTGATCGGCTGTTTGTGATTGCACCTCTCATACTGATTGGCGCTTTCTTCTTGTTTGTACACAAGACAAGACGGAGAGCCGCTTCTGCTCTGTTAGAGAGGTTTTTCAAGGTTTATTGATGCCTAAATGAGAATGCATGTCTTGTACATAAAACTAATGAATGAAAACAGGGGCGCAAATGGGACGTAAGTGTCTGCGATGTGTTCAGGAGCATACGCTACTGGTTCCAGGCTGCACGGACTTTACGATGTGTATGGCTCTTGCATATGGGTGTAAATATGTTATATTTACATCTACCTTTTTATAGAGTGATTATGGCTGTTTTGTGTCCAAATTTGCGCCAGGCCCTGTGTTATTGTCAAGCAATAGTATAGGCCCATGGATGGCAAGCTTAATAGAAATTATACTGTGCAGTTGGGAACTATTAAAAATGGTACTTACTAGTAAAAAAAGACTTTATCTGGAAATTAGGGACAGTTGGCAACTATGTAACTAATACTCCAAATCCGTATACATGATAACTTTGTTAAATAGAGGTATGGCATTCTGTTAACAATACAAGGTACAGTTATCCTTACACAGCTCTGTGTGCATTAACCATGAATTCACTTTCATTGCTGCAAGGTCAAGGGTGTAAATGTGTCTGTTGATGTGTGTTCAATTGTTGACAGAGCCATGTTGCCCTGAGGCATAGATAGATCTGAGAATCCAGTAACGCCATCTCAATAACAAATATATCAAGATAACAAGCTTCTAAGAACCATTGCCTCCAGCGCACCGTGCAAGCCTGAAGAATCAATGGAGAAGGTGTTTCCTCACAGCCCTTCCCTCAATTGCTTTTCTGATTATAATCCCCACACAGCAACGGAAATCACCCAAAATAAAACAAGTCTATATACCTTTGTAAGAAGAGAGACAGCAAGGAACAAATGAAACACTTAGTAAATACTACCCATACATGTAATGAAAACACACTGTTCAGCGTTGACCAGTGAGTATAAGTTACCTAAGTAGGATTGAAATCACATTTATTAGACACATATGACCTGGTGTCACAAAGTTCTGCATCCGCAGTAGTGTGAGTTACTGCGCAGATGTAGTTTACTAGGCCATTGTGTAGGTGCGATATGGAGGATAGTAAACTTCTCCAGATTCCATTCACAAAATTAGATTAGAATTTGGAAGAAACTAAAAGCTGAGTTGCTTGGAATAATGAAATCATGAAGTAGTATGTTTTGTCATGTACAGTTCACATGTAAACTAACGTTCTATCTACAGAGATATGACCTGCATGCTGTACAGAAACAGAGAGAGGGAACAACTCTCCAACTGAAGAAACAATTCAAAGGCTGCCTGTAGAGATCTTCACCCACCACTCTATCCTGACAAAATGCCTGTTCTCACCCCTTTCGTGCCAATCTCTAGTGCAATCAGCAGTGTCCAACTCAAGTTCTGGGCATCTCAAAAGTATTTGTTTCTTAGCCATATCTCATGCTCAAGGTCTAGTCTAAGTGGCGATTACTAGTGATGACAGCTGAGTATGAATGCTTTTACATCAGGTGCAACTGTCAAAATGTATTTTATGCACAGAAGACCTTCATAAGTATGTCTTGGCTAGTAGAGCAGAGCATCCACTCCTTGTTGAATTTAGATGTACGTATACCAATTTACATGCGTTTTAAAATGAATGCACATTGCGCTCAGTATGTGTGACTTGATGAATCATGTCCATGGTCCCTAATGCACACAATGTGCAGTTCCACACACAGTATATTGGCCCCATGCCTCTAAAGCCTCATACCACATACAGGCCAGTACCTGTCATAGATAACCTCATTTTAACATAACAGCCACCTGCCAGAATATAATGCACCACCCTTTCAGCATATACGGGCTCCATGTGACACCCGCTATATAACACAACCCCATGCATCTCCAATGTAGTCTAAGTGGTTAGCACTTATGCCTTACAGCACTGGGGTCATGAGTTCAATTCCCAATCATGGCCTTATCTGTGAGGAGTTTGTATGTTCTCCCCGTCTTTGCATGGGTTTCCTCCGGGTGCTCCGGTTTCCTCCCACACTCCAAAATAAAAAAACAAACTGGTAGGTTAATTGGCTGCTAACAAATTGACCCTAGTCTGTGAGTCTGTCTGTGTGTGTGTGTGTATGTTAGGGAATTTAGCCTGTAAGCCCCAATGGGGCAGGGACTGATGTGAGTGAGTTCTGTGTACAGCGCAGCGGAATTAGTGGCGCTATATAAATAAATGGTGATGATGATGATAAAGTCATACTCAGGCCTGCATTACTTTATGCCATTGTCCATGTATCTCTAAAAGTAAATGTACTTGCTAGTTTTAGGGACATCCAGCAAGGGTTGGCTGTCATTTGCTGAAAGCACTTTTGATTATTTTTCCTGTATTAAGCAGATTAAACAATTATACCATTGCTTTTTGGCAAGGTCAAGAAAATTCTGAGTTTAAGTGAGTTATTCAACTTACAAAATAATTTTAAACTACATTATATCAGGTTCCTGCTTTAAAGGTTATACCTATCTGTGGGGTTTTTGTTTTTATACTTTAATGTTAATGTGGTGGATTTATATTAAATTTGGATGTAAATTTTAATGTATTTGAAATTGATAGATCAGCGAGATTATGCTAATTTACAGGTCAAACGAGGATGAAAAATGTTACTAAAATAACATGAAATGCATTAGTAGTAAGAGGAGATGGTTCGCAGATGGGTTTAGCGGCCATATGTTGATTATTGCCAAGGGTAAGTGATAATCTTAGTCCGTCACTGGTGCCTGGCTTGGATTATGTACAGGTCAATGTATTAGCATCTCTTCCATTTCTCACTGGCTGGCTGTAGTGCATGTGCCTTTCCTATCCTGAATAATACATTACTGTACGACACCAGTGTTTGGATATCTAACTTGATACATTTCGCCTATATTTACTAGAACAAAAAGCTTACAAGAAAAACCTGTATGATTAATCAGTCTGCAAATTAGTATGTATATTTTATTGAAAAGCTGCTTTAAAGGGGAAAAAGGAGCAGACTTGAGGGTAAATGTATGTAAGTCCAAATTTGTCAGCAATTTAAACCGGCAATTTGAGTCCCCATGTCGCTATGTGTATTAAGTAGCGATTTTTAGTATGACTCCCAAATCGATGTTCAACTCTCACAATTTCTGCCGATTTCAAACTCGCCCGTGTTTAGCAAACTCGCCGGCGTTTAGTTGAAAATCGCATTTGCAAACCAATAATGATTTCTGAGTGGTTGAAAGTTCGACATGGCAAACTCTGGCGGTTTTAGGCTAAATAAAGATATATTGTTAGAAAATAAAAAGTGTGGGGTCCCCCTGTCTAACCCTAGTAATTTTTTTCAAGCATGGGCGTTTGGAATTACAAATATTTATGGAAATGGGTTACAAGCCATTTTGGATTAAAAGCTGCTGACCAAAGAAGAAGACATCAG
The DNA here is from genome assembly GCF_038048845.1 of Mixophyes fleayi. Classification (NCBI taxonomy): domain Eukaryota; kingdom Metazoa; phylum Chordata; class Amphibia; order Anura; family Limnodynastidae; genus Mixophyes; species Mixophyes fleayi. The sequence goes on along the minus strand of NC_134404.1, from coordinate 59,215,074 downwards.
ATTGGTGAGTATATGGGGTTTTATTATTTTTAATAAATATATGTGGTATTAAAGAGGGTGTTTTGTGTATTTATTGGGGTTTTATTATTTTTATTAAAATGTAGTGGTTTTAATGAGGGTGTTGTGGCTTATTTAACATTTTTGTTTGTGGAACTACAGGCAAGGCATGGGTGTCAGGCCATGTTGGCACTTGTGGTTTTCCAAGTGGCAGTATGACCTGGCTGCCATGGGTATGCTGGTGGTTGTAGTGCTAAAAGCACCAGCTTGCCCAGACTGTTCAGGGTAGCCCAGCCTGGCTGGGACTTGTAGTTCCACAAACAAAAATATTGTCCCAGGGGTGTAGGAAGAGCCCTAGTGCTTTCAGCTTTGGGCTGGTTCTTCCTAGAGAGGGGCCTACACATTATTTTTTTGCAGACCCCACTCCCTAGGGAATCCAGCCTAGCGTTGAACAGTCTGAGGTTGCTTTGTCATTATGTCTCCCTGCTATACCAAACCACCTGACTGGTTTGCCTCGCACTGATTGGGAGGGGGGACCCCACATTTTTTTTTGTTTTTTTTAAACAATCATCTATTTTAAACCTTTGACAGGCGCCGGGACCTGCAGCTGTATAGGTAGGCAGTGTAACAGTGATGTGCTTACTAATCTCGCACCTAGAAAGCAGCATATTGTATCTATGTATTTTTATTTGAAACTCGGTCAGATTTGCAAAAGCGCAGATTCATACATTTGGAGATTTATATAGCTAAAGTGGGGAATAATCGGGACAGCGATTTGCCTATGAGTTTGAATCCAACAATTTTACATCTAATCTCAGGTTAATACATCAGCGAGTTTCAACTCGCCCGAGAATATCGCAGAATTTTCAAATTCGCAGCGTGATACATTTACACCTTGGTCTAGTAAGTTTCTCTTCAATATGGTAATAATACATTGTATAAAATGGAAATCGTTACCTTTGTTTTATGCTGAGTGGAGGGGTTGTAATGGGATGAATTTTCCATATTTTTTATTTGCACTACTGTAGAGAAGCACATTTCTAGGTAAACTTTGACCAAAAACTTGAAAATTCAAAAAAGTGCCAGACAGTCCTGATGGTTCCTTTAAGCCATACATGTAGCTAAACCAACCTTAATTTAGAATAAAAGCTGAAAAGCTTAAATAAATAAGTGGTTGGTCCATAACTGTTAGCAGGATGAACTTGTGATATGTTTGCTGAAATCTATACACATTTTCCAGTGCTTCTGTCAACCCACACAACCAGACGCAGATTGAATTTACCAAAGATGGTAAAGAATTCATGTACCTTCAGATAAACTTTATGTGCACATAAAATGATGGCATTTTATTCTTATTTAGAAAGCATCAACATATTACTTTGCAAAGTACATTAGGGGTATTGTAACTGTCCAAATTATCATACAATCTAAAGGGTTGTGGAATAAATATTGTGGTTGTGAAATAAATATTGAAGCTGGAGGTGGGGACAGTATGTGTGGCTACTGTAAGACAGAAGCACTATCAGCCACAAATTATAAAGCAGCCATTGGTGATTAGAATTTGTATACACTATAGCACTGATCCATTCCCCCGCTCCCTGACATGGCGGTGTGTGCATCGGGTTGTGTTAGCAGCAGAGACTTACCTACTGTCTGGCCTAAGTCTCCATAGTGCAGCCGAGGCAGTACATGGAAAGCACTGTCCTGGTGCCTCAGTCATCATCATCATCATCATTTATTTATATAGCGCCACTAATTCCGCAGCGCTGTACAGAGAACTCATACACATCAGTCTCCATTAAGGGCTCAGCATACACTCTTCTGATGCTCAAGTTCAAGTGACTGAGGCGGAGTGATTCAGAGGTATTTAGAAGGAGGTGGACGAAATAAGAAAGAGAAGGTGGAAGAAGGACTAGAGGAGGAGGACGAAGGAGGAGAGGATGAGAAGAAGGAGGAAGAAATAAAGAGGAGGAGGAAGAAGGAGGAGAGGAGGAGGAGATGGAGGAAGAAATAAGGAGATGGAGGAAGAAGGAGGAAGGAATAAAGAGAAGGAGGAAGGAGGAGGAGGAGATGGAGGAAGAAATAAAGAGAAGGAGGAGGAAGGAGGAGAGGAGGAGGAGGAGAAGTAGGAGGAAGAAATAAAGAGAAAGAGCAAGGAGGAGGAGGAGGAGATGGAGGAAGAAATAAAGAGAAGGAGGAAGAAGGAGGAGATGAGGAGGAGGAGAAAGAGGAAGAAATAAAGAGACGGAGGAAGAAGGAGGAGAGGAGGAGGAGGAGAAAGAGGAAGAAATAAAGAGATGGAGGAAGAAGGAGGAGAGGAGGTGGAGGAGAGGAAGAAATAAAGAGGAGGAGGAAGAAGGAGGAGAGGAAGAGGAGGAGGAGAGGAAGAAATAAAGAAAAGGAGGAAGACGGAGGAGATGAGGAGGAGGAGAAAGAGGAAGAAATAAAGAGACGGAGGAAGAAGGAGGAGAGGAGGTGGAGGAGAAGAAGAAATAAAGAGGAGGAGGAAGAAGGAGGAGAGGAGGAGAGGAAGAAATAAAGAGAAGGAGGAAGAAGGGGGAGAGGAGGAGGAGGAGAAAGAGGAAGAAATAAAGAGAAGGAGGAGAGGAGAAGGAGGAGGAGGAGAGGATGAAATAAAGAGAAGAGGGAAGAAGGAGGAGAGGAGGAGGAGGAAGAAGAAGGAGGAAAGAAGGAAGAGGAAGAAATAAGGAGGAAGAAGATGAAGGAGGAGGAGGAATAAGGTGGAGAGGAGGAGAAGGGGGATGGAATTAGGTGAAGGAGGAAGAAGGAGGAGGAGGAAGAAGAAGGAGAGGAGAAGGTGAAAGGGAAAAATAGGAAGAGAAAGTAATAAGGAGAAGAAGGAGGAGAGGAAGAGGAGGTAAAAACAATAATGAGGTGGATGAAGAAGGAATACGGAGGAGGAAGAGGAGGAAGAAGGAATAAGGAAGAGAAAGAGGAAGGAGGAGGAGGAGCGGAGGAAGAAAAATAAAGCCACCATCAGTTAATTTGAAAATACTAATCACTAATCACTTATTATTGCAGCATAATCATCATCAACATTTATTTATATAGCGCTAGCAAACTCCGCAGCGCTTTGCAATTATGAAAAGCAATAGGTCATTATGACTGAGGAAAAGTAACCATAATAGACAGCTGCAGCTCTAATAATAAAACAGTAAAAATGCTGTGCTTTGTACAAACTCAAAATGTGCTATGTTTAAAGATTAATCTAGAAAATATAAAATTGGGATGAAAGGATTCAGGGATTTTAGGTTCTCTGCATAAAATAACTTGTTATAACATAGATTTGCTAAACATTTTTAGAAAACTAACATAAAAATATTCAATATTATAAATATAATCATGGTATAGTTCCCTAAATATTTATTAGCTACAAGTAGGGGTGAATAAAGTTATAAAAAGTTAAACTAAGAACCCTAGGTGGAAATCTTTATATCAGAGTCATTGAGTATTTTTGAGACTTTAGTAAAAGTCTTGACTGTTATTAGTTTTCACCTCTACGTAAACTTTTTGTTCTCCGAATGAAGATGTCCAGAAGGGAGGAAGATATCAAGACCAGGAAGTGAGAATAGGGAATAGCTTCTTACTGAAAGAAGACACTTGCAATAAAGCTTCTGTTTAAACAGTCTGTGAAAAGTCATTGCTATTGACATGAATAAAAAACAGCTTGTAAGTGACTGGAGAAAGTGTTTACTCAGTGAATTAGTTGAGTTTGTATTGTGTGATGAGGATTAAGGGCCTCAGCAGTGTCTCAAGATCCATTTCAAATTGTAGTGGCTCAGTATTAGCTAGCTCCGGGGCAGGGCTAATTATCATAAGACTCAGGGCATAAAAGGCTTTTAAAAGCGCCATCTCTCATTTTCCAGGACTGGATTAACTCTTTAGCCTTAAGCTAAACTGCGCTTGGAGAATCATTCTTCCATAATAACTGCTTTGATTTTTCTTCTCCTTCAAGCTTCGGATGTAACAACTTTGCTTGATCTGATGTGGAGAAGTATTTCGATGGCTGGTGTGAAATGCCGAGCGCTAACCATAGACACATCTGGCTCTCCGGGAGTTGGGGCACAGATTTTAGTAGTACATGTTTAACCCCAGAGCTGCTGACCAGCTGAGGAGTGTGATGTTTAACTGATGGACACCAACTATCTTTCTATGTATTCTCTTCCCTTTGTAAAACCTGTTACCTTGTAATCAGTACAACAATAATGTCTATACAGATTGTATAGTTTTTTCTCATAAACCAAAATAATCCCATTGTTGAATGAGACCTTTTATATCCCTGATGTCTAAATTGCACTTGTTGGCAGGAGATGGTTGGATCGGGAGTGCTATTTGCTGAGGGAGGAGTAGGTCGACGAGGGCACTTAATTTTGAACCCACAGACAATTAAGTAATTTAATATACAGAATACATTTATTTAAATTAAATAAAGCATTGGAGAAGGCATATTTGGGGGGAGGATTGAATTGGTGGAGGTGAAGCCTTATCCTATACTTTTAATTTTTTAATGGTAATTTTGCACCTTTGCACTTAACAGGAACATTACCCCAAATAAAGAAGCATTGACTGTCTGCATTTTTTTGCATTTTAAAAAACGTTTCTTTTTTGTAATCTGTATTTTTAGCTTGTGCACGGATATTACTAATGTGCGAATTCACAGTCACTAGTAATTGGAAATGATCACAAAGTCACAAAATAAAATCTGGATGGGGCTGGCAAGATTTTATGATATATCTGTAAATATGAATTGTATGTAATCAAGTTGAAACCATTACAGGATAAAAAAAAACACATAAATGTTAATACCCACCAGAGATTTCATAGCTTGATTAAAACCTATCAGTGCCAGAGAGATGACATAGTAACACTCGTTGGCCATCTGGCAAACAGTTAATTAATAAATCATTGCTGCTCTCTTAATATAGCAGTGTCAGGATTGGTGATGTACAAATAGACTGGCAATAACATGTTCACGTGCCTACAAAGGCGACAGGTACTAAAGAAAATCACATAGGTATTTGCTTACAAATTTATCAGTCTGTGACCCAAAAGCACATTAACCAACAAACAGAAATCTTCATGTGGTGGATCCGAAGAATTAGGACAGTTGAGTGAGTTTAGATCGTCTCAACTAAACTTATGGGGTTAACTAATTAAGTGCAAATAACTAATTACCATCAGCCTTAATATTAATGAAGTCGAGTCTGTGTCTTGTGCAAGACTTACAGATTCTAAAAATATAACAATTCATGTATATTGTTATTTTACAGAATTATAGAGCTGCACAGTAATAATCCCCATCTGGTGAGCCTGCTGTTACAGTGGATGTCCTCCCTAATCCCATTCACTATATATATCACATATATGCCATTAGTGGGTCTCCATGGGCCATGCCAGTGGTTTGCCCATAACAGACATGAATATCTGGCCACAGCATAATACTTCCAGGTCACTACAAATTGCTACCTCAGTGTTTTCCAATAATATACAAGCCAGGAGTGCTGCAATACTATGACCAAGCAGATGACTCAGTTGGACCATTATAACAGTCCTTTAAAACTCCTAACATCCACACACTCCTTTAATAATGCTAGACAGTGATACCTTAGAGAATTCAATGTTCAAAGATCACCTCACCATGGTCTCGCTCCCTGCTGTGTAATACCGCTAATCGTGGCAGCGCACAAACAGAGGGCAGGGCCTGATGATGCAATCATGCCATTAAGTCGTGCCTCCGCCCTGGATCCAGGGGTCCAGTGTTACTCTCGATATTCAGAAGTGTCTTGGATATTCAGGGGTAGTAAGCAAGCATGGATCAAACCAAGCAATCAAGAAAGAGGAAGGAAGGTACATAAGAACCAGAGGGCATTGTTTCTGGCTTTGGTTTTATATATATATATATATATATATATATATATATATATACTGTAACAAAGAGAGGCATTTTTCTGACAAGAGACAGAGAAAGTATACAAACAGAATAAAACATTGGCACAGTTATGCGCCTAGGTTGAGATTAAACCAGGTAAAAACGTATGTGTAGTTTAAAGTTTGTTAACTTACATGATTTCCACTCAGCAAACAGACAGGGTGTGTCTGGGAAAACAGAGCCACTGATGGGTGTTTTCTTTTAAAGAGAAGGTGGATGTGTCACCTGTCCATCAAGCTAAGGCTGGGGGAGGAGTAACATGTATAAAAGCTTGTTTGTGCCATTTGTTCAGGGAGACCAACGCTGGGGGAGCTGGCTGGTCTTGAGAGAGAGCTGGTCTATGTATAGCTAGCATTTAGGGTCTCCATAATTGCTGTGAAATCTGTACGGTGTCAAAACATTTACCATCCTGACAATAAAACTACATAAAAAGGAAGAAGTTGTTTGCGTGTGCTTCTGCAGTAGCGGGCTCTTGCCACAAGTGGTGTCAGGAGTGGGATACTCCGGGAAGCAAGTTTCCGCTACCCAACCCGCGCAGACGTCAACATGGAGGAAGTAATGAGAACCCTCGTGAATGTGGCCGCTGCGCAGCAACAGCAGCAAGCTCAGATGCTACGAGTTGCCGAGGCACAGGTGGAAAACACAAGGCTCTTAAGAGAAGAGTTAAGCCAGGTGAGACATGACAGAAATGAACCACTTGGTCCTGTTCTCCAGAAAATGTCGCCAGGTGATGACATAGAAGCATATCTGGTGTCCTTTGAGAGACTTGCAAAAAGGGCAAAATGGCCTCCTAAAGATTGGGCTGAGAGGCTGGCGCCCTATCTGACTGGTGAAGCTCAGCGAGAGTATATGGATCTATATGAGGAACGGTGATAATACGCAGCTATTACTGTGGTAACGCTAATAGCGCGCTGCCCGCGTTGTTCTAAATGACAAAACTGGGAATTGAGTCTGGCCCTTAGGTTGAAGCTGCACAGGTGGAGTATAGGGTCTAAGGAGGTTATTAGACCAAAGGGAAGGGTTTATTGTATTTAAACTTGTATTATTCATTTGTGAGGGGCAACCGATACCTACTAGCTGGCCAGTGACTAGGCAGAAGGACTGTGTCTAGCCAGAGTTAGGGTGGCCTGGTGTCATCCTTATGAAAGTGTGCTGTCGTATTGGTGATGTGATCAATAAAAGCACTGTTTATTCAAGCAAGAAGTTGCTGTATCAGTCATCTGCCAAGTGTCAGCATCACTGTATATATACAAATATTAAGGATTCCCTGTGATATAGTAGCTAAGTTGGCAGAATTCCCTTTAGAAATATTTGCTGTCAGGCTGCGGGTCTGAAGATGTTTATTATTATTATCATCCATTTGTTATAAAGTGCTGACATAGTATGCAGTGCTATACATTGACGGGACATTGCACAAATGAATTACTAACAAAGACAACTGGGTAACGATGGCCCTAATCAAATTAGCTTGCAATCTACGAATTTAAATTGTTTAATTTTAAATCAGACTACTTATTTACTCCCATCTAAAGCACATAGACACAATTGTTTATCTTTTTAATACATTTTAACCTTCACATTAAAGATAATATAAACTTTTTTTCATGGTTACTTTCTTCCGTGTAAACATTATAATTCCTTACATGTTTGTTAGTCACCGATTCCCATTGGGCACAAAGCTCCCTAAATTGAATAACAAACTCCCAAATGCTTCTTTGCACATTGAAACAGGGACTGACCTAAAAACAGCTGACTGCATAGAGTTACTATGGGGTTTGCTTCAATTTGTATTCATTTGTAATAAGCATATGGCCAGAAATTTGCATATGTACTTTTCCAGGGGCAAAAGAGGGTGGTTCACCATCTACCTCCACTGCTCTAATATTGCCTCAGTTCTCAATAGATTTATCATCTCCTGTTGACCACAGTTTGGATTATTGATACATTTATACAATGAACTTCATTTGTAGACCACAAGGGGTATATGATAATGGCCAATCAAAATCTCTCATGCTCTATCCAATCAGTAGAAGACGGTCTGATTGGCTAATCGCAGTCAGGCCCCTTTTCATAGATGAGTCGCAGCTCATCTATGAACAAGTTGCCGTGTATTTCTCCCAAATGGATTTTGGGGGGATTATTTGAGGATGAAAGACAATAATTTGTCTATGTATTTAGGGGCACAATTAAGCTGGAGACGACAGTTTGTGTCTGTATTTATTTCAAATAATGATTTACAATATTTGATGTTGATGAATTTATTTATTGATACTTAGGTTTGCAGAATTACATGTTTCAGTAGGCCCTAACAGTCAAGTGCCAACATGTCCAGTCAGTTAATGGTTGCCAGGGCTTGTTGGGACTTGTAGTTCCACAAACTGAACTAACTTTTTCTAACTTTTACTTATTACCCCAAAGCACCACTGGAGAGAGGAGAGGAGAAGTGCGGAAGTGCTATTCAGCTTGGGGCTGGCTGATTCTGAACAGGCTAGGGCTGAATGACTCACACAACAATTCTACCTGGCATAGCCTGGTGCTGGTTACCCCACACTATATGTCCCACCAGCCCAGGCTATAAACACATTCATTTTTAATTCATGTATTTCCACTAGTAAATACACATGCTGGTGATCATTATCATCAACATATGTCTACACGACTCTTTAGTGTTACACCCCCTAATAGGCATATCTGGTGATGCAGCCTAATCCACTTTTATATGTGTAAACCCATACTGAAAACAACTAGCACAGTTCTGATCCACCTCTACAGCTTTAGGAGGCCTCAAGCTCAAGTGGCACTTAACTTAAATCATCTAAAATCTGGGAAGCAAGTATAAGGAACAGGTGCACACTGTGAAATTAATGAATTGCATGTAGGTTTTAAACTTCATCATCATCACCATTTATTTATATATCGCCACTGATTCCGCAGTGCTGTACAGAGAACTCACTCACTTCAGTCCCTGCCCCATTGGAACTTACAGTCTAAATTCCCTAACACACACAAACACACACACACACTAGGGTCAATTTGTTAGCAGCCAATTATCCTACCAGTATGTTTTTGTAGTGTGGGAGGAAACCAGAGCACCTGGAGGAAACCCGTGCAAACACGGGGACAACATACAAACTCCTCACAGATAAGGCCATGGTTGGGAATTGAACTCATGACCCCAGTGCTGTAAGGTAGAAGTGCTAACCACTTAGCCACCATGCTCCCTCTTGTGCTAGTCCAAGCAACATTACTTCCAGATATAATCTATTAGGACAAAAAGTAGTTCAATGTACCAGTTATTAGCATACAATATAATAGAGACATAGAAAGCATTTTTATTTGTGCAAAATATTCTGTAGCAAAATATGAAAAATAGGCATTTATGGATATTCCTCTGTAGTGACATTAGGTGGCACAAGCATAGAATATCTTACTATTATAGTATAGATTGGTGTTATATACTAGCTACTTACATGTCCTACAAAACTGCAAATATGTGTTTGTGATTCAATCCATAGTGTTAGCTTGGTGTAGCTCAGAGGAACTGTGTCCAGCCATGAGTTAAAACCTGAAAGGGGGAGACTAAATTACTTTATCTCTTTATTTTTTTTCTAAATTATTCTGTTCTACCCATGAGGTGTTTATAGATATAGATTTCGAGATGAGTAGTTACAGATGAGTGCCCAATGCCAATTTATGGCACATGTCATAAAAGCTAAAGCCCTTGAAATCTCTCTCTAAAGTTATATCAATAATATCCAAAACTAGACCCCTCACATTTTTCAGGGTTCTCTGATATCTCAGGACATCTCAAGTGGTTGGCAGGGGGTTGAGCTGCTGGGATAAGTTTGAATGAAGAGAAATAAGGACACAGGAAAATGTCATATTTTCTCAAATATCATAATTACATGTCATGCCTGGTATACAAATGAAGGGAAAATTATGACATTTTGTGTGGAGGTAGTATCATCTTTGTAGGACATTCTGGTGAGAAGTTAGTCCAGTGTAAATAAAACCTGACTTGAAAGGTGTTTGAACAGAGGTAATAAACAACTAATTTGCGATTACACAGACTTTCTAGTTCTGACATCACAGGGAAGTGGGCTGTGGGCAACTGAAGCATGTTTAAAATGTCAGTAAATCTAACAGTCTTGTTCACTTCTGGGAGTCACTTTAATGCTCCAGTATTCTTGCCCTCCCAGCACACAAAAAACTGATCATTCTTGAGTTTACATTTTTAATTTTACGAGAAACCATTGTATGATATCTTTGTATGTCATTTTGTTAATTGTTTTTCATCTTAAGCATTGTGGATTTATTTTCCATATTAAAGTACACTTAATAAGTTCATGTGTCTGTGTTCTTACAAATTCACATGTCGGACTTAGCTTGGTGTTAGGACACTACCTATTTGAAACAGAGGAGATCATTTGGTTCATGATAATTCTGTGCATTAAGGCCAAAAAACTCCACTTTGGTCTGGTTTGTTCAGGCAACATTGCTCTAGAACCCTTTCATTTCATATTATGCAAATGTAAGTGTTACTGCAATGTTAATTTTGGAGAGGCAGGTCTTTCTCTTGGCTACCCTTCCATGAAATCCATACTCATTCTGTCTGTTTCTAATGTTACACTCATGAACTTTAAAATTGACTGTATTGACAGAAATCTGTAGTTTCTTTAGATGTAGATTTTGGGTGATGGGTAAATTCTTTGAGCATCAAACTGTCTGATCTTTGGGTGACGTTGCTAGAATGCCCACTCCTGTCCTCAATAGTGTCTAATTCTAAATACACTTTCTTACTGTAGACTGATAGGTTTCAAGTTGCCTTCCAACATATGGGTCTTATAACCCTTTCCAGAGTGTAACCAGCAACAATTGCTTCTCTGAGATCATGTTCTCCTTAGAATGGTGTTAACATGAATCTGAATGATATAGACTGAACTGCCAGAAGTTCTTCCTTTATACTGTATAATGGTACTAGCACTTCCTGATTATCAAATGATGAAGTACACTTGATTAGCAGCAACTAGGTCAGATTGCCTACTCTACGGATATGAAAGCAGGAAGGGCTACTTACTTTTTCACACATGATTTTTTCATATTGGTCTATTTTTATGCATAATTCATAGGATCATAATACATGTACATCCCTGTAAATTTCTTTAATTTCTACTTTAGCAGGGGGAGCCAGGCACTATCTATCGATTCCTTAGACTTTCCTAGCGTCTGTTGGACATTATTTCTTGTCTAGAGGGTGGGAGTCCCGGGTACCTGACCCCCCCCCCCTCCTCAAAATGTTTCCTATAGTGCATTATATTGAAATAGAAATTTTGCATGATTTTGCAGTATTAACTTATAAAGTCCCTTCCAGCTCTGTTTAAGCACATAATTACTCCTAGGATACATTTATGTCCCTTAAGTCATGGCAAGAAAAACGTTCAATTTATTTTATTATTGTGGACCCAAATTAGTATGTTTGAACTCATCTGAAGACTTGGATAGACCAATGCAAACCAATGAGAGCATGTCATTTTTGTAGTATAGTTTAGAAGAAGAAGAACACAAACATCGAATGGGTTGCTATGGGCAAGGCCACCTTTTCCATACAGTTACCTGCAGAACAGTTTCCATAGATATCACCCTGTGTGTCAGGACAGTGACATCTTTATGTAATTAGCACCAACATCATCCAAGTACACAGATATGTTTTATGGTCAAACTCAGAGAGGTCCCTATATAATTAATCGTTCAAACAAGATGAGATATTTTCAGCATGGATAAAGCATATTCACAAAAGTGATAAGCTTGCAGCTTGAATGTCTTATTCCACTGTACCTCAGCAGAAACATCTTAGAAAGGACTGCAAAGCTTCTCCCAGCCCTTCTTTATTCTCTTTAGTGCTGATGGTTAGAAAAAGCAAAATAGCTAAATCTTATTTATGGTGTTTATGCAAGCATTTTACTCAGTTGTTTGCTATTTCCTTCTTCTCCTATTTTTCATACCTCCCCCCCTTTTTGCTTTTTGCTGACCCTCCCTCTGCCATCCCGTTGGTCTTATCGCTTCCTTCACTTCCCTGCCGGCTATTACCAGGGACTTGAGAAAGTCTAAGACTGAATAATCCCCTTAGTGTCAAGTTTTGCAGACTGAGAAATGAATATGCCCAACTGCACTATCTGTGCTGAGATGGCTGTTGCAAGGAATAAAAAACACAGATAAAAAGCAATTTCTTCAGGGCTGAAAGAGAGGGAGTTACTGGGTGTGGGAGGTAGAGGTGTTTTGGCACAGGAGGATCATTTTAAATGTGCCATGTTTTCTATTGACATTCACTCCTTTACATGATTTCAGAATAATTTAAATTGGAATATTTATTTTAGCTTAAGGAGTACTCACAAAGACAGCCACATACACCACAGGTCCCTCTCATTCAGCATTTGGATTTTAAACCATAAACATGTCATTCAAATTGTAGTTACCATATCTCTGTCACACAGGTATTTTAAAACATTATTATTTTCCATTAAGAGAAGTATGGTTTTTGGAAGCGCCTTGCGTCTCTGGGTACCTCAAAGTACCTGAAAGGGGGGAGAGGTGGTAAATTTCACAATTAGTTTTGTCTCACTTCTCAAATGCCTCCACCTACGTTGTGTTCTCTCGGTGGGGTTGCAGATCTTGGTAAAGTCTACCAGGAGTTGACTCAGGAAACCCATGCCTTGAAATGGGAAAAGTGACTGAGATTACTGCAACTAAGAAATTTAAACAACTTGCAATAAGACAATAATGTAGTCTCCGTACAAAAGATTAGCCGTACAAAAACACAATGGTGTATCATTAAGCAATGGAATTGAATAATGACATTTTGGAAATAATATTCAAAAGAAGAATCAGCAACAACATTTGTTATAATAGAAGAATCAGCAATGACAAAAAGTACAATGGCATATAACAAATACATGTAATGACAGTGATAACCAATTTGGACATGTGAGGCTGGAAGCAATGCCATGCTAAACATCTCACTCTTTGCATATAACCATTCACACTTGGGTGTGGGCATAATGTAGGCAGTATTCACATTTTGACCTACAGGCACACACCCTGCACTGGCTACAATCTCTATAAGTAGACTGGATGAAGTGGGAAAAAAACTAAAACAGAGAGAATTAAACTGTGGGATAAACCTGTTCTCTGAGCTCGAGAAAGATGAAGTAGCAGCATGTAGTGTTGATGGCCTCTACAACAACTGTAAGATGAAGACAAGGATAAAGTGTTATACTGAGTCCCTTTATAAAAAGAGCAAAAAAGATATGTAATGCTCTCTTGAAGAAGGAGGGGTTGCAATCTAAACACTAGCTCTTATTGTTAATAAGGCAAAGATAGTTTCTGCAGCTGTAATAATTCATAATAGGAAGACAATGTGAGTAGTAGCCCTTACAACAAGAAATGCACAGATGTGTGCAGATGATGACCGTGTTGGGCAGGTCAAGGCCAGTCCCCTAGCTCAGGTGGACAGTAGTAATTATGATTAGCTCTAGGTATGGTGCTGGACAATATTTAGTGGGTTAATCACACTTGCTTTGATCACTGACCAGTTCAGGAAAACAAGTGGGCTCTTGAAATATGGATAAAAGATAAGGTTCTCCAGTGGCTCTCCTCAATAGGCCATGATGTAGAAGTAGTAGCAGAAGCAGTTACCTGGAATAACTGGAACAAATTTGGACACTCTGCAAACAACTGCACTCCCTCTGGACTGGAGTCGGACTCCCTCTGGACTGGACCTGGACTTCCTCTGGACCCCTAATCTGAACCTGGACACCCTCCGGGCACCCCGTCCCCAGTCAACTACTACAGCTGACTCTCTGACTGTAGAAGACTCTCCTCTGGGTATGGTGGGAATGACAATTCCCTCTGTGATTCTGGTAATATTGTTGTTGTTATTATTATTGCTATTATCTTTTATTTATGAGATGACACAAAGGGTCTGCAGCGCCATACATAGAGCAGTAACAGTACATAACAGTACAGGGTAATAATACATGGCATACAGGATAATACAAAAAAGTGCAATAAAAACAAAGTGCAATAAGTATAAACAAAGTGCAATAAGTATACACAAGTACCAACTAGCAGAGAAGGAAGCACAGGGCAAAGAGGTAAAAGTAAATTCCAATGTACAGAAAGGCAGAGGAAGGAGGCAGGCAGGGAGTGAATAAGCGGTTGAGCCAGTGCCCAGTAGAGTGGGCACCACTTACAGGATCAGGGCAGAGATGGAGAAGCAGATGCACGGTAGAAGAGAAAAGATAAGGGCAGGAATCAAGTGACGAAATGGAGAGAAGGGGTGGGGGGACGAAGGCAAAGGTAAACAGGAGGAGGAGGACACGAGGAAAGAGGGCCCTGCTCAAAGGATCTTACAATATAAAGGTAAGGGGGGGAGTGACAGGAGACACAGAGTGGCAGAGGGGCAAGATGGGGTGAGGGACAAGAACACTGAGGGCAGAGAAGCACAGAAGTAAGTAGTAGGGGGAATGTATAGTATGGTTAGTATAAAAAGATTAAGAAGAGGGATGGATGAGGGCAGGGTTAGGTGGTTAATCTGAAAAGATGGGTTTCGAGGGAGTGTTTGAAGTTTGACAGGCTAGGGGAAATCCTGATAGAGTGAAGGAGATCATTGCAGAGAAGGGGGGCAGCACGGGAGAAGTCTTGAATGCGTGAATAAGTGTCACAATCCAAAGGAGCTGGTAGGACCCTTAGACCTGACTAGTTTGGCACTGGGAGGCTCAGAGTCTAACGACACACAAGGTTTTCACCAGTGACCCCCACAACGTGGTATGGGCTTTGCTGTTCCCGTGCCGCAGGTCGCAGTCCTTCCAGTTGGTATTAGGTGAGATCTGTAGGAGAGAGGGGAGCTGCAGTGGTAGGTACAAGGTAGAAGAGGAAATACTAAGGAGAGTATCTCACAACCAGGGGGCGTTTTAGTAGGATCACAGCAACTGAAGTCCAGAGAATGTTCAGAACAGTTAACAAGTAAAGCAGAATATTCGTATCTGCGGCCAGGAGTATACTTAGATCCAGATATGCTGGGAAGCACAGGATCTGGATCAGATGGAGTACCATAGAAAAGCAGCAGAAGTCCAGACAATGTTCAGGAGGTGATTATGGAAGAAGGGGGCCACAGGGAAGTTGTCGTAGAGGTTTATGCCGTTCACAGATATCACAGGCAGTCACAAATTGTGTGATGTCAGAACGTAAGGATGGCCAGCCATAGTTCTTTGCGTGCCTGGGTTGTGACAATGAGAGGAGGTGACCAGATGGGATGTGAGGCGGAGGTCATTGGAAGACCGCAGAGGGTGAGAAGGAGTATGAGTGAAGATGAAGTTGGAGAGGTATGGAGCAGTGGAGTTAGAGAGGGCTTTATAGGTGAGGGGTTTGAAGAGGATTCTGAAATGGAGGGGGAGCCAGTTTAGGGCTTGACAGAGAGGCGAGATTCTGGTAATATTCTAATAACCTAGCAGCTCTTCGTGTTAGATTGGAAACTCTTTTGGCAAGACTGTCAGTTTTCTCAGCAAGGTGACAGCTTTCTCTTTAAGACTAACGACTCAAAGGGTTTACAGCCTTCTCATTACTTTTAATCTCACTGTCATATTGTAATGCTGTTGCCCTCTCTTCACACCGTTTACTACAGAACTCACTCACTCAGTGACTCTTATACTCCCTGGCAGGTTCCATGAGTTTGGCTGCAATAATTCTCTCTCTTCATTGGATCTTCTTGGCAAGGCTGCTGCCCTGGCAGTTGCCACACGTCCATTCTCACTGGCTGTACTCCTGTGCTTCTCATTTTCTGACACGAACCTCTCTGCAACTGGCTCTGATATGACTTCTTTCTTCTCTGTTCCTCAGGTATGCTGGAAAGTGTAGTTTCTAGTGCCTGAGGAAGAATTGGACTGCCTCAGCCAGGCTCCCCCAACAGCACTGAGTAGAGATGTGTAGCAATTTTGAAAATGGCACAACGTTCATACTTCCAACTTGTTTGTAATAAACAAAGATGAAATCTTCAAAGAATTTTTAGTAAACAAAACTAATTCTGGGCATACTTTACATATACCCATAACCAGGCACACTTACTATTGAGCGGGCACTAAATGGTCCAAGCTAGTGGGACATTGGTGCACTACATTTGCCATCATGTTATGTGTTTTGCGCTTCATTATAACTATATATTGTTTTGCATTCTAAACATCCCTCTTCAATAAATGTAAATGTATAAAGCCCAGAAAATAAGAATACATAATAAAATTCACTTTGCAAAATAACAGGAACCATACAATTTGGTAAATTTTGAAAAACAGGAAAACTTCAGGGACAAAATTCTCCAGGGATGAATCTTCAAGACCTGGGAATATCAATGGGAATTAGGGACAGTTGGCAACTATGGCAGAACATTCTTTGGCTTCCAGTTACTAAATATGCTGTGGCGGCTGGGCTCCTGGGCTGAATGTTGTTGATATTCACGACACATAAGAAGTGTTGATGATCATGACAAATTCCCTTAAGGAGTGTCGGACTGGGACATGAAGGGCCCACCGGGGACTGCAGAGGTAGGGGCCCACCAGAGGGGGGTGTGGCCAGTCACCATAGAAGCGAGACCAGACACTAGAGGGGAGTGGTTAGCTTATGAAGGACATGGCTAGGCACATAGTGTAGTATATAAAGAATGCAGTGTACATAAAGAGTACATAGTCTAGGCCCCACCCCTTAGATCAGGACTAAGTTTTGCCCCATTAGAATCAGAACAGCTGGCATACTGTACTGCTCTCTCCTACCTGTTTATGCAGCTGTCACTACTTGCTGCTGATGTCTTAAGCTTATTTGCTGTCTGGACCCTGGAATGTTGGGGTCCTGTTTGTACATTAAATATGGAAAGTCTAGCAATAAGGGCACACTCTAGCACCCTTCCCCAACCAGTCTCAAAGTTAAATCAATAGCTCCCATGTTTAATAATTAGGCAAACAGCCCTGACATTAAATTAATAGTATTCACCTTTACTAAATAAACATATCCCCCAAAGACATTAATTAATAGTATTCACATTTAATAAATACCCATACTCCCCCCAAGCAGCCCAGACATTAAATAATTAATATTTGCATGTAATAAATTTATTACCCTCCCTAAAAAGCCCCAACATGAAATAATTAGTATTCTCACTGAACAAAAAGCCACCCTTCTCCCCAGACTCAGCAACGCATTAAATTATTAGACTCCAAACCATCTCAACAAAAAAGAATCCCATAGACACCACCAGCAGCCCACCAATAAATTAATATATCCTGCACACTATTAATTTAATAGTCCACACCCCCACCTAAATTACGTTGAAATCACCCCCTGCCCATACTTACCTGCTTTCATTCCAGCACAAGTGTCTTTTGTCTCCTTCTCTTACTGCCTGCACACGTGGGACAGATCACATGTCCATGTGTGAGGAGGTCTGCAGGAGAGGAACAGATCACTATGACCTGTGGCCACAAGTAATAAGAGGACTGTATATATCACGGTAGATTTCCTAATTTTTATGGTGTTTACAATAGATGGCTTAAGTTTTAATTTGAGTCATGATGGGCTTTATAGATGCTTTGTAGCTCTTTACTTGTCATCTTTTCTCCATTATTTGTTCTCTCCAAAACAGCCTCCCTCGCCTTTTTCATAATACCACCCCCTATCCCTGGTTCTCCGATTGAAGCCTGTTGCCCTGTTCTCGTCATCTCAATGTGTTACCTCCTGTGACACACAGTAAAAGCCACAGTTCATATTATGCCACACAGTAGTGCCCCTAAATCATATTATGCCACACAATAGTACCCCAAATCATATTATGCCACACAGTAGTGCCCCTAAATCATATTATGCCACACATTAGTGCCCCCAAATCATATTATGCCACACAGTAGTGCCCTTAAATCACATTATGCCACACAATAGTGCCCCCAAATCATATTATGCCACACAGTAGTGCCCTCAAATAATTTTATGCCACATAGTAGTGCCCCTAAATCATATTATGTCACACAGTAGTGCCCTTTAATCATATTATGCCACACAATAGTGCCCCCAAATCATATTATGCCACACAGTAGTGCCCTCAAATAATTTTATGCCACACAATAGTACCCCAAATCATATTATGCCACACAGTAGTGCCCCTAAATCATATTATGCCACACATTAGTGCCCCCAAATCATATAATGCCACACAGTAGTGCCCTTAAATCATATTATGCCACACAATAGTGCCCCCAAATCATATTATGCCACACAGTAGTGCCCACAAATAATTTTATGCCACACAGTAGTGCCACAGTTCAATTTATGCCAAACTGTAAAATTTATGTCACAGAGTAATGCCCCCACTTCATATTATACCACAAAGCAATGCCCCCACTTCATATTATGCCACAGAGTAATGCCCCTTCATATTATGCCACAGAGTAATGCCCCTTCATATTATGCCACAGAGAGATGCCGCCCTTTCTATTATGACACAGAGTAATGCCCCTTTCATATTATGCCACAGAGTAATGTCTCATTTATATTATATCACAGAGTAATGCCCCCTTCATATTATGCCACAGAGTAATGCCCCCCTTCCTATTATGCCACAGAGTAATGCCCCCTTCATATTATACCACAGAGTTATGGCCCCTTCATATTATATCACAGAGTAGTGCCCCTCTTAATATTATGCCACAGTGTAATGCCCCCACTTCATATTATACCACAAAGCAATGCCCCCACTTCATATTATGCCACAGAGTAATGCCCCTTCATATTATGCCACAGAGTAATGCCCCTTCCTATTATGCCACAGAGTAATGCCCCCTTCATATTATGCCGCAGAGTAATGCCCCTTCATATTATGTCACCAAGTAATCAGCATTCATATTATGTCACAGAGTAATCATTAATGCCACTTCATATTATGTTAAAATTCCACATAGCGTAAGTACTTACAAATATGGCTTTCAAAGTTTTTCTTTTGGATTGTAAAAGTTTTTCTGTAGTGTTGCATGTCCCTCCTCTCCTTAGGGTCTCGTATTGCGGATTCTCTAACATAAGGTTCCTCCGCGAGAGATTGTTTCTCCATGAGAGCTGAACTTCCGGTTTCGGCTGTTACTAGGTGGAACGCACTTACTCTTTAATGTTCCACTGTAGTACAAATGTGCGAATTGTCGTGGAATGTCAGTATTAAACAGATTAAACGCTCTGGGCCAGGGTGGGCTTCCCCCACAAGGAAAATGGGGTTGTGGTCCTATGGCATCAGGGCCCATCGGGGATTCTCCCGGAGTCCCGGTGGGCCAGTCCGATGCTGCCCTTAAAAAGATACCCTGTTATTGAAAGGATGAACCTCACTGAAAAAACATGAAGTAAGTGACAGTCGGCGGTGAGACCAACCTTTAAAAATGGGCCGCTACTTATGGGCCAGTGCTATGTGCTTGCCCCCCTGGGCTAAAGTCTGCTAGCCAGTCCCTGAATAGGGGTATATGTTATGCTAAAAACTATAGTGCTATGGATTTTTTCAGGGAGGGGGCCCCAAACCAGTATCTTGCCTAGGGCCCCATGAGGTCTAAATCTGGCTCTGGCTACAGTGCATGAAGATGAGTGGTAATGTCGGTGCCCATACCTCCTAGACCTGCACAGGAGACCCCCGCACTCCAGGGCCTCCACATCACCCCTGAGGCTCCCTCTGTGCTCTGAAAAGAACAGCAGTGTTCTCTTCTGTGCTGGATTCTGACCCTGATCCCACCTACATACTATTTAACTCTTTTGAGATTCATCAGTGCAGTAAAGGAGTCTTCTGACCCACAAATGAATCCTAAAGAAACACACTTATGTATATGGAATTAACCAGAAGAGATTTATCCTAAACAGACATGAAGGCATTATGCATACTTGCCAACTCTCCCGGAATGTCCGGGAGACTCCCGCATTTTGCGAGAGTCTCCCGGACTCCCGGGCGAGTGTGGCAATCTCCCGAATTCTGCCCACTTCACTAGGAAGTGCCCACTTCCTAGTGAAGTGGGCAGAATTAGATCCCAAACGCCGCGATTCCCGATGAATCGCGGCGTTTAGCCCCGCCCCCCGCTGTCAAATGACGCAATTTGCGTCATGACGTCACAGGGGGCGGGGCCGAAATGACGCGATTTTGGCCGCCCCGCCCCCTCACGCCCCCCTCCACTGGCTGGCTCCCGGAAGAGAGCTGAAGAAAGTAGGTAAGTATGGCATTATGTGCCTCAGGCAGCAAACAGGATAATTTTAGTTTGTTTTCAGTGCCATTTCAGTTAAACAAGTGACATTATGATTTATTTATTTTAAAACAAAAACTTCACAGGGTTGTAGTTTGCTCTTAGTGAGCACCATAACATTTTGATATATATTTCTTTTGCACAGTTATTGTAGATGTTGTTCACATGAGTTTGAATTTCAACTTACCAATTAAAACCATCTGGAACCTCATCATTTCTCAATGGCAACGAGCATGTCTTATTTTTTTTTTATTTTACAAGTTGTTGATTTACTAACTTGTTTAGAGATCTGCAGAACATTAACCTGTCGTGCCCAACACGTTTGACAAGTGGTTTCCTGATCCTCTGGAGATTATAACAGAGTAGAAAGAGACATTTTCTGGGCTAAACCAATATTCCAAAAAGGAACTAGTGACATCATGGGGGCAATTTGTTCCAACTTCCTAGTGATTGATAGGCTGCCTAGGTGATAGGTGAATGCCTGACTCCATTTGGTGTAGACAAAGGGTGCACTTTAATAAGATTATGCTCCCACATACATTGGAAACAGTGCAAATATTATCCTTAAACGCCATGCAAACTCCACATAATCCCCAAAACACTGCACATGCTTCACTGCAAGAACTCTCAAATGAAAGTCAGCTGAGTGCCTGAGAAATCACATATAGTTTTCTCATCCTTTCCTAACCCCTCCCCGTACGAAAATAAAGCATTTGTCCTATTATCTAGGGAGACCATATCGCATTTAAATCTGCCAACTGCAGGTCGCATGCCTTCTCCCCTCTGCTGAATTACTTTGCTGGGACACAATGGTTTCTTACTTTGTCATTTAAACTGCATAAAGAGGCAGAAATTGATTTTTATTGCGGATCTTTATTTCTAATAAAACTCTGAGGGCCTCTTTTCTTTCCGTCTTCAATGGCCCTTGAATGCTTTCAATCTGCAGTTCTCTGTTTCATAGGCAGAAATAAAATCAAATGAAATGGATTTTCAAAAAGTGAAAAAAAAAAAAGTCTGTCTGTGAGTGGTGGGAGGGGGGTAGGATGGAGTATAGAGGTAAAGAGGAAGATGGCTTCATCTGTATAGAAAGGTATACATCATTATAGGTGTGCACAGCAACAGTATTCCTGCGATTATCATACTTTGAATAAGGATTTCTGGAGAAGGTATGCAGAATAAATCAGATGCACTCTGCTACAAAGTGAGATACATAAAAGAAATAACTTTGTACGTATTACTTACTGTATCTTTAAATAATTTACTGTTAAAATGTAATTTTTAGATGATCATTAACACAAAAAAGATTTTCTCCTTATATTTGCCTAATTCACTTTGAACCATTTTATACCATATTTTTGCAATAACCAGAACCAGTCCACTGTCAGAAAAATCAATTGTTGTCTTTCTATTTGTGAACCTCTGAACTCCTTCCCCGTATGGTAAATTATTTTTTTTTTTCATGTGTAAAGCATGGTGCAATATGTGAAATGGATGGGTAAACGTACGGGAATCATGGAATAAGAGAGTCACAAATGATCAAGTAAAAAGAGTTTGTCGTTTATTGTAGGCTCATGCCGCAGACAGGGTTAATCCTGCACATTTTTCCTCACACAGAACTCAGGTTCACAGGTGGAGAACATTGGAGTTATCAATTACTGGCTTAGGTAGTGCTCGGGAATAAGCGTAAATAGCTGGTTTTGTGTTGTGGGCAGGGCTACCGATGCCAGACAGTGGTCGGTGTCTAGTGAAGGAATTGGATGTCTAGCGAGAAGCAGGGTAGCAGGAAATTGTTTGATGACATCCGCGTTCCACCAAGAAGAGAGATTATGAAATGCCCCAATCCCCAGAATGACTGTAATCATATTGTATTTCTAGGCCAGTAGTGGGAGAGCAGTTTTGGTAGCAAAAGTTATGGGGTGGAGATGGGTCCAACTTTCCACCACCAAAAAAATACCAAGCAGAAACAAGTAAAATAAAATTATGATGGGGCTGAGTCGGCTGTCCCGGTCACCTTTCCCATCCACACACTGGTATCGACCCTATCCTATTAGCAGTGGATACAGCCATGTGGTATGGGGCTTTGATAACGGAGATGGAGTAGCAGGCCTCGGTAGTTTTGCTACTGGACACCAGGGCTATATTTCTTTTAAAAAAAAATCTTTTAAAAATCAGTTTGTGTGTTTGAAAGTTTGCATTACATTATTTGAATTGCACATAGAAGAAAAGCTTGTCTGCAAAAGTGAAACTAGAAGGTGCAAAATTGCTGCACTGACAGTACAGGACAAAGACACATTTCAAAATCAAAGATCCAGTCCCTTTGTTGTTCCTTTGTTGTAAAGAAAAGGCTGTGGTCTGTCTTGCAAAACAAGAAATGCCCCAGAAATGCATATTCTCCACCTGCTTTTCTAATTGAAACAATATTGTTTTTGCAAGTGGTAAGTACACTCATGAGTCTTAATGAATGGAATCTATGTATATGTGTCTCTGTAAAGTGCTGTGTAATATATATGCACTATATTTATAAGTGTTAATGACTAACAAAAAATATATGCCTACCAGCTATTTGTATGCACACCTATGCACGTTAAACGAACAGAACTGGATTGTGCAGTGCAAAGTTTTATATAAATCTTCTGTTTAGCACTGGAGTTTAAATAATAGCTAAATTATTCTAATCATATGAGAGGATGGAAGTGAGAGTTAATTACAAATGAGTAGAGATTTTACGTGTGTCTTATTAAAGTTACCACATTAATCTGGCCTTAGCGTAGGATGCAGGAAGAGCTCCTAAGCTTGAATGTGTATCGCATAAAGCCCAGCAAGACCCAGTCTATGGCTGACATTAAGCCTCTCAATTTTATCTGTCCCTTTCTATTACGACCTGTGAAGATGAGTACTACCATACAGATAGCTCAGACAGAGAACAGAGGAGAGTGAAGGCAATAAGAGCCGACGCAGAGGCCCAGCTAGTAGCTCCATGTCTTGGCGGATAGGTTACTGATTCTCCTGATTAACATATTCAGAGATGGATTAACCAAAGCCTCCAGCAGGATTCCCAACATATATCTAATGAGTAGAAAAATCCAACCACTCTATTAACTTTATCAGATACCAAGGGCTAAGTTCTGAAACCTGCAGGCATCTGTTGCCATTTTATTGTCTCTTCAACCAGACAAAGTCTTGCATCTCATTGCTTGTGGAATAATGTAAATATGATGAACTGCTTTGCTTATTTGGTGGGCACTTGTCGTGTAGTGTTATATAGATTAGGACCACAATCAAATAGTCATGCTACAAAATACCATTTAAATGCATTAATAATAGATAGGGAAATGTCAATTCTTGTATAGCACAAAAGTAAAAGAAAGTTAAATAATCTAATAAAATATACAATTCTTTTCAATTCATCTGATCACTGATCACTTTGTGAAAAAATAATATTTGTGTCATACCCTTCCTTACAACAAAATTAAAAACTGTTTCAATGGAGATTATACCCTGGTGCCACTAACAATTAACTGTGTTCGACTATTTGTATCTTGAGGTCTGCTTAGATGTATGAAAACTTGAAGAAAGAATAATTATATATATAACAAATCTTATCCATTCCCCCCCCCCCACACACACACACACACACACATATATATATATATATATATAGATAGATAGATAGATAGATAGATAGATAGATAGATAGATAGATAGATAGATATTAGAGATGCTCAGGCTCGGTTCTCCAAGAACCGAACCCACTCGAACTTCGCTGATCCAAGTACTGAGCTCAGCACCTGCAATCTATACTGTCATCATATTCACCCTCATCAGTGTGTACATCATCCTCAAACAATACTAATTCATTCCCGCTGGAATCCACCATCACAGAAGTCTGTGTACTTTGATGTAATTGCGGTAATTCCCTTCCTTATGGAATTTTTGGGCAATTCTTTTAGACCAGACCAAATGTCAAAATGATGTGCTGACTCATCTGCAACACCACTGGGTGTTTTGGAAAAGCTAAGTTTTTTCCTAGAAGCAGTTGCCAGAGAAACTGAAGGAGATGTTGTTGTGTTATGTACCACTTGAGCTGTCAGTTTGCTGACTAGGAGCTCATTGCATCTCTTGAGATCTGGGTCAGTTGGAAAGAAATAGAAGACATAGCTCTTAAACCTAGATTAAAGCACAGTTGCCAAAATGTTGTGATCTGATTTCAAGATGTTGATAACTCTTGAATCCTGGCGAAGCAAATAAAATACTTAATCTACAAGTCCAACATAGTTAGCGGAATTACTTTGTTTCATTTCTTCCTTCAATTTCTCTATCTGCTTTTCTAAGTCTAGGTAGGGGAATCACTTGACTCAAGCTAACAGTGTCTGCACTCTCTTCACAGGTGGCTACTTTGAGTGGATTCAGCACCTTGCACAACACAAAAGTATTCTCCACTGCGCTGGACTAAAGAATATTTCCCCTCAAATTCTATTCTCTCTTGCAGCTGCTGCATTCTCCTACATGCTGTTACAGAATGCCGAAAATGACTCATAATATTTCGGGACACTGACAGCATCTCCTGCATGTCACTGTCATTTTTTACAAAGTTGATTGTGTGAGCAAAACAGAGAATCTGATGGAATTTCCCCAGCTGTAATGCTCTAACAATATTGGTGGCGTTATCAGAAATCGCATATCCTCAGGAGAGTCCAAGCAGACTAAGCCATGTTGCAATGACAACCCTTAGTTTTTCAAACAGTGGATGACAGTGAAGCAGATGAAATACAGAGTAGCCTGCCTCTGAAAGATCTGGCGTTGTTTGTTAGATGCTGCTACTGTTCCTGCTGCTGAAGGCGATTTACCAACCCAGTGGGCTGTCACAGTCATATAATGTTTAGTTTTCCCTGTTCCGCTTGTCCCCATATCTGTGGTTAAGTGTACAATGGGTAGAATGACATTTTGTATCCTAATTATTTTCTTTTTATAACCTCCTGGTACAGGTGAGGAATTGCTTGTCTAGTAAAATGGTGTTGAGATGGAATTTGGTAACAGGGACACAGGACCTCAATTAACTGTCTTATTCCTGCTGCATTAATGGTGGAAATTGGACGCAGATCTAATACTAGTATAGTCGCCATGGGGCCTGTGATCTACTGTGCGACTGGGTGACAGCTGCCATACTTGCTTCCTCTTGCAAAGGATTTTTTAACAGTCAATTGTTGTAAACTACTAGTAGCCTTCTTCTTGGTCTGTTTCTGGGTTGAATATCCATCCCCAGCAGCAGGAGCAATAGCAGTGGGCTTAACGCTCAAAGATTCTTTTGTTGAGTCATGGATAGGGGAGGAGTCATGTTGCCTTTGCAACTTGGATGCAGAACTAACTCCGATCACTTGTGAGGATATTGATGATGAAGGTGTTGAGGGTGTTGATTGCAGGTGCTGGGATTTAGCTGAGAGAAGGGAGGTAGCTGATGCTGGACTGCTTGCTGTTATTTTTTTAGCATAAGTTTCTGATTTTCCCAAGAGCTTTCCATGAACTCGCTTCAAATGGCGTAACATGGATGAGGTTCCTAGATGGTTAAGGTCCCTACCTCTACTGACTCTGGCTTACAATGCTACAAATGGCTAGACAACTGTTGTCAGGATTTGTGTAAAAATAATTCCTCACATAAGAGGTGGATTTTTTGGTCTTATGCTCAAGCATGACAATGGCCTTCTTCTTATCACTGGCAAGAACTGCTTCCATTGGTGCATGACTTGCCACAGTAGAGTTCATTAACAGCACTGTTTGCTTAGGTGCCTTAAGCCCCTTGTTAGATTGTTTTGTGGGGGCCCTAACAAACCAAACACTTCAGCCATGAAAGTTGCACTCCTTGTCACTGGAGCACTTGCTGTGTTAAACTGATGTCCTGATATTAGTGTATTAGTGTGTGTATGTATATATATATATATATATATATATATATATATATATATTAGAGATGCTCAGGCTCGGTTCCCCGAGAGCTGAACACACCCGAGGACTGAGCCGAGCCGACCCGTTACTTTCGTGCGCCCTCGGAATTAAAAATGAGACAAAACGCCATTGTTATGTTGTAGGAACTCGGATCGCGCGAGCTTTGGATTCTATAAGTACGGCCCTCCACGGCGATCCAGTGCCATTTCACAGAGGGACACAGAAGGGGTAGCACAGTGGCAGTCTTGGTAGTCTCTAGTGCAGTTGGGCAACGTCATAGGTAAAAAAGAAAGAGGAGGGGTAGCAGTGTTCTTCAAAGTCTCCAGTGACACTCTGGAGAGCTCCATTGCTCCATTGCTAATTGTCATTGCTGAAATAGAAATAATAGGTCTGACAGGCTTGGTCTTCTAAATTTTCAGTCTTTGTTTGAAAGCGTATTAAAATAATATTGTGACCTGTGAGGTGGACAAAATTGACTGCAAATTACTTGAAATTAGTGCTATTGAGATTAATAATAATGTAGGCGGGAAAAAAGCAATAATATGTGATTTTAGCAAAAAAAAATAGGGATTTTAGGTAAAAATCGGGATCCAAAACCAAAACACGCAAAGTCGGGTTTGCTAAAACAGAAACCAAAACACAAAGTTAATCCAGATCCAAAACCAGAATCAGAACACGGGGGTCAGTGAACATCTCTAATATATTTATATATATGCATATACACCTGATTTGATTTTATTTTTAATCAGTTTTGTTTATTATATTATAATATATTAGGTATACCTATCAAGAGAATAAATATATCACTATTCAGACAGAGCCATGCATCTACAGATATCATATAGCAGTGTCATATAACTAGTTGGTGCATATCTAGTTATCCGGAGATTATGACATAAAACATATCTATCCAGTCTCATAAATAAGTATATAACATTTAGACAAAACATTGAGCTCATCCTATATACTATAAGGTAAATTTTGGTCATACATTATTGAGCTCTACAATGTCATAAGCCCCTGAGGAGCAAGAGTCCTCATCTAAAAATTTCAAAATGCTTCCCTTCTACATAACAAGCTGCATCTACCCTTTCCCCCTCCTTTTCCCCTACTAGTACCTTGAATTTGTTCAATAGCTTTTATTGAGATGTAACTAGTGTCTCCATTTTGGCAAATACCTCGGTAAACTATGCATCTTTAATTTCTTCATCGCATTCCGTCTGTGTTGCCAGAATCTCACATTCAAGGTTCTCGTATATTGCATTCCACATTTACATTCTATTAGGTATATCACATAAATGCAATTACAATTCAAACATTTTTCAATAGTATATTTCTCTCTGGTTATGAAAGAGTCATATTCTCTGCTGCCATGATCAATCTGTTTACTAGTAAGACAATATAAAAGCCGTTATCTCTCTGTGATAACCAAGTTTTGTTTATATTATTAATGTTAACTTCCTGCCTGTTTCTCTTAAAGAAGCTAGGAGCCAGTTTTTATTTAAGATTATCTGATTCCCTAATATTCACAATTTTACCTCCATTTGTTTGTGGTCCCACAATTTCATCTAGTTTTAACAGTTCAGAGTTTTTCCTTTGATTTTGCTTATTTCTGTTGCATATGAATTATATTCACAAATGAAACAGACCTATCTTTCTTCTTGGTCTTATTTTGATGATCTTTTTTTCTCGTAGAATAGTTCCAAACCAAAATAAAATAAGACCAATGTGACCAGTCAGCGTACAATCAAAAATGACCCGATTGCAAAAGTGATCAGCTCCCATTTTCAGGTAACGTTGATTCTGGATGTGGACCCCCTATTTGCTAAACAGAGAGAACTTGACTGTAGTAATGGGGATATCCAATATTGGACAACCACATCAATTCTTTGAGTATCATCACTTTAAATTCTACTAACCTACTTGTTTTAATCCTAGAAGGCCAGGTCGGTAGCATTTTCATTGCTGACCTCCCCCACAGCGAGATGCTTCTGCAGACACATGTTATACATATTATATTTATTTATTAATTTTATTGAGTCACTCTTTAACTTAAAAATATCTTCAGCTTAGGGTTATGATCAGAGTTTGGACCCTTTTTGACTCCCAAAACTCTCCAATCTTCTCCAGTGGATTCCAGGGATCTTCTTGATCGCCTCCAGTCACCACGATAATAAGACAGCTGTATTGTATATTCAGTACAGTCGCTTCATTATATTGTGATCCCCACTAATTAGCAGTGATCTTTTCCTTAGCTGGAACCACTGGGTTTTCCCAGGAATTCCCTCCAGCGAGTGATCCTGGCTAATTAGTGGGGATGACATCAGAATGGAAGGAGCATAATGAGGTCATCTGAGATAATCAGGAATAGTGAGGGACTAAAAAATAGAAAAATGGCCACACTACATGTATCTCACTAAACCAAATAATAAATTGAACATCAATATAAAACCAACATGTTTTAACAAAGTAACAATTTATTTAACTTTAAAACAATATAGAAACAACAGAAGGGATTGCTCTTACAAGTGACTATTAGTATACATAAAACAATTCCAGTTAGCCCATATCAGAGAAAAACATCTCTAACAATACAATGAAAGCTGCTATTATTATTATTATTATTAATTTTTATTTATAGGGCACCGCAAAGTATCCGTAGCGCCGTACAAGGACAAACAATGACACAGTACAAGGTGAAACCGCACAGTACAAGTAACAGTAAGCACTATAACTCTGGGGGCTCAGGCACAGCATGAAAGAGAGGGAGGGAGGGGAAAAGTGAGTATAGGCAGGTAACTATGGCCCAAGAGGGTGGGCACGGATGACAGGTTGAGAGTCACTGAGGGGAGCGGAGAGAAGCGAGAGGAGACAGAGGGCAGAGGGACTGAGAAGAGGTGAGCTGAGTAGCTGGAGAGCGCAGTTAAAAGTGATGGAAACAGAAGGTAGTAGAGCCCTGCTCAAAGGAGCAAACAATCTAAAGGGAGGGGAAGACAGACAGACACATGGATGAGACGGAGAGACGGGAGAAACGGAGATGGAGTTGAGGAAGGGGGAGAAGGGAAGAAGGGATGAGAAAGAGAGGTAGCCGACCGGTGGGAGTTTAGGCATGAGACTGGAAGGCTTTAAGGAAAAGGTGGGTTTTTAATGTTCGTTTGAAAGAGGACAGATTAGGGGAAGTTCTAATGGTGCGGGGGAGCTTGTTCCAATGGAGGGGAGCGGCGCGGGAGAAGTCTTGGATACGTGCGTGAGAGGAGGTAATCAGAGGGGAAGAGAGGCGACGATCGTTGGACGATCGCAGTGAGCGGGAGGGAGTGTGAATAGAGATAAGGTTAGAGATGTAGGGAGCAGTGGAGTTGGCGAGGGCCTTGTAAGTCAGAGTGAGGAGCTTGAAAAGGATTCTGTAGGGGAAGGGGAGCCAGTGAAGGGCTTGGTAGAGTGGGGATACAGAGGTGGAATGGTGAGAGAGGAAAATAAGCCTAGCAGCGGCGTTAAGTACAGATCTAAGGGGAGCGAGATGAGAGAGGGGGAGGCCGATAAGGAGAAGGTTGCAGTAGTCCAAGCGGGAGATAATCAGAGAGTGGACAAGAGATTTGGTGGCATTCTGGGAGAGGAAGGGCCGAATGCGGGCAATGTTGCGAAGCTAGAAACGGCAGGATTTGGCGAGAGAGTGAATGTGAGGGGCAAAGGAGAGAGAGGAGTCGAGGATGACACCTAGGCAGCGGAGTTGGGGAACAGGGGAGATAGATGAGTTGTCAGCAGTGATGGAGAGGTCAGAGGGGAAGGAGGTACGAGAGGGAGGAAAGACAATGAATTCAGTTTTAGCAAGATTGAGTTTAAGAAATCTAGAGGACATCCAGGAGGAGATGGCAGAGAGACATGCGGATACCCTGGAGAGAAGGGAGGGAGAGAGATCAGGAGAGGAAAGGTAGAGTTGAGTGTCATCAGCATAAAGGTGGTACTTGAGGCCGAAGGAGCTGATGAGTGCACCCAGAGAAGAGGTGTATAGTGAGAATAGTAAGGGTCCAAGGACAGAGCCCTGAGGGACCCCGACTGGAAGAGGGGGAGAGAGAATCAGAGGTGGAAAACAGAGAAGGAACGGTTGGCAAGGTAAGAGGTGAACCAGGAGAGGACGGTACCGGAGAGGCCAATGGACTGAAGGGTGTGAAGCAGGAGGGGGTGGTCAACGGTGTCAAAGGCCGCTGAGAGGTCGAGGAGAATCAGGAGGGAGTAGTGGCCCATGGCTTTAGCCGAGAGGAGATCGTTTGTAACTTGAGCCAGGGCAGTTTCAGTGGAGTGGAGGGGGCAGAAGCCTGATTGGAGAGGGTCAAGGAGGGAGTGTTCAGAGAGGTAGGTGGAGAGACGGTTGCAGACAAGTCTCTCGAGTATTTTGGAGGCAAATGGTAGAAGGGAAATGGGGCGGTAATTAGAGAGTGAGGTGGGGTCAAGGTTGGGTTTCTTGAGAATGGGTGAGACGAGAGCATGTTTAAAGGCGGAGGGGAAGATGCCGGTGGAGAGGGACAGATTAAAGAGGTGAGCGAGGTGGGAGCAGGTGGAGGCGGAAAGGGAGCGAAGAAGGTGAGAAGGCTACTATATCATACCAGGATTATTCAGGTGTTACGATCAGTCTTTGGCTGCTCTGCAACATCTTCCATAGGGATTCTGCTTGCCTCCTGCAGGTTCTGTCTGCTAAGAATTATGTTTTGACTTAGCCATTATGTGAACCTGGCCTGTAGTACCCCTTTACCAGCAGAGGAGCGGCTGTCTCACCACTGTACATTCCACCTCACTAGCAGGAGATACCTCCTTTCCCAATCAGCACCCACACCTGTTTCCTTCCTTTATAAGACTGCCTCTCCCAGTAATCTTGGCAGTTCATTGTTGTTTTGTCTGCTGCTGCTGATTCTTCAGAGAATCCTGTGTCAGTCTGACTTCCTGGTATTGACCCCTGCTTGTTCCTCGGTTTTGCTGTTGATCTTCTGACCCAGACCCAGGCTTTGTTCTTGACTATGCTCCAGCTCATTCCCTGGTACCTTCGTGGCTCTCCTGGCTTTAACTCTTTGACTTGTTTGACCCCCCTTTATTCCGACACCCAAGGATCGATCCGCTGCCTTGTGCCTCCTCCAGCCACCTGGTAAAACCTTAAGTCCTACCATGGTTCTTCCAGTACCTCATGCCTTGTGCCTTCTGAGTAAACCAGGTATCCTGCCATCCCTGGTTCATCAAGTACCTTGTGCCTCGTGCCTCCTGAGTAAACCAAGTATCCTGACACTCAAGTACATACTGTGTCTTCAGCCTTTTCTGCCTCTCCAGCCTCTGAGCTAGATCTGGTATCTGGCTACTCTGTACTGTCTCTAAGAATTGTGTTACAAATAGTTATTCAAACTATATTGCCAGTCATGCTGATTGCGTCTGCTGTCTTAAAATGTGTTGCCGTTTATCATTTACTGCACCATTCTCTGCCTGGGAATCTCTGCCTATAAAGACACTTTAATTTTACATTATCAATTTCTCTGGAGTTCATGCTAGGAATCCTGACATCAGGATCTAAAGTCACTTGTGTTAGTGTAACTTAGTGTCTAAAGTTTCTAAACAAAAAAGCATCCAAAAAAAATGCAAGTGGTAAGCTGTATATATTGCACAGAACTAGAGCAGGCACAATTGTTATGTGAAAAGGACCAACTGACCGTAAGTAAGGATATAGTTCTGATGGTTACAAGAACTTTTTGGGGCTTGAAATGTAGGGATTTCTTTCTCAACATTAATTTGTTCTTGTTGAGGGGCCTGTAGGGTGATTTAGAGTTACACATAGGTTTGCAAACTTGAACCTGCAAATATATGCCTAGGTACATCTGCCCATATTAAGGGTTGCACTATTCATAGGTGCATCTCAACTTTAAATATGGATGCAATAAACATGCAAGTTACTTACATGACAGGTGTAAAATTAACACCTATGTTGTATAGGTGGAAAGCCCGTAATGTTACTATTGCGCATCGTTCCCCTGCCCGGCTCCCATTGAAAGCAAACATGGTCAACTGGAGAACTGCTGAAGGTAATGAGGCATAGCATTGTGAGAGTTAGACGCAATGATGAGGCGGCGATGTCAACATAAATAGGACAAAGCTTAGTGCTGCAGCGCTAAAGAGCCAGCCATGAGTTAATTGGGTCATGTAGGAGCTAGAGGCTACAAAGACTCTAGTTTCCTGCCTCTAGGGAGTCAGAAGCTAAATTGAAGCCGAGACTCGGGAAGGAGGAGGGTGTTCCCGGGTCTCAGGTGAGGGGAGTGCACAGTGGATACAACAAAGGCACCATTAAATTACCCCATTAGAGTAAATCAACAGTCCCACATTAATAAAAGGTGCATAGAGAATGGTCAGTGACAGAAGGGGATTCCCACCATCAGGGGGTACCTCAGAAACAGATACAAGTGGAAACGAGTGCATGAAGGCTGGCACAGTGACAAGTGTGGACAAGAAGGGGAGAGTCCCTACAAGCAAAGGCCCCAAAAGAGAGGAGAGCCTTCAGATGAGAGTGCCAGGAGGCACTTGCCTGGAAGAGAGGCATTTACTGGCCTGGCAGAGAGACCCTTGGAAGGGTGAGTTTATGTATCGATGTAAGCCACAAGGAGTTAGAGAGGATCCTGTATTGAACCTGTTGAAAAATGCCCCCGGGTGGGGGGGGGTGTCATCATTGCAGAGGCAGCATGGCTATCAGCAGGAGCTGAATTAGAGGAGGAGGCCCCCCTGCATGAGAGCCCGGTGGAAATTGGCCACATATCATAAGGAGAGGTTGTTCCAACTAGGCCGTGTGGCTGTTCTGGAGGGCAAGAGTCCCCACAGTGAGGTACAGAAAGAACCCTGTGGTTTGGAAACTGTGACATCAAGTAAGGTGGAATCCCTGGCTAATGTAAGAGGTCTTCCTGGGTAATATAGTATGTCAATGTAATTGTACAGCAGCAGTGTGGTTTCCAAGTAGTCAAGAGTACCAGGATATTGAGATGTTATTTGTGAAGGTAACAGTGTGGTCAGCAGCTGTAGAACTGTGACTAGGAGGGTCTCTGTAATGAGATGGTGTGCACCTAGACCAGGAGAATCCCTGGAGAGAAGGATGTTGTTAATCCTAGTTGGAGTCAGTGAACACATTTTTGAAGTATGTCCATTGTTTGCTGACACTTGTGAGAGAGAACCAATTGTTTTAAGAATGTGAGGGACTAATGCGCCCAGCAACACTGGCTATGCAACTGTGTTATTATTGGTAATGGACTTTAATAAGAGGTATGCAGGTGGAGCAGAGAGGCGAATTTAAGAGTATTGACATCTGCTGAAGTAATGTACTGGAGAAAATCTGTACATGTAACCCTTATGATATGTGCTGGAGAAGTTTGACGTTTATATGTCTTTAATCCATTTCAACTGTTAAACTTATTGTGCTGGAAGAAAAGTGTAAATAAAATGTACGTTTTTTCTTTATTAGATGGTCTGGCACCCAACATTTATAGGCTTTGCACTGCACCACCATTAGTAGAACCCTCTGGTCGTGGATGTCACATCCACGCCATGGCCAAATCAGAAGAGGAGGACAATAGCGAATGGGTTAAGACACTACATCATGGCACCCCATATTGGTAACAATACCCAAGACCAGCAAGGGCTTCACATAGGTGCCTTAAAAAAACCACACAAATCAGATGGAACTCTAACCCTAAATAAGTGCACACCTGGGGGGGGGTGGCCTGTGTCTCCATAACCATCTTTAGGAATGAGTCTTAAACCACTGTATATCAAAGTCTTAAAACTGTCTACGCTACTTAAGATACAACATTTTTGCCACCACTGGTGGCTAAAGGTTTAAGGAAAGGGAAAACTGATCAGTTATAATAGTTTGGGTTGCATTTTGTGAGTGCCATCTGTGCCACAGACTTTGCCCAGCTCTTAATGGTTTTGGTGGCCCGACTGGTTTTAGAGTTCCACTGATATTATAAAAATGTTGCAGTTCCAGAATAATAAAAATTGCAGAGCAACGGCTTACCCTTCCAGTGTCTTGCCATCATTAATGCTGTGATGCTTAAAGAAGAAGGAGTGATTTTTCTCTCTGGAAAAGAGGAACGACCAGAGAGAGGGACTAAAGAGGGGTGCACAGCAGAGAGATCAGGTAGGAGAGAGAACTAGAGAGGGGAAAAAGGTGACAAAATCAGTAGGGAAGGGGTGGTACTAAGGGAGAGAGCTTAAGATATAGGGAGAGGAGAAATAACTGGAGAGAGGCAGAACCAGAGCAAGAGGGAGAGGAGAGTGAATCAGAGAGGAGGGGAGAGAAAATTAGAGAGGAGGGGAGAGAAGAAAGAACCAGAGAGGAGAGGAGATAGTACTTGAGGAAGAGAGTAAACAGTATGGGGGGGGGGGGTGTGGTGAGAGAAGAGTGAGAACAAGAAGGAGTGGTAATCGGGGGGGAGGGGGACTGAGTGGGGACAATGGGTGTACCAATAACCCAGTCCTCCAGAGGGATTTATTGTCCCACATTTGCATAGGCCAGCCCTAATCATAGTTTTACAAAGGAAGCCTGTCCTGGCCATTGTCTTGAGGAGAGAATTTATATAGAGCTAAAAAAATGATATTCCATTTTCAATACAAAGCCCTCTAGTTAAATATCTATTTCATGTTTTAGAGGAAGACTACTATGTTTAAATATATTGTGTAAAATATATAGTAGTATAGTTAAACCTTGCCATTCATTGCCTTGCAGGGCTTGTTCAAGTTACACATCTTAAATTTATAGTTTTGCACATATGTCCTTTACTAAATACAAAGCTTTATTTTTCCACATTCGTTCCATATAAAACATAGTTCTTTATTCTCATTGACCTTGGATAAGACAACTGATCAGCCCTATTCTGTACATTGTATACAATTCAATGTCTTATCTATGACAAAAACAAAACAAAACATATCTACCAAGACAGAGCGTGAGCATACTCAAACAAAATATTCATGCAAAGTATTATTGAAAGGTGCCAGAAAATATGCACAAATACAAACAGTAAATAGTAAATTAAATGTGGAAAACACCCATAAAAAATGCATAATTATTCTATGTTCAATATTTCTCATAATTTGCTGCTTGATTGTAATTTTTTACGGTCTGTAGTTGTCAATTTACTGTTTATAGAAGTACAATATCAAGAGGTTTAGCCAATAACCGAACATTCACTACATAAAACAACATAATAAAGATAAACAGTATAATAACAAAGCAAACTAAGATGCAAATATAGATTTGTATCTCATGACATAACTAAAGAAAAATAACAATGTATTGCAGCAAAATAATTAATGCTTGAATTGGGTAATTATTTAATATACAGTTGCTGGTGTTAAGTGTTATAAATCATAAACCAGCAACTACATATTTAAAATTCTAATACTACATAGAGTTTATTGTAAAATCTCATTTACTGTACAGTTTTTTTCCATTTGTTGTATTAACTGATGGCCAATTTGAAAAGAAAATGTAATATGTTGCTGTAATAAATGTATCATTAATCTTTCAATGTAGCAGAATTTAATGTTATCCATCATAATAAACTATCTTTTGATAACAGTTTTCCAATATGGTTTAATAAGGAAATAAAACATCCACTTTAAGAAACAAATGTAAAGCAGGGTACACACTACAGAAAATGCCTGTAATTAGAGTGCAGATCACACAATAAATATTGAATATTGAATTAGTGTGTGCACTCCCACGATCATGTTTTATCGCATCAAAGCCCCTCGTATTGTTTCAAAAACTTCCTAAAAATCACGATCAACGATGTTGGGGCAAATGTGGAAATGTGTAGACAGATCTCTATAGAGTTTACAGAGTCACAATCTTTTTAGCAGATGGTTATGAGTGCTGAAGAGAACAGATCTGAAGGTCGTTGGTAAAATCCTTACAGTAATGACATCTGCAGTAATGCTCTGCAGTGTGTACCCAGCTTAAGTCTTAAAATTGGGTTTCTGATTGTGTCTGACTTATTTCCTAAAAGAATTGCAAAGAACTAGTTTGCATCAAACTTGAACTTTGTCCACTAATTATGGATATGTCATAACAGTGACTGGAAGTCATTTCTTTATGTATAGCACAATATTGTCCTCAAAGGCTTGGAGCTTAAAAGCAAATATAGTTTTGAGACACTGGAATAACATGCATACCCAACAAAACTTTTCCTATTAATATAAGGTTAGAGGATCTGACAGTCTTCTACCCGGAGGCTCTGGAGTGAGCTGCACAGAGCAGAGCTTCAGATACTACCTGCAGGGTGTTTTAGCCGATTTGCATTAGTATCTTTAGAATAGATATTGAGTGAAAGCACCAGGTTTGTTCTTGGAGCACTTGTGATAAATGCTAGCAATTCCTGGCCAGTATAATAACACCTCTCAAAAACACAGCCAGACTCCTGCTCCCGTATGTCTCACACAAAACAGCTCAGAATTAAAATGCAGAACCTATTTTGCCCTCAAGTAGATCATGTCAAAATAAAGTATTAGATTGTTGTAATGCATAGAAGAATACAATTTCAACACAAAAATTTACATTTAAATTCCTCTTTCTGTCCGCAGGCAAAATGGAGTGGAGGATGAACAGTGATATTTAATAAGTAGGGAATGAGTATTTGTGGTGTATAATCCCTTACCAGATTAATTAAGGGTAGACTTATGGAATCTGTTTTTTTTAATACAGCGGGTTAAGTGGCTGTGTAACCGTACTGTAATATCTAAGTGCCTCTCATTTTGTTGTCTAACAGTTTGAGAAAATCATAACTTGTCTATAACAGTGTCTATTGTGTTTAATTTTTACTGCAATATATATTTAATTTCTAAAGAGCACACAATGCACACAGTTTGCTACAATGTAAGCATTTATTGGAAGCACTACATGTGCCGTAGAGCTCTCAATCTAATTAAAGTAACTAAAATATAGTGGAAATTAAACAATTGAAAGTTATGATGAGATGTGAACATGTATTAACATACTTTGAAGGTGGTGATATATAAAGATTATGTAATAAAAAGGTCTTTCCCCAGCCTTGATAATCAAAATAAATGGTGAGTAACAATTTGGTTAGCTGTATAAATCACCATTTTAGCCTCCTCTGCTTGTGAAGATAATGTTTAGCCCTGTTTGCCCTGCCAATTGACAAGTCTGCCTATAGATCTATCGTAGCCTTCCCAATACCTCAACATTGGTTAAATAAATCACCTAGGCAAATAGTGCACCATTTTATGACATCTATAAAATGCACAGAACGCAAAGTAATAGCAAATATGTAACTATTCAAGAGGCTTCATCACACTAAAATTTACACATTCCTATACCTCACCAGTATAGTCACTTCAATGTTTAATCCTGGCTGCTTAGCCACAATCTTCACTCCTCTATCCATGTGGTAGGGGGCTGAGGGCAATGTCCTTCTGCTTTTTGTAGGTCCAAAAATAAATCCTAGTCAGCATTGTCCTAAAGAGAACTACCCTCTGTCCTGCATCTTTTTAAATCCTCTCATGTTCTCACTTACCAGGACCTGCCATGGATCAACCTCAGTCCTCAGCTCACATGCAGGCACTCTTGTTGTGTCACTCCAACATGTCTGCTAAGCAGAATGCGACTCAGACTCCTGAGCTGGTACCTCTGACTTCTTCTTTTAGATCAGGTTTACTGTGGATCGTTCTCTCTGGCCTCTCCAAATAGCCAGAGCTGCCGGGTAGCAGGATGAACGTTGTTATTAGAAGCTGGATCCCAACCTCATCCGGATAATGGATTAAAGTAGATGGATTATAGGTCACAGGAATTACTACAGGTAAGTAGGCGTCAAAGCAGGATCATGAAGCAGTGATGTTTATTTGCTCAGAAAAGGTCCTTAGTTACACACTAGTTAGATGTACTAGTGATCTCAAGACGGTATAATACGGTTAAAATACAAAATATAGCTTTATATACTGTAACCCAGCCCCCTTCCCTACCTGGCATCACAAAAACTGAGATAATGCATTCAATGTTTAGCCTCAGGATGTAATATGTTCGCTAAGCTTGGATTTAACGCAATTTAAACTTAACAAAATTCACATAAGAGCACGCTTAAAGCCTTTGCGAGTAGAGGCTAACCTGATGGAACGTGGAAGATCGTTCCACAGCTGGGGAGTAGCCCGGGCAAAGTCCTGGAGGCGGGAGTGGGAAGTGGGGATCAGTGAAGTAGTGAGGCGGAGAGGGCGGCGAGGAGTGTAGGTAGAGAAGAGAGGCTAGTGACCCCCTCCTGTGCATTCAGGCTAAAAAAAATGTGTTAAAAATACTTAATTAGCATGGAATTTTCTTTCTTACTTTCCTACAAAAGCGCATTTCCTCCAACATAGCCTAGTGCATCAAAAATCAATACATTTCCAAAACAAAAATCAGTACATTTGCAATGATATACATTGGTGCACTGCACTGTTAATAAAAGTAAATTTATACTATAAGTTATATATAAGTGGTCCATCCACATTTCCCTTCTGTTAAATGTTCATAGTTATGTTTCCCCAGAATCTGAACCTTTTATCTACATGGAGTAAGGAAGCCAGATATAACTTATTCCTTGGTTTATTAATATTTGGCATTCTAAAGAAATGTTAGTTATTTTTAATGGAAAGAAGTTACTAGATTTTATAAAAAAGATGGCATGTTTGGTATCTCCAAGCCATAAATCATAGTTTAGGACCTTTAAAAACAATGAAAGAAAATATAGCTAAAGTAGTATAGCTTGTGGTGTGAAGGCAGAGATATGGGGGTAAATTTATGAAGCTGCGGGTTTGAAAAAGTGGAGATGTTGCCTATAACAACCAATCAGATTCTAGCTGTCATTTTGTAGAATGTACTAAATAAAGGATAACTAGAATCTGATTGGTTGCTATAGGCAACATCTCCACTTTTTCAAACCCGCAGTTTAGTAACTATACCCCATAGGGTGATCTTGTAAATCTGTTGACTAGTTATTAAAGGCTGCAGTTTATACAGCATAGTAGAGTATAATGACCATGTTTACAATAAAGCAAAAGTGGAAGCTGTTACATGCGTATGTTTTGGTGACCATTTTATATTCTCAACCTGCAACCTGCCCAGTATGACACAGGTAAATGTTCCCTTTAAATGTGTAACTGTTAGTAGAACATAGCTTTTTGTAAATATTCAATAATGAGAGCAGTGGCTGCGTAAACAAGTGTCTCTTTAGTTTAGTTTAAGTCCCACATCTAGTCTGATAAATGTCTTGTATCCGGCAGATTGATGGTGCCGTGAGGCCTTCTCATCATCTAGTAAATGCCAGAAATCGGCCCAGAATACACCATCTGTGAGGGGGTACAATTAAGGCTATTAATTTCTTACAATGTTTCTTCTCGCAACCAATTAGCAAGAAAAATAAGGGCTATTAAGTAGGTAAATCTCAAGAACTGGCTGTTACATTGATAAGATACCTTAGCTCTTTATCTAGGAGAGCGACATATATACTGTATTGTCTACAGTTAGAAATTAGTTTTTGAGACACTGGCAAATCATTCATATTTCAAATCATGCATATATTAACTCTTTCAGTGAACAGGGAGCAAATGGTCTATTTCAATCTGCGTGCTGCACACATCAAAGGAACAGTTTCACCTATCCTTGCTTCATTTATTGCATGTGAAAAAAAGAGTGAGCATTTGATACCAGGGAAAATTCTTCACAATTGCTAGCATAATTGCATAGTTGCACAAGGGGTGAAGGTAATCAGTTTAGACAGAAAGGGGGAATTTAGATTAGAACCATATCTCAGTGGCCTAGTGGTTAGCACTTCTGCCTCACAGCACTGGGGTCATAAATTCGATTCCCGACCATGGCCTTATCTGTGTGGAGATTGTATGTTCTGCCTGTGTTTGCGTGGGTTTCCTCCGGGTGCTCCGGTTTCCTCCCACACCCCAAAAACATACTAGTAGGCTAATTGGCTGCTATCATAATTGACCTTAGTCTCTCTCTCTGTCTGTCTGTGTGTGTGTATGTTAGGGAATTTAGACTGTAAGCTCTAATGGGGCAGGAATGAGTTCTCTATACAGCGCTGCGGAATTAGTGGCGCTATATAAATAACTGATGATGATGATGATGATGATTACTGAGAGTGCATTGCTATTGGTTACTTGCAACTGTATGGTACTGTTGCTAGATACGCGTCTCTTCCTCCCATAAATACCAACATCTTATGGTACTGGTTATGCTATGTATCTGAGTGTTACATTATCTGGCAACTATTATCAGCGTGTGTGGCCAGTGCACTAGGGGAACAATCGTTACAGGGGTAAGAGACGGGCATCAAGTAACAGTTTTCTAACGTTACAGAAAGTCAGGGTAGTGTTGCCAAGCTTTTAGGATTATTGACTGTGGGGTGAAAGCTTTAGAGTTGGGTTGAAAATAAGTTTCACTGCAGGTGGTTATGTTAGGTCTATAGGGCAGGGGCAAACGCAGGATTTAGAAGGGGGGGTTTCCGCCCCCCCGGAAAAAATAAATAAATTGCGAGAGGAAGCTGCTGCGCATGCGCAGCAGCTCTATTTCGGCGGGTCTGAATTCTACAGCAGCCGCGGCGCTGTCAAGCAGCATCCGCGGCAGTGCTGTATTATAC
The DNA here is from genome assembly GCF_038048845.1 of Mixophyes fleayi. Lineage (NCBI taxonomy): Eukaryota > Metazoa > Chordata > Amphibia > Anura > Limnodynastidae > Mixophyes > Mixophyes fleayi. Next base: position 59,174,233 of record NC_134404.1, on the reverse strand, counting down.
TACAATACAGCACTGCCGCGGACGCTTCTTTGACAGCGCCGCGGCTGCTGTACAGTACCGTTGGTTCGCGGAGGGGAGGGGTTTCTGGAGAACCAAAAATCCCCCCTGCGTGCGCCACTGTAGGGGATGTCAGGGTTAAGTTGTGGGTAAAGGTAAGGCTGTGGGAGATCTGCAGGCTGGACTAAGGATGCAGTGATCAAAAGTCAACCCATTTTTATCCTTATGACCTAAGTGCAATTGTCCTTAAAATATTCCTAGAATGTTCAATTGTGTTTGAAAATCTTTTTATCAATGATAACATCTGTTCTTTAAAATTCTAAAACAGGATATTTATATTACAAATAATTCTAAATTTATTTAGGTTTCTCAAATTTCCAAGAATATTACCTAGGCCAGTGATGATCAAGCTGATACACTTCAGGCTCTAGCCTTCAAGAGGGCCGAAAATTGCCTTTAGTCTCATAAATAAGTTAAAACAATACATTTAATCAAAGAAAGAGCGAACAAACAAATCTGATTACAAAGCAGGAAGCATCTGGAGGCCCACAAGCTGCCCATCACTGACCTAGGCTCATTGCCGATGTTGTCATAACTTAATGTTTTAATTTTATTATTGCCTCCAATCTTCACATGTGTTACTGCTAATAAAATATAAAATAGTTCTATGGGAGCACTTATTACTTACATAGTAAGCCGTGCTGTGGGGATGAACGCTCTTGTAAAAGGGAGGATAATCTACAATGCTTTGTCAACGTTTGTTAAAGGTGTTGTTTTTTAACGCTCATATATATGAGTCCTAATAATTACGTTCTAAAGAAAATACTTTTAAATGATGTCATAGCTGTTTATTCCCTATCAGTGCCCCCCAGTGGTAATATTATACTTGCTGAACGCCTGAGAAAAATTATCAAATCTATTTCTCTTTGCAGAAAAAGCATTAGATACCAAAACAAAAAGCTGTGCAAAAATCAAAACTTAAAAAAATGCATTAACCCATGGAGGGGAACACCCAAATCACCAAGTTTGAATATAATCCAGAGATACATCCAACAAATGCTGACAGCCTTTGCTTCTGATTATTATAAGGCAGCTGGTAATCCTTCAAGTTCTTTTTACAAGACACAGATCAAAAGGAAGGAGATTTTCAGGAGAGTTTGTAAACGTCTGCTTATGGATTTCTAATGATCACAATTCTGCATTCTTACAGTGTCAGATGCTACGTGTTTAAGCTGTATGGAGCCTGGTGACAAGACCCATGGTGGTTGGAGCAGAGAATGAGTTTAAATCTCTGCTCAATGTATGCAAGAAACAGCATCAGTAGTCCAAAGCTTACCCACACATAGTCGACTCATTAGTGCTGAACCCTTTTTTTTTCACAATGCAGCCTCACAACTCATTAAGAACTAAAGACGGCAGGCAGAGGTTGCTCCCAGGCTATTCCGAGTATCCTCTGCATGACTGTCGACCACCAGGTGTGGCCATGAATTGTGCAGTCGCACAGTTACTGGGTATGCTGTCAATCAGGGCCGGACTGGGACTAAAAATCAGCCCTGGCATTTCAAGCATACAGGCCCATCTGTGTTGATGAGCATGAAAAAACTGTGTGCCGCTGCGCAGCAGCGGTGCCACCAAGGGCGTAGCTACATTATGTTGGGGGCGTGGTCAACATGGGGCATTGATACATACATTATAATAAAACATTACATTTATCAGGCCCTCCCTATCATGCCACCCCCCCACCCCAGAAACACATTACAACACCCCTAGTCCACTGTACTTATCTATGATTCTGATGCTGCTGACATCCATCACAGTGGGAACTTCCTGTAGAGTGAGCAGGGAAGCTCTTAGTCTCACAAAATTAATAAATCTCATGAGACTTAGAGCACTTCGGCTTGCTCTGCAGGCTGTGTCCTATCCAGGAACTGGGAGTAGCTATCTGCTCCCTCCTGCTAACCAGAGCTGGATTTAGGCTCAGGACATAGGCACTTAAGACAGGGGGCTCCTATGATGTAATATGGTTATTAGACACATTTTCAACAAATACATAGGCAATACTGTGAGCACTATTGTTAGGTGCATACAGTTCTGCCTTCACAAGCAGTACAATGTGAAGTAGGACATACCTCCCAACTGTCCTTGCAGTCAGACCAAATCCTGACTAAGCGGGACAGTCACCCACCAAATTCAGGACAGTTGGCAGACTGTCCTGGTCTCTCTTACCTGTCTTGTCATTGTACCACTTGTGGCTCCTGGTGTCTTTAGATCAGTTGCTGCTTGTCTGGATCCTGGAATATTGGGGGCCCTATTTGGAAAAAAAAAATGGGTACATGAAATTTAGAAAACTCCAACCAGCACCGGTGTTAACTCAATATAGCACCCACGTTATAAAATTAGGCCTCACTCCAGCCCCAACATTAAAATAATAGTATTCCCATTTAATAAATAAATCTATTTCCCTCCCTCCAAACAACCTCAGCAAGAAATTAAATAGCATTTATGTTTAATAAAAATAACCATTTCCCACAGCCATCCCAGGCATTAAATAATTCATAATCACATTTAATAAACAGACCTCATTTACCCCAAACAGCCCCACATTCACTTAATAACACACATTATAGTCATATACTGTCCCCCACACACATTGGCCATTTTTATTTTCCCCCTCCTACAGCCATTGCCCCCCCCACAGACATTTTCACTCACCCCCCCATTCCCCCCGCAGACATTTTCAATCATCCCCTCTTCCCCCTGCATTTTCACTCACCCCCCATCCCCCTGCAGACATTTTCAGTCCCTCTCTGCCCTGCAGACATTTATTGCCCCCCCTGCAGACATTTATTGCCCCTCTCCCCCCACAGACATTTATTGCCCCTCACCCCCCCTGCAGACATTTAATGCCCCTTCCCCCCTGCACACATTTTCGCTTCCTCTCCCCCCGCACACATTTTCGGTTTCTCTCCCCCCCTGCACGCATATTCGCTTCCTCTCCCCCCCCACACATATTCACTTCCTCTCCCCCCCTGCACACATATTCGCTTCCTCTCCCCCCTGCACACATTTTCAGTTCCTCTCCCCCCCTGCACACATATTTGGTTTATCCCCCCCTGCACACATATTCCATTTCTCTCCCCCCCTCCCTGCACACACATTCCATTTCTCCCCCCCTCATTGCACACATATTCCATTTCTCTCCCCCCCTCCCGGCACACATATTCCGTTTCCCCCCCCTTCCCTGCACACATATTACGTTTCTTTCCCCCCCCTCACATATTCCGTTTCTCTCCCCCCCTCCCTGCACACATATTCCGTTTCTCTCCCCCCCCCCATACACTTACCTCAGCACTGACAGCAGCCTCCGGGAATCCACTGCAGCTAGTCCTACGCGGCCGCGAACTTGAAGCGCGGGAGCCGGGCCGGCGTGCAGAGCCATCATGACGTCACACATCATGATGGCCACACACAAAAAAATTTTTTTTTTTTTTATTTAATCGGTGGATCGCAGGGAGCCGGACCCACACTGCCATCGGCCCTTCTGGCATTTGCCAGAAGAACCAGATGGCCAGTCTGGCCCTGCTGTCAATTGACGGCTCCGAGCACACAGGTTGATGGATGACACTGGCCATTCAGAAAACAGAATGTCAGGAGGTCTCAACACCCTAATTGGTGGATAGATGGAATTATCCACCAATCAGAGTTCAGGGAACTGTCTACTGGATATAGCAAAATCCAGAACAGCTAAACACATTCCCTAACATGCTAGCAGGCAGTGTGGGACCACAAGAGAAGTATGAAATTAATTTTGGTCTCCATCAGATAACTGGGGATTTGTGGTGGTCTGCACTGTAATACCAACAGAGATTTGGAAGCTTGTATTGTAAAACCATCAACAATTTGGGGGGTCTGCATTTTAATGTAGCCTCCAGAACAGGGTGAGCATTGAATAGTAGTCACTAAAAATTTTTGTGTTTTGACTAGAATTATTGTACTGTATATTGTTTATTAAGATGTTTTCTGTATTTTCTCATTAAGTTGTACTCTGTATTGTATATTGTTTATTAAGATGTTCTCTGTATTGTACATCGATAATTAAGATTCTATTTATCTTGTATTGGGGTCTCTAGAATGCTCTCTATTTCTATAGCAGTCACTAGAATGCACTTTGTATATATTACTGGGATGCTAACAGTATTGTATAGATGTTATTGGAATGCTCACTGTGTTGTATAGAGGCTGCTATCATGGTCTCTGTATTGTCATGAGGTCATTAGAATGATCTGTGTATTGCATTGCAACATTATATTTATGGGAATTAGGACACGGTCATGACCCTTCTGAAAGAGGACAAGACAGTGTTACTTATTGTTGTACCATGTCCTCATGGGGTGTGCCTAGCACTTTATAAACACTGGGCTGCTACTGGCTCCATTCCCCTCCTTTCTAAACACCCCTTCATTGATGCACCCACTCATAGCACCCCAACATTCTGGCTTATGGACAGGGACAGTCCTTTAGAAGTGGCATTTGGAAGGTTTGCTCTCTCTTGCCCCAAAAAAAGCCAAAAATTTGCAGTGCTCCCCTGCTTTGAAGTGCACCGTTGATGTTACTATTCATGTGTCCTGTTTATTTATGATACCTTTTGCCCTTCAAAGTTCCAAGTTGTGAGCTAATACCATTCAATGCTTTAAAAAAAAAAAAAAAATGTTTCAAATAAATGACATTTTTTTTAAGATCTATTTTATTTATTTATTTTTACTAATTGGAACTGGAGCTCAAATCTTGGCTTCCAGTTCCATTGCATTTGCTCAGCTCATGCATGCATCTGCAGAGACTGGACTGGAAAACTGGTAACCTAACCATTATTTGCCTGGACCAGTATCTCTTGGCTCAGTTGTCTTGGTGATATTTTTTTGATAATTGGCGATAAGTCTTTTTTTTCACAGGTGCCAATGATAGATATATCCCTATAGCATTAATAAGAAAAAACTTCTAATATTCACAAGGTAAATCTCATTATGGATTACTGCTGCTAATAAACAAAAGTGTTTCTCTTTGAACATAACATTCTTATCAACATATAAAAAGAGAAGACTGGTACAAAAATAGTCTGTCTAATCACCCCCTGATCTGACAAACCCTACTCTGATTTGCTGAAACCAGCCAAGATACCAAGTGAGGTATGCAATAGTGACATGTGCTACCTTTAATACTAAGCCACTACTTAAGTAAATTATCTCCTGTTTCATTCCAACATTTGGCCTAAGCATTGGTATTGGACCCAGTGGATGCAACAGACTTCTCTGTTTATATGGTTACATCACACTGCACCCTAACAACCACCTCCTCTGCTCACTGAGATATCAGACTTCAGTCTACCTATACTGTACAGACCAACTTTCCAGTTATGATTCCCTTAGATTGTACGCTCCCTTGAGCAGGGCCAAATTCCCTAATATAGACACACACTCACACACAGACACAGACAGACAGACAGAGAGGGAGAGAGGGAGACTAGGGTCAATTTTGATAGCAGCCAATTAACCTAGCAGTATGTTTTTGGAGTGTGGGAGGAAACCGGAGCACCCGGAGGCAGCACGGTGGCTAAGTGATTAGCACTTCTACCTTACAGCACTGGGGTCATGGGTTCAATTCCCAAGCATGGCCTTATCTGTGTGGAGTTTGTATGTTTGCATGGGTTTCCTCCGGGTGTTCCGGTTTCCTCCCACATTCCAAAAACATACTGGTAGGTTAATTGGCTGCTAACAAATTGACCCTAGTCTGTGTGTCTGTGTATGTTAGGGAATTTAGACTGTAAGCTCCAATGGGGCAGGGACTGATGTGAATGAGTTCTCTGTACAGGGCTGCGGAATCAGTGGCGCTATATAAATAACTGATGATGATGAAATAATATTAATTGAATTATTACAATTAATGACATATATAAATATATAGGAACAAATATCAAACACTATAAATGTTATATATAATGGTATGTGTGTGTGTGTGTGTGTGTATGTGTGTTTTTTACTAATGAAACTGAAAGCACAAATCTGGACTCTCAGTTCCATTGTAAATGTGCAGACTGACGGAGATTGGCCTGGTAAAATGATAGGTTTACCATCACCTGTATTGCCAGGGCAGCTGGGTAATGCTGTCCCACTAATATGTTTTTCATAAATTTGAACAATAAGTGTTTTTTTTTTAACTGTGATAAACGGTGATACAAAATTATCACTTATAATCTCAATGGGGTAAATGTTAATAAAGAGGCCCATAAGAGTAGATAACAAATGTCACGGTTTTGTTTGCAGCTGCTTTTTTAAAATAAAAAGTATACATAATCTAAGCTCCAACTATGATTATATATGATTATCCACTGCTAAAGTGTGCAAAACACTTACACGTAGGGTAGGGCAAACTATGTCGCAGGCTGAAGAAATTAATCCAATCAATTTACAAGCCAGTGACTGGTGTATCAGCAAAGTAACTAGTTCAGTGACTTGATAGATTGCATTCTCATGACGACTTTTGTGGGTACAGCCCACAAAATCCGTCACCTTCACTGTAAGGACACTTTAACCAAACTATTTCAATACAGCAACTTTGCTGCTCCAAGTAATTTTAGGTTATACCCTTTAGCTAAACTGTTTACTTAAATCTCTGGCCAGCAGTGTAATCTGTAAAATTACTTTGATTTCTGCTAATTCTTTAGAATTGAGAAGATGAAATGTTGCTAATCCCAGAGCTGAAATGATGAGTTTCCATATATATAGAGCGCTTTCAATCTTCTTTTCTAATACTTTTTGTTAATCTTTCCATTCCACGAGTGAACTTTAATATACAATTTTACTTATTTACACAAACATTTATAATAAGAAAAAAAAGGCAGGAAGTCATATTTTCATTTTGAAGCTTCTGAATGCAGACGTGTTACTAAGAAGTGAGCCAGCTGCAGAACATGGGAAAAACTCTGGGTGAATGCATGGTTATTTATACTGGGTATGAAGGTCAGCCAGCATGTACTTGGCCTAGGGAATCACAATCTATAGATATAGCACCCCTTTCCCTAACACTCTGAAAGGGGTGGTGAAATGTTGTCTCTCTCCTCTTCAGTGCCTCCATCCAAGTCTTCTACACAGTAAGGTGGGATACGGACTGTAACTGGATCCACCAGGGGTTCACTCGGGAAGACCTTCTACCCGATCACACTAACCCTCTGAATAATAATGGATCACACACTGTGGTTATGAACAAACAAATGGATGTTTATTGTGGGGGAAATAAATGGGTATGGGAGATTTAATGAAAGGAGATTCTGAACTGGGTAAGTGGAACAAAGGGAAGATAATAATCAATATCAATAGTACAGTCATGGGCAAAAGTTTTGAGAATGACACAAATATTGTTTTTCACAAAGTATGCTGCCTCAGTTTTTATGATGGCAATTTGCATATACTCCAGAATGTCATGGAGAGTGATCAGATGAATTGCAATTAACTTCAAAGTCCCTCTTTGCCATGACAATGAACTTTATCCCAAAAACAACATTTCCACTGCATTTCAGCCCTGCCACAAAAGGACCAGCTGACATCAGGTCAGTGATTCTCTTGTTAACACAGATGAGAGTGTTGATGAGGACAAGGCTGGAGATCACTCTGTCATGCTGATTGAGATAGAATAACAGACTGGAAGCTTTAAAAGGAGGGTGGTGCTTGAAATCATTGTTCTTCCTCTGTTAACCATGGTCAACTGCAAGGAAACAACTGCAGTTATCATTGCTTTGCACAAAAAGGGCTTCACAGGCACGGAAGTACTCAGAAGAGAACACTGACCTCAGCGAGGTAGAACAGCTTCCAGCAGAGCGTAGTCAGACAGGCAGGGTTTGGTACATGGAAGATCCAGCAGAGCATAGTCAGACAGGCAGGGTTTGTTACACGGAAGATCCAGCAGAGCATAGTCAGACAGGCAGGGTTTGTTACATGGAAGATCCAGCAGAGCAAAATCAGACAGGCAGGGTTTGGTGCACGAAAGATCCAGCAGAGTGTAGTTAGACAAGCAGGGTTTGGTACACGGAAGATCCAGCAGAGCGTAGTAAGACAAGCAGGGTTTGGTACATGGAAGATTCAGCAAAGCGTAGCCAGACAAGCAGGGTCTGGTACACCGAAAATCCAGCAGAAGGCATTTACAGGGAGAACAGTGTAACAGACACAAGGAACTGCAGGGAGTCAGATGCACCTGCAACTATGTTGCTCTGACACACGACCAGCGTCAGAGCGAGGTTTAAGTAGAGGAGGAGATTTGAAGTACCCGACAGTCAGGTCATGTGACCTGCCACCTGGAAGCGCCGATCGAGGCACTGGAAGAGAACGACGCTGGAACCCGGAGAGGTGAGTCTGTAACACTCTCCAGATCTTGGATTATAGACTACTTGCAAGCTTGATCTTGCTAGCTGTCTGTCTCTGCTCACATGCGATTCACTAATAGCTGGAGACTCCCTCACAACACATAGGCTCATATTCCTTGAAATCTACTTCAGGCTGATAGGTAGCAGATTCTCTGCAGGGATCTGTCTATAGGCTCTCCTGTGCAGCACTACACTCACCAGCTTTTGTGGTAGCTCTGAAGTCTCTGTGTCTCCTTGTATGCTCTGTCTCTCCAGCATACTCCCCTCCCTGATCTCTTTCCCTCCTCTGCTTCTGTGCAACTGCAGAGGCTGCACTTTGCTTCACCCCTTGTTTCTCTGGCATCATGCTGTTTGTATATATATATATATATATATATATATATATATATGTGTGTGTGTGTGTGTGTGTGTATGTATGTACATACACACACAATCATCATAATAGTAGGGAAGCACATGGAATCCAAAATGTTTCATCTTTGATGGGAGGAGCTGGGTAGATTGGTGCAGAATGTGGGTAAAGTGCTTGTATGCGCCAAATTATATGCCTACAGGCAAACACAGGAATTTGTTTCCAGGATTAGATTACTTAAAGGGGTAGAGTAGGTTGATTTAAAGAGATGGGGGTAAATGTATCAAGCTGAGAGTTTTACGGCGAGTTTGAAAGTGGAGATGTTGCATATAGCAACCAATCAGATTCTAGCTATCATATTGTAGAATGTACTAAATAAATAATAGCTAGAATCTGATTGGTTTTTCAAACCCTCCGGAAACCTTTCAGCTTGATACATTTAACCCATGGTCTCTGTTCAGCAGGAGAAGGCACATAGTATACACAAAGTGACTGGAAACAAGGTGGTGTAAATCTGATCTTATTATTAATCTTTTAAGGCACACTTTGTACGGAAAAGCAAATTGGGGCATTTCAACTAATGTAAGAAAAATTTTCAAACACACAAAAGTGACACACTTAATAGAAAGATCCATGCTCAGTATTTAAAAAGGGTGCATTTCAATGTTGCTTTTCACCAACATCTTCACATTCTATGCAGAAGCGGAAATAGCGTGCTGTGGGCCCCCGGTGCAGGGGGAAGCTGGGAGGAGGGAACCGGGGCCCACAGCTCTCTAGTTCCCCATACAGTGGGCCCCATTATCTCCATGTGTCCCACAGCACCGCACCTGCTGCACCGATGGTAGTTCCGCCACTGATTCTATGTTCCAACATACTCTACAAACACTGCATGCACATAATATAGTTACACAACATTATCAGTGTATCACATTTGTCAACAGATAAAACAGCGTTACGAATGTCAGTGCAACAGTGTCCCTTAATATTTTAGTCAGTAAGTCTGGTCCGAGCACCTGTGCTCACCCCCTACGCTTGTTTAGGTGATGTCCCCTAACTCTCATAATTTAAAGCATAACTTAGGCTGAAACAAGCAGTATTTTTGAAGAAGAACAGAAAAGGTGAAATAAATGAATGAGGTGGACCTAAACTGTTGTAGGATGGAGTTTTTCTCACTCTTTCATCCATGCACTTGTCCAGTTAGACCAATTAACCCACAAATGGAGGTTCAGATTGATTTTAAAGGGGCAGTTCCTAAATCCGAAATGCGTGTATTCACCTCTGAATGTGCTAGGCAGACGCATAGAAAATCTCTGCGTTTCTGCATGGCTTGCACTTTCCTAAATGACCTTTTCCGTGTATATTCTCTGTGCCACACAATAATATCTCTCTCACACATTCCCTATAATCCCGCTTTCTCATTTTCTTCTGTGTGTGCGCCCCTATATAAAAACATGTTTAACCAAAATCCCCCCCAAAACTCCTCCCTATGTTTATAACTTATTTCTTCTGCTGAAGCTTTAAAAGATATCTGTTTGTTTGAGGGCAGAATTAGATGTGACCAGCGTTTTATTGTGACATAAAAACCATATTTCTTCCCCAGAAGATTAAAAAATAAAATCGGTTAATAAGAAAAGCTGTCAGCGACAGAAAATAGTTGACATAATCCGTTTATCCTGCTAGCAATAAAGATACTGGTCCTTGGGAGTCTGTCTCCTCTCTCATGTTATGTTGCCCAAAACATTATCTTCACAGCATTCTGATGGATTAAGCAGTCACATGTGAGATAGCAACCAAATGACAGATGCAAAAAAAAAAATCTATAGATATATAATATTATTTCGGCTCTCCTCCTCCTGCTCTTGCTCTCTGTTTCTTTGTCACATTTTTCTTTAGCTGATGTTTATACCCATATTTTCTAAGGAGTTTGATAATGCCGATAAACAGGTTGGGCGCAGTACTAATGTATATATGTGCATATGGAGTGGATTCATTTTATATGTGTGTGTGTGTGCGTGTGTGTGTGTGTGTATGTGTGTGTGTGTGTGTGTGTGCTGTAACTCTTACAGTCTCACTGATTTTTTGTGTATAATAATAAGTGTATCAGTGTCAAAGGTACAGTACTGTGAGTGCGCAGTGTATCGGTAAAGGTATATATATATGGAATTTGCTGGCGCTATATAAATAAATGTTGATGATGATGATGATCACTGTGTTTATATGTTTATGAACTGTAAAGATGGAGCGTCACCCTTTTAGTATTATTTATTTATAAGGCGCCACAGATTCCGTAGCCCCAGATACAGAGGCAAGTAACAAATAGATGGGGTAATGCACACAAGTAGCCCAGATTAGATGCTATGGGGACTCACATGGAGTGCAGCAGAATACATGACAGGAGGAACAAGGGAGTCAGACAGCGGACAGACATGGGACAATAGGTAAAGAAGACCCTGCCGTGATGGCTTACATTCTAGAGGGAGGGGCGGTGAGAGACAGTAGGTCCAACTGGGAAAAGATGGAGATGGCAGGCGAGGTGGTGGATAGAATGGTTAGGAGGTGGTAGGATAGGCCAGCTTGAAAAGGTGAGTTTTGAGTGAGCATTTGAAGGCCTGAAGGTTGGGGGAGAGTCGAGTGAGACATGGTAGGGAGTTCCAAAGATTAGGGACTGCACGTTAGAAGTCTTGAAGGCGAGCATGGGAGGAGGTAATGAGAGACGAGTGGATGCGGAGGTCAGAGGCAGAGCGGAGTGACATTTTCTGGTGATGACAACATGCTGAAGTAAGACAACAAGCACCCGATCCTGCCAAGTGTCAAAAAGAGACGCACCCCATCTGTGTGTTTTGAACAGGTGTAAGATCTATATATGTAGGATAAGTAACAGTGTATATATGCATGCTGGAAGAAGTATCACTGGTGGTCATTAAAAGCGGGCTAATGCAGTACAGCAAGAAGCAGAGACTGACCATTTATGATGTGATTGCGCCTTTATTTGCATTTTTGCATAATAGTTTGCACCACCAGATGAATTATGGGCAGGCTGGTGTGTTCCAAAGATATGTAATAGTAGTACTGTATATACTCGTGTATAAGCCGAGTTTTTCAGCATACTTTTGTATGCTGAAAAAGGGCACTCGGCTTATACACGGGTGAACTTACCTGGTGTCCGGTCCCTCGGCTTCAACTTCTGCATATGCGTTCCAACACAGGAAGTTCGGCATTTGGAACGCAAACTTGCGTTCCAAATGCCGAACTTCCTGTTGTTGGAACGCATATGCGTTCCACTGCCGGGTAAGTGAAAAAAAAAAAATCTCTCTCTCTCTCTCTCTCTCTCTCTCCTTTTTTTAAAATTAACAGTGCAATTACATAATGAACAAACAATACAGCCACCATGTTCATACATTTGTATCCCTACCCCTTATATACCCCTTTATTTAGGTTAGGTTGTACCCAATGCCAATGATTTTATAATCATTTATGAATGTTCCTTGTCGTCTACTGTTATTTATGGTTTAGCTAAAAATGATTTCATAGATTGAACCTATCATTTTTATTTAGGTTTTTAAATTAGCGCTCTTTTCCACCCTAGGCTTATACTCGAGTCAATACGTTTTCCCAGTTTTATGTAGTAAAATTAGGTGCCTCGGCTTATATTCGGGTCGACTTATACTCGAGTATATACGGTAACTTGATTTCTTTCTTTTGTAGAGTTATGTGGGGAAGGACCCATGGGAGATCTGTAGCTGTCTCTTAATGTGTCTGGACTTCTCATGGCATGTATTACCTGTCTGGAGGGCTGGGGTATCTCCTACTAATTTTCACTTTCACTTAAAAAATATAAAATTGATATGTGTGACATAATGTTGGAACTCTTACTGATTAGAGTTGGGACCAATCTAAGCAGGTTTCATATTGGGTCTTTGTTGACAGCTGAGCGCAAAGCGGTCCTATTCCATTTTTTTTTACATAAAAGAATTAGCCATACTTCCCAACTGTCCCAATTTAGGCAGGACAGTCCCAATTTTATGGCTCAGTCCCACCGTCACTTTTGTCCTGCAAGCCAGAAATTGTGAGACATGTCCCGTCCACTGCTTTGCAACTGGTGTCCCACCCAGCTGCCACTGATGCGCTAGGCAATGAATGGGTGTTTGGAGGGGAGGGCTGTGAGGGACAGCCTAGCACATCAAAAGCGCTAGATACATAAATAAATTAAAACGGTCAGTGTACCATCTGGTCTGGTTTGCACTAAAACAGGAGAATAATAGGCATAGGCTCGTCTTGCTAGAGTGGAAATCAGCTCCAGGATAAACAGCCTGGACTACTTCCCATTGCTACCAGAAAAACCCACAGCATGAGGCTCCTCTATCATAGCAGGAACCAGTCTAGTCTGGTCAGAGAGGGGCTGTAGCCTCTATGGGGGATGGGTGACAGAAAAGCACACCCCCTGCTAAAGACTACCAAGAATATGGGAACCCATTATACTGGGATGACTAAGACCTTTTTTATATACTAAAATAGTAATAACATTTAAATAAAACTCACACTTGATTGTTAAAGACTTTTTTTTATAATAAAAACTCCCAAACTCTTGTTCACTAATTTATTAATAAAAAAAATAAAAATCTTAATCTTAATCCAAGGGTGTTAATCCTTGAGAAATTTTCTTAATTTACCATCCAAACAATCTTCTTGTATATTCACAGGTAATATTATTTATTTGTTATCCACAAGAACACGACTTCTTGTAAACCAAGGGAATTCTTTTTCCTTGTGTTTACAAAAACAGGGCAATGCACACTGTGCCCATTGGAAGCCACAAAAGAATGACTGTGAACTGAGTTATTCTGGACTCCCTTTAGCCACTCAGCCAATCACAAGCAGATTTCCCAAAGTAGTTGCAATGCGATTCGCTGGCGCTAAAATTAGCACCTGTTTTGATCACACATAGATAGAGATTAATTGAATCTGTCCAGATGTGCAAAACAATTAGCAATGCTATGAAGCTCTTTTTAATATCAATGATTCATTTATTCGTTTAAATGGTCTATTCATTTCAATGGTTTTTCTACATGTAACGGACAACTCCATTGAAAAGAACAGCCAATTGACATGAATGGAAAAAACAGAACACAGTGTTGATATAACCGCTCATGTTAGCCCCTAGATGCAGCGTTTCAATGCAACTGGGCCAAAGCCCTAATTGACCACTTTGATCAAATTATGACTTGCAACTATGTGCTAATAACTTTACCTTCTTGTTTTTGAATCAGCTTTCCTTTCCATTTTATATACTGACAATCAATAGGGACATGTCAGTAGAACTATGTCACCTTAAGTATAACATGGCTGGACCTATTTGAAAATTCTCAAAATTCAGATCTATATCAGAGGCCCTCCTCATTTGTAATAGAGGTTGTTTGTGGATCGGGAGTGGATGGGGAAGGGGGGGAGAATTGTAAGCAAGTTTAAAAAATGTAAATAACTTATTGTAATTTATACATCAATAAAATGTGTTACAAAAAAAAAGCTTCTCAGCGTTTACAAGAAATCCAGTTTAATCACCTTTATCTCTCCAGAATCATAAGTGGGAAGAGTGAAAATATAGAACCATTCTGACTTTCAGCAGGCATGTTAGAAGCATTTCATTTAATCATGTCTGCGCTGTAGTTATGGATTTTCATTATGATTATCAATGCTGTAGCTACTGTGGATAATATTAATACCCATAGTAATGATGCATGAAGCTTCAAGTGTAATTTCTGCACTCTCCTTGTCTCCTATTAAATTGTTACCACTTCATCATTTGTGTAGAACAGCGCGTTTCAATTAATCTTCCCATATCAGCAGCCTTAAATTAATATAGATCATGATTCATTAGCTTATCTGTGCTGTAGTCTTGGAAGATCATTTATAAAGATCTAAAAACCACAGCTAAGTGATGGCCTGCTCATTGCTCCTCTCCTGCTCAGTGTGGCTTTATTAACCGACTCTTCTCACCAGGAAAATTCTGAAGCTTTGTTCAAGACAAACATTAGAGTCCAAATTTACTGCTTGAATGTGTCTACTGCAAAATGATAATGCTGGTGTGGTGGGATGCACCTTGTAAATAATAGAGATGCCACATTAGGTTCCCTCCGAGTTTTACAAGGTAAATCATATAGCTCTACTGTTTAATGGAAAACTAAATATAAATACAAAATGAGACAAGTATTTTTTTTCTTCCTACAGGAACAGAGCATAATTGATGTATGTATGTAACTTGTGCAATCAAGAATGTCATTTACTGTATATCTTCTACAGCAAGGTGCCCAAATGACTGTTTATATTAAAAACTTCGAGATTATTATGTACCTTCCAAAATTCCCAGTTAGGAAATAAGGACATTTTAATAACACCCTCGTACACCCCAAAACGTGCTTTCAATAGTCAGGACACTTCTGCCTTACAGCACAGGGGTCATGAGTTCAATTCCCAACCATGGCCTTATCTTTGAGGAGTTTGTATGTTCTCCCCGTGTTTGTGTGGGTTTTCTCTGGGTGCTCCGGTTTCCTCCCACACTCCAAAAACATACTGGTAGGTTAACTGGCTGCTAACAAAATTGACCCTAGTCTGTGTGTGTGTATGTTAGGAAATTTAGACTGGAAGCCCAAATGGGGTAGGGACTGATGTGAGTGAGTTCTCTGTACAGCGCTGCGGAATCAGTGGTGCTATATAAATAAATGGTGATGATCATGAAGAGCACGCCCCCTTGTGCGGCAGACATTGGGAATGTCCTGCAAAAACTGGACTGCAGGGAGTATGGATTCTTTGCATTTTATAGATGCTATATATTTTAAATAACTGGTCTAACCCCACTATATATTTACATGTACATAAGACTTGGTTTATGAAACTTATTGAGGGGCTCATATTAAGTTGAACGCAATTTATTTTTTTGGCCTATAATATACTTTTTCAATTGTGCGCAAAGCACTAGCTCTGAAACTAGTGGTTTGTGCGCAGTGCTCAGATGTAAAAAAGGTGTATTATATAAAAATAATGTAATTTGTATTTAACTCAACATGAGCCCCTGAATGCATGACTGAAAATGCCCAACAATGTGCCCAGAGGGTTGACATTGAGGTATACACCAACTCTCTACAAACTAAACCTTGCCTAGGTCTTCAGGGAGGCAGATGAACCTGAGTACTGCACAAAGTGTAAATGTCACAACAATGTGGTGACATTGTCGCGTCACCATAACCCCGCCCCCAATATAAAAAGGCAAAGTTCACGGCATTGAATGGAGGGGGCGGAGCTTAATGACACATTTAAGCCCCGCCCCCTCCACTCACTGCCGTGAATTTCGGCAAATTCAGGAGCTTTGCCTACTCTTCCGGGAGTCCGTGAGGACTCCCCGAAATTCGGGAGTCTCCCGGGAATTCCGGGAGAGTAGGCATGTATGCTCTTACTGCTTTAAAAGCTTTCACTAAAAAAAACTTTTCAGTTTATCTCCTAACATACTGCTTAGAATAGCCTCATTTATGGCTTAAATTAATAATGAAAGTAAAGGAACATCAGGGGGTAAATGTATTAAGTAGCGGTTTCTGCAAGTCGCCGGATGTCAGCAACTTTGCAGAGGAAATTTAAAGCGGTAATCGCTTTCAAGGCAAGTATTCGGCGACTTGCAGAAATCGCTACTTTATACATTTAGCCCCAGGACCGACATTATTACACATGCCACATTTTCGTGTGTGCTTTATATTTGACAAGGTGTATCTAGAAATGACTATGGGCCACAAATCCCCCAGCTCACAAATGAAGTCTACTGTCTAGTGAAAATGGACATGAATAATCTCTTTGCCATCTTTAGCTCACAGTGATACTCATGTTCTATAATACAAGTTCCTGCATCTAAATTAACAGGATAATTAAATATAACTGTTTTACTGTGCAGCCCAAAGAAAAGTATGGAATGGGTGTGATGGGTGTCCTGATTTTTCTGTTTCAAAATTATGTAAGGCAGAAAAATGAGGGTGAACAGCACAAGAGACATTTTTTGCCCTACTTTTGGTTGTCATGTGGCAAGATGGAGATTATTGCAGGGAGAGCTGAGTGGATGTGGGCAGATCATGTAGAATGCTGCACATCCCTACTTTTGCTGATTCTGTACATTCTAATGAACTTGAGAACCTGGGGATTGTTCATTCTGTTCCAACTAAATGTTCTTAGGATGCGTATCTCTTGTGTCTGCTTCCCCTCTTATATAAAAATAAAAATAAAATAAATAATAAAAAATAAAATTGATAAAAAATAATAAGAATCAAAAATGAAAAAGGGACCACTCCCTGAAAAAGGTAAACCAGCACTGTCAGCATAGGCAGGTATTAGCAAAATACGGTGAATGAAAAGTGTGAAGTTGTCAAAACCATCACTAGGCTATGCCAGCCAGGGCTGGTGGCACTATAGCAGGGGAACAAGCAGCATGGAGTCCCCCTGCAATAATACCAACCAGCCCTAGGCCAGTCAGCACGGCACTGAATTCCCTACCGAATGCAGACCCCACCTCCTAGGACAAACACGACCCTGCTGATAGCACTAGGGCTTTTCCCACACTCCTTGTGTGGGGTAATTAAGTAAAAGAAAGAGTTCATGTGTAATTTTATCCCAGTGTGCCCAGACTACCTTTAAGTGTTTGGGCATGCAGGCACTTGTAGTACTACAATTTCCAGCATACCCATGGCTGCCAGCGCATGCTGCCATTTGCGGAGCCATAAATGCCAGCATGCTCTGCACACACAGACCCGCTGAGACCAAATGTAAACAAATATAAATTAAAACACACATCTAAAAAATATTCAGTTGGATGAAAAACACCCCTACACAGCTCTGACTCACATAACTGGTATTGGCAATTTTCGGGGGACCAGCCTAGGCCGGTCACACTAGAGTTGGCATTGGTTTTTTTTGGTGGTCGGTTGCAGCATTTTTAGACTACCTTTAACGTGGGATACATTTTAAGCTTATCTTATTGAAATGTATTAATTTTGTGTACAATGTCAATACGTGCGGCTCTGAATAGAAAATGGGGCAACACGGTGGCGTAGCGATTAGCACTTCTGCCTTACAGCACTGGGGTCATGAGTTCAATTCCCGACCATGGCCTTATCTGTGTGGAGTTTGTATGTTCTCCCCGTGTTTGCGTGGGTTTTCTCCAGGTGCTCCGGTTTCCTCCCACACTCTAAAAACATACTGGTAGGTTAATTGGCTGCTATCAAATTGACCCTAGTCTGTCTGTCTGTCTGTGTGTGCGTTAGGGAATTTAAACTGTAAGCCCCAATGGGACTGATGTAAGTGAGTTCTCTGTAGAGGGCTGCGGAATTAGTGGCGCTATATAAATAAATGCTGATGATGAAGTTTGTCTTTTAAATGGAAGCAATTTACTCTTGTGTCTTAAGCATATAGTGCATCCAACTCTACATTGGGCCCTTAGTGTAGTCACCCACTGTCCCTTCTGCAGTCCAGACTTTGAACTCTGGAAAGTGCTAAAACCTCTAATATGAACTTCAATTCCAGTAATCCTATTAAAATGTTTCTTTATTCCCAGCTGTAGTGGCCAAATGTAGTGACCTCAGTTGCCGCATACCTACTTGTAATTAGTGCAGCACAAACATTAAATAAAGAAAGAAAGAAGCTTTAAAGCTATAATAGTGCATAATATATTCTGAGTGCATTTCTCCTTTAAGACAACGTTCATAAAGTAAAAAAGGGGAAGTGGAAATATTACACTTGTGATGTGTTTAAAATGACAATTATTCCTCTCAGTTGCATCTGAAGCCTGTAACTCAACTGCGAGCAAGGAGCTTGTGAGGAAGTGACTTTATGAGTCTAGGTAAAATATTGTCGGGAATTTGTCTTGTGCCACCAGATAATGTCACTTCACTAACAGCTGTGTGTCATTTGTCCATGAACTAATGGGACACACTGGCGAAATATATTCACAAGACGATATTGTCAGCCAAGACATGGAGGCCCTGTCTCTGTCATATAGCCCATTAACTCTTTCCAGCCTGAGTACAAACCTTTTAGTATTGATTGTGATACATTGTAGCTGTTAACACGACATATATAAGAATGGTAAGGCTGTGGTTTAGAGCTGTGGCTCCACTACACATATAAATAAGACTGGGCACACACTATGGGGTGTTCAGTCAATTATCGGGCCAATCACCTCAACTAAACTAAAAATCTTGTTCAAAGATGGAACAATGTAGTTCCAATTTTGCAGAGTGTATGCACTCACGTTCAGGATCTCCAGAGTTTACAGAGTCACCATCTTTTCAGCCGTTGGTTATGACAGATGAAGAGCAGAGATCAGAAGGTAAATCTTCTAAAACGTGTATAGTGTGTACACATGCATTGGCATGTTGATAGGGACTATTTTTTTCCGCTATAGATAACACACCGGGGCAGGGGGGGCATTCTGTAGTGTGTACTCAGCCTAAGGGAAAAGCATATAAATGAATCATAACAAAGGTTTAGAGCCAGACCTAGGACCTGATTCATTAAGGATCTTAACTTGAGAAACTTCTTATTAGCATTCTGTTTTGCACATAAGTTAAATACTGCCTGTTTTTTGGTTGTTATAGGCAACATCCCCATTTTTTCAAACCCACAGCTTAGTAAATCTAGCCCCTGGTCTAATGGTAAAACAATGCAAGGGGTGCAAATTAGTTTATTATATTGCACATAAGAAAAATACTGGCTGTCTTTTTCATGTAGCACACAAATACTTGATAGCTTATTTGTACACTGACATTTAAAGTTGATCTAGGACATGCTCTACCCCATATATAAATCTACCATGACATTTTAAATTTACCTCCCCCTCCAATGTAACATGGTTTTGCCTTATTTGCTTACTTTTGCTTAACTTTCCTTAATGAATCAGGCCCATTATTCCCTATCACAGATGAATATCTAACCGCAGCCCATTAATGATGACATAACATACACAGAAACCATCAACCAATATTCAGTTGTTGATCAAGCAGCATAATGAAAAAATATTATGAAACAATAGACATCAATTGATAAAATATCATACATGATTCAATCTATGCAAATTATGTACATATCTTATAAACAAGAGGTACAGATCATAAACCTTATTAAGATACTTAGGCCATAATGTTTATAAATAGTTAATCCAAAGACGCTCTATAAGCTGCATCATAGCCGTCTGTCTCCACCCTGTCTTGGTGTTGATATTCCCTTTAAAGCCTGAGATATAACCTGACTGGGGATATGGCTATGTTCTAAAACAGTGTTTACCGACTAGCAATTCTTTCAGTTCTGTTTATGATCTGTATATGTGAAGGCAGAGGCAGAACGGGGCATAGCAAAATATGCAGGAATAACCCATGCTCAGAAGAGGCCCCACACTCTGCTCTTGGGAGGGTGACTTGGCACTGATGGGCCCTCCTCATTTCTGGCCTCCCTTAAGGCTGCACCCCATGCAGTAGAGGTAGCGCCACCACTGTGTTTCAGTTACAAGGGCAAATCTAGGTGGTGCTATACCCTTAACTCAAGAACTAACAAGTAGATCCCTATGTGAAGCTTCCAATTTAACTGACATTTTTTTTACAGAGATAACTTAGAAGAACTTGTAAGACACCTGGGGCTAGATTTACTAAGCTGCGGGTTTGAAAAAGTGGGGATGTTGCCTATAGCAACCAATCAGATTCTAGCTTTCATTTATTTAGTACTTTATGCAAAATGACAGCTAGAATCTGATTGGTTGTTATAGGCAACATCCCCATTTTTTCAAACCCGCAGCTTAGTAAATCTAGCCCCTGGTCTAATGGTAAATCAATGGTCTTCTGGTATATATCTCTTGAAACCCAGGGGATGATTACAGGCAGGGCCTCCATCAGGGGGGTACAGGGGATACAGCAGTATCAGGCCCCAACAGCAGTATGTGGTGCCCCTCCAGCCCTCTATTGGGAGAGGCCCCATCTATTGGGGCAGTGTCACTCACCGGACTGTGAGTGCTTCTTCCCGGACATTTAGGAACCGTGGCCGTCCTCCATCCTGAGGGACTGCGCATGCGCAGCCCTTTCTAATCCTTCAGTGTATGTTCCTTTAACTTAATTGGCAGATCAGGCAACACTCCCTATATTAAGCACCTGTGGTCAACACCACGTTGCCTGATCTTGGAGTCTCATTCCCCATGAGTCTCTGAAGGTGTTTCCTCGTTTATTCAGCGCTGCTGATTCCTGTGGTTCCCATACCACTTCTACCCTTCTGTGTAGCATCATGACTGTGAGCTGATTCCTATCCGCTGCCTCCGTGCACTACAGTCTTCTAACCACTTCAACTCTACCATGTATTATTGGGACTGTTAGCTGTTTCCTATCCGCTGCCTCCGTGCACTACAGTCTTCAATCCACATCCACTCACCTGTTCATCATCATGACTGTTAGCTGATTCCTATCCGCTGCCTCCGTGCACTACAGTCTTCAACCTGCAACTCGTCTGTGTTTCATCGTGACTGTTAGCTGATTCCTATCCGCTGCCTCCGTGCACTACAGTCTTCAACCTGCAACTCGTCTGTGTTTCATCGTGACTGTTAGCTGATTCCTATCCGCTGCCTCCGTGCACTACAGTCTTCAACCTGCAACTCGTCTGTGTTTCATCGTGACTGTTTGGCTGATTCCTATCCGCTGCCTCTGTGCGCTTCAGTCTTCAGTTCATCTCAACTCTCCCGTATTTCCTCGAGACTGCTGCCACTATTGCTATCCGCTACTCTCCGTGATCAACAGTTCCAGTTCAACTCTGCTCTCCCGTGTGCCATCGTTACTGCACCTGCTGGTTGCTATTGGCTACCTCCGTGTGTCCGCAGAGACCTGCTGCTGCTACTCCTCAGCTCTACTCATCCATCTACTGCTGATCCGCTCTCCACGCTTTCCTGTGTTCCCGCTGGTCTCTACCCGCCTGTCAGCATTGGATTCGTGTCTCTCTACTTACCCCTCTGCTAGACCATCGCCATTCTCCAGGGTCCTCCAGGAGTCCAGTTCCACGCTCTACTGATTCCTGTATGTTTGTTTCCCTGCTGGTCTACCTACCTGTGCGCTGCACCTACTAGACCCACGCTTCACCCATCCAGGGACTTTGTATCCTGCCGGCCTCCTGCCGTTCAGGTATCTCTGCACTCCTGTCTGACTGCCTGCTTCTGAACCACGGTATGCATACTTCTCATTGACTGTGCTGGTGTATTGCATATCTTGCTGGACTGTGTTGGTTCTCCTCTGGAGTTTGCTATCCGCTGAGTCTATTGCCATCATTGACTGTGTTATCTCATGCCGGATTACTTCAAGAGACTTTCTATTATTGCAGTGCTGTTCAGTCATATATATATATATATATATTGTGCATATTACTATGGATCAAGTTTAAGGTGCCCGTGTATATCTTGTGTTGCAGTCTCTCCCCGTGCACCTCCTCACATATATATTTCAGTGGTACAACTTGCTAGTAGCAGACCACTGATCCCTGTTTCCAGTATCACCTGTTCCAGTATCCTCTCACATAGCAGTGGTACAACTTGCTAAACGCAGACCACTGACTCCCCGGATACCTCCACTTGGATTCCATTCCTTCACTCAGACAGCGGTACAACTTGCTATCCGCAGACCGCTGACTCTCATCACCTCCTCGTTTCTGTTGGACATTCCTCCTCACTATAGCAGTGGTACAACGTGCTACCGCAGACCACTGACTACCTTCACGTGTCCTTTGTCCATACAGTTCCTCGTGTATTATTACCTCCATATTGCCAGTGCTGCTAGTCATAGACTTTCCTGAGCATCTCATCATCTGCTATTTCCTGTTCCGTGATCACCCTGCTACCAGAGTACCATATTACCATCTATACTGCTCTGGTAAGCCTATCACCTGGTGATCCCTGGGTAAAGACTCCTAGTGCCCGTGACAGGCAGTGAATTAAGGGAGGTAACGGGGTCTATTTCTAGGCAGCAGCTGCTCCTGAGATGTAAGAGGTGGGAAGAGTCCTACAAGAGGGCAGCTGGCCCCCTTGTAGGCAGCATGTCTGCCTCCTCTGCCAAGATGTCGGTGCCCCATGGCTTCTGCAATGTGCTCTAGTCCTGGATCCTAGGGTGCCCAACTCCCAGACAGAGAGCTGCAACAAGGCAGAGAGACTCCTGAAGCATCCCTGACAACATGATAAGAGAGGGGGAGGAGAGATAAGCAAACTACTGCAGGGGTTAACTAGAACTGGGGATGGGACGGGGAAGTGGGGGGGGTGACTGAAGAGATGGGGGGGCAAATGTAGGGTTGAAAATGAGGGAATTTACTGGTGGCAGCCCTGATTACAGGAGTAAAGTAACAGTTGATTAGCATCAGTAAGTTTGAAGTATATGTACATATGTACCCAACCATTCTCCAAGAAGATTTCTGTAGCAATTTTTTCACTAGATACCATAAGAAATATATTATTTGAAGGTGTTTAATCCCTCCTGGAACTGCAGGAGGCTGTCTGTGTTACTCCAACAAATAAAAAATGAACCATAAAAACCTGCCCCATAAAGACCACAATGCAATACACATAAAAATGTTCAGTCCTTGAAAAACATTCCTATGACAAAACAAAAAATAGGTTTGGCCACATAAAATTCTCAATAGCTCCAAAAAATACGTTGTAATGCAAAAAAATTGCCTAATGTCTCCTATATGGTAACTAGCGCTGCAACCTGTACTATGGCCATTTAAAGTGTACAGACTCATTCATTACTAACTGAGGCCTAACTTCATTCAATACTCACTTATTATCATTTCTTGTGAGTAATAATTGCAGTCCAACAAATCTCAACATGAATTGTACATCCTCGCTCCTTATGGCTCATGTAACTTCAAATATCCTAGGTTGCCATTCTAGAGCATGGACATGTTTGTGAATGAGCACAATAATCTACTCATAACAGGGCTTAGCCTGTGACAATATCACAAGATTTTCATGCTACTCAGTTACATAAGTAATTAAATCTGATGATTCCTGTGAAACAAATTAAATCAGGGGGGCTCTTATGTACGTTTATTCACATTAATAATTTACACATATAAGCTTGCATAACAAATGTTCACGCATGGCTGTTTTACATTCATGGAAAGAGGATGTATGTTATTAAATTATAGGGTTCCCTGCACAAAAGAGAGTATATGAACACACAGTGACAGAAGCTGTAGCATATTTAAATGCACATGATCCATTGTCATTTAAATGCACTTGTGTTTTTGATAAAGTTTTTTGCAAAATTTTCAGTTTTCAATTTCAAATTTTCAATTTTGAAAATATTTTAATAATAGGATTCAGTCTAAATTGAAGTTAGAGCTAGTGAAATTAAACTATTGTGTATTTTTACATTTACTGATCCTGAATTATATTGACATACACTATATTAAATGTATATGTCTTAAAGGATCACTAAATATAAAATATAAGTTGTCTTAAATAAATCTTTCATTATATACATACTAATCATATTTACAAATGTATGTGTAAAAGTTCTGACAGAATTTTAGATGCCTAACATGGGATTTACACTTACTGGGGCGTATTCAATTGTCAGCGTTAACGCTGCAAAACGAGCGCTCGAAAAATATTACCGTTTATACGGTTATTACTCGCTCAATTTCAGCTCGCAGCTCCCTGAGCAGCGAGTTGAAATTGAGCGAGTAAATTACCGTATGAACGGTAATTATGTGCAATATTACCGTATAAACGGTAATATTTTTGAGCGCTCGTTTTTCAGCGTTAACGCTGACAATTGAATACGCCCCACTGTGTTGCTCAGTGCAAGCTAGTATGCTCAGTTATCAGATAAATTATGCAAAACTTGCACTAAATGTTACATATTGTTTGTGTCCTTCAAACGGATTTACTCATACTTGCCAACTCTCCCTGAAAGTCCTGGAGACTCCAACAATCCCGGGAGACCAGATGATTCTTCCACACCCCTCCTAGTCTGGGCAGGACAGGTGACTCAATGATGCGATTCTCGGTGTATTGTGTCCTTTTTGCTCCGCCCCATGACAATATGTTGATTTTGTCATGAGTGCCGGGCTAAAATGGCACAATTAACTGTGCCCCGCCCACTCCCACCACACCCCCTATCTGGCATCTCCTGGAGTGTCCCAAATAAAAAGTAGGCAAGTATGGGTTTACTCACAACTTTGTCACAAATGTCTTCTATTAGGTCCTGATAAGCTCCTGAAAACTAAATATATTTGTGAATATTATTAGCAGCTCTGTTTTATAGGCCAACAGTGTCAGAATGGGATTTGAAACAGGTCAGAGTGGTTCCTGTGACATCACTGGCCCTGCCCCTTTGTATGCATCCACCAATCCAAACACAGTAAATTTCTACAAAGCAACCAAAGCAAGTGTGCCAACCTGTCAGCCACCATTGGCCTATATACTTAGGAAGCATATCCCTCCCAAGATGGAAACCTGCAACAGATGACTGAAAGAGCAAATGAAGGACATATTTTGTTAAATATATACAATCCAGTTAGTTAGGTAAATTATCCAGTCCAGTAATACAGTAATACACAACCTATATGGCACTATATATATATATATATATATATATATATATATACATATATATATACATGTATATATCTATAAATACACACACACACACATATATATGTATATATATATAAAAAAAAACATGTATATACATATATATATATATATATATATATATATATATATATATATATACACACACACATATATATATATATATATATATATATATATATATATATATGTATATGTATCTCTATTTTTTATACTGCAATTGTCTCTCATATATAGGTTAAATGGACCTATAGGAATGATCATATTGCGGAAGTTGCTGCTACGTTGTTGCATAGAGTGAATGTCATCCTGCACTGAGTCAGAGAGACTGAAGGGAAAGTACTGAATACAATCTCTCTCTCTCTCTCTCTGTTATTTTTTTCTCTTCCTTCCCCCCTTTTCTGTCTTCCCCCGGCCAGAGTTCATTATTTTTCTTTCTTGTCACTCTGTGTGATAGCTTGGACAGAAGAGCAGAGAAAGAAGCATCACAAGGCCTTAATCTGCTCTTTAATGCCTGACTTCAGAGGCACCATTTATCTTGCTAGTGCAGCAGGGGTCTCCGGCAATTTTATCTCTAATAATATATTGATGGATTAAAAGGGTCAGACCGGAGACGAGCTAGAAAAATTGCTTATTGACATCAAAATACAGTGCCCTCAACCTGATAAACATAGAGGGGGGCCGTGTATGTCCTTTCTGGGTCCTGACGCTTCTAGGGAAAAAAAAACAAAAAAATGTATTTTACAGCTTGGACCAGTTAGTATTAATCTGAAAAGAGCAATGCTGTAAACTGTCTGATATGTATACAAATTCACATCCTGTGCATTTTATGCTCCTTAGAAGCACAGAGCTACATTTGTCACACTTGGCTCAGAAGGATGCAACAATGTAACAAAAAATGTAACAACAGCAGCATGCGTGCAGCATATCTGTGTGTGATTCAATCCGAATGACAATGTTACCTAGATTTTATTACCACCTTACAAATCTTGGTACCTAAAAGTGCCCGATCATGGCTGCAAAAAAGGCTCAAGATTGGAAATAATTAAACTTCACAGATAAAGTAGACACTTTTATGACAGCATTAATCAGTGATTGGGAACCTGAAACAATTCTGGCCACATGGTGCAACCCTCTAACCTTAAGAAGATGCGACCATTAATACCCCATTCATATTGCACCAAAATCCCGGGTTTTTGCAGAGGCACGCTGAAAAACCCGGGTCTTGGTGCAGTATGAATAGTCCAACCACAAAATCCCGGGTCTAAAATCCCGGGACTTTGACCCGGGATTTTGCGAGGGGTAATTCCCGGGTTGGACCCCGCTCGCCTGCAGTATGAATGGTTCAACCCGTGTAATTCCCGGGTCCACCATTCATACTGTAAAAAAAAAAAAAGAGGATGTAAAAAAAAAAGATTTTAATTAATAAAAAATACATAACAAATGTTTACTTAACTTATTATCAGCCAGCGGTGTCTCCGGTGCGTTGCCGGCTGTCAGGGGGACCTCTGGGTACTAAAATGACGTAATTTCTAATGGACTAGAAATGACATCATTTTAGTACCCAGAGGTCCCCTTGACAGCCGGCAACGCACCGGAGACACCGCTGGCTGAAAATAAGTTAAGTAAACATTTGTTATGTATTTTTTTTTTTATTAAAATCTTTTTTTACACTTTTTTTTTTCTAAAACCCGGGTCGGGCAGGTGCAGTATGAACCCGCCCGACCCGGGAATCTTCTTATCTATACTGCCCTGTGCCCCGGCAATATCCCGGCAGTATGAAAGTGGTATTACTTAAATCTCAGGAATAACTGAAAACAATACACTTTAACAAACAGACAAAGAGGTAATAAAGCCATGCTCAGAAGATTAGAATCTAGAATAGGAGTTTTATGCATGAGGTTAAGTGCCACCGATTGGATATTGGTCCAGCCAGATTGCAATGGCAGAAATGCTTAGTGAGGCTCTAACCGCAGTAGGAGGGGCTTTTGCTGCTGCCGCCACTAGGATCCTTAGCGGCACCTAGAACAGCGTCGTTCTGGGTAACTCTCGCTGCTAGTGTACCCCCTTGCTGGAATGCTGGGTCCCAATCTCAGAACAGCCAGTAAATGGATTAGATTGGTCTATTCTGTAGGTCACAGGAATTACAGCAGATAAGTAGGCATCAGATTAGGATCCTTAAGTATTGATGTTTTATTAGCTCAAATACTCCTAATAAGGACAGTTACACACGCCAGTTTGTAGTACTAGCTATATAAATAAATGATGATGATGATGATGATGATCTTCTCAGAAGTTACAGGTGGTATGATAATAATACATGGTCTAACACAGCACCTTTTATACAGATTTACACAGATACCCTGACAGGAGGTAATCCAGCCTCCTGTCCCTCTAACCAATCCAGGTGCTTCATGCAGCCTGCCCATTAATCAGCCTGGAGGGGTTTAACATCTTTTTACATTGCTGCTAGGGGCCCTACTACGTCTGAGATTTTCTATTGAATGTTTACCACCAACATTTCTCTAATTTTGATTTGAACGCAATTTAACTTGCAAAATTCACATTCATCTGTGATCACTTGCATAGGTAGTGTAACGGCAAATATAATTACCTCCTCCTGTCTTTCAGGCTTAACAGAAGTTATGGTCAGTCAGCGATGAAAAAGTGTAATTAACATGAGATTACCTGTCTCCAGACAGTTACAAAACCCAAACAAGACATACTGTCTCCAAAATCAATACATTTTCATACACATACCAATATATAAAAAAAATAAGTACATTTGCAATTATGTAATTTGGCCCTGCAACACAAATTGAAAAAAATTCTACAATAAATAATTTCTATGTGATCCAGCCACAGGGGCCCACATACTTTCCTCTGCTAAAATAAGAAGCAGCCTCTGTGGGTGTGCCTCTTTGAGGGGAGTTGTTACATCTAGGACATGCCCAGGGCTTGCATCGGCCTGGCATCTCGCCAGTACCTACAATCACTATCTCATAACATCTCTGCAATTGGTTTCATTTTAAGTCTTGCCCGTACAGGTTAGTGAGCCTTAAACAGTTTTGCAATTTTTTTACAAAAGCAGCAACAGAAAGCTCCTGTGTGATCAATGTACAATGAAATTACTAATTATCCCTAGGAAAGTAAGAGTTATTGACAGTCAAAGGAATGTTAAAAAACATGGCATTCTGTTTCATTTCTCTTTGCTACCTTTTGTGGCTCAACTTGGAAGAAATCAACATGTCAATTACTGAATTCAGTTATTCCCATATTAAATAAGTATATCAGTCTCGCCGAATCATTTAACTCTATGAATTTGAATGGCCATAACCAAAACTCATAATTTGAGTTTTGCCATGTCAATACATTGGCCATAAGTGGAAACTAAATTACAGCATTCCCTATACAAATAGGCCATAAGTGGAAACTATATTACAGCATTCCCTATACAAATAGGCCATAAGTGGAAACTATATTACAGCATTCCCTATACAAATAGGCCATAAGTGGAAACTATATTACAGCATTCCCTATACAAATAGGCCATAAGTGGAAACTATATTACAGTATTCCCTATATAAATAGATGGATGGTTATCAAACACCCATTCCATAGTTTCTAATCTATTTGATTTTCAGAAACATGTTGCTCCTTTTAGGCCAATATACATCCGGGGCCACATTTAGATTTGGGCGTATACCCTTTTGTTTGGAGTAAAATATACACTTCCTGTCTATGCACAATAAAAAGGCATCTTGGCGTTGCGGCTATATTAAAATCAAGTCGCTGCTGTCTTTTTGCATTATTTATTTGTCATTTTCCTTTACTGCATTACAGTAGATTTCCATTGGAATTTCAAACAGTGGATATGGGAGCATTTGCATTTAATTATACATATAATTGTATATTTTATATGGAAAATGCAACTTGCCCATTTATTAATAGCAGTCAAGACATTATTTTCTCTTGTGTATATGACACTTCATTACATTATTATATTTTGTACAAATAGGGTACTGTGACTAAAGCATTTACTATTAACACTGTAAAGCAGTGTTATAAAATTAAATCACAAGTGAGATCTATGAAAGTGTAGAATACTATGTTACGCTTAAAAACATGTAAACATTGAGAGTCCTTTGGCCGGAAAGTTATATCAGGATTGTACACGGGCAACAGAGAATCAAGAACTGAGTATAGCTCATGGGAACACAGGTTTGCACTTGGGTAGTGTGGTGTTAGGAACTCTGATTACACATGAACAGCAGAGTGTCAGGAACTCACCATTACACATAGGTTACAGAGTGTCAGGGAATCAGAATTCCCCATGGAGAGCAGAGTGACATGAACTCTCAGCATTCTGGAAGCAGGCTGTCAGCAACCCCAGATAGCACACAGATGGCAGGAATTCAGCATAGCATACTAACCTGTCAAGAACTCAGGAAAGCACACAGGTAGTAGGGTGTCAGAAACTCAGGATTGCACTCAGGTAGCAGAGTATCAATACCATATGGATAGCAGAACCAGGTACTCAGGATTGCAGAAACAGGCTAACAGGACCTTATCATAGCAGAAGCAGGAACTCAGTATGGCAGGAACAGGATCAGAACTGAATCACAGGAACTGCAGTCTTGACAATGACCTGGCCCTTACTGTAGGAAGAGATAGATACAGGGGGAGGGATACAGAAAAAAAAAGGAAATGGGAGGAGGGTACAGAGTGGGGAGCAGGCATAACATGGTATACCTAGCCACACAGCATTAAACCAAGTACAGAACTTCAGTAGGAGAGCTAGAGTTTTAACGGACAGGCAAGAGGTGCAGGTCATTAACTACTAAAGTAATATAAAACAAAAAAGTGGAATCACCGCGCTTCCCCAATCAATGTGTGTAATGCAGCCACAAAGAGAATAATGATATGGAGGTGGGTCTTCTCCTCCAAAATAGAAACAACAAACATAAAATCCCCTGGCGCAAAATAAGAATGTATATATCACAGACATTTTTAACAATGCAGCAGTTAATCAACCCTTCTGCATTCCTTAACTACTGAGGAATACAGAAGGGTTGATTAACTGCTGCATTATTGAAACCGGTGGCAGTCATTACTGCGAATGACATAATTCCGACAAGAATAGGAGCGACATGAAAATTGCAACTGCTGTAATTTCGACATAGAGGAAATACAGACTTGATGAAAAAGTGACAGACAAGGATTCCGGTAAGAGAACATACCGGTACTGGCCTCAGTTACATGGCTGCTATTAAGGAGGCAATGTGAGGACCCTGTGGCTGTCTAATATTTTTAGGAAGGGGTGGACATTATAGTGCCTCTAGAAATGCCCTTCTCTATTAATGTGCAACATACAGGACAAGACTGAAGTGTCTCCTCCACACCTATAGGATCACCCCTAAACATACACACTTGTATTCTCTTTTCTCATCTCAATAATCACGCTCCACGCATGCATTCAAAAAGCAAGGCGCAGTGAGAGAGCCAAGCTAATTTTGCACTGTGCCTCATCCTTTTTGAACTGTTACCTCCACGGACTCCCATCAAAATCCCAGTATTCTCTTGTACATAAGTCAAATTTGGGGAAGACCGTGACCTAACAGAGCCTCTTGAAGAGGTGCAAGACTAATATGAGATGGTACCAATGATTGATTGTGATTTTGTAGGAACTTTGACAGTCAATAGAGGATCTTAAAGAACCATCTTCCTTTGCCATGAAATTAGAACCTTGCAGAGGTCAGGGACTCTAGCTCTAAGTTCTCCTGTATGTAGTGGTAAAGACCCATATTTCAGGGTCAGATAGCATGCATTTCCTGCTTCCTTGGTGGCATTTGTCAGATAGAAATTCAATTGAGCAGTCCCAATCTATGTGGGGTAGGAGTGCCACTGACTTTTTGTCAAAGACCCTGCAAATATTTTGTTACTCTCCAGACAGCCCCTTTGGTCCAGGCTAAGTCTTGGCATAGAAGCACATATCATTTTACTTTTGCTGGGTGTAGAAAAGTGGCCTGGCATGACTTGCACCTCTCTTGTATCTGTAGAGCCCTTCAATCAATCACTGGGTTTTGTGTATAGAACCAGGGATAACCCAGGATTATTGGTTTCTTTGGGGGAGTGGATGGTACTGAATGAGATCAATTCTCAGAGGCTGGTGATCGACATACATCAGCACTCAGATGAGTTACCAACACTGCCGTGAAATAAATAACATACAAGAATATTTGACAGACGGTAAATATAGCCCTGCCCAAATGAGCTTACAATCTAAGAAGCTGGGAATAAATAATACATAGGGTAGCAAAATAACAATAATTGTAAGGAAGACGTATTACCAGTCACTAATAATAAAGCAGCCATTGGTGACTGACATTTATGGGGTACTATTGGGTACTATTTGTGGTCTAGTAGGATTGGAATGAGAAGAGTCAGTGGAAGGTGAAGACAAGAAAGACAAACTAATCACTGCAGAAATGTCAAGACAGTTCTTTCGTCTTCAGGAAACGAAAACCTCCCTAGCTGCATGGATTCCTCAAAGCGCTCAGTTGGCATGGCACAACTGGTGATCTGAGGTCATCTCTTTCTGAAGAAGCTGGCATTCCTTCTAAAATTCAAATGTCAAGCCAAATGCAAATGGGGATGATACCTTTAGGGATTTGAGAAGGTCCCGACAAGTGAGCTCTTCTTTAATGGAGTCCTTCAAACCTCTCTGAAAGGAGGTGTACAGTGACTCAATGGTCCTTCTGGTCTCTGATGTGGGAGTCCATAGTTCAATGGCATATTGGGTGACTGAGTGACTACATTTCTGGATCCAAGCCTATCTTTAGGAAGCATTGGTAGTGTGACCTGGAAAGTCAAATATCAGCTTTAATATGGCCAAAAACTCCTTGCTGTTACCCATCAGTGAATGACCCTTCATGGAGTGGTGTGGCACAGGCTAAGCCTGGCCAATCAGCAGGGGGATAACTTGTCCCATCTTGATCCACTCTGTGCAGAAGAATGCTGCTTGTAGTTCGAACTCCAGGCAGATACAGGACTGAATAAATCAGTTTTCACCATGGCAAGTGGAGAGAGAGAAATCAGGATAGAACTTCACACAGGGCAACAAAAAACGTAGCAATGGACCTGCATGAATGCCCCCTAGTAGGTTTTATATTAGGCATGAAAACTGCTTACTGCTTGGGGGTGAGCACTTCTTCTCTATTTTCATATTATATGTCAGGTTTAAAGAGATTAAGGCCAAGTGCCATGTTGTCTATTTTATAAAATCTCTTGCTGTACTTGAGCTGCTTATGTATATTTACTGCTTTGTAAATATATTCATGCCACAATGCCTGAAGAATACGGTGAACTGCAAACCCTTACTACAAATATATTGCTTTATTATTTGTAACAAATGCTATGTCTGCAAGAAAATCTCTGCTTTACGAATTCAACAACAATCATTAAAATGATCTTGTATTCCTCAATTACATATTTCTATATATACCTATTTATTGTCTTTATCGTTTTGCAGGTATTTTTGTTTGTGTATAATGAGTCATTTGTATTATTTTGTCTTGCAAATGGAACATAATTTCAGTGAGACTTCTTTCCTATCTGTAGCTTCTAATTCATTTCTTTTCTTCACTCTTTTCCGGTCCCTTCCCTCTCTCTGCTTTGCTCACACCCTTTTTTTTTCTGAATTTGACAACTCCGTTTTTCATTTTTTTTATTTTTCTCCATTGCTGTTTTTTTTTTCCCTGCAGTTTCTGGCAGAGGTGATAAGTCTCCATAAATAGGATTAGCATTGATTCCTTTACCAAGAACAGAGATGATGCTGTCTCCTTCATTTACTGAACTGCCAGCTTTGAAATACAAAAAAAAAGAGAGAAAGAAAAGAGAAATCTGATGAAAGGCAAAGAAAAATAATAATAAAAAACGGCTTTATAAAATGTAGGCCCTCTGTGAATTCAAAAATATATATATTTCTTTAGTTATTTATGTGGTTACAGTGAGATAAAGGATCAAGGGAGGTTTTGCTTCTGTTCTCAGATTTAAGAAAGGACTCTAACTTCTTTCTTTTTTTTATATTTTGTTTGTTCTTAATACATTTAGCTTTTCTCCTCCTAACATATTTTTACTAGCTAATCTTACACATCCACTATTGTGTACCCAATGTGTTTTTAACCTTGAAATGTTGCAAAGACAGAGCCAAAGAAAGGGAACCCAGCGAGTAAAGAAAAGAGGGAGGGAGAGAGAACCAGAAGCGGAAGAATAAAGGGATGTGTGGCTCATTCAGAAGTATTGGAGAGCTGAAATAATCTCTGTATTTGTTTAGTTGGGGTTCCTTAGGGCTTATTTTCTGACATGCCACATTACCGAATATGGCAAATCCACAGGAAACATTGCCTCATCATTTTACTGCCTGTATGTCTTGAAATGGTTAATGCTTAACCTAACACTATTCTTGTAATAGATATATATATATATATATATCTTTTTTTTTTTTTTTTTAAATTGCCAGCAATCGATTTGCATATTTTCTGATCCCTATTATTTTAGACCCCTCATTCGATCTAAAAAATAGTAATCACTCTCCTCTCTCTCTATATTTTCACTATCCAAAAATGAAAATAGTAAAAATGTGTTTTAAAAAGTACATGTTTGTTTTCAATGTTATTTACTCAAACAAGGCACATTTAAAATAAATATTTTTAAAATATACATATATATTTTCTGTTTGTAGATACCTTTTAAAAAATGTTGCATATTTTCCTTTGTTTTTTCTCAATTTCATTGTATTTAATGAAAGCCTATAATTGTGGATAATTTTGTCTTCCCTTCCACAATGGGGTCCTGGGTAGTGAGCCACACCCCAAACTCCATCATGGTCTATAATTCTCAGGGGACATACTAGACATGTGTGAGCCACATAAAAACATTTTATAAGGGGTACCCATGTACCACCCAATGAGGAAAAAACACAAATACACATGGTTATGATAATTAAAGCATTTCTTCATGGATAAGTCAAAACAATAACTGTATTTAGATTATTAGAACAAATTATCTCACCTTCACACTTACCCTGCTATGTACATTTATATAATGTCATACAAGAGCCTCAATACCCATCTTATTTTTGCTTACAATCCACTTGATAATTTACAAACTCTCCTCCACCCATTCTGCAACACCTGTGAATGTCTGTCCCACCCCTGGACAACTGGCCCCTCCTCCTAAACCTCTTCACAGCCTCAACCTCTCTTACCTGCAAGACCTGACTTCCACCACCCTCTGCATCTGATATTGTGAGCCACTGGTGTTATGGCATCCAGAAACAAGAAAAATACCTAAGATACTGCAAGCGTCTTAAGAAAATACTGAGCAGAGACACCCATCAAGATGCTGGTCTTCCTCCTAGTCCTAAACCAAACCTAGATAATGTCTTCACACCTACTATGAATCTTTTCTTCACTGACCTGATGCAAGGGCTTAAGAAATCTTTGCAGCAGGAGATCAGGTCTGCGGTTTCTGATTTGAAGTTGGTATTGACCTTAATTGGATTGTGAACAGACAATTTAGAGGCTAAAGTGAATGAAATCTGTAATTTCCAAGAGGCCAAGATGCATCCTCTATGAAAGTGTATCCGATGAACCATATGGTATTAGATCCCCTAAAGGGTAGATGCTCCATGATAAAATACATGGACAAATGCATCCATGGTCTCTTTGGTAAAAGCAGAAGCATTAAATGTGCCCCTAGTCTATATCTAGGAACTTTGTTCCTAGCACAAATTTCATATGCAGCTACTTATTCCTGTGTCTTTCTTCATAGATGGCCACCAGACCTTGGAGAGAAGATCTTGGGACAGAAAGTGAATGGTCTTAGAGATGAGGTGACCCGAAACCTTCCTATCATGATTTATAGTAAAAATAGATTGTTTATGTTTTTATGGAACAAATAGCCGGTAATCAGTGGTCTCTACTGGAGCTTTCTCTTGGGCAGTAGTATCAAACCAGATAGGTCTTGAGTTAGGCTGGCGAGATACATGATAGTGGAATAATGAGTATATTTTCCTGGGCAGCACGGTGGCTTGGTGGTTAGCACTTCTGCCTCACAGCACTGGGGTCGTGAGTTTAATTCCCAACCATGGCCTTGTCTGTGTGGAGTATGTATGTTCTCCCTGTGTTTGCGTGGGTTTCCTCCGAGTGCTCCGGTTTCCTCCCACACTCCAAAAACATACTAGTAGGTTAATTGGCTGCTATCAAATTGCCCCTAGTCTCTCTCTGTGTGTGTGTTAGGAAATTTAGACTGTAAGCTTCAATGGGGCAGGAACTGATGTGGGTGAGTTCTCTGTACAGCGCTGCAGAATTAGTGGCGCTATATAAATAAATGGTGATGATGATGATGATGATGATGATGATGATGATGATGAACCTCAGCATGTTCTTGCATACCCTGATAATACTAAACCATCAGCCTTGGTATTTTTTGACCCTGGTTTGAATGAAATGGTGAAATTAAACCAGGAAAAGAAAAGAGCCCATCAAGCTTATTGGGGATTAACTCTTTAGCTGATTCAATATATTGTAGGTTCTTGTGATTAGTGTACACATGATAGGATGGATTGGATCTTCCGGCCAGTGCCTCCATTCCTCAAATGCCCATTTAATTGCCAATAATTCCCTCTTGCCTACTCGTAATTCTTCTCTACAGGTGCAAACTTTCTTGATAAATAGGCACAATGATGCAAATTACTGTCCATACTACTCCTCTGAGACAACACCTCTCCTGCTCCTACCTGAAGCATCAAGTTCAGCAATAAATTGTAGGTATCAGGATGTTGAAGGATGGGTATTGAGATAAACATATCTTTTAACAAATTGTAATGATTGGAAAAGCAAGGAATCTCTGTATGTCCTTGAGATTGCTGGATAATGCCCAATTAACAATGTCTTTTCTCTTAACTGGAATAATACAGAAACTATGGAGGAAATCATATAACTGAGAAACGCTATTTTCTCTGCTTCAAATTCGCATTACTTAGCTATAGCATACAATTTACTTTCTCCTAATTTTTGCAGTACCATTTTTACTTGGCAATGATATTCCTCAAAGGAAGAAGAAAATATAAGGATATCATCCAAATATACCATCATGAAGTTGCCGAAGTTTTCTCTAAATATCTAGTTAATAAAATCTTAAAATACAGCTGAGGCTTTACATACATTAGGCTGAAAGGCATCACCAAGTACTCAGAATCATTCTTTGATCCTGATTAATTCCTCTCTGAGATCAATTTTAGAGAATATAGTGGGTGGGTCTCCAAATTTGATCAAAGAGTGCCGAAATCAATGCAAGAGGCTATTTATTCTTAATGAGTATCGTATTAAGACATCTGCAGTTAATACAAGGGTGTAAATAGTCATCCTTTTTAGCCACAAAAAAATCCAGCCCCCACCAGGGATTTGGAAGTTCTAATGAACCCTTTCTCCAAATTCTCTATCATATAGGTTCCCATGGCCTGAGAGTCAGGGTAGGGCGGTGAAAAAGACTTGCTCTTAGGTAGACTAGAGTCTGTCTTGAATTCAATGGCACAATCAAAGTCTCAATGCGGTGGCAATTTATCTGCAGATTTCTTGCAAAAAAAATTGCATTTTATATATTATGTAGGAACATTTTTTATACAGGTAGTAGCCAACCACAGTGGACAGGACAGGTATTTTCAATGTCTGGGCTAATGTCATGTCCATGAAGTTTCTTTCGAACTCACTGTGCACCTACTATCAATAAAAACATGATTGACAACAAACAAGTCCCTAAGGGTTAACTTGACAGGTCATAACATCAAGTTCTGTGAGCAAAAAAATACCTGTGGACCTAGTTGTCCTCGTACACACCTAGGCCCTGTTGTTTCCTGGCTTCTTGAGGTAGGCATGTGCGTAGTAACCCTTCTCTTCACAGTAGAGGCGGATGCCTAGGAATCTCTGACTTTGTTTCTCCTCAGATGAGAACTGGAAAGCCCCAATCTGCATGGATTTATATGAGGGTGTAGTGGAATAGAAATCACATTCTAGTCTCCTGTTTTTAATGTGTCTATCAACTTTGATGGATAAATGCATATGTTTTCCAGGCTATCAGACGCTGGGGTATTATAAATCTTTAACTTGCTGAAGTAGACCCATCCGAAATTGACATTTGAAAGCTGGATTGTTCCAACCATATTCAGTACACTATTGCTTAAACTCAGCACATGACTGAATGCCGAAGATTGAGAATAACTCTGGAATAATGAATCAGTGATTCCATTCTCTGCTATTCTGATTCCAAAGCTTGTGATCTAAGCTTAAAATACAATATACAACTCTCCTTGAAGTTTTTGCAAGAGTTCCGGTCCCCAGTGAACTGGTCAGGGAGGTGCATGTTAGGTTCTAGGACCTCAGCAGTAGCAAATTGATTTCCTCTGGATATTTCCTCCTGAGTAGTAGGTTTAATAGATAAATCATTTAACAACTGGACCTGTAACTGATTAGTTTATATTTGGGCAGGGCTAGTCTCCATCATAATGTCTACCACCAGTTTTTAAATACATCTATAGAACTGAAATTGCAATCTTTAGCTATAGTAGCCCCTATTTCCCATAGAGATAGATATGCTTACTGTTACTCAGGTGCCCCCAGGTCTTGTGCAATAATTTAGGTTTATTTCTATAGCTTGTGCATACCCTGATAATACTAAACAGCAGATTAGCAACTGCAATACACACATAGCAAAGTATAACCAAACCAAAATCAGTGTGAGTAATAGACAGGAACGGTATAAATCTGAAGTCAGTGCAAATCTTGTAACAAGCTCAATGAGAACAGCATGCAAGAGTTACTGTTGCAATCTAAAGTTACTTAAAACAGCATACAAGAGTACCTGTATCAAACTGTGTTAAGGAAGGAGGCAAACCAGAATATCCTATTACAAGCTGAAGTCAGTGCAGATGGCATTCAAGACTAAATTTTAAGCCGAGGTTGGTACAAGTGGTAGACAGAATAATTGTTGAACTTGTAGGGTCAAAACAGAAGAAGACTAGAACAAAACCAAACACGAACACAGGAATAACAGTGCTATAAATGAGTGAACCAAAGCCAATCCAAAACAGCCAATATGGCTCTCACAGTGCTAATATATGTCTAGTGCCTGAGTCAGAGGGTGTCAAGGAAACCAAGTACACAATGTAAACATACTGTGGTGTACTGGAACTCCTGAGTCTGCCGGTAATTATGTCCTAGCTTTTGTCCACAATTCTGACAGAAAGCCAACATTGACTGTATCAAAGATAAGCTAGAGGGCCTGAAGGACAACTAGCATCACGGTAATGAACGCATTTGGTATAACCCCTACCTATAGTCTCTCTCCCAGCAACTGCTTCTGTATGCCACTACAGAGGAGCTCATGTTTGATAGTGCTATGGACCTTGCTGGTGCTATATAAATAAAGGATGATGATGATGATGATAGAGGGCATCACACACCAAAGACCAGTTACCTTGTGACATACTTGTTAGATTCCACTATTATAAGGAAATGCTCATGCATCCTCATGAATTGTACAGCTAGTGCCATTCCAAGGAATGAATCTACAGATATTCTCGGACCTTGTGCTCACCACACTCAAGAAATGCAGGGACATGATCTCCATTACCTAGGCGATCTGCAACCAGAATGTACACCAGCACTAGGGTATTCCTTTTAGTTTCTGGTCACTAAAAATTGAAAAATTAATGCAATGAAGACACAGGAACAAGACCACCTCACCCACTTGAGCCTCTTTCATGGCACCAGCTTGGAATCTCCTAAATCCCGACCCACCAATCTTGAATAAGGGGTCCTAGTTTGTTTTGTTAGTTAGCTGATGCCAGTTTGTGCAAGGAGTCCACACAGTTTGTGTTCCCATACTCCGTGGCACCGCCCAGAATCCTCCATCCACTTCAAAACTGAAACCTCCCCACCCTATCCCAAGATACTCCCACCCCCCTATACTGCACTATAGTCTGTGGTGTGTTCAACCTTTCCCCCATGTATCTTCCCCTACCATGTATCTTGTTTTTAAACTACTGTTATTACTGTTACTATGTAATTACACAACATTGCATCACACCTGGAGGAAGCATATAGTCAATGGACTCTTAAGGTTCCCCCCTTCCCATTGTGC
Organism: Mixophyes fleayi; assembly: GCF_038048845.1. Lineage (NCBI taxonomy): Eukaryota > Metazoa > Chordata > Amphibia > Anura > Limnodynastidae > Mixophyes > Mixophyes fleayi. The sequence goes on along the minus strand of NC_134404.1, from coordinate 59,134,630 downwards.
CCTGTTCAAATGGCTACCATGAGTATTAAGATTTTTTTATAGATAGTAAATGGCTTAAATTTCTCCCCGGAGTGAACAATCGGGCTAACTGCCTGTAAGCTGGCTAAGACTGATCTTGTCTTCCTTCAGGAGACTCCTATTTGTGGCACCCATGCTTCCTAGAAATGCCCCATTTTTCCTAATAAACCTGTGGAAGCTCATAGTGGTTAGCTCTCTTTATCAAGAAAAGATATCGCTGGTGACAATCTATGCCCTGAATACCACACACTATAAATTCTATGCAGCTTTTTCAAAGAGCTTATGAAAGTGGCAAAGGGACACATTATCCTGGGGGGAGACATTAATGTAGCGTTGAATGTCAAACTTGATAGATCCAAACACAAACTTACATTCAGTACATATGGCCAAGAAGCTTGCCATACTATTATTCAGGCCCACCCACGAAATGTATACTCTAAAATAGACTATGTATTTGTAAACTCCTTAATGTATGTAGTTCTGACATTACCCCCATCTCCTGGTCTGACCAAGTGGCAACATGTATACAGTTGGATCTGTCTAATCCCATGTGAGGATACCACCCTTAGCTGGGATGGTACTTGCCCTCTGTGGGATTCAACTCACTTGGGTAGTCAAGAGTATATCCAAAATAAGGCTTTATTACAACAGCACAACACCACAAGATGTTCACAAGAATGGTAACATGTATCCTCCAGCAGCCTCTTGCAGTCAGCACTCCAAAGTAATAATCTCAGTTTCTTTCAGAGTTTTATCCTCTGGCAATATTAGCACCACCTAGACAATTACTTTGTTACCAGCTTGGGAAACTGGCTCACACAGACCCTGTCCTGGTAGGGTTTTCTCCAGCGGCAATTCATTGCCTGTCCAAAGTCCTTTTCGCTGATATATGGCTGTGCACATAGGGAGTAGGGTCAAATGTCTCAATCCTGCCCCTTTCAGCAGGGGTCTATCTGTGGACACTTTAACTGTTAGACATACCATCTTTGTTACCTTGATTATACAAAAGAATGGCTTGACTGAAGCTATTTGGCTATATGCACTAAACAAAGTGTTACAATATAACAGCAAAGAATGACACTTCCCGTTTGAGTGAAACAGTAAGACATTTGACACATTGTATCTCCAGCATTACACAATCTGAGTCTGTGATACATTTTGATACAATAACATTTATATTGATACATTTTCCAATGCTATTTCAGTTAGAATATTACTGTGGAGGCACATTGCATATCATCTAGAAGTTCTAACCTAATTACCTCTCAGATTACCTGTTGACCTAGCTAGTTAACATGGGCTGCTAGCTAGCTATGTCAAGTCACTCAGATATTGTTCTGATTACAAACCAGATCAAGTTACACCTCATAACAATGGACATTTGAGACAAATGGTAATTACCATAGCTAACATAAGCTTTTTTCACATAATATGGCAATATTCTTTCAATTTCTAATACATACAATATTTCAGGTAATAGCAAGGGCAATATGTACCTAATAACAAGAAATAAAAACACATAATACACTGATGCTCTGGTGTATATATTTAGACTGGGCCAAGGATTAAAAAGTACATTAAAGTGTGAGAAACGTGTGATGAATAATTACCCCACGCACCCAGATTTCACTGGTGGCTGAATAAGGCCTTGATTTTGAACCGGACTTTCACTAAGGATGTCTGCCTGGTGATGCACCAACACACTTCTTCAAAAAAATTATTGTGTAATCACGTAGCTCTTACAGGCCAACTTAAAGTACTTCTTTCTACCATACTAGCAAATACCATTAACTGGCTACAGCAAAGGTTTTGTTGACTCTAAATTAAAAGCCAAATAATATTGCAACCACATTTCCTCCATATTTAGCCAAACAAAGTCAGCTGGTCTATGACCTAGCCAAGTTAATCAACTTAAGTCCTCCTAAGCCCCTGATCTGGATGGATTCATTGCTTTTTACTTCAAATATGTATAAGAACATATTTACTTCCATTCTGACATACCTCTTCAATTCCTGGCAGTGTGGTGTGAAATATGAATCGGCTACTACGTGCGCCAAAATCGTAGTTATCCACAAAGCAGACCCTCTTTGTGCACTAGTAATAAATCTGTCTCCCTTACTTAATGTAGAGATGTTCACTGACCCCCAGTTTTGGTTTTGGTTTTGGACCCTTGCGTGCTTTGGTTTTGGCTTTGGATCTGTATTTTTTAAAAAGAAAATTAGCTAAAATATGCTAAAATCACATAATGTTGCTCTTTTAGTTGTTCCTACATTATTAGTAAACTCAATAACACTCATTTCCAGTCAATTTTGACCACTACACAGGTCACAATATTATTTTCATCCACTCTCAGACAGCAGCAAGCTGGCTGGATGCTAAGCAAAAGAACAACGACACAAACACACAGCAGTTCATAACACATCTAGGAAACATTGCCACACAGCAGTGGCAGAAAAGAAAAGAGGTGCATGACGGAGTTGTCCTTGGGCCCTGCCACCCTTAAGTAAGACATTTAAAAAAGACATGTACAGTTTAACAAACCAAGCACTCCAGCAACAAGCGTTTCTACTTTTGTGGCTGAAGTGCTTGGCTTGTTTGGGCCCCCACAAAACAAGCTACCAATAGTTTAGCTGCCTTAAACTTAGCAGTGCTATCAATGAATTATACATTATTAAACCATGTCTGCTAGTGCTTAATCTTTAATCTCTTTCTCCTCTGTGGATACTTCCCTCTCATCCCTGAAGAACTGCCAAACTTATGTAGACACAAGAATGGATATTACAACTGAAGTTGCATTAGATCTGCTTCAGACAGACTGTAACATGGACCATGTGCGCAGCATGGCATCTGTCATGTTGGAATACGGTGCATTGAACAGAGATTTAAACCAATATATAGACGCAGTTGAGGAGACCGTACTTAAGTTAAAAAGGGACCCACCAGGTTTAGATCCCGGTTTTAAGAGAGCTTGTACATGAGAGATACACTGCGCTTCAGAACAATAATACAGAGGAGGCCCTGAGGCAGGACGATAAATATGCCCAGTTTAAAGAACAGCTAAGAGACCTCAGAATTTATTTTTTTAGTGTGTTTTTATAACTTTTTTTTTCTTTTTTAAAAACTTGGGAATAATGGGTAAATAACTATGCCCTTAGAAGCACAGAGCACAGGACACAGCACCATTGGACTGAACAGGACACAACACAGGACCCAGCAGCACCACTGAACTCAGCAGGACAGAGCACAGGACACAGCACCACTGGACTGGACTGATATACTGCAGAATGTGTGAACTTTGTAATATTGCAGTACCACTGGACTTTTACTGCTGAATGTGTGAACTTGGTAATATTGCAGTACCAATGGTCTTATACTGCAGGATTGGTTGTGCAAATTTTGTTGTAATTAAAAAAAAATGTAATTATTTTTTTGTATTTTTTTTTTATAACTTTTTTTAAATTTTTTAAACACTTGGGAATAATGGGGAAATAACTATGCCCTTAGAAGCACAGAGCACAGGACACAGGACACAGGACCACTGGACCACTGGACTGAACAGGACACAGCACAGGACCCAGCAGCACCACTGAACTCAAAATTGACAGAGCACAGCACACAGCACCACTGGACTTTTACTGTTGAATGTGTGAACTTGGTAATATTGCAGTACCAATGGGCTTATACTGCAGGATTGGTTTTGCAAATTTTGTTGTAATTAATTTTTTTTTTTATTATTTTTTGGTATTTCTTTTTATAACTTTATTTTATTTTTTAAAACACTTGGGAATAATGGGGAAATAACTATGCCCTTAGAAGCACAGAGCACAGGACACAGCACCACTGGACTGAACAGGACACAGCACACAGGACCCAGCAGCACCACTGAACTCAAAATTGACAGAGCACAGCACACAGCACCACTGGACTGATACTGCAGAACACAGCACAGCACAGAACTAAACAGCACAGCACAAAACTAAACAGCACAGCACGAGATCTACCAGGACAGAGGACCACCTAACACACCCTCCCTCTACCCTGATCAATGCCCGAGTGAAGATGGCGGCGACTAGCGGGGAATTTATAGGATCCGAGTATCGCGAGATCCGACAGCGGGATTATGACTCAGAGCCTCGGTTTCAAGTTTTCATTTGGCGCCAATACCCGGATCTGTCTCGGATCCGACTCGGATCAGAAAGGTTTGAGTGGGCTCGAATTCACAAAACCCGAGTGCGCTCATCTCTACTTATGTTGGATCTTAAAAGGAACATGTACACTTTAACAAAGCAAGCACTTCAGCGACAAGGAGTGCCACTTTTGTGGCTGATGTGCTTGGTTTGTTTGGTCCCCCACAAAACAAGCTAACAATGGGCTTAATGCCCCTAAGGTAACAGTGCTGTTAATAAACTCTACTGTGGCAAAATGTTGTTGTCATCATCCTCAGCCTCATCCTCACCCTCATCAGAATGTACATCATCTTCACACATTATTAATTCATCAAAGCTGGAATCCACCATTACAGAAGTCTCTGTATTTTGATGCAATTGGCAGGAAAGGCCTTCCTCGTGGAAACTGTAGTTCTAATTTTTATGAACTTCACCTTTTCCACATTTTGAGGAAGTAGTCTCCTATGCTGATTGCTGACAAGGTTCCCGGCTGTGCTGAAAACTCTTTCCGAGTACACAATGGAGGGTGGGCAGCTTAGACAGTGCAAAGCGAGTTGGTACATGGCTCTCCAAATTCCCTTTATTTCCTCCCAGTATGTAAAGGGACTGTCTGATGTGTATATTTCTAAGGTGTCGTCAAAATAATCCTCCACCATCCTTTGGATGTTGATAGTAGGATCAGGTTGAGTTACGGCAGAGATGTCACGTTTTTTGGTCAATTCTTTTAGCCCAGACCAGATGTGTAAATGTTGTGCTGAGTCATCTGCATCAACCCTTTCTCTTGGGAAAGCTAAGTTGTGACACATAACAAGTGAGCTGTCATCTTGCTCACCAGGAGCTACTTGCATCTCTTCAGATCTGGGTCAGTTGGAAACAAAGAGAAGACATAGCTCTTAAACCTAGGATCAAGCACAGTTGCCAAAATGTAGTGATCCGATTTCAAGATTTTGAAAAACTCTTGGATCCTGGCGAAGCGAATAAAGTACTTGATCTACAAGTCCGACATACTTAGTGTAATTGCTTTCTTTAATCTCCTCCTTCAGTTTCTCAAGCTGCTTTTCCAAAAGTCTAACTAAGGGAATCACTTGGCTAAAGGTAGCTTTGTCTGAACTCACTTCACAGGTGACTACTTTGAATGGTTTCAACACCTTGCACAACACGGAAAGTATTCTCCACTGCTTGAGTAAAATAGATCCCCCCTCCTCTTCTAATGTCATGGCTTGTGGAGTAAGCGTGGGTGGTTTTTGGTTGTTACTCCATTCTCAGAAGAATCTGCAGGGTGGAATTCCAACTTGTTACCACATCTTGCTTCAGTTGGTGGTAGGGCAAATTAAATTGCTCTTGTAGCTGCTGCTATCTCCAACATGCTGTTACCGAATGCTGAAAATGTCCAGATATTTTACAAGCCATAGACAGCATCTCCTGCACGTCCCTGTCATTTTTTAAAAGCTCTGCACCACCAAGTTTATTGTGTGAGCAGCTTGCCATAAACTCGCTTCAAAAGGCGTACAATGAATGAGATACCTAGATGGTTAAGGTTCCTACCTCTACTGACTGTGGCTTTACAAACACTACAAATGGGTAGACAACTCTTGGCAGGATTTGGGTAGAAATAATTCCACACATAAGAGGTGGATTTTTTGGTCCTATGCCCTGGCATGACAATGGCCTTCTTCTTATCATGTGCAAAAAGTGCTTCCACTGGTGCAGGACTTACACAAACAACATCATCCTCATCAACATCCTCATTAGTGCCCTCGTCAGCCACACAAATATCTCCCTCATCCTGTTGCAATTCCAAAGTGGCATTCTCAATTTGTCTATCACCGGCTACACTTGGGATGCTCATCCATACATCTGCAAAAATGCTGAAAGGGGTCTTCTTTATGGGTACACTATCAGAAAGGTCAGGCTTACACATAGCGCTCGTGGATAGACTCTCCTCAGAGATTTGTGTCATTTCTGAATCTGAACATACATTTTCCTCTAATGCCTTACTGTTTTCTTCCAACTCGGCTTTTACACATAAAGGAATCTGGACACCACTTTTTGAGTCAGAATGACAAGGTCTTACTTGGTTATGACTGACCTTACAAAAAGATGCCTCAGTAACAGTTGCAGAACTAGCACTCATAGAGAAAGGCGAAGGCCTCATTCTTTCCTTGCCACTGCATGTGTAGAATGGCATGTTGGCAATTTTTTTATGCAGATAACTTTTCTTGGATTACAGGTATTTTTCTTTATCAAGGTAAAAGGTGTTTTTTTTACATTTTTGTTTCCCTGACTTAAAAACACTATGCACTTTAACATAGGCTTTAGCAGATGACGTAGAGGGATTACTATCATCATGACTGGTGCCAGCAGCTGCTTGGTGCTCCTGGTCTTCTGTGTACTGCTGTTAATTCATTTTGATAACACAGTACAATGTGACTGCAGATTTTGAAGAATACTGGCAACCCCCTTATTTTTTTTTCAGCAATGACAACTAGCAATGGAGCAATGGACCTCTCCTGTTTGTGTGTTACCTATATAGCACAGTACAATGTTACTGCAGATTTAGAACAAGACTGCCAGCCCTATTATTTCTATTTCAACAATGACAATTAGCAATGGAGCGCTCCTTTTTCTGTGTGAGCTATAACTCAGTAGAATGTTACTGGAGACTTTGAAGAACACTGCTACCCCTCCTCTTTCTTTTCTAGCTACGCCACTGCCCAACTGCAGTAGAGACTGCTACCCCTTCTGTGTCTCTCTGTGAAATGGTGCTGGATTGCCGTGGAGGGCGGTACTTTTAGAATCCAAAACTCGCGAGCTCCAACGACATAGTGATGATGTTTTGCCTCGTTTTCAATTTCGAGGGAGCGCAAAAGTACTGAGCCGGCTCGGTACTCGGATCTGCTAAGTTTCGCCCGTGCTCGGTTCTGAGCCTGAGCATCTCTAACTTAATGTTGACCCGAAGCTGTGTCGCTAAAACTCTGTGTAGCATAATTAATTCCCTGATCCACTGAGCAGGTAGGCTTTATCGCTGGCAGCAAGGCCTCGAAAAATATAATGAAAATAATAAATATTTTCCATTAAATGCAGTACTCCCTCTTTAATTATGGTCCTTGCTGCAGAGAAGGAGTTGGACAGTTGAACTTTATGAGGTCTCAAAATTATAACCAATCCGGACATTATGGGGATATGCGTTGGTCGCAATGAATGCTAAAGTTGATTTATACACAAACAATGCCCTTCTTACTGTCATCCATCCAATAACTTCACTCCCAAACTTACTTCAAGAGATACAGGGTTATGAGTTTCAGAAAAAGTCAGAATTGTGGGACTAGAGCAATGCAAACACCATAGATAAAAAAACACTTGAGAAAAGCTTCAACTGTAAGTGTCAACGCTCTGAAATTAAATACAGTTCAGGTAAATTTACAGTATCACCAACTATTCACAGCTTATTTCCTGCTACCTCTTGATGATATTAAGAAGGATTTCAATAAATGGCGGCCAGTGGCAGAACTAACATTGGTGTGGCAGGTGCCTATGGAGATAATGAGGCCCGCTGCACGGCAGATGTAGATGGTCAGTGGCACCGCCTCCCTCCTCCCCGCCTCCCTGTACCGGGCCCACAGCTCGCTAGTTCCATCTCTGATTTCACCCACTCGATATCTCCTGGCTAGGCAGAAGTGCCTCTATCAAAATTAATCTTCTCTCCCTGCTCATATACCTATTTCAAACCCTTCCAAATATATGAGCAGAGACATTGCACATGCACATCATGGAACAGCAACATTGGAGTGTCTGATCTTAAAAACCAGTACCTAGTTGCACAGAGGCTAAGCTGCGGGTAGATATGGAATCAGCTTTTCTACAAGAAATCATAAGCTCCACCTGCTTGTTGCTACTAAATCACCTCTGGCCTTTGGTGCTGCAGAATCTCCCCTCTATGCCCTCTAATGGTTTGTGCTTTGTGGGATTGAGAAATAGCTACTCATATCTACTATTCACAGCAACCTCAACATATCCTTACTGAAACAACCCACCATTCCCGCTCAGCATGAATTCTAATTCCTGTTCAGTGTGGGTACACGGATTATATTCCTTTGCAAGATAACCCTACATGGCAGCATTCCTGACTTATCAGACCTGCAAGCTAGGCCCCATAACCAAGAATTTCCATCAATCTTTGTAAATCCAATATTTGTACTGCTCTAAGAATTCCCATGGCCAAGACAGATCCCATTCTACTATAGAGGCCTTTGCCTGTTTCACTAGACAGCCAAGGGACTGGTCTCCACCACGTATAAAGTTGTCATTGCTCTGTTCCCTTTGGGAAATTCTCTTTCTAGGACAAGTGGGAACATTAGATGGTAATACCCTCTAGCATGATGAATGGGTCACTATACAATATAAATCCACCTAAAACTTTATTTTATGTGTGAACTGAAGAAAAATTAGATTAGAGTGTGTATTTAGACCCCTCCAGAATTTGTGTCTTCTCTCCATCCTCATTGGCTGAGGCCAATGATTTCAAGTGGGAACTTTTTTCCCAAACTAGTGCAAGCTCTGAATGTAAGTTTGAGATCTGATTCCCATTTTTTTCCTCCCTTACCAGTATCTCTTCCTCCCCTTCTCTTACGTTGGTTCTTCTTCAGTAAATTATTTGACAGAGCTCATTTAGTCTCTGGAAATCTTATATGTTTTACTGCTTTCTAATGTTTCTGTAAAGTTGTCACACAATGTATGACTTGTCCATGGCAAGTGTGAGTAACACAGGGCTAATCACAAGTACTCTGGCGTAACTAAACTATAGATCTGGACTCACATTGTCTGCTCTTCAAGTCCACCTCGAAAACCTAAGACCAAATTCTGCAATACACAAGATAGATATACAGACAGATTGAAAGGGTTCAGGTTATTTGGTAGATATATTGATAGATAGATAGATAGATAGATAGATAGATAGATAGATAGATATGAGATAGAGAGATATATTGGAGATAGATAGATAGAGAGATAGATAGATAGATAGATAGATAGATAGATAGATAGATAGATATGAGATAGAGAGATATATTGGAGATAGATAGATAGCTAGCTAGATATGTAGATAGATAGATAGATAGTAGATATGAGATAGATAGATAAATAGATAGATAGACATTTTTTATGCTGGTTTTCCTACTATATAATATATAGATACCTAAATATATATATATTTCTCTAATTATCTAACCTTGTCTATCACAGAGCTCTCCAATTTGAGACCTGTTAGATATTCTGTGAACTATAAAAGTTAAAATATAAGAGTTTCTATTAAAAGTGTTCACCCCTTTGGCAGTTCTTACATTTTATTACATTAAGAAATCAAAATGGATTTATGCAGGAATTCTTACAATACAACACAAGTTTTAATGTCAAATAAAATCAACTGTAAATATTTTTCTTAATAAATTACTTCTCTGACACCCTCAACGGACATTATTTTATTACATCCTTTTTTAAACAGTATTTGTCCTGATAGCATATAATTATAACATAAATGCAACCCTGTTCATGTATATAGTTGGGCAGCACATAAAATCTCCAGACAGAGCATGCTTAGTTGAGATAAATGGTACGATCAAGTGCATGTCACAGGGTACATAGATCACGCCCTTCACCTCTAACCTTGTTGCAGCTCTGTAGAGTAATTAAGAAGTGTTAAACACTGCACCTAATTCCGGCATGGGTGAAGCTGAATTGCACTGTTTAGGAGAGAGAACAGTGGTCCATCTGTATACTAGGCTTTAGAATAAAGGACCTTTTTGCAAATTACATTCTTTGAATAGCAGTTGAAGATTTGTTCCTTTGAAATGCAGCATTTCGATATAAACCGGGAACCATACAGTAAAATAACCATACAATGAAACTTGTGAAGGACCTGCGGAAAGGTTTCTAGGATATCTGGAATGAAACATTAAACAGTGTGCAGCCCAAGGCATTATTTCAAAGTTACTGCTCACATTTATGGCGCAGGAAGTAATATCGATACAGATCCGCAGCACAGAACTATTCTGATGAAAATATGATTGCTTTTACCCCCCAAACTTCAAATGCTGTGACTACAGCTACATAAACTGCTTTATGGTATCACTGCTTGTTTAATTTTCTTAGAGAAAGACAGTAAAAGGAGAATTATTGGATGATTTATTTATCAGAGCCACATTTGAAGCACACCGGCAGCTGTTCAGAAACATTAAACAGCTTTAAAACCCAAACCCCCTCCTTGTATCTGCCACTCCTATTGTGCCACAGACCTGCTGGTATGACACTCTGCTATGCCTTATAATTCCCTCTCTGCAGAGTCTTATGCACAGCTGTAAATGTGTCTCCCGACAACTTGATTTCTGAAGGGCAAGAGGTGCAAGTACGTAAGAATGAACTGAATTGTGTTCTTGTATGAAACTAGTTCTAAGAATAAAGTTTAAGTAAAAAATAAAGTGTTGTTACTATTGTTTGCAGCATGAGTTGTTCTGTGAACTATACAACTTTATTTATCACATTTTATATCGGAATCAAAAAAAGATTTATGTAGGAGTTCTTATCACTGATCAACGCAAAACACTTTTTATCGGCAAATAAAAAGCAACTATAAAGGTTTTTCTTGATTAAATGACAGTTAAAAAAAATAACAATACTTGATTACATTTGTATTCACCTTTTGGTAAGATACACCTTAATCAAAACCTGGTGCAATTAGTTGTCTTCAGATGTCACATAATTAATTAATTGACTGAACACTGTCTGCAATGAAAGTGTTTCAATTGATTTAAAAATAAATCACCCGTCTGTGAGAGGTCCACCGAGGCTAGTGAATTTCCAAATAAGAGTTTCTTCAAGAAAACATTGAGAGTAAATCAGCGAAAAAGATATTGAAAAGCACCAATCAGTGAAAGGATATAAGGATATTTCAAGATGTTTTTGAGATATGTTAAGTCCATGGTAAAGAAAATGAGAGAATGTGGTTAAAAATGGGATTGATTTTCACCCAATTGATGTCCACAAACATGTTTGGGTTCTAATTGTCAAATTTGTGATTCGCAATTGCCACTAAACCAGTTCTACTTTATTAAATTTAACAAAAAATTGTAAACAATCGAAAATTCGAGAAATTGGGCCGAACCTTCAAATTTTAGCAGCGATTTGTTAGGATTGGTTTCAGAATCAATGTGCAGGTGGTTAGAGCATCTCCGTATGCCATGTTAAGGGATTACAGTGCACAAAGACTGCTCTATGTATAATGAACTTGCTCAACAGCAATCATTTTAAATGTTGGCAAATAAGCAAAGACAATAATACACCATATTTTTATGTTTTTAAAATGTTTATGTACTAAAGTTGAATTAAAAAAAATCAATATATCTTTATGTACGGAGCTGACATACTAGTCATAATAGTCATGTGTAACTGATATGTGAATATGTGATGGTCTGTGTGGTTGTACAGTATATAGCATAAGTCTCCTTAACTTCTTTTGACACAATTCTTGGAATTATATGAATTCTTGGCTAATCTTTTTCTGCTATACTATTATTGAAACCAAGATGGAAAAGATAAACCTCTAGTTGTTATATCCATCTGATCTCGGCTGGCCTTTTCCACTAAACTACTTTTTTATGTAGACATCCAACACAGTGTCGATGTGTTTAATTTAGGAAGGAACAAGAATGCTGGCTGACTGAGACTGCAAATCTCTTCTTTATGGAGCTGTAAAATTCTGGAGCGGATTAGAAGTGATCCTGGGATAAAAATTTATGGGAACTTTTAATGGCATTAGAATAATTGTGCTCCTATGTCACCCCTCTCACTGTACCTATTTTCCAGCAGTATGGGAAGATGAGATTTCTGGGAGGACAACAATGGTCTGGAGATTTGTGGAATAATGTTCCCAACGTACATGGAGATGCTTGTCCTCCGGTATCAATCATTTATGCGTGAGTGAGTTTTTGTTATTGGGTAAAAAAAAAATGATGATTACTTTTTTTGCTTTTACTTATTTGGACACACAACACTATTATGCCTATAATACTTTTGTGGAATAGATTTTTTTTCTAAACTGGAGATATGAAATCCACCCTGCTGATTGATCAATTCGAAAGACTTCGGAGTCTTATGCTGAGCAGGTCCTCTGCTGGTGAGTTTCTGTAAGCATCTATGAGCACCAGAAGAGATACAGAGCTAGATTTACTAAACTGCGGGTTTGAAAAAGTGGAGATGTTGCCTATAGCAACCAATCAGATTCTAGCTGTCATTTATTTAGTGCATTCTACAAAATGATAGCTAGAATCTGATCTCCACTTTTTCAAACCCGCAGCTTGGTAAATATACCCCAAGGTGTCTCTAATTGGCTTCTTGTTGACTTAATTTCTAGCCAGTACTCCTGAATCCGCCCTCATCCAATTTACATATATTTACCGAATCTCCCACTGCAACATTAGAGCCTGATTCATTAAGGAAAGTTAAGCATAAGTAAGAAAATAAGGCAAAACCATGTTGCATTGAAGGGGGAGGTAAATTTAAAATGTGGTGACAGATTTATTTTGGGGTAGGTCGTGTCCTAGATCAACTTAAATTTCAGTGTACAAATGAGCTATCAAGTATTTGTGTGATACATGAAAAAACAGACAGTATTTTTCTTTATGTGCAAAATAATTAACTAATTTGCACCCCTTGCATTGCTACATGGTTTTGTCCAGAAAACTTGAGTAAGAAAACTTACTCAATTTTTTGCTCAACTTTCCTTAGTGTTCAGAGGGAAATAATTGAAAAATAAAACAAGTTAACAGACAAATATGGCAAATGGAGGAAAATATTAAGATAAATATGGAGAAAATACTGGCGCACTCCGTTTGTTGTTTTTTTCTTCCATATTTACTTCAAATGGCCACTTTGTTCAGTTGACCCCCAGGGGACATGTCCAGAGGAGGAGTCAGAGTGGCACGAGAGTGTGCCAGTTTGGTAATGAGGTTAAGCTTTGCCATGCTGTGTGTTGCTCTGCCGTCACACTTCATCCCTGCTCCAAAATCCTCATCACCTCTAAGGTGACAATGGTCATCTCTGCTCCATTTTGAGTAGATTTAGTATATGTAATAACCCTATATTATATATGGCATTGTTCTGCCCTGATAACTGGGTTCTGTGGCTGTATGTACATAGAGCCGTAAATATTTAAGAAAAATGTAATTTTATCTTTGGTACAGGACAAAAACAAAAGAAACCTACTTGTGGATAGATATGTGTTTACACCCCTATAACCTTCTTTAGAGGCCACAGAAAGCAGCCTAATCTCGTTTGTTCTAATTTTAATTTGCTGTTATATGCCTGCTTCAGTGGACCCAAAAATGAAAAAACATACATAAAAAACAGTCAGTATTTAACTTATGTGCAAAACAGAAAACTAATTTGCACCCCTTGCATTGTAACATGGTTTTGTCCAGGAGACTGAAATAAGAAGTTTCTCAAGTTGAGATCCTTAATGAATCAGGCCCTAGAATCTGATTGGTTGCTAAAGACAACATCTCCACTTTATATTGCAAATTCCTATAACCTTTAAAATGAATTAAAGGAATGGTGTAAGCAGAACAAATTTTCCAATGGAAGAAGTTGGAAATGTGCAGTGTGTTTGGGTAATGACATGCAAAGGGGACATTCATTGAACATAAAGGGCCTGATTCATCTTCAAACGTAAGTCCCTTTGTGTGCCATATATTACGTGAAATTGCTCTGCGCATGCTCAGAAATGGACCTTATGTCAATTAACACAATGGCATTTAATTCATGTCTGAACACAAATGAGGACAAATCTTGTAAGTAAGGGTTTTATAGCCATATCATTTACATCAGCTACAGGGCAGGTGTACGTGCAGACTGATAGTGATGACTGTCTCGGCATAGTTTTTGAATTAAAAACGACATGTATGCGTGCCACTAGATAGCATAGAACATGTGTATGCAAGTGAGATAAACTATACAAATGGATTGTATGTACAGTACGCATTAAGAACATCCTGATTTATGTATTTAATGTCTAAAAAAATAATTATTTTTTTATTTTTAAAAGCACATATTTAGTAATGATTACAGTGTTATGAATTAATAATTTGTTTTTCTTTTTTTTTCTTTCACATTCATTCTGATTGGACCTGATATTGCACATATGCATGTGCGCATCCTCACTCTGTTCTGTCTGTCTACATACGACATGTACTGTTTAGGCAGAAAGTACTTATACCCAGGCTTGTGTCACACTAGCCGGGAGGATTAGACCTACTGGTATTGGCGCAGCTAATCTAGGAGGCGCGGAGTCTAATGTGCCCCAGGTCTTCGTCAGGGACCCCCGCAAGGAGGTTTGGTCTTCGTGGCTGAGACACACAGGTCGTGGCCCTCCAAGATAGCCACCAGCAAGCTGAATAAAGACAGGTCGGGTAGGCCGGTTCAGAACCATGCAGGAAAACGGAACCAAGGGAGCAGGCAAAAAGCAGGGTCAGGAATGCAGGAGTCAAGCCGGGAGATCCAATATAAGTCAAAAAGAGGGTTCCAGAAGCAGAGTCAGACAATCCAGGTCACTGGCCAAAAGTACATCAGGGTGCAGAAATGAGGAATACAGAAGCTGGAGCAAAAGGTAGACCTTGATACTCTGACCCAGAATGGTGCCAGAGGATGCCTTAAATAGATGCAGGGACTCCCTCATTGGTGGCAGGGAAATCGGCTGTCAGAGTTAGCATTGCTTTCTTAACAGCCAGTTTTCGCAGTACAGATATGAGAAGCAGCTGATTGGTTCACACTGTTTTTCCTTCACCCCCGAAAAAGGTTTGAATTGGTCTCGACAATGACCATGTGATCATACAGTAAAAGGACAGACATGTTGTAGACAAGTGCTGCGAAGTAGATGGAAATGTGATGTCAGCCCCTAGCAGATGCATCCTCGCCACACTAGCCAGGGATGCCATGTAGGAAAACTCAAAGGGCGAGCTTCATGCAATAAAAACGGGTTGTACATGGCATTACAAGGGAATGTGTATCGGGCTGGAGGAGGACTGGCGCTTGTAAAGTTCTAACGATGTCCCCTGAATGGCCTGGCCATGCCCCATCCACATCCAAACATTTGGATCCCCTCCTCTAGAAATCCTGTGTTTGCCTCTGATACCAAGATGCAAATGGAAACATGGTTTCTTGAGAGCCACTTGTATTGAGTACAGGCGGACATACGCTCGAGTTCCGTGCTCATTTTGAAAATGCAACTTGCGTTCAGTTCAAAGATGAATCAGGCCCAAAATGAATTAACTAAGACGTACCCTGTTTTTGTGTTGGCAGATTTGTCATGTCACCAAATAGGTTGGCAAACACTGTCCTAAGTAAATTAGCAATCACAAGGAACTGTGGTCTTCTTTTCATCATATTAAATTTTATTTTGTAGTCCGTATGTTCTGAAAGGGTTGGGCATTGTCTTTTAATTACTGTTGTTTTCATCACCAGGACTTATGGTGGAGCAGTGTTAGACACTTGGGGGTATATTTACTAAACTGCGGGTTTGAAAAAGTGGAGATGTTGCCTATAGCAACCAATCAGATTTGGGCTGTCATTTTGTAGAATGCACTAAATTAATGAAAGCTAGAATCTGATTGGTTGCTATAGGCAACATCTCCACTTTTCCAAACCCGCAGTTTAGTAAATCTAGCCCTTGATTTGTTATCTCACTTTACTGACCTTTTTCTTGTGCACTTTTTCCTGCTTAATTTTTTGATCAGGGATTGAATTTTGTCTATAAATAATCTTCTACATTTTACTATGGGTATCTGGCTGTGCTCTTTTGCTTTTTAATTTTTTTGTTAGGGCATCTTGTCAGCTGATTTCCCTCTTCATTCCACAATATTCGTACTATTTCTGATTTCATGACACTGAAGTCAGCACTTTTTTGGTATTTCCATATTTCATCAATGGTTTTTAAGAGCGTAAGAGCAATGACTATGTTTTTCTTGTTGATCACATGCTCCTGGGCCCACTTTGACCACCGGTGGATTTTGTAAGTCGAAGGCTTTCATACAGGACACAGAAATCTGAGGTGACTTATAATATCCATAATAAGGCAAAAACATGGGGCTTTATGCGTAAATGGCAATATGCTGGGTGTAATGCACACAATTACTCTGCGCATGCCCAGAACTGGACCAGATGCCACAGAATGTAACAGCTTCCAATTCATCTTCGAGCACAAAGGGCACTTACAACGGCTTATGATTTCCGTTACCTGCTGGCACAAAACAGTTATAAAAAAAACCCCAAAAACCAGTAGCGTTTAAAACTATAACCCGGCCAAAACACATCCAAACCTGTGCTTACAGTGGGTCTGACAGACCCGCTTGCATATGTGTGCACGCCCTAATTTTAACTTACTCTTACGTTTGCCCATCCCCAAGGTAAACTGCACTACATTCAATCTGTCAGTGCTAACAACCAGGGCACTCTTAAGAACATCTTGGGTCCCCGGGCAAAGCAGTGCACCGGGGCCCCTATATATACAAGAAAAATTAAAAATGATTATATATATATATATATATATATATATGGGCCCGTCGGAGGCAGGAAAAAAAAAAACTGAAAAAAAAAAGAAAATACTTACCGTGCTGTCAGCTGGCGATCCAGCTCCCTCCCTGGTCTCCTCCTCCTCCGTTCTGCGCTCCGCAATGGATGTCAGGTGGGTGTGATGATGTCACGCCCGACATGCACTGCGAGCAGGACGGAGGAGGAAACCAGGGAGGGAGGCGGATCGCCAGCTGACAGCATGGTAAGTATTTTCTTCTTTTTTTTCAGGTTTTTTTTTTTGCTTCCTCCAACGGGCCCCCCTGGGCTGCAGGAACCCTGGGCACCTGCCCATTGTGCCCAATGGGAAAGACGGCCCTGCTAACAACAGGCCCATCAGATTTGGGGTCAATTCATTGAAAAAATGAAAAATAGCAAACAATTTAAAAGTAAAAAGGGTCTAGTGGCATGCTTGGTGAGTTTCTGCCTGGGACCCCAGCATATCTAAAACGATGTATGCCCCAAGAGCATTTTCCTGCGATGTTACACAGTTCACACTGCTTGGTCTGTGCTATTGAAATGCAGACTCAGTGGACCTGTTCAGAGAGTCCTGGGTCTTCCTTTTCAGTTTCTGCTATGAAGCTGATAGCATTACAGAAGACATAATTATTGATTTACGGCAGTCTAGCTAAATCATTATTTGGCAGAGAAAAGAAGGATAAAGAGGGGGAAGGTTATAAAAGACAAAGCAGTAAAGAAAGAATTGACAAAGATATTCCAGAGGGCGAGTGCGAGGATAATCAAAAAAAATTAGGCAGGAATTAGACTCATTAGGTCTCCTGGGTAGTGACCTATTTAGCTACAAAAATGATTGTTGATGTTAGGCTTAAGTTTACAATCTATTTTTAATTAGCAATTTTGTCATCTGTGACCAGAAATGAAGGGAATGAGGAAGGAGACGGCTCTGCGCTTTGTACAGTTTTCTGACACTGACTGCATTAAACAATTAGGGATCCATTGTTTACCTTTATATGCAGGAGTTGTATGTTGATACTCGTAGGGATAATAGTGCTATTACAAGACTACATGTGACTTTCCAACCGGTGGTACCTGATCTTTCAGTGCTCCTGTCGCCTACATACAGTGGGGAAACAAGTTTTTCTCATGAATTCATGAGAATGCAATCTATCTATTCTGGAACAAAGGATGAATACTAGATCAGCCCTTAAGATGTCTAGGTGACAGATACACTCTAAATTCAAGGCATTTTACAACAAAGAATCAAGAGGTTGAGTATACTTTAACCTCTAAAGGGGAGATGTTTTTGGGTGTGACGTGTTGTGCTTTAACTACACTAAGTGGTTTTTCTCACAAAGTGTAAGAAAATGCAGTTAGCGGACACAGTTGATCACACAGGGATCACTCTCTGATACCGGCCAATAACTAACTCTACCTGCTGTTGCTTGTGCTCCATTTCTCTTATTACTGTCCTGGACATTGTACTTGACTCTTAAAGTACCCCAGACACCATCCTGGACTTGCCCAAACACGCTCCTGCACCATCTGGAGCCTCCAGGACTCTGTACCACCTAGGAACCTCCACCACCAGACTCTCCACATCATGGCCTCAGTATCTTGCAGACCTCTAAACCATAGGGAACCCCACTATGCCTATTGCTCCCATTTGCTGCTTTTGTCCGTCCTTACCCTTCCTGTAAGTATGCCAGCTCTCATGGGCAGGGTTCTCTTCCCTATGTCTCATGTCTGTACTCTATATCTCATGCCTGTACTCTGTGTCTCATGCCTGTACTCTGTCTCATATCTGCCCACTACCCATCCTCCTCTCTGTCCCTGTTATGACTAATGATGAATCGTTTTTGAATGCCATGTGATTTGTTCTGTTAATTGCATCCATTCATTTATTATTCTGCTTAACTGAAAATATTGTTCTTATCTGTATGTATATAATTTTGTTGTGTGACACATCTAACCCCCCATGTACCGCACTGCGGACGCCTTTTTAGCACCTTTTAAATAAAATATAATAATACTAATATAATAACTATTACATCAGTAAGCTCTAGGTTATAGTGTGAACTCAATTGTCAGTAAATAACTACTGCAGGTGCTTTCTGCCCATTTAGCATTATTTCTAACAGCTTATTTTACATATCACTATAAGAATATAACTAATCAAAATAGTATCTTCATAGGTAAAACACCGATGAAGACTCTACAGCATCAATCACAGTGGGTTGCTTGGATCTTAAGGGCCCCGCATAAGGACAGTCATATTGCTGTGTGACTGGATCGCATAGCCTTCTAAACACGTTTTACACTTGCAATCGGGCTGGACTAATATGCAATGTGCCGAGCCATAACTTAAAATTCTAGCACCTGGGGCGAGAAAGTCAAATGCCGCCCCCCCTGGCCCTCAACCAAATGAACCTAAAATATTCCTTAACTGCACCCTCCTTCAGCGTTGCGCCCTGGGCGGTCGCCCCTATCGCATAGCCCTAGTTACGGCCCTGGCAATGTGTATCACGTCATGTATCACCTCATGTAACAAACCTCCAATGTCCTATAAATTGTGTAAGCCTCCAGTTCACTTTTATTACTGTGTTTGTACTGCACTATAGAATATGCTGGTGCTAGATAGATAGATAGCACCAGCATATTGGTGCTATAGTTTGTAAATATTTGCATATATTATACATATTTGGTTTTAGTCTATATAGATAGATAGATAGATGTATATATAGATATACATATATATAGATATATACATATCTATTTATCTATCTATCTATATATATATATATATATATATATATATATATATATATATATATATATAGACTAAAACCAAATATGTATAATATATGCAAATAGTTACAAACTATAGCACCAATATGCTAGTGCTATCTATTGATCTATTTATTTATCTATCTATTTATCTATCTAATTAAATGTTTAAAATAAATTGCATAGCCCAAAAAATGGCAAAATAAAAAAAAAAATACAATAGCAAAGAAACTAAAGTTACTGATGTCATGGGAAATGCTCCTGTGCTATCCACAATACATAAAGAGTTAGACAGGCACTTGACAGAACATTGACCCAATTAATTAGACATGTGAAAAACTGCAATTTAAAGTTATTTGCTGGCTGCTTTAATTCACAGACGTTGCATTGGATCTTTCCTGTTCTGGAGAGACCAGAGGCGCTCTGGTGGCAATCATCATAGGTCCCTGCTATACAGAATGTGTGGCCCCCATCATCATCATTTATTTATTTATATAGCGCCACCAATTCCGCAGCACTGGCTGTACAGGGAATGTTTTCCATTCACAAGCTATATTACAGGAAAGGGGGAGATTTGGGCACAATAATAAAGTGGAAAAGTTCAGTAACAATCCCTTATCACATAGCTTCTTGGTAAACTTTATTAATTACTTTTGTTCAGCAGGTCTAAACTGTGCGAGTTAGGCACACTAATGCATCAATTTTTCCACCAAAGTAGATAAGTTGTTTTGCATGACCCAATTAGTGCTGCAAATGTTGAAGCAGCATTTATGTAGACACTTCCAGTTTTACAGGTAGGTGCAGAGCTTTCCTCTCTGCTTAGAGCTTGGGTTAACCCGCCATCCTTTTATCTACAAAGAGGTCTGTATGTACAAATGTTACACTTTCAAGTTGGACTTTAGCAGAAAAGTGCATAACTAGGTGCAATTCAAGGAATGGAATAAAGATATTTCTGGGGGTAAATGTATCATCCGTCTGTTTTGAAAAAATAGTCAATTTTCATAGGTTTTGCATGTGGGATTTAAAACAGCAATTTTAAAATTGATGTTTTAATCCTTCTGGCAAAATTTTCAAAACTGACTGATGATACGTTTATCCCCTGATGTTTCCTCATACTCATGATTAATTTAAGACATAATTGAGACTTAACTGAGGCGGTCCTAAAGTGGAATTAGGTTGGAAGTTCATGGCATGTTTTTATGGTTTCCAGCATTTGGGGATTGTTCCAAAGAAGGATGTTGGTCTGCACCTTGATATGTTCCAGTTGGACATGTAGGCGCATTTTTAGTTCATATGGTATCCTTTGCATTTTGTTAAATACAACCATAACTCTTATTTGATCACCAACATTGTTGCAGGTTCTACAACACCGACATTAAAGACCAAACTTATCTACTAACCAATAAAAATGCAATGCCAAGTTTCACTTTCACTGTAGATTCAAAGATCTCCCAATACTACATGACAATTTCCACTTTACAAAATAAATTAAATACTTATTTTATCTGGAAGCAAAAACAGATCATTAATATTAATGCCATACTACCAGTTTAATTATTCATTTTACTTGAAATGTATAAATTGTTACAATATAGGGTTTATTTTAACATAAAACATTCTGGCATCTTTGCTCCCTCACTCACCCACCTGCCACCTGCAAACTAAAGACTTGTGATTTCAACTGAGTGAAGAACTTGAATTTATTTTATACCCAAAGATTATGCTACTTTCTGCCTACAAAGCTATTATTTCCTGGCTATATATGGATTTATTGGTGTGGAATAGATAAGAGACTGACACACCATGTTCTTAAATGTAGCCAGATGGGCAGCACATGGCTTGTTTGTATTAACAAATGTCTGACATGTTATTTCCTGGTAAGCTATTCCCTTCCACTGCATAAACAGGAAGCTGAAAGCCACTGGAGTATCATAAAAGAGTTAAATGGGGTTAAAACAGGGAGTTTATCTTAATTAGCTTGTTTTAAACCTTTCATCAACTGGTTGTTCTCCCCAGACTCTGCTAGACTCCTGGACAACATCCCAGCAGGAGATAATCCCACATGGGTCTATTTCAGGGGCGGATCTAGACTTTATGTTTAGGGGGGGCGATTTTGCATAATCACGCCCCTCCTTTGCTCTGATTGGCTGGCCTGCGTTAACCCCGCCTTCCGCCCGCAATTTGCCCCGCCCCCTCCCGTTGTGGTCGCCGGCTGGGACCACTCTGATTGGCTGGCCCACATTTAGCCACGCCCCCCGCTCGCTCTTAACCCCGCCCTCCCGTTTTAATCGGCGGCTGGGACCTAGCTTTTTGCTGCTAGGGGGGGCGAATGCCCCGATCGCCACCCCCTGGATCCGCCACTGGTCTATTTATCCTTCCCATACATTTGCAACCACTAGGTATCTCCCAGCAAATCCTAACCTCTCAACCTCAGAACTACCTTATAGGGTGGAATTTTCCCAGTGGAAATTTTGGATTAGTTAAAAGAGACCCGCTAGGGAAAATCTGGTTTGTTCAGGGATCATTGAGTTAGGTGTTGGATTTTTGTCTCTTACCATCTCCATCATTGTTTCAGACTACAATTCTGAACTTTAAATGCATCTGCAACTGGACATCCTGCACCAGCGAGCCTTCATTCCAATGAGAGCTGCTTGGGAGTGTGTCCTTCTAGTGTACCTACAGGCGCATAGCGAATACTGGAATATTTACTCTGGGATTCTGTGGGAAATTTGCTTGGTGACACTCTGGGAGTTGTTTTAGCTATTGCAATTACTTTTTGCTTTTGTTTATTGTTGCGTTTTCACCTTCTGTAATTAAGATACTGTAATAAAGATACTGCTGTATCTTCCATCTTTCCTTGCCTAATAAACCCTATGGTGCCAGGATTACCTAGTGAGCTCTAACTCTAACACCCTGGTATCCTCACAGAGAACAAAATCTATCTGCATAAGACTCAAGACCTGCACTAAAACATACGGCATAGCAAAGATTTATGCCATGCGTTAATATTACACATGCCCACAACTTACTATTCCAGCTAGCTTTAACTACCAAAATGATTGACATTGGCAATGCATCAAGGTTATTAAGCTCCTATCTGTAAATGAAAGAAGACAATTAAGAATATTTAGGTCCACAGATGTTTGAGCTTCTCAGTAGCTTTGAAACATATTACTAGACATTGCAGCTCCAAGGTCAAAATGTATCTGAAATATAAACAAGGCAGTCACTGTTACAGTAACATGGTAGACAAAGTTAGAGGTATGATTACTGGAAACAGAGGGGGTCATTTACCACCATGTGAAAGTGTAAAGTTGTAGTGAAAACGTTGTTTTGCGACATCACCTTTCCCAAAATGCTCCCATTGTTATGGAGAGCATCATGGATCTGTGGGTAAAGATGGTGGTCTCACTGGTGCAGGGGCGGATCTAGAAAATGGTTGTACCCCGGGCGATTTATGCCCCGCCCCCTTTCTGGCTTCTGAGGCTGCCGGCAGCTGCACACTATTTGTAAGTCCGCTCGGCAGTGACAGGCAGGGACAATGTGTTGACGGCTGCTCTGATTGTGTTTTAAACTAGAGATGGTCACTGACCCCGTGTTTTGGTTTTGTATTCAGTTTTGGATCTGGATTACCTTCGTGTTTTGGTTTTGGTTTTGGTTTTGCAAAACCCTTGCGTGTTTTGGTTTTGGTTTTGGTTGGTTTTGTTTTGCTATTTTCGAAAAAAATACAATTTTTTTGGTCTAAAATAACCTAATTTAGTGCTCCACCAGTTTCTAAGATAAGTGAGGTAATTCTAAAGCTAATAAATTATGGAAAAAAAGTTTAATCCCTGGTAGGCCGTCCTTAATTCGAACACTTGTCTGCAAATTATACAGACAAACCTGGTTGTCTACCTCCTCCATCTTTGATTATTGGCAATGTAGCCATCATCTTTGGGTGTATATTACACCTTACACTTGTAGTTGAATATTAAAAAAAGCAGCCTGCACAGACTGTGGAACTAGAAAGTAAAATTAAATGGACCACGGTAGTTTGGTGGCTATCTATGCCCCCCCCCCCGCCCTCCACTTGTAGTTGAATATAAAAAAAGCAGCCTGCACGGACTGTGGAACTAGAAATTTGAATATTATTATTATTATTATTATTATTAATTTTTATTTATAGGGCGCCACAAAGTATCCGTAGCGCCATACAAGGACAAACAATGGCACAGTACAAGGTGAAACAGCCCTGTCCCCCGGTACGAGTCCAATTTTTATATGTTTGATGTGTTTTAAAGTATTAAAAGGTAATGCGCTAGATCGCTCCCTTTGATTTTTCTTTTGAGTGTGGATGAGCAATCAGGAGACTAAGGAGTCCAATAGAAGAACAGCACTCATCAGATTTCTACATGCGTGATGTCATTTGAATTATAGTAAGCATACATCCAAAAGGGGTGCCGGAAAAATAAGGAGACACGGGTGTTTTATTGTGTGACCACTCTTTGTGATAAACGGGACTGGAAAATTCATGTTTTCACTTTAAATGTCAGTGGCACCAATTTGTATCAAACTTACTACACCATTAGAAGCTTTTTATTATAGGTCATCCTTGTTTTACATTTCCGGTAAGACCGTCCACAAGATCCCTGTAATGCATAAGAAGTGAGCGCCACAAAAAGTATGTAATTTTTTTTTTATATGAGCTTGTTCTAATGGAGGGGAGCGGCGCGGGAGAAGTCTTGGATACGTGCGTGAGAGGAGGTAATCAGGGAGGAAGAGAGGCGACGATCATTGGACGATCGCAGAGGGCGGGAGGGAGTGTGAATAGAGATAAGGTTAGAGATGTAGGGAGCAGTGTAGTTGGCGAGGGCCTTGTAAGTGAGAGTGAATATACAAAGAAATGGACAAAGGCAGTTTGGTATCTGTCTGCATCAGACCCCCCCCCCATCCACTTGTAGTAAAATAGAAAAAAAAGCAGCCTGCATAGACTGTAGAACTAGAAATTCGAATATACAAATAAATGGACAAAGGCAGTTTGGTATCTGTCTGCATCAGATCCCCTCTCCACTAGGAGTAAAATAGAAAACTATTCAGCCGCTATATATAATCTAGAATATAAATAGAAATTGAGAGAGGCAATTTGGTATCTGTCTGCATCATAATCATCAACATCCTCATTAGTGCCCTCGTCACCTCCACAAATCTCCCCCTCATCCTCTTCTATTTCCAAAGTGGCATCCTCAATTTGTGTATCAGCGGCTACACTCGGGCTGTTCAGGTACACATCAGCAGTACTGCTGAAAGGGCCCTTCTTTATGGGTACACTAACAGAATGCTCACGATTAGACATACCACTGTTGGATGGACTCTCCACAGGGATTGGTGTCATTTGTGAATCAGAGCAAACATTATCCTCTAATGCCTTACTGTTATCTTGCAGCTCGGCTTTGACGCGTAACAGTAGTTGTGCACCAATTGTAGGCTCGGTAACTTTTTGGTATCTGCCACTAATAGCCAAAGGTGAAGGCCTCATTCTCTCTTTGCCACTGCGTGTGTAGAATGGCATGTTGGCAATTTTTTTTTTATCGGCACTTAACTTTTGCTCAGTAACACTTCTTTTTCGCTTCAACACAGTAAAAAAAATTTTTGTTTTTGTTTTTTGGACTGATTTTGAAACACTCTGTAGTTTGACATCGCCTTTCCCACATGACGTACTGGGAATACTAACATCAGGACTGGTGACAGAACTTGGTTGCTCATTCTGCTCATATGTGGACTGCTTTGAATCCATTCTCAGCCCAAAGCACTTGTAGTGCTAAAAATTAGTTGGCAAGATACTGCTAACAGATAGTAATTTTGACAGCCAGAAATATTTATGCAAAATTAGGGGGGACACCCCAAAAGCACTGGGGAGTGCTAAAAATTAGTTGGTAGATACTGCTGACAGAAAGTAATTTTGACAGCCAGAAATATTTATGCACAATTAGGGGGGACACCCCCAAAAGCACTGGTGAGTGCTAAAAATTAGTTGGTAGATACTGCTGACAGATAGTAGTTTTGACAGCCAGAAATATTTATGCACAATTAGGGGGGACACCCCAAAAGCACTGGAGAGTGCTAAAAATTAGTTGGTAGATACTGCTGACAGATAGTAATTTTGACAGCCAGAAATATTTATGCACAATTAGGAGGGACACCCCAAAAGCACTGGGTAGTGCTAAAAATTAGTTGGTAGATACTGCTGACAGATAGTAATTTTGACAGCCAGAAATATTTATGCACAATTAGGGGGAACACCCCAAAAGCACTGGGGAGTGCTAAAAATTAGTTGGTAGATACTGCTGACAGATAGTAGTTTTGACAGGCAGAAATATTTATGCACAATTAGGGGGGACACCCCAAAAGCACTGGGGAGTGCTAAA
The DNA here is from genome assembly GCF_038048845.1 of Mixophyes fleayi. NCBI lineage: Eukaryota > Metazoa > Chordata > Amphibia > Anura > Limnodynastidae > Mixophyes > Mixophyes fleayi. Next base: position 59,108,685 of record NC_134404.1, on the reverse strand, counting down.
AATTATTTGGTAGATACTGCTGACAGATAGTAATTTTGACAGCCAGAAATATTTCTGCACAATTAGGAGGGACACCCCAAAAGCACTGGGTAATGCTAAAAATTAGTTGGTAGATACTGCTGACAGATAGTAATTTTGACAGCCAGAAATATTTATGCACAATTAGGGGGAACACCCCAAAAGCACTGGGGAGTGCTAAAAATTAGTTGGTAGATACTGCTGACAGATAGTAGTTTTGACAGGCAGAAATATTTATGCACAATTAGGGGGGACACCCCAAAAGCACTGGGGAGTGCTAAAAATTATTTGGTAGATACTGCTGACAGATAGTAATTTTGACAGCCAGAAATATTTCTGCACAATTAGGAGGGACACCCCAAAAGCACTGGGTAATGCTAAAAATTAGTTGGTAGATACTGCTGACAGATAGTAATTTTGACAGCCAGAAATATTTATGCACAATTAGGGGGAACACCCCAAAAGCACTGGGGAGTGCTAAAAATTAGTTGGTAGATACTGCTGACAGATAGTAGTTTTGACAGGCAGAAATATTTATGCACAATTAGGGGGGACACCCCAAAAGCACTGGGGAGTGCTAAAAATTATTTGGTAGATACTGCTGACAGATAGTAATTTTGACAGCCAGAAATATTTCTGCACAATTAGGAGGGACACCCCAAAAGCACTGGGTAATGCTAAAAATTAGTTGGTAGATACTGCTGACAGATAGTAATTTTGACAGCCAGAAATATTTATGCACAATTAGGGGGGACACCCCAAAAGCACTGGGGAGTGCCAAATATTGAAAAGAAAAAAACTCTCTATCCTCCTCTCTTCTCTAGTGTTTTTTGTTACAACAATTGGAAAAAGAATATTGGATTCTCTGTCCCTGCTCTAATCAGCCTGTGACTACACCATGCTCTCTCCCTCTGTCAAATGGCGATGGATTGCTGTGGAGGCATGTATTTATAATCTTGAAGTATCGCGAGAACCGAGCCCCGAGATCCGACGACGTCACAATGACGTTCGGCCTCGATTTGGATTCGGAGCGGGCGGGAGAGTACCGAGCTACTCAGCTCGGTAATCGGATACCCAAAGTTCGGGTGGGTTCGGTTCTCGGGGAACCAGACCCACCCATCTCTATTTTGAACACAATAGGAGCAGCCGGGCAGCACACTGTCCCTGCCTGTCACTGCCGAGCGGACCTGCACATAGTGTGCAGCCATCAGCAGCAAGCCCCCGATTGCCCCAATCGCCCTGCCCTGGATCCGCCACTGCACTGGTGCAACAGTTGTATCATCTGATGGGAGGAGTTGAACGGCTTGTGGCATCCTGCGGAGCATGGATGAGGTGCACAAGTGCTCTTAGACTTGAGATTTCATTTTGTGGGACGAGATTATTTAAACTAGATAAAGGCGTAGGTATGGCAAATTTATACTGGTGTTCTCAGCCTTGTTAGAGGGTGTATAGCCTTTTTCTCTCTGCAAAAGGACTTGATTTTTCAATAAATCTTAAGTTCTCTTAAGTTGCTGATATTGGCATCTGTTCATATACATTTAATGGGATACATTTTGCACCTTTCAATTGCACTTCAGGCATTATAATAAAAACCTTCAAGCACACAGTGGTACATGGAATGAAGACCCAAAGTCTTCACACTCTCATAATTTATAAAGAAGGTTTACGCTTACAGTTACCTACTCTCAATGAATATAAAGGACTATTATATTAGGGTGATAATATCCAGGATCCCGAAAGAACAAGCAATTCTCCCACAATGTATATGCGTGCAAGTGGGCAGGAACATGATGAAGAGATTAGAACCATCATACATTTTACCCAGCTCACTTGATGATGCAATTGATGTCATCAATCCATATCTACCTCTTCTCCACATCTCACAGAAGATCGGTATGCCAGTATGATGAGACTAAACAGAGTAGTGCTTGAATCATTCCTATGTGTATTAGTATACCCTCAGCAGGCCCTTATTGTACATCGCTTATGTCCGTCCGCCCCCTTCCCATCCCCATTCTGCCCCTTAAGTCTTGGCAGTTATAAGTGTAATTTGTGTTCAGACATGAATTTCATGTAATTACGTCTATTGGGATAAGGTCCGTTTCTGAGTATGCGCAGAGCTACTTCACAGAAGTTATGGCATACAAACGAACTTATGTTGGATCATCAATCAGACCCAATATGTTGAATCAATATATTTTGCAGACGGGGAGCCGACAGAACACCCAGAGGGAGGCGAAGATCTTTAGGAGAGGTCTAGATAGTACTGATTTAAAGTATAACATGACTACAAAAAGTGATCAGTTTAGGGCACGGCCACAAAAGGTAGAGAACATTGTTAAAATATGCTAAAATCACATAATTTTTGCTCTTTTTTTGTCCCTACGTTATTATTAACCTTAATAACACTAATTTCCAATCATTCCCAGTCAATTTTGAACACCTCACAATTCACAATACTATTTTCATCCACTTTCGACCAAAGACTGCAGCAAGCTGGCTGGATACTAAGCGACAGAGCAATGGCACAAACACACAGCAGTTCATAGCACATCTAGGTAACATTGCCACAAAGTAGTGGCTGAAAAGAAAAGTGGTTCAAGATTGAGTTGTCCTTGGGCCCTCCCACCCACCCTTATCTAAGTTATTGCCTTATGTAAGATATTGAAATGTACAGTTTAACAAACCAAGCAATCCAACGACAAGGAGTGCCACTTTTGTAGCTGAAGGGCTTGATTTGTTTGGGCCCCTCAGAAAACAAGCTACCAATAACTTAGCTGCCTTAAGCCCAACAGTGCTGTCAATGAACTCTACAGTGGCAAGATGTTGTTGTCATCATCCTCACCCTCATCTGTGTACATCATCCTCACACAATACTAAATCATCCCCGGTGGAATGCACCATTACAGAAGTCTCTGTACGTTGATGTAATTGCCGGAAAAGCCTTCCTCGTGAATATTGTACTTCATTTTGATGAACATCATCATTTACACATTTTTAGGAAGTAGCCTCCTACACCAATCAATGACAAGGTTCCCTGCTGTGCTGAAAACTTTCTGAATACACACTGGATGGTGGGCAGCTTAGGTATTGGAAAGATTGTTTGTACATGGGTCTCCAAATTGGGGGGTTGGACTACTTCTCTCCCCACAGTGCACATTCACAGTTCTACCAAATGTCCCATCACTCACATTCACATCTTTTGAAGTACATGTTGTTAGGATTTTTAACCCATTCTCTATGCGTGTTGCTGTCATCTATCACCCCCCTGGTCCACACCAACAATTTCTTGAACACTTCTCTGCATGGCTCCCTCACTTCTTATCTACTGATATCCCCACCATCATCATGGGTGATTTCAACATCCCTATTTCTAATCCACGTTCCAATGCTACTTGCGAGGAGGGTTCTCTTACCTCTCTGTCTGTATGTATTACCCAGTATTGTTTTATCAATGTTTGTTCCCAATTGTAAAGCACTACGGAATTTGCTGGCGCTATATAAATAAATGTAGATGATGATGATGATGATGCCTTTTTTTCCTCCCAGTATGTAAAGGGACTGTCTGACATATACATTTGTACGCTGTCATTAAAATTATCCTCTACCATTCTTTGGATGTTGATAGTAGGATCAGGTGGAGTTACAGCAGTGGTGTCACAAATTTTGGTCAATTCTTTAAGAGTAGACCAGACCAGATGTCAAAATGTTGTGCTCAGTCATCTGCATCATCAAGTTGCCTGAGAAACTGAAGGAGAGGACACCACCGTGTCACGTACCACTTGAGCTGTCATCTTGTTCACCAGGAGCTCCTTGCATCTCTTGAGATCTGGGTCAGTTGAAAAAAAAGAGAAGACATAGCTCTTAAACTGAGGATCAAGCACAGTTGCCAAAATGTAGTGATCTAATCTCAAGATCTTGATAACTTTTGGATCCTGGCGAAGCGAATAAAGTACTTGATCTACAAGTGTGACATATTTAGCATAATTCCTTTGTTACAGCTCCCTCTTCAGTTTCTCAAGCTGCTTTTCCAAAATTCTAATTAAGGGAATCACTTGGCTCAAGCTAGCAGTGTCTGCACTCACTTAACAGGTGACTACTTGGAATGGTTTCAGCACGTTTCACAACACGGAAAGTATTCTCCACTGCGCTGGACTAAAATACATTCCCCCTCCTTTCCCGATGTCATGGCTTGTGGAGTAAGCGTGGATGGCTTTTCGCTGTTCCTCCATACTCAGAAGCATATAAAGGATGGAATTCCACCTTGTTACCACGTCTTGCTTCAGTTGGTGGCAGGGCAAATTAAATTGTTCTTGTAGCTGCTGCAATCTCCTACAGGCTGTTGCAGAATGCCAGAAATGTCCCGAAATTTTACATGCCACAGACAGCATCTCCTACACATCCCTGTCATTTTTCAAAAAGCTTTGCCCCACCTAGTTGATTGTGTAAGCAAAACAGGGAATGCAATGGAATACACCTAGCTGTAATGCTCTCACATTATTGGTGGCATTATCAGAAATGACAAATGTTGAGGAGAATCCAAGTGGAATAAGCCATGTAGCAATGACATCCCTTAGCAGCAGCATGGGGACTAGCGCTAAGGAATTCTTCTGAGGAATCCTGGAGAGTAGAGGAGTCATGTAGCCTTAGCAACTTGGATGCAGGAACGGGTGTAGTACAAGTTATCGGTGCTGTAGACACCGACACGGTTTACTTCTCATAATTATTATGATAATGAACAGAGAGACATAAAACAAATAACTATTTACAAGTAAAAAGACACAGAGGAAATCCGATGAGAGGACATCGCGCCACTTCCAAATTACATCAGTTGAGTGCGGGAACACACGGACTATGGTAATATTAATTTTATTCCTAACCCTAACGCCTAACCCTAACCCCTAACCCTAAGCCTAACCCCTAACCCTAACCCTAAGCCTAACCCTAACCCATAACGTAAAGGTATTACTTACCTGGGTCCGTGCGTTGCCGCTTTAAAAATCGAAATTTCCATGTCGTGCATGTAACTGACGTAATTTGGAAGTGTTGCGATGTCCTCTCATCGGATTTCCTCTGTTTCTTTTTACTGGTAAGCAATTATTTTTTTATGTCGCTCTGTTCATTATCGGAATAATTATGTAGGAATAAACAGTGTCGTTGTTTACAGCACTGATAACTCGATTACCACCTGCAGGAACTCTCTGCAAATGGCATAACATGGATGAGGTTACTAGATGGTTTAGGTTCCTACCTCTACTGACTGTGGCTTTACAATGCTACAAATGGCTAGACAACTGTTGTCAGAATTTGGGTAAAAATAATTCCACATATAAGAGGTGGATTTTTTGGTCTTATGCCCAGGCATGACAATGGCCTTTTTCTTATCACTGGCAAGAACTGCTTCCACTGGTGCAGGACTTACACAAACAACATCATCGTCATCAACATCCTCATTAGTGCCGTTGTCAGCTACACAAATATCCCCCTCATCCTGTTGCAATTCCAAAGTGGCATTTGTGTATCACTGGCTACACTTGGGCTGCTCATCCACACATCTGCAGAAATGCTGAAAGGAGGCTTCTTTATGAGTACAGTATCAGAAAGGTCAGGTTTAAACATAGCATTTGTGGATAGACTCTCCTTAGGGATTTGTGCCATTTCTGAATATGAACATACAGTTTCTTCTAATGCCTTACTGTTTTTTTCCAGCTCGGCTTTTACACTTAAAAGTATTTGGGCACCACTTTTTGAGTCTGAATGACAAGGTCTTGCATAGTCGTGACTGACCTTACAAGAAGATGCCTCAGTGACAGTTGCTTTCCACTGCATGTGTAAAATGGCATGTTGGTAAATTTATGTTTTTTTGCAGTTATCTTTGTCTTGATTGCAGGTGTTTTTTTTTTTTACCAAGGTAAAAGGTTTTTTTTACATTTTTTGTTTTCTTGACTTAAAACCACTATGCACTTGAACATAGCCTTTAGCAGATGACATAGAGGGATTACTATCAACATGACTGGTTTGGACTGATGTGAATCGATGGCACTAAGCAATGTGACTGGAGACTGGAGAGTGACAAGAACAATGTGACTAGAGACTGGAGAGTAACAAGAACTCTGTTACCCCTGTTTCTGTGTGACCAATGGTACAGAGCAATGTCACTGGAGACTTATTAAAACACTACCACCCCTCATGTTTCTATATTAGCAATGGTACAGAGCAATGTGACTGGAGAGTGACAAGGACACTGCCACCCCTCCTCTTTCTGTATGTGCAATGACACAGAGCAATGTCACTAGAGACTTATAAAAACACTACCACCCCTCCTGTTTCTGTATGAGCAATGGCACAGTACAATGTCACTGGAGACTGATAAGAAGAACACTGCCACCCCTCCTCTTTCTGTTTTAGCTATGATGCTGACAAACTACACTGGAGACTGCCAATCACGCGTCGCTGCTACTCCTTCTGTGTCTGTCTCTGAAATGAGGCCGGATCTCCATGGAGGGCGGTACTTATAGAATCCAAAACCCGCGAGATCCGATGATGCAACAATAATGTTTTGCCTAATTTTCATTTCCAAGTCTGCGCGACAGTACCGAGCCAGCTTGGCTTGGTACTAGGATCTGCAATCTTCAGGTTCCTTCTGATCCGTCGTGAACTTCATGAGATCGAAGCATCATATCTTTTGAATGCACTTAATCAGCTACTGCCCACATTTCAGTGCAGGAGCCAGAGCCAATGAGGTTGTTAGGAACCCCTCCAGCCAGCACAACACAACCCGGAGTCTACTCTGCCAGTCAGGTGTTCACTGGAGCCCCTGATGGTGGGGACAGACTGGGCTGCAGACTTACAGAGGGTCGTGAAGTGTGTACCGGCTGGGGAGAACCCAGGCAAGAAGAGTCAGGTCCACGCAGAGGTCAAAGGCCGGCAGCGAGTAGCAGTATCGATGAACAAGCTGAGGTCAGAGGTCACAGGCAAGGTAGCGGAACGGGTAAACAAGCCAAGGATCAGGGTCACAGGAAACACGAGCGAAGTCCAATACAAAGCCAAGGGTCATACACGGGAAGTCAAATATAGATATCAGGATACAGGAACTGGAACAAGCAGGTCAGCAGACTGGAACACAGGAGCTATAACCGGCAATGAGGCAGCAGACCTCATTGCCTTAAATACCCAGCTGAACCAATCATAGGTTGAACACACTCCTGCAGGTTAATAAAGCAGTCCCTAACAGAGCCAATCAGGGCTTGCCCCTGGCCTGCACAGTTGCAGGCTAATGCCTGTAATTAATAAACAGGTAGAGGAAGAAAGGATAGAGAGAAAATGTGTATTCGAAGGCACTCCGCGATATCAAGAATTAGCGATAGCGATACCTAGTGCAGTGGTATTTTCTTTTGCAATAATGCCTGTAATTGCCTCCTATAATCTGCCCATATTAATTAGCCCAAAGGCTGTAGAACGCTGCGCCCGGCCTCCTCCTATTGCCGGGACGCAGCTCTGAAGCGTCTACTGGTTGCCCCGGCAACGGCCGGGTTATGGCCGGAAATGACATCCCGGTCATCATGGCGACGGCCGGGACGCGGGTGAGTGAGTCGCGGCGGCTGGGCACCGCCGTGGCTCGTAACAGTACCCCCCCCCCTTGAGGAGGGGTCGAGGGACCCCGACATCCCGGTTTTCTAGGGAATTTTTTGAAGAACTCCTTCAGTTTCTTTGGGGCATGGAGTTGTCTCCGCGGAACCCAAGATCGCTCTTCCAATCTGCGATTCCTCCATTGTACAAGGAAATGCACCTGTCCTTGAACTTTTTTAGAATCCAGGACCTTTTGAATCACAAATTTTTGTGGTCCACTGGAACCTCTCCCAGGCACACTTGAAGACTGGGCTTGACCAGGAAATAGTACCGGTTTCAACAGAGAACAGTGAAATGTGTTGGGAATTCTCAACGAGGCCGGAATTTTGAACCTAAATGCGACGGGGTTCACCTGTTTGATGATAGGAAACGGCCCGATGAACTTAGGGCCCAACTTCTTGCAAGGCTGTCTGAGCCTGATATTTTTTGTAGACAGCCACACCTTCTGGCCAACCTTAAGGGAGCAGGTGGTACGATGTCGGTCCGAATTTTTTTTTGCCACAAGTGAGGCTTGTCTCAATGATGAGTGAACTTTCTTCCAGATAACTCTGAGATCTCTTGCAGTGGAGCGGATCTCCTGGATACCAACGGACTGTAGTGAATACATGGAGTTAGATCTGGGGTGAAAACCATAATTGCAGAAGAACGGAGAGATTTTAGTAGCTGAGTGACAGGAATTATTACAGGCAAATTCCACCCAGGGTAACAAGGAAGACCAATTATCGTGGAACTCCGATGTGTAGCATCACAGAAACTTTTCTAGGGACTGTTTAACCCTTTCAGTTTGCCCATTTGACTGAGGGTGGTAGGCGGATGATAAACTGACCTTGATTCCGAGAAGGGTACAGAAGGATCTATAGAATTGTGCTTTAAACTGAGAACCCCGATCAGAGACGATGTCAGTAGGGAGTTCATGGAGCCTGAAAATATGTTGACTGAATAAGAGAGCCAAATCCTGAGCAGAAGGCAGTTTGGTTAACGGAATGAAGTGTGACATTTTGCTGAACCGGTCTACCACGACCCAAATCGTGTTGTGTCCTGCAGAAGGTGGTAAATCCACTACAAAGTCCATAGACAGATGAGTCCATGGTTTCGCAGGAGGGGCCAAAAGGAACTAATTGGCCTACTGGACGGATCCTAGGAACTTTGTTTCTAGCACAAATCTCACATGAGAGGACATGCCTCTTGACGTCGGCAGACATGGATGGCCACCAGACCGTGCGGGAAAGGATTTCTAGCGTCTTGTAAATTCCAGGGTGCCCAGCAGCCCTACTGCAATGTGCTTCCGCAAGAACCGCCTTTCTTAAGTGGACTGAAACAAAAAGTCGTTGCTCCGGAGTAGCATCCGGGGCTAATTTCTGGAATCTCTGCAGTGTGACACTCAGATCTTGGGTTAACCCAGCATGGATTATGGAAGGAGGAATAATAGACTCTGGGTTAGTAACTTGAACATGGTGTGCCATGAATTTCCTGGACAGGGCATCTGCCCGGACATTCTTGGAACCTGGTCTGTAGGTGATTAGGAAATTGAACCGGGTAAAAAATAATGCCCAGCGGGCCTGTCTAGGGTTTAAACGCTTGGCTGACTGTATATATTGCAAGTTCTTGTGGTCGGTAATGACAGAGATCTGATGCGAAGCACCCTCCAACCAATGCCGTCACTCCTCGAAGGCCCACTTGATTGCCAATAGTTCTCTATTACCGACGTCGTAGTTGGCTTCTGCTGAAGAGAACTGACGGGAGAAATAGGCACATGGGTGTAGACGATTAGTATGAGGATCCTTCTGTGATAGAATGGCGCCGGCCCCGACGTCCGAGGCATCGACCTCTAGAACAAATGCTTTAGCTGGATCTGGATGTTTAAGGACCTCAGCTGTGTCGAAGTCAGTAAATTGGATAAAGTCATTTCAATTAAAGTCTAGCAAACTTGGTTGTCTTTGTTTGAAAAGATGCGTACGGTATGCATCGACGTACAAGGGCACGCTACGGCGTGAAAGGGCGTACGCATCCACTACACGGGGCAGCAACAGTAATCGGTCTTTTACCATACATTCGCACAAACACGCATACTTATAAAATAGTACACATTAATGGTAATTGCAACACATAGTCAGTTATGTCGAAATATAGTAGTATTTATATGTTATATCAGAGTTACATGCATATTAGTGAAATACACGGAATGGGTTAAAGGAATAACATCATGAGTGGTATCATAATGAACCTTATTACATATCCTACTGTTTGGTTCACTCTGCGAGGGAATCGCAGAGTGCATACGCAAGTTATGAATGATAGGGAATTATGAACTACTTAAGACTAAGGAATCCGGGCGGGAAGAGCAGAGCATACCCCCTGCAGAGATGACCCCCTCCTTTGGATTCCTTAGGATGAACCAGCCAATGATTGACGACCCCTTGGACATTCCTGAGACCCGGACCAATAGATGCAAGCTATACCATCTTCATTGTATTACTGTATTTGATTGTGTATATAAGCAGCAGCTTGTGATCCAGAGTGCAGACATCTTGTCCCCAGACTTCAGGATTGAATGACTGCACTGGATCCAGAGCGCCTGCGATAAGTAACGGCTGTATTTACTATTACTTCGCTTGAGCATATTTTTCCACTTATTGCGAATAAATCTTTGTGCTTTGGAAACACAAATCGAGGTTCGACAATCATTATTGGTTAGCGACGATACGCACATAACAATTGGGGGCTCGTGAGCTTTGGAGGTTTCGTTGCCGATGATACGCAAGACCAACGGATTTCGGTTCCTCAACAAAGGGTGGAGACGCATCATAAACGGGTAAGAACGCATGGTGTTCAAAACCTGAATTTTACTCTGTGTTGCGAAACCGAATGTCCGTTTTGTATTATCTAGGGCACGCTAACTAGAACCTAGGGACAAAAGAGAAAACTGTTTCTTTTTTCTGTCATTGTGCGTTTTAACTGTATTGCATTGTTTAGCGTATGTGTACTTCCTGCTGTGCGTACGCGAACTTCCGGTAAACTTGCCACGTGGCTTAACAATCGTTTTGATAGTTATTATACATGCATAGTATAATTACTTGTGAAAGCCTCTGAGACATTATTACTATTGTTGGGAACTTTTGATTTTCTGCGCAGAAAAGGTGTATAGCGTGTGATGTTGTAACGTAGATACACTGTTTTATTGTTGAGGTGCTCAGTTGCTGTCTGACGAGGCGGATTGCCCAACTGAAGGACGGTATACAGGGCAGGTATACCGAATGCGAAAACTGGGTTTTCGCAAAGCGCTACCAATAGATCGCAAAGTTTGCTAATAATTAGTATTGGTAGGCAGTGAGATCCGGTCGCACCGTTAGTGCGAATTGGTGAAGCAGCTAGGAGGAATTATACTGGAAAGGCAGGTTGATTGTATCGACTTTGCGCTCCCAGCGATAATAAACTCAGCAGATTTTTGTGGTTGAGCCAGGGTATCGAGGAGCTGATAGTCCTTGGGGCCCACAGTGATATTTCTGTATTAGGGACCCTCGCCAGGGGCGAGAAAAGCGAGTGAGCGCGGCTAAAGGAAATACGTTCACCGAGCATTATAGATCTCTAGCGGTGAGTATAGCAACAGAGTTGAAATTATTAGGTGGAAAGAACAGAGCATTGCGGTGTGTCTGTATTTCACATTTGGCCGGAAGGAACAGAGCATTGCGGTGTGTCTGTGTTCCGGGTAGAAGGTATATTGTTCAACATGGGTGCTAAGCATACGCTAGAGATGGTCAGTGTACTGCCTAAGGAAGGCCCTATTGGTTCAGCGAGGTTTCTTATGTGTAAGAAATATGGTGCATATGCAACTGTGTATTGTGACACGTGGGTCGGGATGACCAAAGCTTGTGATAGGCCTTTCCCAACAATAGGGAGTTTTAATGCAGAGGTACTAAATACTGTAAAAGATAAAATATTCTTGATCAAGTCAACGAAAAAGAGAAATAGACATAATGATTGTTTAAAATTGTGGCAAATGGAAGGTAACACGTGGCAGAGCAGCGAATGCAAACCGGAAATAGGCGTGGCGAAAAGCGCGCGCGAGGCGGATGTAACCATTGAGAAGCGTGGCGAACTCAGCGCAAGCGCGCCCCCGCCACCTTATGTGGTGGGAGGGGTAAGTACAGCCGTTGTTAAAACTGAAAATAGAAAAATTACTAAGTTGTACCCTGTTTTAAATCAGTTTCAATCAAGTGTATCTGAAAATGAAGATGAACCCACTGTGATTTCGGCCATTGCCCATGCTGTTAATGTACTAGAGGCTCAGCGCAAGTATGAGAAAATGGCTGAGATAGGTGAGAGTAGCGTGATCACTAGGAGTGAAAGTGTTCTAAATCTAGGGCCTGTAAATCCTGTAGCGTCCCCTGAAGTTAGTGTACCAGAGGGTGTGTTCCCGGTCCGCACAATATCAGTTCCCAATGGGAAACCGGATAAGGATGGTGTAGTTCCTTTAAGAAATGTTACAATGCATTGTCCCTGGACTAGATCAGAATTACGTTCCATTATGACTGAATTCCCAGATCCTAGAAAAGAGTTAGCTAAATGTCAGAAATTTGTTAAAGACTTAGGAAATGCTCACGAACCAACCAGTAAGGATTGGCGGGTAGTGTTGAGGGCGTGTCTTCCTCCCAATACTAACATACAAAAATTTATTGGAGATTGTTTGTTGGAGAAAGATGACACCCTGACTGATGAGATTAACCAACGGAATATAGAACAAATTGTCAAACACTTAGCCATCTGTTTTCCAGTAGTAGTAAATTGGAGTAAGATTTTCACCATTAAACAAAAGGATAGTGAAACTGCCTCAGATTACTTTGCTAGAGCTATAACAGCGATTGCACGATTCACTGGGATATCCAACATAAGTGAGGATCCACATCACAGAGAGGTAGCTGTAGGGGTACTGATGGATGGCCTTAGAGAAAATTTAAAGACGAGAGTACAAACCACATTACCTAATTGGAGAGGCGTCACGGTAGACTCTCTTAGGGAGTCTGCTGTGGAGCATGACAAGAACCTTTTTAGAAAAAGGGAAGAGAAAAGTGATAGGTTAATGACGGTAAGTATACAGGCTCTAGAAGGGGTGCATACACGACCACCAGCATACAACCCATATAACAGGAAACCTAAAGTGATCAGGTGTTTCAACTGTAACGAGGAAGGACATTACGCTAGAGAGTGTAAAAAGGAAAGACTCAATACACAGAAAGGTGGGTCACATAGATATCCTCCAAGGAGGGATTCACATAGACTAGAAGACTCATATCTACCCGCGCATATTACGGCAGCAAATGCTGCGTGGGAAATCAATAGTCAGCGCTAGGGGTCAGGTCATACCTGTAGTCTACAGCCAGTGAGGTTAACTGAGAGTCAGAGTGAAGAACCAACAATGATAGTTGACATAGCTGGTAGGAAACAAACTTTTCTTGTAGATACAGGGGCGGCCCGATCTGTGATAACCTCTCCTTTCAACCTACAGGTGACCAGTAAAACTATTCCAGCTATGGGGGTAACGGGAAAAGTGTTACATTATCCTCTAACTAAACCCGCCGAAGTTACTATCGGGCCTCTGCATACTAAGCATTCATTTCTCTTGGCTGCAGCGGCTCCTACTAACTTGCTAGGGAGAGACTTGTTATGTAAAATGGGATGTGTCATATACTGTACTTCTGATGGTGTGTTCTTAGATATGCCGGAGAAGGTCGCACATGAGGTACAGGATATATTGGACACCCCTCAAAGGTTAATGTTACACTCTACTGTTATAGAACAAAGTCCATCTCAAGTAAAGGGGATGTTGCTGGGAATACCAGGTTCCCTATGGACCAGAGATGGACAGGACACTGGACTGATGGCAAACGTAGCCCCTGTCATGGTCAATCTAAAAAGTGGTAGGATAGCTCCAAAAATCCCACAGTATCCATTAAAACCGGAGGTGGAACTAGGGGTATATCCTGTTATTGAGAGGCTGTTACAACAAGGGATTTTAATTCGTACAGCCAGTACAGCAAATAGTCCCATTTTCCCTGTGAAGAAGAGTGGGGGGAGGGGCTATAGATTAGTCCAGGACTTAAGGGGAATTAACAAAGTTGTTGAGAGCCAATTCCCCGTAGTGCCCAATCCAGCTGTCATCCTCATGCAGATTCCACCGTCTGCCAGTCATTTTACTGTCATTGATCTATGTTCTGCTTTCTTTTCAGTCCCTCTTCACCCTGACTGCCAATACCTTTTTGCATTCTCCTACAGGGGAGTGCAATACACATGGACCAGACTACCCCAGGGGTTCATTGACAGCCCCAGTATTTTCTCCCAAGCCTTACATGACTGTTTGCAATCCTTTCAACCCCACAATGGGTCTGTTCTAATTCAATATGTGGACGATTTGTTGTTGTGCTCTGACTCTTTTATGTCATGTTTGCATGATACTAAATTGTTGTTGCTTCATCTTTCACAAACAGGGCACAAGGTGGCAAAGGATAAATTACAGCCATGTCAGACTAAGGTCAAATACTTAGGACACTGCCTCACTAAGGGGCTAAGACACCTGACAACCGACAGAATTGAGGCCATACAACACATGACCCTGCCGCAGAGCCAGAAGCAGATTCGTACTTTCTTGGGGATGTGTGGATACTGTAGGTCCTGGATCCCAGGTTTTTCTATTCTAGCATTACCATTGCAGGAGCTAGTCTCTTCCTCAAAACCAGAGCGTGTTGTACACACAGAAGAGTCAGAGCAAGCGTTCTTTAACCTTAAAGATAGTCTGACAAGAGCACCTGCATTGGGAATACCTGATTATGAAAAGCCTTTTGAGCTATTTTGTATAGAAGCTGATGGCTGTGCAGCAGGTGTCCTCGCACAGAAACATGGTGACGCTAGCAGACCGGTAGCATACTACAGTGCACAATTAGACAATGTGGCAAGGTCACTCCCAACATGTCTCAGAAGTGTAGCAGCAACGGCCCTTTTAGTAAGTAAGAGCGAAGATGTAGTATTAGGTCATAATTCAACCATCTATACACCCCATGCTGTATCAGCTCTGTTAAATTCAGCCCAAACCAGACATGTTTCTTCAGCTAGGTTCACAAAATGGGAACTAGCCCTGATGGCACCCTCAAACATCACCATCAAACGATGTAACACCTTAAATCCAGCTACATACCTTCCGTATGTGTCTCAAGAGACACAAAGGGTGGGAGGTGAGGAGACCCTGGTTGATGATGAGTTAGGCAAGAATACTGACACGCATGACTGTATGGAACACCTGAATCAGACCTTTACTGCAAGGCCCGACATACGTGACACCCCCTTAGAAAAAGTAGATTTTACGTTTTATACAGACGGAAGTTGCCATAGACAGACAGAGACAGGAGAGCTATGTACTGGTTACGCTGTTGTAGACGATCAGGATGTGGTAGAAGCTGAACCCCTTGGTCCACCTCACTCAGCCCAGGTGGCGGAACTAGTAGCACTAAGGAGAGCTTGTGAATTGGCAGAGGGTAAATCAGCCAATATATATACTGACTCTAGGTACGCCTTCGGGGTAGTGCACGATTTTGGGGCCCTTTGGCGTCTTAGAAACTTTACGACAGCAGCAGGTACACCAGTGGCACACTCACAACACATAAAAGGACTTCTGACAGCGATACAGTTACCCAGAACAGTAGCCGTCATAAAGTGCAAAGCCCATACCTTTGAAGAAGACCCAGTGTCATTGGGCAACAACAGGGCAGACGAAGCTGCTAAATGGGCAGCAGGGCAACCTATGATTGTATCGACCGAGACTATGATGGTTTTTCAGACATTAGACACGCAGAAATTAATTGAAATGCAAGATTTGTGTTCCCTGCAGGAGAAGGCGGTCTGGAAGGCGAAGGGATGTGGTCAAGAGTCCTCAGGACTCTGGAGGGATGGACAAGGTAAGCCTGTAGCTCCCCGAACATACTATCCAAGCCTGGCTGAAGCAGCACACGGCCTGACTCACCTGGGTAAAGAAGGTATGTGCAAACTGGTGAGAGCATACTGGTGTGCTCCCGGATTTTCCTCTCAAGCTGGTAAGAAAGCAATGTCATGTCTTACTTGTTTGAGGAAAAATGTTGGGAAAACTATTCCAACTGAGCCATCCCACATCCCTCCTACAGACGGACCTTTTCAGGTAATACAAATTGACTATATCCAACTACCACCGTGCAGGAATCTAAAGTATGTGTTAGTGTGTATTGATGTGTTTTCCGGTTGGGTAGAAGCATATCCGGCAGCCACTAATACTGCTGTGTTCACTGCAAAGAAAATTGTACAAGACTTTGTGTGTAGGTTCGGTATCCCTAGAATCATTGAAAGTGATAGGGGTACCCATTTTACTGGTGATGTCTTCCAAAATATGTGTAAACTCATGGGAATCAGTAGCAGACTTCACACCCCTTACCGACCACAAGCCAGTGGTATGGTGGAGAGAGCAAATGGTACTATAAAGAACAAACTAGGTAAGATAATGGCTGAAACTGGGTTGGCATGGCCTGAGGCTTTACCGTTGGTCCTCCACAGCATTCGAACCACTCCTAGACCTCCTCTTAATCTGTCCCCCTTTGAGATACTGTTCGGACGACAACCTCATTTGATCGTGAGTCCACAAGACGACTTAAAGTGTAATAATGAAGTGACTGTACAATATCTTATAAGAATGAGTAGACAGCTGAAACAACAACAACAAAAACTAAAAATGCTGTCACCTGGTATGCCAGAGACGAACTGTCATGATGTTGAACCTGGAGACTATGTTATGATCTGCAATTTCTTACGTTCAGGTTGTTTACCAGACCGTTGGGAAGGCCCGTACCAAGTGCTGCTGACCAGTACTACATCACTGAAGGTTGCAGAGAGAGACACTTGGGTCCATTCCACCCACTGCAGGAGAGTCCATAATCCGGAGAAAGTGCAAGACAAGACTCAGACCGACGACATAGAGCTGTCACTTGTGAGCCTGTTCCGGGAGACCTAAAGCCTGCAGTTGAGACACCTGAACCAGAGACGTTGCCTCAGAACTATCTTTCCAGCGATGGAGTGGCGGTTTTTGTTTTTCTTTTGTTCCAGGATTTTCCTTGTTTTTACTTTTTCTAGGACATTCTATTTTTGTGAAGGAGGATGGAGGACGGAGGAGAGTTCTGGGAGTGATACGGATGAAATAGAGGCCGAAGAAAAGTTAATAGGATATCCTGAGCAGCCCATTATCAAACTTGGTCCAGGGGTTATGAAAAGGTCTGCTAGCTCAGGAACTCGGAGGCAGTGTGAGGGGCTATTGTCTGATGAGTATTGTATCTGCAAGTTCTGCAACTCCCTAGTTGACGAGAGATGCATCCAACGATGCCAGTCCCCCAGTACTCTGAATATAGGCGGGCATCCTTTGGAGGATTATCACTCCCTGGTGGGTAAGGTGCTAAACCAAACTGAGTGTTGGGTGTGCTCTCACGTGCCTCAAGGGCAGCATAACATAGGACTAGTGCCATTCCCTCTAAACATATCCGAAGTACTCGAATTAAGGGGTGGGAGGCCCATAGAAGGGAGGTACAATAACACTAGGTCCCCTAGTCTGACGCTTCGACAATACTCCATAGGCAGATCTTTGCTGTGCCTAAACATATCTCATGCAAAGCGCCTGGAGAATTGGGAGGCTGACCTATCAGATCAGACAATGGCTCGCCACACTCATTTTAGAGAGAGACTCACAAGGTCAATACTAGGCAGGAATGCTGATGGAAGTCACAAGTTAGGGCGTATAACCAAACATAAGAAGGTATCTATTGGAAAAGTCTCTACAGATAAATGTGAAAATATCATTAATGCCGACACGTGTCTAGAGCAGATGGAGACACTAGGCATGGGTAGTTTTATCAAAACTCTGTGTGATATAATTCATGGGCATACTGTTCCTTATGTTCTCCCTGATGATGTGTATTTTGTTTGTGGAAGGAAAGCTTATTCCTGGGTGACTCCGAGTTCCAAGGGCTTGTGTTTCATAGCTAAACTGGTTCCTGAAATCATGACTATTACTCATGAAGAAATGGTAGATATTCACAAGACTACATCACCACCATACATACACACACAGTATGAAAACCGTGGCAAGAGAAATATGATTCCTGGTGAGGAACCCATAGCTACAAAATTGATTAGTGAAACTGCTGGTTTCCAAGTTACGGTTGCTCTAGATCTCACCAGGACCGCTCGGGGAACATTAAACTTTAAATATATCCAAGACCTAGCTAAATTAATAGATAATATCACCGAGATGTATGATGACACTTTCAGGTATACTGGAAGGGAGCTACAAGCGTACAAGAAGGAGTTGGTGCAACATAGACTGGTACTAAATTATCTCACCTCTATTACTGGTGGGTACTGTGTGACACTGGTCACCCAGTTCGGTGTCAAATGTTGCACGTACATTACAAATAATACGGAAGACCCTAAAGAGGTTATAGACCGGAAGATGGATGAAATTTTGCAGCTGAAATGGGAATTTCGAAAGAGCCATAATTCTTTGTTATATGAGGTCGGGGAAAAGGTGGCGGGTTGGTTCTCATGGTTGAACCCAGCAAAATGGTTCTCCGGTCTGGGGGAGTGGGTACAGGAAATGATTGCGAGTGTAGGTAAGCTCCTTCTCCTTATACTGGGTGTCATCTTAGCAATTGGTTTAGTTGTCAAATGTGTTCCTACTGTGTTGAAGTGTGGAAAACGGTCTCATAAGAGTAACACTGAGAAAGAGACTGAAAGGGTGGTACCAGATACCGAGATCATGGTCTGTGGAGAAGTATTGTACAATCCTGAACTTGAAACGGTGATTGGGTGATAGTTTATTACACTATCAAAGGGTGGAACTGTCGAAGTCAGTAAATTGGATAAAGTCATTTCAATTAAAGTCTAGCAAACTTGGTTGTCTTTGTTTGAAAAGATGCGTACGGTACGCATCAACGTACAAGGGCACGCTACGGCGTGAAAGGGCGTACGCATCCACTACACGGGGCAGCAACAGTAATCGGTCTTTTACCATACATTCGCACAAACACGCATACTTATAAAATAGTACACATTAATGGTAATTGCAACACATAGTCAGTTATGTCGAAATATAGTAGTATTTATATGTTATATCAGAGTTACATGCATATTAGTGAAATACACGGAATGGGTTAAAGGAATAACATCATGAGTGGTATCATAATGAACCTTATTACATATCCTACTGTTTGGTTCACTCTGCGAGGGAATCGCAGAGTGCATACGCAAGTTATGAATGATAGGGAATTATGAACTACTTAAGACTAAGGAATCCGGGCGGGAAGAGCAGAGCATACCCCCTGCAGAGATGACCCCCTCCTTTGGATTCCTTAGGATGAACCAGCCAATGATTGACGACCCCTTGGACATTCCTAAGACCTGGACCAATAGATGCAAGCTATACCATCTTCATTGTATTACTGTATTTGATTGTGTATATAAGCAGCAGCTTGTGATCCAGAGTGCAGACATCTTGTCCCCAGACTTCAGGATTGAATGACTGCATTGGATCCAGAGCGCCTGCGATAAGTAACGGCTGTATTTACTATTACTTCGCTTGAGCATATTTTTCCACTTATTGCGAATAAATCTTTGTGCTTTGGAAACACAAATCGAGGTTCGACAATCATTATTGGTTAGCGACGATACGCACATAACAGCTGAGATAAAGGCCTTTTTCAGACTTTTGAATGAGGCTACTGCTTGAGACGACCAATTAGTTGGGTCCATTCCTTTACGGGTCAAAGCGACAATGAGAGCCACAATGTCAGCGAAGTTGTGAATGAACCTTCGATAATAATTGGAGAAGCCCAGAAACCTCTGTACCGCCTTTAGATTGTTGGGTTGTACCCAATCCACAATAGCCTGGACCTTTGTTGAATCCATAGAAAATCCCTCAGAAGAGATTACGTAACCTAAAAATGATACCTTCTGCACCTCAAACTCACACTTTTCCAGCTTGGCGTAGAGATGGTTTTCTCGCAATTTTTGTAAGACTTGTTTGACGTGAGTCTGATGTGCGAGTAAAGATTTGAAATAGATGAGGATATCATCTAAATAGACGACCACAAAACCACCCAGGAAGTCTCGGAGGACCTCGTTGATCAAGTCCTGGAACACTGCAGGCGCATTGCTGAGGCCAAACGGCATGACCAGATACTCGTAGTGGCCAGAGTGCGTATTGAAAGCCGTCTTCCACTCATCTCCTTCTTTGATACGGATGAGATTATACGCTCCACGAAGGTCGATTTTAGTGAAGACAGTAGCCCCTCTTAGCTGATCAAACAATACTGAGATGAGCGGAAGGGGATAGGTGTTCTTGACTGTGATATGATTCAATCCCCTGTAGTCAATACAAGGTCTTAACCCTCCGTCCTTTTTTGATACAAAGAAGCATCCTGCTCCTACGGGAGATTTAGATGGCCTGATGAAGCCTTTCTTCAGGTTTTCGTCGATATATTCCTGCATGGATTTTGTTTCTGGAGCAGAAAGGGAATACAAACGCCCCTTAGGTAACTTGGAACCAGGAATAAGTTCGATGACACAGTCAAAGTCACGATGTGGCGGTAAGGTATCAGCAACCTTCTGGGAAAACACGTCCCAGAATTCATGATACTGTGAGGGAAGCTGCTCCGGAATAGGCTGAATCATACGCAGAGACAGTGATAAACAAGACTGTGTACAATAAGTACTCCACTTGACAATCTCTCCTTTTACCCAGTCTATGACAGGGTTATGACAGGAAAGCCATGGGTGGCCCAAGATCATCGGAACCGACGAACAATCGATCAGGAAGAAGGTGATTGACTCAGAATGGAGAGCCCCGATCTTCAACTGTAGTGGCGGGGTCTCCCAGGAAATCTTGCCACCAGGCAACGGACCTCCGTCTAAGCCACAGACAATAATGGCAGAGTTGAGTTTTACCATCGGAATTCCGGCAGAGCGGGCAAACCCAATATCAAGGAAGTTGCCTGCAGCTCCGCTATCAATGAAGGCCGACAGGTCCACAGAGCGAGCCCGGAAGGTGAGCTGTGCAGGGATTAATACAGCATTTTTCGGGGAGATAATTTGCAGACCTAGGTGAACTTTCCCCTCATTCCCTAGGCATGGTCTTTTCCCGACTTATTTGGGCAAGAACGGGAGAAGTGGCCTTTTATGCCACAGTAGAGACATAGACCTTGCGAACGTCTCCTGTCTCTCTCCTCAGAAGAGAGACGATATGCTCCTAATTGCATAGGCTCCTCACCATCCTGGGAAACAGGAACGAAGGCGGATGGAGGTGATGATGTTTCCTTTTCAGTTTTCCGCTCCTTATATCTCCTGTCAATTTTAATGGAGAGGTGCATCAGATCCTCCAGAGAGCTAGGAGACGGGTATTGCACCAAAGAATCTTTAATCTGTTCAGATAGGCCGAGACGGAACTGACTTCGCAAGGCAGGGTCGTTCCATCCACTATCAGGTGACCATCTACGGAATTCAGCGCAGTATTCTTCTGCCGACCGTCGGCCTTGTTTCAAGGACCGTAGATGAGCTTCCGCGGAGGCCACTCGATCCGGGTCATCATACAGTAGACCCAATGCCTCGAAGAAGGAGTCTACAGACTGCATGGCCGGACTGGTCTGCGGCAAAGAAAACGCCCAGGACTGAGGGTCACCCTGTAGAAGGGAAATAATAATCCCAACTTTTTACTGCTCTGAACCGGAGGAGCGGGGTCTCATCCGAAAATAGAGCTTGCAGCTCTCCCTGAAGTTCCGAAACAGGGTTCTATTTCTGGAGAACCGATCTGGTAAGTTCATTTTGGGTTCACAGATGGGACCTGGAGTAGGTTGTGAAGCTTTTGTGGCTTCTTCTTGAACAGACATACGCTCAGCCAATCCCTGCATCATCTGATACAAGGACTCAACGTGGCCTGCTAGGGTTTGTGCCGGAGACGGTGTGGATCCACTTGCATCCATTCTAACCTCGTCTCCGTGAGTGGGCCGGTTATAATGGTAGGAACCCCTCCAGCCAGCACAACACAACCCGGAGTCTACTCTGCCAGTCAGGTGTTCACTGGAACCCCTGATGGTGGGGACAGACTGGGCTGCAGACTGACAGAGGGTCGTGAAGTGTGTACCGGCTGGGGAGAACCCAGGCAAGAAGAGTCAGGTCCACGCAGAGGTCAAAGGCCGGCAGCGAGTAGCAGTATCGATGAACAAGCTGAGGTCAGAGGTCACAGGCAAGGTAGCGGAACGGGTAAACAAGCCAAGGATCAGGGTCACAGGAAACACGAGCAAAGTCCAATACAAAGCCAAGGGTCATACACGGGAAGTCAAATATAGATATCAGGATACAGGAACTGGAACAAGCAGGTTAGCAGACTGGAACACAGGAGCTATAACCGGCAATGAGGCAGCAGATCTCATTGCCTTAAATACCCAGCTGAACCAATCACAGGTTGAACACACTCCTGCAGGTTAATAAAGCAGTCCCTAACAGAGCCAATCAGGGCTTGCCCCTGGCCTGCAGTTGCAGGCTAATGCCTGTAATTGCCTCCTATAATCTGCCCATATTAATTAGCCCACAGGCTGTAGAACACTGCGCCCGGCCTCCTCCTATTGCCGGGATGCAGCTCTGAAGCGTCTACTGGTTGCCCCGGCAACGGCCGGGTTATGGCCGGAAATAACGTCCCGGTCGTCATGGCGACGGCCGGGACGAGGGTGAGTGAGTCGCGGCGGCTGGGCACCGCCCCGGCTCGTAACAGAGGTAATAAAAGCGGGCGTTAAAGAAGGTAAATAACAATCACATACAACGAAAATGTCATGTTGGGTACCTTTTGTCTATATGTGAGTAAACAACATCTATATTTCATGACAGTTTGCAGGGACCATTACGACAGTATACCTGAACAAACCCAAGAGAGACATCAGCACAAAGTGATTTCAAGCAGTGGTAGATATAAATGTAGTGTTCCGTTATTAGTGAAACTTAACTACATTTCTGTTCTTCACATAGATATTATCGTCATTACAGATGAAAGATTGGAAGGAGAAAAGGAGGGGGTCAAACATCAAAGGTTACAGGCTTCCGTTGATGCAACTGGTGTAGTTTATTTTATTGACTTTTTTGACTGGGTGACTAAAGTAATAGATCAAGGGGGGGGGGGTGCAGTAGATGTAGCTTGTCTAGCCTTTAGTAAGGCTTTTGACACTGTCCCACATCGCAGGCTCTTAAATAAACTCGAAAGCTTGGGATTGGATTCCAAAATGGTTGAATTAAAAAGATCTTGTTTGCAGGATAGAAAACAGAGAGTTGTAGCAGATGGAGAGCATTCACAGGAGGGAAAGTTTACCAGGGCAGGACCCCAGGCTTCCGTACTAGGACCAGAGCTTTTTAATATCTTTATTGGTAACATTGCAAATGGCACCTTTTTGCAGATGACACAGATATGCAACAGGGTAGACACACCAGGAGGGGTAAAACAAATTATTGATGATCTAGGCAGGCTAGAGGAATGGTCAAGAGTGTGGCAACTACAGTTTAATGCCAAAAATGCAAAATCAATCACTTGGGTCTAAAAAACCCAAAGGCTAAATATAGGAATAACGGCACTATAATGGAAACTACTGAGGAGGAAAGGGATCTAGGAGTCATTAGTACAAGTGACTTAAAGGCAGGTAAGCAATGAACAAAGCAATAAGAAAGGCAAGTCAGATGCTTGGTTACATAGGGAGAGGAATCAGTAGCAGAAAGAAAGAAGTAATAATACCACTGTATATGTCATTGGTACGGCCTCATCTAGAATACTGTGTCCAGTTCTGGAGGCCATGTATCCAGAAGGATATAAATACATTAGAGATTGTACAAAAAAGGACAACTAAAATGGTGCATGGCCTACAGCACAAAACTTACCCTGAAAAAATAAAAGATCTTAATATGTATAGTTTGGAGCATAGAAGGAAAAGGGGGGACATGATAGAAACTTTCAAATATATCAAGGATTTTAACAAGGTACAGGAGGGAAACATTCTTCAAAGGAAGAGAGGTATTAGAACATGAGAACACGAGGACATGTACTGACACTGGGGGGAAGTCGGTTAGGAGGAAAGTTGAGGAAAATTTACTTCACAGAAAGGGTAGTGAATAACTGGAATAGCCTCCCATCAGGGGTGGTAGAGGCTAATACAGTAGAGCAATATAAACATGCTTGGGATATCCTTAAAAAGGACTAAGGATCAAAAAGGTTTGAGGTTACCATAGGTTAAGAAATGGGCAGACTAGATGGACCAAGCGGTTCTTATCTACCTTTAAATTCTATGTTTCTATGCAGTCGAAAAGATGACAAACCTACAAGAATTTCTCAGTGCAGTGAGTTTAAACATGTGATTCTTTTTTCGCTAAACTAGAACATTTTTTTCGGATTTATGTCAATTGTATGAGGAAACACTGCTGGTAGGCTCTATCAAGCTCAAATGTTAAATTGTTAAATCAATCTTATTTTGGTTTAGTTGATTTATAGACTTCTCTGTTTGAAAAGTGTATAGGACTTTGTTAAGCGCCTCACAACATCAATTATTGCTATACATACTATAGAATATAGCTTAAGAGTAGAAAAGTATAATGTGTTTGTATATATCTGCATGATAATTGCATAGGTCTGTTTCAAGCTTAACTCTTACTATGCAATATAAATCTGCAAACACACTTGTAACAAACCACACTAACAACACATACACATAAAAATATTAGTGAAACAATCTAACATTGGCTAAAACAGCCTAACAAGCTTTAAGTGGCCACAGTTACCACCCGGTCTGCCCAATATTACACCACGTGTTGCACCAAAAATGAGCCTATTGGTATGTGTGTGCGGTCACCATCTATCCACATTTACAGGAGCTATTAGAGATTAATTTGCTTGGCCCATGCACTGAAAGGCCCGATCAAGTCCAGTTTAGCCAGCAGGATTCGCCCATGTCTTACCAACTTTAGATTCAATCATGGTTGCCAACCATCAGTAAAAATGTAGAGAAATGTCCATCTGTTAGAAAGATGTCAGTAAAAACGTTTTATCTCCCAAACAATGCTACACTGCATACATAAGAACCAACTAATGATTTCTGAGACACTGTTGGTGTTTAGTCCTTTTTCTAATCTTCCTTGAAGTTCCTTCCCCTCTGGATGATGCTACTATTTTAATCTTTGGAGATATTACGACAACAGTGTGTCAGTAAAATGCTGCCAATCAGTGCATTCTTTACAAAAGTACATACAATAACTGATATGATATAGTAATATACTGTACATATAGGGCCTGATTCATCAACCTGTAATTGTTTTAAAATGTACAGAATTCGGGCACATACATGGCCAAATTCAGCAAAGAGCAATAAGAAAATACGTACATTGATAATTCGGGTGTAGGTCTGCCCAGCACTACTACACAAGACACTGCAAGATACTTACAATACCTATGTGGAATATAAATTTGCATAAGAACACACAGAAAAAAAAACAATTAATGTCGCCTGTTCATAATATAGGCCTTAGTGATAAAAGAGTTTAAAAAAAGAGTTTTTTAATATATCTTATTTTCCATTAAATATATTTATTAGGATGTCATTAATGTCTACTGAACATAAAATAATTTTTTACAGTCGTTGCAAACACATCTTATAGCATGCATACGCTACTGTCGTCACAAGTAATCAGGACTTAGACTAGCCCTGTAGCTGGAGCAAAAGATACGGCAGAAAATCAAGTAACTTTGAGATGCCCAGAGCTTGAATCAGACGTGGCTGCGTGCGCTCGAGTTTCGGACACCTTACTGTACATTGACTGTGGGTGAACGCCCCTTCCCTGTCCCGTTCCCACCCTGAATTTGCAAGCTGTAGTAAGCGTCCTTTGTGTACGAAGATGAATTTAACGCTGCTGTGTTTAGTTGCCTATGGTCCGGTTCTGGGCATGTGCAGATCAAATTTGTGGATTATGCGCACAAAATCTGTATTTACGTTCCTTGATGAATCAGGCCCATAAACTGCATACTGTTGATGCCTCTTCTTCATTGCACCAACCCCTCCTACCCATCTAGGACTTAACACTCAAATCCATAATCAAATAATGACCCAGACAAACATTTACATTTTGGCAATCAAATCATAGTTTATTGAATTAAAGAAGAAATGCAAAATTGTGAGTCAACTAACAACTAATAGCAAAACCAAACAGTGTATGGCTAACATACACTAACCACTTGTCCCAGGACATAGTCCTTTAGGACTGGCAGGTGCTAAATCTGACGTCATAGTGACTACACCCTTTCTGGGCTCACAATGACGTGCCCACACAAAGCAGGTCAAGGACTTTCCCCCACAATGGACCAGGGTGCTTCAAAGGTGGTAGAGACTTGCGGCCAATCAGCGATAGCATTGTATGAATTAGTTGCTGACTGCAAAAGCTTTCCTGCCAATTGTGCCTCACTTGTGAGAAGGAGGACAATGTTATCACAAGCAGTAAATGCAGAAGGGAGGGAGGGAGCAAAAAAGAGGCCCAGCAACCACTGGGGGAGAATATATGGGCCTAACCAAAGCTCCTCCCCTGTGGATATTATTGGCTGGGAGATGTCAGCAGACTCAGCCCTGAATGGGTAAGTGAATGACTCATGCATAAACATATGAGTTTAAGTGTGTTCGGCTTATGGCCTCTCTTGTTATAGTATATAATGTGTTTCTCAATAACAGGTATAATTGTGAGGTGAGCTATTTTGCTAACATTTCTGGTTGATATAATTATAATCTCTGTGAAATTTTGTACACTTTTTTTTTTTTTGGTGGACTACATTGCGTGAAATGGAAATGTTTTTTGTTTTATTCTACTCTTATTCCAAGAGCTCTGTAATTATTGTCAGGGACACAATCTTTACATGCTTCATGGTTTGTATATTTGTATTCGATTGAAGATTCAAAGCTACAGGCTAAAACCATTTCTTTGCAGATCAGAAGCAGCCAGTGGTAAATACTGTATACTGTACAGTTAATCAATGTCTTCAATGACATGTTTGTGCATATGATATGGTAAACCTCTCATGCAGATGTCTGTAATATTTTATATGCACAGATGGAGCCTGTATATGAAGTTTAGTGTACTGTTTTGTCTTGTCTTAAAGAGTTCAAATTGCTTAAAATTACCTAATTGTGATGACTACATGCAATATAGTAAAAATCTTCCACCGCATATCCTACTTGACTCTTAGAAATTCAGAATTCAGCACAGTAGCTAAAATTTCAATGCAAAGTAGAGTTAAGAAACCACTTTAAGCAATTTAGCTAAAGGAGGGTATACGTAAGTTAAATTGCTTTTTTTTCTCTAATTCCCCCTCCCCGTCTACCCGCTAAACAGAAAATCCTTGGAAACTTAAAACTCTTTTAATCAGCTCGAAACCATTCGTGAAGCTTTTCAGCTATAAGGCAACATGCATTGCCTCTGATAAATGTCTATCACTCATTTGCATATG
Organism: Mixophyes fleayi; assembly: GCF_038048845.1. Taxonomy (NCBI): domain Eukaryota; kingdom Metazoa; phylum Chordata; class Amphibia; order Anura; family Limnodynastidae; genus Mixophyes; species Mixophyes fleayi. The sequence goes on along the minus strand of NC_134404.1, from coordinate 59,081,468 downwards.
CTAACAGCTGCACTTTAATCAGTGTTCTAATCCCTAACGATATTAATGAATTTTTTTTTATGGTGCTTTTCCCCCTCCTCTGTCTCTTTCTGTCTCTCCCTCTCTCTCTTTCTTGGTATCATGTTTGCTAATTCATAGCTGATCGGTAGAGAGTCTATACCGCTTTTTATGAAGGATATAATAGGCTAGTCCTGTTATCCTGCTCGAACAAATAATTAACACTACAAAGGGGACACGTTCTGCTGAAAAGAGAGAGTAGGAAGGCTTGTACATGCCTCTCACTTCTTTACTGCTCTCTTACTTGATTGTTCTTCTATCCTCCTTTGCTTTGTGTAAGTCCTTTTCTACTGACAAGAGAAAAGATTTTCAATGAAATGTAGCTATGTCACAACCAAAGCTATTGCTACATTCCGGTAGATGACAAACAGAACAGCCTGCTTGAGTGGTTTGTATATATATATATATATATATATATATATACCAACATTATCTATACATTATCTATACATTATATATATATATATATATATATATAAATATATATTCAGTGTATATTATGACGAATGACTGTTGAACTAGTAGATAACAACTCATTGTCTACTCATCTCAGAGTCCTCTGCTTACCTGGCCATCCTGGTCTGTACGCTCAGCATATCTAACTAGCCAATTGCTGGGAGATATCATTTTGCAGATGCTGTAGCGCCCTCTAGCCAGGAAAAAAAATCCATGGGCCTTTGAATGCCTTCAGTCCTGTCATCATATTGAAAACTTTTATTAATATATCTGTGATCATGTTACATAGTGACATACTTTCTTGCTTCAAACCAGGTAATTTACAATAAGAGCTAATATGACCTAATAAGTTAAAGGACAATTTATCCTAAAATAAAGGATATATAGACAGATACACACAGACAGATAAATATCAATTTATTTATTTTTTTGCTATTCTGCCTGACAGATGGACAGACAGACACATAGATACTATAGATCAGTAGATATGTATAGCATAATTTCACATTAGTGTTTCGAAAAGTAAAATGTGAGTCTGGATACTATGTGCTACGGCACCATTTATTCACAGTTATCTGTGAAACACTTAATAAACACTTCATAAATGTCCATTACGCTTTAGATTTTGTTGGCATGCAAAGGACATAGTTTACTAAAGCTATACATTTATTTTATAGTCATCATAGGCTCCAATGTACTAAATAGGCCCATACCTATTAAATTCAGTTCCACGTGTTGGCAAATCATAGTGTAGACTCTCTATATCACTGTGGAATATGGAACCTTGACCATAGCTTTCTCAGCAAGCACAATACAATATAAACACTCCTGCAAGGACCATTGTAAACAAGTTAGAATGTCTGCAAAAAGTACAAGGAACCCCCCCAATACTTATCACAATACCCTCTTTCTTATGTGTATATTAGATATAATTAAACCATATTACTTCAATATTAAATTTTTAAGATTACTGTAACATTAGGGCATTCACACCACTTTCTTATACAATGAACTAAAATATTATTCCCTATATAAATCATGAATCTTTGAACTAATAACTATCTAGACTTTTTTATGCTGTACCATTTTCCCATGTACTGATTCATAATGTGGGGTCTATTTATTAAAATGCGGTCAGCCATTAAAATGGAAAAAACTGCAGTATTCCTCGTAAAATGGGCATCACCCTATATATGAAGGGCAGGGAGAACTTTCTCCTGCCATAAACCATTTAACGTTTCCTAACACAGTCCCCTTACATTAATATGGGGACTGCGATGTTCTGCAATTCATTAAGCTTTGCAGCAAAGTAACGTCATCACAGGATGGCCTGACCTGTCATTTTATATGGGATCCAGCTGAAGCCTCTCTGGATCACTCACTCATAGAAGTGATATGCATATAACAAGCTACTCCATCCACTGGCAGCGATAGGCCGCCGGTAAATAGTAAAAATACTTTGTGCTGGAGGGGGGATATCGCCCGGGCTCCCAGAGCAGCCTGGGTATGGTAAATTACATCACGATACATAATGATTGTCATCACACTGTTTTAATACATAGACCCCTGTGTTTCCTAGGTTAACATAATACTGCTGCAGTGTATATACAGTGTATATATAGTATTTCTTATGTTTGTTTTATCATACACTTTATCTATCACACACTATACTTCTATCCTTCACTAGGTGGCATGAAGGCAATGTATATTGGTAAGGTCATCGTTGTTTAATAATGGGAGTTGGTATTCCAGCTATACGCATTATTACTGAAAGTTGTGTGCCAGTAATTTTGACAGAGGTACAGACTACAGGGCTATTAGGAGCCTACTCTACCATCCTCACACACACCCCTCACTCCCCCTTTCTATTCGAAGAGAGAATTAAAACAGATTTGGAGACGTTGCAAGAGAGTGGTGTCAATGCTGGAATACACGCCGGCTGATTTATACAATTCATTTGGGCCATTAGTTTTCATTAAAGATCAAATGGAATGGGTACTTACTAACAGAGAGGCCTTTAGGGAACTGAATTGCAGAGAAGAAAGAAGATTAAACTTTACATTCATCCCAAAATTTAATTCAGAAGTAATCAATCGCATAATGGACCAGGAACTGTGGCTGGGTGATTGAAATGAAATTACCATATTTTTAATCTTAATTTTCCACACTGTTTATCTGACACTGTCAATATAAAATACAAACAGATAATGAAATAGCATTATATTGACACTACAATCATCTCTCGAGCAGCCCTCAGTGATTAAACTGCTGGAATGTTTGATTACATTTTCTTGCCTGACATTACAAATGACACGGATGCTTCCCCTAGACTCTGCTGCAAGGCAGAAAATGAGTCTATCCATCAAACGGCGCTGGCAGCTACCCCTCTCTGTCAATAGCTGCCAGCGGGGAAAAAAAGACAACACTTCTGTCGAAACGTTTAGCAGACAGAAAAGGGGATAATAAAAGAGAGAGAGAGAGGGAAGAAAAAATAATGGGAGGGTGAGGGAGGGAAGGGAGAAGAGAGAGAGAAGAAGGGGCTGAGGCACTGAAGGAGAAAGAGAAAAAAGCAGCGTATGGGAGGGAGCGATCGCACCGAGGACTTGTGTTGAGCTGAAGACTAGAATAAATACACAGGGATTTGAGATGCTAAGAAATGAAATTTGACAGATACTGTGTCATGTTCTGGCAAAAGCATTTTGATAAGAGGTGCTTGTAGTGGCCTGAATAAATACCAAAGGACAACAGTGTTCTTGCTAGTCATTATACAAGAACAGATGTTAGCGCAATTAGGAATCCAGGCTGAAGAGGGGGGTCTGACACTACAACATCAAACTTCCAGAGGGATAGAAGGAGAGGGAGAGGGGAGGGAGAGATGGGGATGCTTGCATATCAACAAACTTAGAGCTATGCGTCAAAAGATCAGACAGGATTTGTGCGTCAAAGGCAATTGTTGTCTATATTAAACTGCGACTAGACTGTATTTTTGGCTTAGTGCACGCAGGCTCTTGTCACAGAGGCGACATATCATTGGCATGCACCCACTAGAGTTAGGAGTCACTGATTCCTGTTAGAGCTGTCACTTTGGTGTATTAAAGCTGTGTGTGGCGTGGTAGAATATTTGCAATGCTGCAAGAGTTATTTTTGGGTGGCAGAGTTGTCCAGGATGGCAGCTTCATATGTATCAATGCTGAAATCAGCTGATACCTGCACAAGGTAATTTCAGAAATTAATTTTCCCAAAAAGAAACAAAAAATGCGTTGATACCTGGAGCATTGATGGGGTGGAACGCGATAGGTCAAATAAAATGCCATTGAGGCATAAAAGCAAAGCGGTTACGTTTCCGAGAGCACTTATTATAAAATCATAACATCAAGTCAGTTGCAAAAATGTTATTATCAAAATTAAAATGATTGTTTGTTGTTACATGTTACATCATTAACAATATGCAACCAGTTTATGTTGCCATCTTCAAAACATAAAATACATCACATAGCTTTTCCATATAATTTATAAAACATGTGTGTAATCAAATTAACAATGATCAAATTGGACAATTAATTAATTGCTATCAAAATATTCACTAAGGCTCAATCTATGCTATAATGTAATAATAATATTACAGCTCACAAGCAATTAGAAGCTGTCCTCAACAGCACAGAATGTTTTCTTCTTTTCAAAGCACTGGTGGCTTAATCATACAAAAATCCTCAGTTGTCATATGCAGTATGTATGTAGGCTTTTCGATTGAAAGGACAGAAGTACAATATTCTCTGAACCTTGTCCATGGTGCTGATGAACACCAAAAGCAAGCAAGGCTAACAAGGCTACCTACACACAGTGGAGGCGTGAACTTATATTCATTAGAAGGCAATTTATCATTTTACTATTGACATAACGTAGGCATGATGCACTTTTGTACTTTGTGCATCCACATTACCATAAAGGTTCTACTGAATTCATAGGTTGAATTGTGTAGTAATATAATGTATGCCTCTACTTTATACAGGTGGCAGGTATACTTGGAGTAGAACCATTTTCTATCTCTTTACTTATTACATTAGAGCAGAAGACATGGATTATTGTTTGAACTCTATCACAGTATATAACACATAGCAAATCCTAATGACAGCTCCTAATAAGCAAACTCATGTACACTCATGGTCAAAAGTTTTGAGAATGACACAAGTATTGGTTTTCACAAAGTTTGCTGCTTCAGTATTTTTAGACCTTTTTGTCAGATGTTGCTATGGTATACTGAAGCATTTCATAAATGTTAAAGGCTTTTATTGACAATTACATAAAATTTATGCAAAGAGGCAATATTTGCAGTGTTGACCCTTCTTTTTGAAGACCTCTGCAATTCGCCCTAGCATGCTGTCAATCAACTTCTGAGCCACATACTGACTGATGGCCGCCCATTCTTACCTAATCAATGCTTGGAGTTTGTCAGAATTTGTGGGTTTCTGTTTGTCCACCCGCCTCTTGAGGATTGACCACAAGTTCTCAATGGGATTAAGGTCTGGGGAGTTTCCTGGCCATGGACCCAAATTTTCGATGTTTTGATCCCCGAGCCACTTATCATTTTTGCCTTATGGCAAGGTGCTCCATCATGCTGGAAAAGGCATTGTTCATCACCAAACTGTTCTTTGATGGTTGGGAGAAGTTGCTCTTGAAGGATGTTTTGATACCATTCTTTATTCATGGCTGTGTTCTAAGGCGAAATGGCTCTAGTGTATTATTTTTATTTATGTTTTAGATCCAGTGCCTTAGTGTTTTTATAACATATAAAAGTAAATATAGAAAGTAAATGAACACAGTCTATTAATATGAAGCACTGGGTGACTAACTATAAACCTAATTTTAATATTTTTATTTTGTTATAGGGGAGATTAATATTAATGTTGTAGAGTAATATTCATCATCATCATCACCATTTATTTATATAGAGCCACTGATTCCGCAGCGCTGTACAGTGAACTCATTCACATCAGTCCCTGCCCAATTGGAGCTTACAGTCTAAATTCCCTAACATACACACACAGACAGAGAGAGAGACTAGGGTCAATTTTGATGGCAGCCAATTTACCTACTAGTATGTTTTTGGAGTGTGGGAGGAAACCAGAGCACCTGGAGGAAACCCACGCATACACAGGGAGAACATACAAATTACACACAGATAAGGCCATGGTCGGGAATTGCACTCATGACCCCAGCGCTGTGAGGCAGAAGTATTAGAGCATTATTATAGGGTATACTTGCCTACTCTCTCAGAATGTGCAAAATTTCATATGAATATATAAATTTCAGGAAGCTCTCAAAGACTGCTGGAAGAGTAAGTAACCCTCCTGGATCCTGCCCAATCTTCTTGCGTAATGGGTAGGGCAGGGCTATGAAGATGAAATCTACTGCAAAACATGTCATCATGGCCCCTAGAGTGCAACGGTACAATTTGCTGCACTGCACAGAGGGGCTGTGATGGCACATCATTACACATCCATACTTGCTCCTTGGACCTCCCCTCCACATTGAAATGTGCATCGAAAAAAGAAAGCACACTTGCACACATAGGGCCTGAGTCATTAAGGAAAGTAAGGCAATAAAAGGAGTAAATGTTTTCTGGGACAAACCAAGTTACAATACAAGGGGTGAAAATTAGTTTGTTATTTTGCACATAAGTTAAATACTGGCTGTTTTTTTTCATCTAAAATACAAATACTTGCTAGCTTTATTTTTACACTGATATTAAAAGTTGATCTAGGACATGCCCTATCCCAACTATAAATCTGTCCCCACATTTGAAATTTACCTGCAACATGGTTTTGCCCAAAGTTACTACTTTTTAATGCTTTGCTCTCCTTAATGACTCAGGGCCATAAAGATACATTTTGCTGTTCATCAAAAAGATACCAGTCAACGTGACAGAAGTTGGTGGTTCATGACAACTTAATAATATGTTGTGATGGTGAATTTGTCCAATCATACAGCAAAAGATCCTACTATTAGTAAAGGAGGTTTTGAAAGAAGCAATATTAACAAGTAAATTATAAAGAATTTAAATAAAACTATATTACAATGCTGTACACAATAGAAAACACATAGATTACGTGTAAAGTAGGTTGTTTTTGAGTGAATATACCTTTTAACCCCTTTCTTTCCCAATAAGGAGTTCAGCACACTGTAAGCCTACAAGCAAATGTGTATTGAAACGGAATTAGTTTTCCATGTGTATACCAACAGACAAGATTATTATTTAGCATTCCCCTGGAAAATAACATAAGTCACTAGAGAAATCTAAATATAAATTAACAAGCTCTCTTAATAACCATATTCAGGAAAATAACAAGATAACTCATTTGCCTTTCGCAGAATACCTTGTAAAATGGAAATCAGGAAGGGTTTGACATGTTCTCTAAATATAAACTGATCTCAGAATAATGCCAGTCAATTTTGTATGGCAAGAGTTTCTGGTATACATACTAAGGTATTATAACAAAGACAATGTAATCAACTAGACATATATAATAGTATAATTGCTTAAAAGGGATTGTCTAGTTTAGATCAACTTCTCCTGCCCCTTGTAGTAATTTGACAAGGGTCCCCTGGTGCTTTCACCATTACCTTATAAGCAAGGCCATTCTGCACTATTTTTACCCAAAAGAGTATTCAGATTTCAGTGCTGAAGGACTAAATCAGATGAGCAGGTTAAAGCTTATATGGATGGGAATGTTGATTGGACAGCTGCCATCCAATGAGGTAGTGCATCCATAACTAATCACCCTATCCGATCCTCCAGCTCTGAAACATGTGTACTCTCTAAAGTACAAGACATTGTAGAACACTGTTGAAATAAGGGTCCCGCAACTAAAGAAATGAGGTGTGTCTGGCCTAACGTGGATAACCATGTGCAAAATTTCACCTTTTAGATGAATTTACTCCTAACTTTAAATGAGGCCTTATATGGACAATGTTTGGTCATGTGTTTTGGCACTGAAGAGGACAAATAAAAATCACGTTAAATATAGCAAGCTATGCTTGTCATACGACATTACAATAGTCATAGTAACCTGGCGGGTCCTAAAATTGCAGGGTATTTTCCCATTCAGATTTCTTTTAGACATGGAAATTATTATGTGAACACGCCAGTGCATTGCTTGTATCACTTCAGTTCTTTGTGCATAAAAAGGCCGCAGGGACATGACTATGAATGAGTCATCTCAAAGCAGCTATACCATCTTTTAAACTAGCAGTTAATATTCACCTAGCTACTTTTTTGGTGCTTCTCATTGCCAGCCACAGGTACTAGCTATGGTTTTCGATCCCTCTTAAGGTCTACCACCTTCATTAGGGTAGAAAGCAGTTACTGGTGACGTTGGCAATAGACCAAGACAACTTATGCAACCCAAAAAGCAAAGCCCCAATGTCTTATGAAATAATTTTCCATGGAATTAGTAGCACATCTTTTTCCAAAGCTTACTGTAGACCTAAATGTCCTATTCATAGTTATGGCTGCTCTGACTTCTTTAGAAACAATATAGCCAGGCTAGCTTTAACTGCTGCTACAAACAAGAGGGACATTTTCACGTTAACCTAAAACAGGACAGGCTAGCAGGAGCTAAGTTAAAACTTACCACTCCCAAAAGGCCAAATTCAGACTCGGGGCCACTTTCTTACACCATTCATATGCAAATATGACACTTTTCAGCTGCCATGTGGGAGCACACATAGGGGAACTAATAAAGCCACTCTTTTGATTTGGAAAAGTGAGTTAACTATAGTAGAGTTAGTGAAAGCAGAGTTACTGTGCACCATCCTGACTACATGAATAGTAAGGACAAAAGAGGGCAGGAATTGGCCCGAAGTAGCATGAATGCTGAGGTTGTCTAAACAGAGAAAAATATTTAGCTCAGCAAGAGCTAACTTAACATGGGAAGTTCGGGTGAGGATCAGCAAATCAGTTATAGGGCTTAGGGAGGGGTTATAGCTAGGGAAGGATTATAAGGATAGTGGTTACAATTAGCATTCTCTTGCTGTCTGGAAAATTTCTGGTGAGTATAGCAGTGACTGCCCTGGTTGGTAAGTATTTTCTTGTGCTTTAATCTGTGCTGTTGATTGCAGAATCTCTCTCTATCTTTCACCTCATTTGTTTCCTTGCCTACCCCCTTTAGTTTTCAGCTCCTCTGCCTGTAATTAGATTAAATTTTTTGGTATTTTCTTATTCTTCCTCACTTTCCCCTTTTTATTTTTTTTTCTGCTTTAGCACTTACTTTGTAGGTGTCCTTTTATTCACCTCTTTCTCCCCTTCTTTTGCTAAGTATCCCCGCTTGATACTCGATTCTCCACTTCTGATAGGCAGATGCTGCACTCTAAGAGACCCTGGGTCACCCCACATCGCCTCATTGAGGCTTCCCGGGTTCCCTCCTCTGTGGCCGGGCGGTGAGTCCAGGTGCAGGACTCGCTGCAACTTTCCCCCAACTCCCCTCACTTGTCGAGAGCCGGTCAAGCGGGGAGGGTCCGCTTTGCACGACGCCGCAAAGACGATGTCTGCGCATGTGCAGCGGCGTGCATGCAGGCGGGCATGAGATCGGGCCATCGCGCATCTGCAGATGATCATGGTCCCTGCGGCAGCCACAACAGCTAAAGGCGCTTCCGGAGTGCCTGCGGCTGGTCCCACTGCCACCAATGTTAGCCAGACTATTTGTTCTCTTCCCTTCTCCCCCGAGCGGCTAGCCGAGAGAGACACCGGGAGGGGAGACTCCATTGCTCCCCTATTATCCCTTCATGGTGCCCTTCATGACCCCTGCATGCAGGGGGTGGGGCTTGCTGATTCATCAGGCCTGCGTTCACAGCGCACCTGTCTCTTGTTCCTTAAATTCCATTCCTGGCAACAGTGGTGGCAGTGCTGTTGGTGTCCCACCATCCAACCCCCCAGTTCCCATAAATTTTGATAAGAGTGTTTCCTCCCCTGAACCTGCTGCGCATACAGCTGACATAGTTCTATTAAATTCAGCACATATTCCTTCAGTATCCATGTCTACTGTTGCACGACCTTTGCAACAAGTCTGTTGCAAAGGTCGTGCAACAGTTAACTCTCTGCCCGCACCTCCCCCCCCCTCCCCTTCGCCCGCAGCGCAAAATCTCATTTCTCTCCAGCATGGGAACCCGCCCTGGCCCCTCTCATCTTCTCAGCTTTCAAGTTTTTCTTCTCACTCCCCCCTGCCATGCGCCCTAATCAATCATCAACTACAATTTTTGGTGCATCCGACTGGATAGTTCCCTCTTCTGCCCCCCAGGTTCCTCACTCTATGCTAGCTAGCAACCCTATGACCCAGCAGAGCACTGCTTTTCATACTTCTCCATCAGTTACGTCATGGGCCCCTCTTTCTCATGGCATTACACCCTGGTCTACAGACCAGGCTTTTAGTGGTGTGTCTTATCCCTCGTTCTCACAGCCCGCTTTTCTCTGGCAGAGTGTTAATTTGGGTTGGTTGCTGTTTAATCAGAGTGCCCACTCTTTACCTTGCCCATTTCTGGGCCAACCTTTTGGTTTTCCTCCTCGCTATCTCCATCTCTCTGACTATGCCCCCTTATTTTCATGTTCCTACATGTCAGAGCAATACGTTATATAACACGAGTGCTCCTTCTTCAACAGTTATATCCCCTTTAGTGTTAACGGAGTCAGATGTAGCGCAGACAGCTGTTTTCACCCCATCAGTGTCACGAGCCATTAGCAACGTGCAGTTGGCTGCTGGCGGTGCAGGTCCTGGGCTGGGTTATTCGTCCACCCTGGCGGCTCCGCTGGTTTGTTCCTGCACGCTTGCGTCAAATTTAACTGGTATAGTTCAGCAACCAGTACAGCCTGCAATTGCCGGGTCGAACTTGTCAGAATTCAATCTGTTATTGGTAGAGATGGGCGGGCTCGGATCCCCGAGAACCGAACTCACCCGAACTTTGGGTATCCGAGTACCGAGCCGAGCCGAGCAGGCTCGGTACTCTCCCGCCCGTTCAGAATCCAAATCGAGGCCGAACATCATCGTGACGTCGTCGGATCTCGGGGCTCGGTTCTTGCGATACTTGAAGATTATAAATACACGCCTCCACAGCAATCCATCGCCATTTGACAGAGGGAAAGAGCAGGGTGTAGTCACAGGCTGATTAGAGCAGGGACAGAGAATACAATATTCTGAATCCAATTGTGCTAACAAAAATCACTATAGAAGAGAGGAGGATAGAGGAGGTTTTTATTTTTTCAATATTTGGCACTCAAAGGGCTTTTTGGGTGTCCCACATCATTTTGCCTAAATATTTCTGGCTGTCAAAATTACTATCTGTCAGCAGTATCTACCAAATATTTTTTAGCACTCCCCAGTGCTTTTGGGGTGTCCCCCATAATTGTGCATATATATTTCTGGCTGTCAAAATTACTATCTGTTAGCAGTATCTACCAAATAATTTTTAGCACTCCACAGTGCTTTTGGGGTGTCCCACCATAATTGTGAATAAATATTTCTGGCTGTCAAAATTACTGTCAGCAGTATCTACCAACTAATTTTTAGCACTACAAGTGCTTTGGGCTGAGAATGGATTCAAAGCAGTCCACATATGAGCAGAATGAGCAACCTGGTTCTGTCACCAGTCCTGATGTTAGTGTTCCCAGTACGTCACCTGGGCAAGGCGATGTCAAACTACACAGTGTTTTAAAATCAGTCCAAAAAACAAAAACAATTTTTTTTTTTACTGTGTTGAAGCGAAAAAGAAGTGTTACTGAGCAAAAGTTAAGTGCCGATAAAAAAAAAAAATTGCCAACATGCCATTCTACACACGCAGTGGCAAAGAGAGAATGAGGCCTTCACCTTTGGCTATTAGTGGCAGATCCCAAAAAGTTACAGAGCCTACAATTGGTGCACAACTACTGTTACGCGTCAAAGCCGAGCTGCAAGATAACAGTAAGGCATTAGAGGATAATGTTTGCTCTGATTCACAAATGACACCAATCCCTGTGGAGAGTCCAGTGATATGTCTAATCGTGAGCATTCTGTTAGTGTACCCATAAAGAAGGGCCCTTTCAGCAGTTCTGCTGATGTGTACCTGAACAGCCCGAGTGTAGCCAGTGATAAACAAATTGAGGATGCCACTTTGGAAATAGAAGAGGATGAGGGGGAGATTTGTGGAGGTGACGAGGGCGCTAAAGAGGATGTTGATGATTATAATGCAGACAGATACCAAATTGCCTTTCTCAATTTCTATTTATATTTTAGATTATATAACGGCTGAATAGTTTTCTAATTTACTACTAGTGGAGATTGGATCTGATGCACACAGATACCAAACTGCCTTAGTCCATTTCTTTGTATATTCCAATTTCTAGTTCTTCAGTCTATGCAGGCTGCTTTTTTTTCTATTTTACCACAAGTGGATGGGAGGGGGGGTCTGATGCAGACAGATACCAAACTGCCTTTGTCCATTTCCGTGTATATTCGAATTTCTAGTTCCACAGTCTGTGCAGGCTGCTTTTATTTATATTCAACTACAAGTGGAGGGTGGGGGTGGGAGGGGCACAGATAGCCACCAAACTACCATGGTCCATTTAATTTTACTTTCTAGTTCCACATTCTGTGCAGGCTGCTTTTTTTATATTCAACTACAAGTGGAGGGCGGAGGGGGGGGGGGGCATAGATAGCCACCAAACTACTGTGGTCCATTTCATTTTAATTTCTAGTTCCACAGTCTGTGCAGGCTGCTTTTTTATATTTAACTACAAGTGGAGGGCTGGGGGGGGGCTTAGATAGCCACCAAACTACCGTGGTCCATTTAATTTTACTTTCTGTTTCCACAGTCTGTGCAGGCTGCTTTTTTTATATTCAACTACAAGTGGAGGGGGGAGGGGGGCATAGATAGCCACCAAACTACCGTGGTCCATTTAATTTTACTTTCTAGTTCCACAGTCTGTGCAGGCTGCTTTTTTTATATTCAACTACAAGTGGAGGGTGTAATATACACCCAAAGACGATGGCTACATTGCCAATAATCAAAGATGGAGGAGGTAGACAACCAGGTTTATCTGTATAATTTGCAGACAAGTGTTCGAATTAAGGACGACCTACCAGGGATTAAACTGTTTTTTTCATAATTTAGTAGCTTTAGCATTACCTCACGTATCTAAGAAACCGGTGGAGCACTAAATTAGGTTATTTTTGACCAAAAAAATGGTATTTTTTTCAAAAATAGCAAAACAAAACCAAACAAAACCAAAACCAAAACACGCAAGGGCGGTTTTTCAAAACCAAAACCAAAACACAAAGGTAATCCAGATCCAAAAACAAAAACAAAACCAAAACACGGGGGTCAGTGACCATCTCTAGTTATTGGCTAGCTCAACACGACCAGTTGTTTCTTGGAGTGCTGCTCCCTGTCCTGGGAACTCTGATTCTGTTTACGCCACTGCAGGTTCAAAAGTGCAGATGGCATCAAGGTGCAGGAGCAGGCACGCTTCAAATGCGGAAGACGCATCCACATCTGCTCAAGGATCATTGTTGCAAGTGGTTGGTGATGGCTGCAGAGGGTCGGTTGCAGCCGGTGAGCATAGCAGAAATGTTTCTGGTGCTAGCTGGAGTCGGGCTCTTTTTCCTCTGAGAGTGAGGTTCCCAGGAGATCCAGAAGTGGGGACGAGAAGTTAATAAGGCTGCTGGAGAGGAAGTTGGGTGGTGCCTGCCGCCGTGCTAGGGATGCAAGTGAAAGCTCTCTAGGCAGAATAGCGGGTGATGATGTGGTACACTGTTCTAATACAGCTGTCCTTAGGGACATAAGAGGTGGATTTGTGGATATGTTTGCCATCACAAAAAAGGCAAAGGATCCTGTGGCCGCAGCAAAGTCACGCTCTGTTATCGGTGAGGAAGCCTTTCTGTGTTTTTCAAATTGGTTGGAGGGTATCCTTGTCTTTGCTGCATGTTATCTAGAGCAGGCTGGAGGAATATATGAAGGTCATAAAATACATTTACTTCATTCAAGGGATGCACACTCGCTCTAGAGGTAACATGTGGAGGCGTTATGACGAGGCGTTCCGCAGAAAGCTGGAAGGGTTGCTTGTTATGGATCTTGGATGTAAGGATGTGGAAGTGTGGCTTGAAGTAACGCAACCTAGAACAAGAGCGCATGATGTGCGCGTGACGAGACAGAGGAAAAATCTGAATATAATGGGCTGTCCTTTCAGGGCAGATGTTTTGCCTATAACAGAGGTCAATGTGGCAGAGGAGCAGCCTGTAGATATAAGCATGTCTGTTCCGCATGTAGGGGGTGACATCCTAGGAGAGAGTGCAATAAGAGGAGCGGTCCAGTGCCCCCAGAACGTCACAATTCAGGGGATCCTGCTCATTAAGGCTTTTTCTCCTATAATTTTGTCCGAATTGGGTAAGTGGTTGGGTTGGTATCCTAATAGTACAGACTCAACATTTTTATGGGATGGCTTTGTTAATGGGTTTAGGTTGCCAGTTAGTGAGAAAGTGCACGTTGGTTCACCTAAAAATTTGAAATCAGGTATGGATATGCCATTAATAGTGCAGGAGAAAGTGGATAAGGAGGTGTCATTGTTTGTAAGGCTAGACATGTGCCTGGGTCTTCTAAAGATGCTTTGTCCCGATTTGATTGGTGGAAGTTTCGTTCTCTAGCCCCTGATGCTAACGATGTTGGTGTTTCATGCCCTGATATTCTCTAGCAGATTATAAGTCCAGTATAGAAGACCTTGTAAAAAATGTGATAGCCCTGGGTACTTTGAAGAAATATAAGGAGGCCTGATCAGCTTGGGAAGGGTTTTGTTAATTAAGGAAGGCCGGAGGTGAGACTGATGAACAGCACATTCTGACTTTCGTTTGGCATTGTTTTACTGCGGGAAAATCTAATGCATATATGGTGATGGCTTTGCCAAGCATTTCCTTTTTCTTGCAGCTTAAGGGTTTTTGTTATGTTCCAAGTATTTTTCTAGTTTGCAAGGCGTTAAAGGGTTGGGCTAGGTTTTCGCCAATGTTAGAAGATAGGAGGAGGCCTATTAATATGGGAATGTTAGTTTGTTTGTTGGATGTTGTGTCGGAAGTTGCTACTGGTTTAAAGCATCCTTGTTTTGTGTAGCTTTCTTAATGACCTTTTTCAGAGCTTTCAGAATAAGTGAGTTGGTGGCTTCATCTAAATTAGCTATCGGTTCGGGGTTACTACATAAAAGTGTTATCGCCAAGGGCGATAGCATGGTTTGTAAGATTAATAGGTCTAAGACTAACCAGCTCAGTAAAGAGAGGTGGATCACTTTACAATGCAGTCAGGATCTTGAAGTTTACCCTGTGCGATTAGCTATGTTGTATCAGGGTATGGGTTTGTCCCCTGGTAGTAATTGGCTTAGGCACTGTGATGTTATGCTTTGACAAAGTTTCAGTTTTCTGCTGTTTTTATGAATTGTGTGTGTAAACTTGGTCTGAGTAGTGCAGATAATGGGACTCATTCTTCTAGAATCGGCGCGGCTACAGTAGCGGCCGAGGAGGGAGTTTCCGAGCAAAAGATTATGGCTTTGGGTAGATGGAAATCAAAAGGTATATTAGGCCGTCTATAGCGCTCTAAGCTAACTGTTAATGCTAATTGCGAGGATGACCCATGGCATGCGTTGCTTGTCTTGTTAAAAGGAGGCTTCTAATGGGGGCCTGATTGGCTGGTGGCACTCCAAGGTTTTCGGTTTTACCTACGTATGAGTCATCCTGCGTTGTGTGCAGCTGGTACTGTGTTAGCTATCTGTTTATATGTTTTTTCATATAGGTTGTTGTTTTATGTCTCCTCTCACTTCATGCTACAGGTCCTCAGTGGGATGTCAATATTGTTTGGATGGTTGGCCAATAATTTGTATTTTAGGCCAGTAAAAATGGCCCTGCTTGTGACTCAAGCTTTTTTTCCCGTGCTAATTTAGTTAGATGGTTAGGCTTTAGAGGGTTACGCTGGGCTTCATTTCTAAAGATTATCTTTGATAGCGAGGCCAAGTTTGGTTGCCCAGACATTCTTATAATTCATTTGGGGGGGGAAAAACTTGGATACATGGAAAGGTTTGGCCCTCATTGCCCATATTAAAGCGGATGTGGATGTCAGTAAAATGCATTGACCAGCAGTACACTTAATTTGGTCAGATATCATCCATAGAATTAATTGGAGAGGAGCTGATAAACCAGCTAAAGTGGAAAAGGCCAGCTCAAAAGTTAATAGTGCAGTGAGAAAAATATTCATGGATTTCGGGGGCAAGGTTATAAGTTATCCTGAAATCAAGGCCCATTTCACACAGTTCTATAGGGTAGATGGTGTGCAGTTGTCGGATGTGGGAGCGTCATATTTTGTTGAGCAGATTTTTTGTTCTTTTGTTCGGCTGAGAGAGGTCAGTTGGTGGCGGGCTTAGGTTCCTGGGGTGTGCGAACCTAGCTGTAGCAGTCCAATCAGCAGCCATTAGGACACATTTGAGTGGCGTGTTAAACACTCTTCCCTAAAAGAGAGGCAATTAGTGAGAATACCCCTTTGGGGTTATGGGGTTCTGCTTGGGTGGGCGGGCCTCAGCTAATGAGCCAAATGGGGTAGATTTGGTCTCTAACACCTATTAGGGTCCCAATATTTGGTTCAAAGTTTACATGGATGTGGTCTAAGGCTGATTATTCTGCTTATATTTGCCACCATTTAAGTAAATGTAATCCTTCAATAAATTTCTGACTTTTCATTTCGTCAAACAAGTGTATTGTGCCGTTATTATAGTGGTAAGATAACTTTTGTTAGGTGTAAGAATATTAAGAAAAGTAACACATCAACCACTAAGTGGATTATTAATATAGCAGAAAATCGTTTTGAAGAGATAATTCTCTTATGACAATCAATTTCTTGATCTGAAACAGGATTGTGGCACCGGAGCTAAATACGCATTCTGATGATTTATGGCGATGGTGTGATCACAACTTTATTGTGAGAATCCGCCTCAATAGCAGCTACAGATGACAAGTGACAGTGCACCATCAACATTAGCAATCCCCTTACACAACAAAAGCCTCCTGGATGATGCAACACTCTTATTTAACAGTTACTGTACACTTAGCACTTTTGCTAAAGGTAAAGACAAGCAGGACTAAGTCTTTACTCCTACTAAATTTTGCACAAGCAAAGTCTGGATTTGTGTGTCTTTATTGATGCTTCAAAGAGTTGTTTTGTTTGCCTGCTCATTGATTTCATCTTTATCCCTCATAACACTACCTTCTCCTGTCCATCGTCCTAAAGCCTTGTCCCGCACAGTACATCCTCCCAGAACCCAGCAGCTTGGTCAGACATGGTGTGTCTTCTAAAGTTATCCCATCCATGTGGGTCTTTCCTGTGAATAACCAGCTCAGTGACATTTATCCAGATGAAGATAATAAACTAGCCCTTACAAAATGAAGTGACACTATGCGGCGTAAATTTTAAAAATGTTATCTTCAGGTACAGATCATTTGACCACGGCAGGAAGTAAGCCAGAGGCATAGTTGGGAGGGCTCTAACTGATGATGATGCTATTCATTGGGAATGTATCCTGTTATATTACAGTCCTGCATCTAGGTGGTGGCATTACCCTGAAACATATGTACACTTGTCAGGGGGTTACAATAAGCTCACTGGATGGCTGTTGCTAAAGGATTGGTCCTGTATTTGTTATGAATATGATGCATTGGTGTTCTTTAACTGTAAATGTTTCAATAAGTGAAGACTCCTCACACCTTGCACAATCTACTCGGTGTGGGTACTTGAAGGCTACAAGTCAAATCTAGAAATCTTCATACTTTTTAGAAGGTTTCATACAAATGTTAAACAGTAATGTTTGAGAAGTATGCAGTCATTTTGTACTCAAATCTTCCACATTTGCTAGTAAGAACATTTACTATTTGCTTTGAGCTGCAGGAGTATGAGTGTGCCTGTCTTCTGCAGGGGTATTTTTTACAGAGGCCCTCTATACAGATATTTCAGAAAACCAGGTGGAAAATTAAGTATATAATTGCTGCCGCTGAGTGATAATGTCTTACATAGAGACATAAATAAATTTCTCATTCTACAGTAACTGTGAGAATACAACAGTCATATTTTTTCATATACATTGTTTATGTGAGCTTTGGTTATCAGTAAAACAGAGTTGAGATAAGGACTGTGAGTTGGCACAGCATGTCTTTTCTTCACATTGGCTTAGAAATGTACAGTATAAATAAACCCATTATACAGCCCTGGCAATATATTCTAATTTTGGTACCATATTAGCTATATTAGCCATTCTGCACCATTCTGCCCTCCTCATCGCCCTCCGCCTGTCCTTTTAACCCTATACCCTTTTACCTCTACTGCTTCCTCTCTATCGAGGCCTGCTCCCATTTTTTCCACCTCCTCAACCAATCCCACTCCTCTTTCAAAAATGCTCTTGTCTCCTACATACTCAAAAAAATCATCCCTTGACTCTGCTTTTCTCTATAATTAATGATCCCCTTCCTTCCTTTTGCCTCCAAACATCTCAAACTGTTTGTTTACAACCATCTCATTTCCATTGTCTAATCGCACTTCTTAACCCACTCCAATCTGGATTTATCTCCCTTCACTCCAACGAAACTGTCCTCACTAAAGTCACTAATGACCTTCTCGCTACTAAATCCAAGGGACACTTTTCCCTTTTTATCTTTCTCGACTTTGCTACTGGCTTCAACACCAATAACCACCAAAGTCTCTTGCTGTCTTCCGGTCATCTCATCTTGGATGTCTGAGTGCTTTCTTAAACTCAATATTTCTAAGGACTGAAATTATCGTCTTTACCCCCTTCAGGGCTCCCTCATCTCCGGCCTCTCTTTCTCTTCATAAGACTACCCTCTTCTCTGTCCCTCAAATCCGCTGCCTGGGGGTCATCCTCGACTCCTCACTCTCCTTCATGCCTCACATACAGTCTATCTCCTGATCATGCCACTTCAACCTCCTGAATTTATACAAATTCATCAATTTCTCACCATGAAAGCCACCACATCTCTTATTAACTCCCTTATACTATTTAACCTTGATTACTGTAACCTCCTTCTCTCTGGCCTAACTAACTCCCACCTTGCCCCTCTTCAATCTGTCATCAATGCTGCTGTCAACCTTATTTTTCTTTCCCGCCACTCTGTCTCTGCTGTCCCTCGCTGCCAGTCGCTATATCACCCTCACCGATAAAGCTCTCAACCAATCCACCCCACCTACATTTCCAACCTCTATCCACACTTCTTTCAACCCCTCTGCTCTGCATACAACTCACTACCACACTGATTACCCACTCCCACCAGGAATTCACCTGGGCTGCTCCTCAACGATGGAATAATCTCCCACACTCTATCAGAATAGTCTATCCTCTCCGAGGCATCAAGTGTTTTTTATTAAAGTCTAGCAGCATTCCTGCTAACTCCTTTGCCTCGGCTATCAACTCCCTCAGCCCCTTGGTGTCACCATATTTGAGTCTTCACCTTATTCTTGTCTTCTCTTTCTAGTATTGCATCACACTTTGTAAACATAGGTCTGCTTCCCTAGCTATGTTTTCTTGAACTCAGATCTACTCCACGTTGGACATTACCATTCTAATTCCCTATCCCCTAAATAACTTGTCTGCATTACCAAGTTATCTGTGTGTAATTTACTAATTATACCCCATGCATACTGCATCAAAAACCCAGGTGGAGGCGCATTATCAATGGAGTCAGGTCTAATTCCCGGGAATTAGACCTAGGACTTTTGGTGGGGTAATTCCAGGGTCGGACCCTGGTTGCCTGCACTATGAATGGTGAGAACTGGGTCTCACCAAGCACATTTATATAGTTGAAAAAAAAAAAAAACACATCACAAGAGGAGCCAATCAGAGCTCCTCTTGTGATGTTGTCATGGAGACAGTATGAACAGGGTCTACCCGGGAATTTCTCTCCGTGGGAGCCTCTGTTCCCCGGCAATATCTTGGGTTCATATATCCAAGATATTGCCAGACAGCAGTATGAAAATGGTAATAGTAGAAGTCTGGTGTTTGTATAATTTTATTTTTTATGCATTATATAATGTGTTATGGACCGTTGCTGTCTGTGTATTGTACATTTCATATAAGACTCTGTGAATCTTTTGTGGTCCCTTAGAAATAAAAGATAACAATAATAATAGCCAAGATATGCAATTATTTATAAAAGGGGTGTCTCTAAGTTAAATGTGTCTCGTCTTGAGGTTGTTTTGTTTTGGCTTAGATCCCTGCTGGCCTGTCCCTTCCTCAATGTTGTATTCGATTAGTGAAGTTTTATCTAATTCTACTCCATCTCTCAATGGCTCCTC
Organism: Mixophyes fleayi; assembly: GCF_038048845.1. NCBI lineage: Eukaryota > Metazoa > Chordata > Amphibia > Anura > Limnodynastidae > Mixophyes > Mixophyes fleayi. Next base: position 59,061,608 of record NC_134404.1, on the reverse strand, counting down.
CTCAATATTACCTTCATAGGTGTCCACTGATTATTGTAAAGCCCTGTTATAAAAGTATGGAATGTCATAATAGTTAGGAAGACAATAGGAGGGAACATATGCCACCGATTTGCCTAGCTCCTGACTGACTTGCCCTCCAAATTAAGTTTCAGGAACTCTCTAGGACCTCAGTCTTGGTCAGCTAGGTAGAGAAACTTTGTATAAAATTATGCCACATGTTGTGGTCCACAAATAAGCTCCACATTGCTATTCAAGTTGAATTCAGGCTTGCAACAATACACCAATTTGTATATAAAAAGTAAAAGAATAACTTGATTAAGTGTTATAGAACAGACAAATGGTCAATAAATTATTTGCGAAACAAAGGCTTGTGTGGACTTTTTGCTGGTGTAAAAGTGCCCACACTTACATATGTGTCATGGAATATTAACTGGATGCTATGTTCAAGTGTAGTTGGTCAGAGAATATTTGCTATATAAGTAATCACATGTAGGGAGACTTGTCAGTGACAGTTTTTTTATCACTAAACAGTCCTTTATATATAATAGTTTGAGTAACAAGTGGGACATTTGACACATATGGTCTGATTCATTAAGACATGCGAAAATAATGTAATGTGCATGTTTTTAAAAACACACGTAATTAGTGATACGCGTGTCCGTATTCAACGACAAGCGGATGTGAAGAAACATCTCTTGTAGAATATACTCTGCATATAAGGTAAGTGCCATATTGAGACAGACACAATACACTGCAGGATATGAATAATACATATGTGCAATATAAAGTCACTGGACAATGCACAGACAAAAAAATATATTCAATTATTGTCACCTGTTAATAATATAATGATTAATGAAAAAAACATTTTTGTTCATTTGTTATTATACATGAAATACATTTATCAGGATGTTATTAATGCCTATTGTACGGTCATGGCCAAAAGTTTTGAGAATAACACAAAAATTGTTTTTCACAAAGTCTGCTGCCTCAGTTTTTATGATGACAATTTTCATATACATCAGAATGTCATGAAGAGTGATCAGATGAATTGCAATTAATTTCAAAATCCCTCTTTGCCATGACAATGAACTTTATCCCAAAAACATTTCCACTGCATTTCAGCCCTGCCACAAAAGGACCAACTGACAACAGGTCAGTGATTCTCTCACACAGGTGAGAGTGCTGACGAGGACAAGACTAGAGATCACTCTGTCATGCTGACTGAGTTAGAATAACAGGCTGGAAGCTTTAAAAGGATGGTAGTGCTTGAAACCATTGTTCTTCCTCTTTTAACCATGGTTACCTGGAGGAAACACGTGCAGTCATCATTGCTTTGCACAAAAAGGGGTTCACAGGCAAGGATATTGCTGCTATTAGGATTGCACATTGTCATGAACTTACCTGTTCTCCGCTCCGCTGCGCTGTCAGCGTCGTCTGGCAGCTGTGTCCACTCCGGCAGTTCAGCGCTGTCCTCCGATGGCGCCCCCGCACTTCTGGGTTCTCCCAGCGTCAGGTCATGTGACTCCTGGGCGGGGAATTCAAATCTCTATATCTACTCTGCTCTGACACGCTACCTGTGTCAGAGCAATGTGTTTCCTGTTCCTGGCTTCCTTTCCCTGTGTACCTGACTCCTGTGAACCTACTCCCCGTGTACTTCTATATTTCCTCAGACTCCTGTGTACCAACCTGGCTGTGACCTGACTACTCTTTGGCTTAATCCCTGGCACCGCGAATTGGACTGACCATCCCATGTACCGACTCAGCTGTGTTCTTGACTACTCTCTGGATTTCCCTCTGGCACTGTATATCTGATTACCTCCTGTGTACCGACCCGGCTGTGTTTCTACTCCTCTGGATTCATCTCCTACGGCATACAACTGATACCGTGCATCTAGCCGGCTTCCGCGTCAGACCTCCAGACCCTGGAATTCACGGTTAGTGCCTGTATTTGCATCACCTTGTCATATTGCCTGTTTGACTATCCATCATTTAGAGCCTTCTCCCTTACGTCAGTAGGCTAACCTGGGGGCCGCGACCTGCGGTTCTTCGGCAGCAAAACCCATACTACCTTGCGGTGGTTCTTGGTGAAGACCGGAAGGCCGTTAGACTCCGCGCCCAAGTAAGCCTGTGTAAATACTGACTAAGGCATCTGAACCGTAACACACATGAATCAACCAATTATCGGATCATCAAGATCATCAAGGAGAGAGGTTCAATAGTTGTGAAGAAGGATTCAGAGCACCCAAGAAGATCCAGCAAGCACCTGGACCGTATCCTAAAGGTGATTCAGCTACAGGTTCTGGGCTCCACCAGTGCAGAGCCTGTTCAGGAATAGCAGCATGCAGATGTGAGGGAATCTGCACGCACAGTGAGGCGAAGACTTTTGGAGGATGGCCTGGTTTCAGGAAGGCCAGCAAAGAAGCCACTTCTCTTCAGGAAAAATATCAGGGACATATTGATATTTTGCAAAAATTACAGGGATTGGACTGCTGAGGGCTGGAGTAAAGTCATTTTCTCTGATGAATCCCCTTTCAGATTGTTTGGGGCATCTGGAAAAACGCTTGTCCAGAAGAAGGAAAGGTAAGTGCTACCATTATTCCTGTATCATGCCAACAGTAAAGCATCCTGAGACCATTCATGTATGGGGTTGCTTCTCAGCCAAGGGAGTGGACTCACTCAACAGTTTGGTGACGAACAATGCCTTTTTGAGCATGATGGAGCACCTTGCCATAAGGCAAAAGTGATAACTAAATGACTCGGGGATCAAAACAAAGAAATTTTGGGTCCATGGGCAGGAAACTCCCTAGACCTTAATCCCATTGAGAACTTGTGGTCAATCCTCAAGAGGCGGGTAGGCAAATAAAAACCCACAGATTCTGACAAACTCCAAGCATTGATTAGGCAAGAATGGTTGGCCATCAGTCAGTATGTGGCCCAGAAGTTGATTGACAGCACGCCAGGGCGAATTGCAGAAGTCTTCATAAAGAAGGGTCAACACTGCAAATATTGACTCTTTTCATAAACAATGTAATTGTGAATAATTTGACACTTATGAAATACTTGTAATTTTACTTCAGTATACCATAGCAACTCCTGACAAAAAGGTCTAAAAACATTGAAGCAGCAAACTTTGGGAAAAACAATACTTGTGTCATTCTCAAAACTTTTGGCCATGACTGTACTGTGGAAGTCAAATAATTGTAAGTTGTTTCAAATCAATAAACATTGATTGAATTGGTTTTATGTGAAATAAGCGAATGGTACGCTACGGCGTGCAAGGGCGAAATATGTAACCATACTAGCGAACACATATAAATACACTTACACTCACACATGCATTGATTAATAGTTCACTTTAATACTTTAAAGTTCCAGCACATAGTCCTTTATATTCAACCTGCTCCATTGCCCTGCACAATTTGGATCAATTGTTCCTTTCCACTCTCTCATTACCTACCTCATCTAATACACATTCATTCACATTTCTCACATCTTTCAATGATGCATCTACTGAAATTACATTCTCTTATTTACTTTCATCACACTTTTCTCCAAACTCCTCTTCTTTCTCCATCAACCTATATCTCCCTCCCCTATTATTATTTCCCCTTCACTACTTTCCTCCTACTTGCTCCCACCTTACTCACCAGCTTACATAAACAGAAATAAACCTCACACCCACAAATTATCCTTGCATGTCCTCGTTCTCATCCTGCTCCTTTGTAATGGCTGCTGGTGACATCTCACCAAACACTGGCCCAGGGTTGGACTGGGCCACCGGGGAACTGGGCTACCCCCGGTAGGCCCCGACCCTGATCGCTCCCCTCTTCGTTGGTGGGGGGGTGCGGAAAATGTAAAAAAAAAAAATACTCACCTGACCGCGGTGCTCCCTGACTCCTCTCTGCTCCGTTCGCACTGAATGTCGGGCATGACGTCATCACGCCCGACGTTCAGGGAGGAGCGTGAGTCGGGAAGAAGAGAAGAATGAAGAGAAGAAAGAAGCAGATAGAAAAGGTAAGTGAAGGGGAAGCATGGCGCAGAGTGAAGAGGGAGCATGGCGCAGAGTGACGGGGGAGCATGGCGCAGAGTGAAGGGAGAGCATGGCAGAGAGTGAAGGGTGAGCATGTGAGAAAGTGAAAAAGACAGCATGGCAGAGTGTGAAAAGAGGCAAAGACAACATGGCAGAGTGTGAAGGGGGGCCAGAGCAGCATGGCAGAGTGTGAAAGGGGGCCAAAGCAGCATGGCACAGGGTGATGGGGAGCCAAAGCAGCATGGCACAGGGTGATGGGGAGCAAAAGCAGCATGGCACAGGGTGATGAAGGGGGGCCAGGAGAAGGATGGGGGGCAAAAGAGCATGGAGGGCGCAGTGTGATCATAAGGAGGCACAGCATGGTGATGAAGCGGCACAGTAATGTGTGTGTGATGGCACAGTGGGCTTATGGCAATGTAATGTGTTTGTGGTAGGTGGTGGCTAAATAATGGGTTTGATTTTATTTGTAGGGTGAAGGTGGGGCAATTTAATTTTATAGTGGTGACTATTAATTTACGATGGGGTGGTTTGGGGGCTATTAATTGAATGTGGAGCTGAGTTTGAGGAGCATGAGGTCTATTTATTAAATGTGAATATTAATTATTTAATGGCATAACACTTAAATGCGATTAATTTATTGCAGGGGCTATCTAAAGGAAGGGAAATAGGTTTATTAAATGGGAATACTATTACTTTAATGTTGGGGCTGGAGGAAGGCCTAAGTATTAATTGTGGGTCCTATTGATTTAACGCCGAGGCTGGTTGGAATTTTCTAAATGTACCCATTATTTTTTCCAAATAGGGCCCTCAACATTCCAGGATCCAGACAAGCCGCAACTAAAGAAACCAGCAGCCACAGGTGGTAAAAGTGACAAGAACAGGTAGGACAGTCTGTCAAATGTTCTGAGTCTAGTGCGGGTTTGGCTAACCTGTCTTACTCCATCTATTGTGAAACTACAAGTCCCAGCATACACTTCCAGCAATAAGCTGCTATATATTGGCAAAGCATGCTGGGGCTTGTAGTTTCACAACACCTAGAGTGCCACAGGTTAGCCAAGCCTGGTCTAGTGGGACAATCCCGATTTTTGGTGACTGTTCTGCCCAATCTAAGGGGCAGGTCAAGACTGTGTACTCTTTATCTACACACTGCATTCGTTATATACTACACTATGGTGCTAGCTGTCCTTTGTGGGCTGACCCCTCCCCATCTAGTGTCTGGTCTTGCCTCTGTGATGGCTGGCCACACCCCTGCTGGTGGGCCCCTAGCATTGCAGTCCTCTGGTGGGCCCTTCATGCCCCAGTCTGACACTGCCTGGCCCCATGCAACCCCAATAAGTGCTCACACTTCTCGCTTCACATCATGCCTTTCCATTTACCCCATACTTGCAATTCCAACAACCTTGTACACATATCTCCACTACCCTCTCTTCCTTTCTCCTGTGCACTATGGAATGCCAGATCTGGTTGTAACAAACTTGCATCCATATCTAAATACCTCATCCTCCTTGACGTTATAGAAACTTGGCTCGCCACCTCTGACTCTACATCTCCTATGGGGGACTCTCCCTCAGCCTTTTCCCCAGACCCAGAGACAGACAAGGTGGTGGAGTAGGCATTCTACATATATTCTCTAAGCTGCACCTTCATACCCTCTGAACCCTCCCTCTCATTATCTTCCTTTGAAGTCCACACTATCTATTTTATCCTCTCCTCTTCCATGTTGCTGTCATTTAAAGCCCCCACAAAGTGTTTCCCAACTACCTGACAACTTTGAGGCCTGGCTCAATCCTTTGACCTGCCTATTCTCATACTATGTGACGTCAACATACTCTTTGATAACTTACTTCACTTACTTCCTCCTTTGGTCTCTCCCAGTGGACCTCATCTCCCACTCACTGTAATGATATTATGGACACTCCCTTGAACTTGTCTTTTCCTGCTACTGCTCCATTTCTAGTTTCTCCAACTTAGCCTTCCCACTCTCCGACCACAACCTCCTTTCCTTCAATCTCACCTTACCTCATGCCTTACCCACATGTAGATAGTGAAACCTAAGTAATTTTAACCCCAGAGCCATAACTTAAAATTTTAGCATCTAAAAGAAGTTAAACTTTCACCCCCCTAGCCTTCAATTTTAAACAAATTAACCGAAAATATTCAGAAACTGCTCCCTCCTTCAGCATTGCATCCTGGCCGGTTACCCCTCTCGCACAACCCTAGTTACAGCCCCACTTAACCTAATACACTTCTCATTTTCACTAAAACAACTATTTTCTCCTATGACTGCATTGTCCTGTCCTTATCAGGCCGCTTCTTTTGATATCAAAATATTCACTTCAGCCTTAGACAATGCAGCTCCAGCCACTACATATAGTCTCCGACAATCCAAACCCCAACCATGGCACAACAAACAGACCTGCTACCAAATAAAGTGCTCCCACACTGCGGAGTGCCTCTGGTTGAAATCTTGTTCCTGATTTCTTTCACTATAAATTCATCCTTTCATCTTGTGAAACTGCCCTTTCAATTGCCAACCAAGCATTCTTCAAATCTCTAATATCCACCCAATTTTCTAACTCAGATTGCTTCTTTGCCACCATCAACTCACTTCTCTGCCCACCTGCACCTTCTCCCCCTTCTTCACTCACAGACTATGACTTTGCCACCTACTTCAAACACAAAATCGACACCATTTGACATATTTCCTCATGCCAAATTGCATACACTCCACTCACTTTCACCTACAATTCCCAATCCACCCTAAATACATTCTCTGCAGTAAAGGAAGACAAAGTCTCTGCGCTCATCTCATCATCTCACCCTACAACCTGTCCCCTTGATCCTATTCCCTCCTAACATCTCTGCTCCCTCTCCTCCACTGCATGGCTACCCCTAGCTTACCTCTTCAACCGGTCTCTCTCCACTAGCACATTTCCATCCTCATTTAAACATACGCTCATCTTACTGATTCTAAATAAAACTATCTCTCGATCCAGCCTCTCTCTACAGCTACCTCCCTATTTCTCTCCTACTATTTGCCTCCAAACTACTTGAGCGATTAGTGTACAAATGCATGTCTCACTTTCTCCTCTCTCACTCCATTCTTGACTCTACACAATCAGACCTCCATCCCTGACATTCTACTGAAATTGCTCTCACAAAACTGATCAATGATCTACTTACTGCAAAGTCTAATAGTAATTTTTCCATACTCATTCTCTTGGACCTCTCTGCTGCTCTTAGCACTGTTGATCACCCTAATCTTCTACAAACACTTCACTCCATTGCCCTTCGTGACACAGTTATTTTCTGGTTCACTTCCTACCTATTGAACCATACCTTTTGTGTTTCTACCTCTGGCACATCCTCCCTCCCCTCTCACTATCTGTAGGGGTCCCACAAGGCTCTGTTCTTGGCACTTTACTTTTTTCATTGTACACCTCTTCTTTTGGGGCACTAATTTGCTCATTCTGCCTCCAACACCACCTCTACGCTTATGAAACCCAAATCTATATCTCTTCCCCTCACCTCTATCCTTCTGTACTATCTCATGTAACCAATTGTCTTTCTGCTATCTCGACATGGATGTCCCAACGCTACCTAAAGCTCAACATGTCAAAAACAGAGCTTATCATTTTCCCTCCTGCCAGAATCACTACCTCCTCTCAAATCTCCTTCACTCCATATTATTATTACCATTTATTTATATAGCGCCACTAATTCCGCAGCGCTGTACAGAGATCTCATTCACATCAGTCCTTGCCCCATTGGGGCTTACAGTCTAAATTCCCTACCACACACACAAACACAGACTAGGGTCAATTTGTTAGCAGCCAATTAACCTACCAGTAAGCTTTTTTTGGAGTGTGGGAGGAAACCAGAGCACCCGGAGAAAACCCCCGCAAACATGGGGAGAACATACAAAATCCTCACAGATCAGGCCATGGTCGGGAATTGAACTCATGACCCCAGTGCTGTAAGGCAGAAGTGCTAACCACTTAGCCACCGTGCAGTTCCTTACTATCTCCAGCGCAATATGAATATGGTGGCAAATATATCTCCTTACTCCTCCTGCACAGTTCTTAATGTTATCTAGATGTAATATAACATAGTTCACATGTCTCTTACAATCCAGTACTCCATTCTTCACTGCAGTTCACCCCTACTCTGCAGGTGCATTCACATGGATGCTAACAGGAAGGCATCTTCTCCTCAATGCACTTCTGACACATGCTGTGTAACTCTCAACTGCAGCTCCCCCCGCCACTGCGGGGATGATATCTCCTTTGGGCTCTGACACTTCTCTCTTTGCACGCATAGCCCCTGGCTCTGTCACTTCAGCTGCCGTGCCTCTTTCAGCAACCCTCTCTACCAGGGTCTCTTCCATGCAAAATGTTCCCCTCACTTTCTTTGGGTTCTCTTTAGTAAAATGGGGTTCTCCCCCTCTCTGGGAATAAAGGACTCACCCCCTCTGTATATGCAGCCACACTAGTGCATGCAGCAATCCCCATTTCTCTTTTTGGGGTCCTTCCCCTTATGGGCTCCCCTACTCTTGCTTAGGGAACAGTAGTGATTGTCTCTAGGCAGCTTCCGCCACTCACCCGCTCCTGGTCAATGCCAGGGGACCCTGGAACACTCACCTCCACTGTCCATGGTCCCCGGATTTCACATTTGCTCTGCTAGTCCCGTGCTTATCTCTGTCTCTCCTTGGGTGTCTCTCTCCCCCCTGGCTAACAGCCCCTTCTTCTTCTCACTCTGTCTCTCACAGACTGGGCTGGGTTATCACCTTAGCAACCAGCTCCTGTCACTTTCACAAACACCTAACTTGCCCTCTAGATGACGCGTCCTGTATTCACTGGGGTGCAGGGTTTACTAAAATGCCACGAGGGGGCGTTACATATACATATTGCACAGGACAGAATTTGTGATAAAAAAAATATCAATATAATCTAAGTTTTTACCCTAGTTTGTGAAAAAGAGGGATTTGATGTAAAATCACCAAATATGTGTTTCTTTCAAAACCGCCATTATCAAAATTTGCTACAAATTGCGGTCCCGACATTTTCCCACTCTAGCTATACAAATCGTCAAATGTATGAAGCAGGGATTTTTCAAACTCACCCGAGTTTGAATTCAAAATTGCCAGATACAACACACTGCTTTCTAATTGCTAGATTAGCAAACGCATCACTGTTACACTGCTGAGCTATACAGTCGCAGGAGCCGGCGACTGTATAATGCAAAAATTAGATAATTTTTTTTAAAAAATGCATAGTTGCACAGAAATCGGGAAAAAAAATGCATGGGGTCCCCAGTAGGATGGCAGCGCTAGGGTAAATAGTCTTTAGAGGGGGGGAGTTCAGACTAAAAATTGCTACCTAATGCTTCTGGCGACTTGGGAAATCAAATTGATGGTTATCTCTTGCGACTTGCGGCGATTTGAAATCGCTGACAAAATCACAGCTTGATACATTTACCCCTTAGTGGGATCTTGCCCAGGCGTATAGTTCCTGTTTGAATCTAAAACCAAAAAAGAATATTCTGGTGGATAAGAATGGAAAAGACGGCGCAGCAAAGGTCTATAATATTAAAAAAGGTATCACTTGGACAACAGGAAAAGAAGAAAGTTTAGCATTACTTACATCATGTCTTGCACAAATCGATAACTTTGTTCTTTTGGTTTCTCAACAAGAGAAAACGGTGTATTGCAAGGACTCTTTGCTGCAATGATAACCTGGTGCCTGATTAAGTCCTGTATTATGGGACTTATTCCTCCTTGTGCTATAGTGTGCAACAGCCCAATGGGTATTGGGATTTTCTTGACTGATAATGGTTTATGTGTATTAACTGTTTTCACTGGTTGCAGTGTGGGAATCTGACCTACTTCATTTGCGTGTTGGGACCACAAATTAGCAATTTTTTTTATTTGCACATATTTTAGCATCACTTGTACAATATAATACATGTATATTACTAAAGAATATTGAAGTCATGAAATCACTAAGCACCTATTATAAGTGATGGTCCCATTAAGCCTCATTTATACAGGCATACTTAACAGGAGCCTTTACATATATTAATGTCAGTTGTGTGTTTAATTATCTTTCTCTTATTTCCATCCTGTGTGACATTATGAGACCAGAATGGATGTGTAAAAAAAATATCAAGTATAGAGGACATCTATTCCTGATTTGAAGTACATTTAAAAATAATAATTTTTGGTTGTTGTAATTGACAGTGATCTGCTGCAGGAGATTTGAAGGGAACTCTTCCAACTAGGAGGAGACAAATCTTGATTTTCTGAGTTCTTGTCCAAGCAAGTGTCCTCACTCCCCCCGTCTTCGCCCCCCCCCCCCCCCCCCCGGATCAGAATACATCTCAAATTGAAATTTCCTACAGCCTGATAATTGTAAGATAAAGTGATCAGTCATTTAACAAGACAGTGTAGAATACCCATAAATCCTGTTTTCTAAACCTAATGTATTGTGCTACAGGTAGTAAATAGTCTATGATAAAGATGACTAAATTTGTGCTCTTGGCAGTGTTTATCTTTATTACCCCCATTCCCATTCAAAGCACCACAGGCAAATTACAGTGGCTGTTTCTCTATTGGCTGCTTTGCCCCAACCTGTCATTTGTCCCTGGAGGGAGTGTTTAAAATGGGGTTGGGTTAAAAATTCAAAACCATATCCATCCCAACAACCGCCCCTTAATGACAGCTCTCATATTCAACCATCACTTTATCCCTATGCACCACGGCTCAGAAACCCCTGAGTGATGTCAGCAATCTTCTGATTTTTCCAGGAAACACCTTATTCCCCCCCACACCGTTCCATCCTTTCTTTCTCTATTATCTTCCTTCATTCTTCCTTCTTTATATTGCAATCATAAATTGTACTTGATTGCCTGATTCAGCCATGATGTATTTTACTTTGTTGGTTTTACCAATTTTGTCTGTATTTGTGGTACAATTGTTAGTGATGTCTGCAAAATTTAATAAAGAAAACTAACATTAATGAAAAGATAATCCAACAGAAATAATAAGTGCAGTATGTAAATTGAGATGATTAAGGGTCTAAATATTACGGTCCCCAACTAAAGATGAGAAAAAATAAATTAATAAAATAAAAAATGGGGTTGGGAAGAAAAAATTAAATCCCCACACTAACAATGAATAGCAGGCTGAGGAAAATAACTCTTTCCTGTCTTTCACGACTTCTAGACCAGTCAATACAGTTCCTGCTTCTCTTAGCTCCTCGGGGCCTCATTTAGAGTCGGACTCAAAGTCTGTTTCGGGCGCATCATGCACATTTCCACTGATGGGGCATGCGCAGTAAGCAACAGTTCCCTGCAGATCCATCTGTTTTTCAGACACGGTGTACACTTGCGACAGCTTGTGTCTAAGTATGAGGGAAAGGGTAGAACTCGGAGTTATGTAGGCGTGACCGTCTACCCGCAAAAACTACCCTAGTCGAATGAAGACGCAGGCGGAACACATGTCAAAAAAGACAGAAAAAGTGCGGTAGGAATTAGGTGGCGCAAGTAGTTAGCTAGCTGTGAGAACTGGTTGCAGCTTGGTAGAGTACTACGAGTGGGACACAACTGGGGTTGCATGCCACTCCTAATACCCTACCAAGCTGCGGCACACTCCAACTCCTGCTCTTTCATGTAAGTCTTAGACGCACATTGCGTCCGACTCTAAATGAGGCCCTCAGTGTCCAATCTGTGTGGCTGTAGCATAGACCAAACCAAAGTCCTGCATTAAGTACTGACATATCACTGCATTCCATATAATATATATACTATGCAGATGCTAGTAACATTACAACACTAAGGGGGAAATTTATGAGACAGTTTACTATGTGGTATGCAGACTGCCACATATTAGATGCGGTATAAAACTGAAGGATTTATGATCCTGCTGTTTGGAGAGTGAAAACTCAAACCGCATCCGATATGCAAATATATAAACTGCATACCTTTTAGGCTAAATCACAAGGTAAAACATGGTAAAACCGTATGTGAAACAGGTATCACTTCAGAGAATGCGTTTCCATTTCTCCAGAGTCCATCAGTGGTATGCTTTACACCAGTCTAGATGATGTTTGGCATTGCACATGTGGTTTGTATGCAGCTGCACAGCCATGAAAACCTAATCCATGAAGCTCCCAAAGAAAAGTTCTTGTGTTGACGTTGCTTCGAGATACAGTTTGGACATCAGTAGTGACTGTTGCAACTGAGGACGTTTAAGTGATAAACACTTCAGCTGTCACATTCTGGGAGTTCATTTGGCCTACTGCAGGCCTGTCCAACCTGTGGCCCTCCAGGTGTTGTGAAACTACAAGTCCCAGCATGCCCTTCCAGCTATCAGCTGGTTGTCTACTGACAAAGCATGCTGGGGCTTGTAGTTTCACAACACCGGGGGGGCCACAGGTTAGACAGGCCTGGCCTACTGCTTTGCAGCTGAGTTGATATTGCTCCTAGGCGTTTCCATTTCACAATAACAAATATTACAGTTGAAAGGGGCAGCACTAGTAGGGCAGAAATTTGACAAACTGACTTGTTGGAAAGGTGGCATCCTATGACAGTGCCACATTGACAGTCACTGAGCTCTTCAGTAGACTACATTCTACTGCTAATGTTTGACTGTGGAGATTGCATGGCCGTATCTTGATTTTATGCACCTGTTAGCAATGTGGCTGAAATGGCCAAACACACTAATTAGAAAGGGTGTCCACATACTTTTGGCCAAATAGTCAGTGGTGGAACTACCACTGGTGCAGCAGGTGCAGTGCACTGGGGCCCATGGAGATAATGGGGCCCGCAGTATGACAGATGCAGAAGGTCAGGGGCCCCAGTTCCCTCCTCCTCACCTCCCTGCACCGGGGCCCACAGCTCACTAGTTCCGCCTCTGCATATAGTGTATTTTATGCTGAATGTTTTTATTGTCCTTTCATTTGAAGGAAAATGATTTCATTCCCTCCCTCTTGAATGTCTTACTACAAAAGTTGTTTTGTGGGGAGAAGTTGATGTAGAAGAGGGTGATTGTTGGAGGTGGAAGATGATTCTTAAATGCAGACACCCATTAAGTATTCATCTGGCGAAGCCTGGTGCCCTTAAAGGACAACAAAAATAAGAAATGTTTTATTGCATACTAATAGTGAATTACATTATATGGATTAATAAAATGTAGTAACAACTAACACTTGTAACAAAAAAACAGCATTGAATTCGAGAGCGTAACTATAGCCATGACAGTCCATGAGACTGCTATGGACCCCAGCAACATTTGCATAAATGATGTGTAGAGGATCCCTCACAATTTTGTTATGGGGTCCAAACATTTCTAGTTATGCCCCTGGCTGTGTAGGAAATTAGATCATGACACAGCTGGTGATTTTTCAAGCAGTGTAGGGACAGTCAGTAAGCAGATGTCTAGTCCAACAATAAAACAGTAAACAAGAGCCAAAGATATGTTTTTGTAAAGTCCAGAAAATAAACAGAATATGAAAACATTACATCTGACTCTTCACTAATGTGTCATATTTGTATTTGGCCAAATTTAACTCACACGCAAGGAGCTGTGGCTGCTGAGACCAGACATTGGTCAGATTTGGCCACACACATATATACATGTATGTGGCCAAAATGCGAAAATGATTGGTGTTCAGGCTGAATGTCGGGATCTGACTGGTCACCATTAGCATGGTTTTATGATGACCGTATGCATGGTCAGCTACGGCCATCATTCAACCACATCTCCCATCCGTCCCAATCAACACCTGATCACTCGCCATCAGATCTAGATGGGGATCTGTGGTATTTCTGGTTTGTAAATACTGCAATTTGTGAGACATTAGTTCTAAAGTTGCTTAGGCTTTGAAAAGTGGCACAACCAAAGACAGAAAGGTTTTGACATTTTAAATAAAATACTAAATGATCACTTTACCTCCCAATTTACTGTAAAATAATGATACAGTACAGTACGCGTATTTCAAGGCAAACAACTCTGCAGGCTTTTAATTTACTGTGCAAAATGCAGTTTGCACCCATATTGCTCCAATCTCAAATATAGTTCTTATTTCTACACAATATTTTTTAGCGCTGTTTTCAGCCCACACTAAATCAGGTCTCTAGTATCTAGTTTAAATCAAACTCCTCTAGTTTATGTAAAGCCTCCAAGTCCCATATATTATATGATCCAGCTTTGATCTCACTCAGACGTCTGTCTTCACGAAAAGCCACGAGCCATGGGACAGCTGGATACAACGTCAAACCAGCGTGACCGATTGGAAATGACAGCTCAGTCTCCTCAGCTTTACCTGCAGATACGGCTGGGAATCCACACATACACTGTAATTCACTGCCACGTGTAACGCCAAGCAGTGAGGGCTCAGCAGACTGTATTAGTGCTGCAGGTGCACTGCTACATTATTTCGCAATCAGCTGGGTAGCCTGAAAGTACATTAGCCCACCCATATGCTTATTACCACAGATATGTTTAATTTGGATATTTTTATTCAAATTAAAATATCTGTTGCCAAGTGTCTGTAAATTTATTTAAAATGCATGTCCATGGTATAACGTCTTTGAAGTAGGCAATACTATTGGAATGAAAGCATCAGCTTCCAGTGGCTCGAGCTTGATTGTAAGGACAGAGAATATTTACACAGCACAACCCCACCCACCCACCCCACAGGTGGACCAGAGGGAATACCAACAGCAACCATAATCACTGGGAATTAATTTCTAAGATAATATTATTATTATTATTAATATTATTATTATTATTATTATTATTATTATTATTATTATTACTATGTTTAATTGATAAAGCACCGACATATTAAGCAGCACTGTACATTGATGGCCCAGCCTAATTGAGCCTACAATCTAAGAGGTATGGGTAATAATTGATACATAAGGCAGTAAAATAACAATTATAGCTGTTGTTGGCAGGGCTGGCATCTCCAGCGTCTCTCTGACGGTGTTTGTACAGGCGTATGCGCCACTCGCCCATACTCCAATCTGTAGTGTGTGTGACTACTTTAAGGCAGAAGCGTTTTCAGCAACTAATATTAAGGCAACCATTGACATTTCTGTGCAGCCAGTGGTGATGTTGCAATGAATAGAGACAGTGGAAGGCAGGCTAGTTGTAGAAATCTTAAGACAGTCAGCTCCTGGCAACGATGGAATGTTACAAGTACCTCTTTCCTTTTCTGGTTCTGGAGAAGTCTTTAGCTTTTGTACTGCATGGGCATTTATCTGTCAGCTCGAGGTAACTGTGTGCCTGGTATTTTCTGCTGGGGCATCAGGTTTACTGCTGGCCACAGAGCCAAGATATTTGTTTCCCCAAGTTAGTAAAAACTGAGGAGGCAGTTGCTGCAACCAAGCAGGCTGCAGAGACCACCAAATGAGGGACAGAGGTGACAGTTGAGCTCTCTGGCTCCAGCAGCTGAACTGAGAACTTACTCCATTAGACCTTTGAAAAAAAACAACCCTGTCCTTCGGCTAATAACACTCCTCTGCATCACCTTGTAATTTGCCACTGCCCACTCACATACTTGAGAGGGCACAGAGTTTTCTAAAGTACAATTGTAATTGATGTCTACATATATGAAATCACCCATGTTAGCCATACATGACAACATTCAAAACTTCTCCCCCGGTCATGTGACAATGGGTTGGAGGTGGCATGGTGACGTCGACGTGTCACCATAGCCCCGCTCCCACTATAAAATGCAGAAATTCACGGCATTCAATAGCGGGGATGGGGCTTAATGATGTGATTAATTTTGGCGAATCCGGGAGGTTTGCCTACTCTTCCGGAAGGACTCCCCGAAATTCGGGAGCCCCCCAGTAATTCCGGAAGTGTAGGCAAGTATGATGTTAACCAAACATGAAGTAGCTTTCTTCCGTACTAGGTAGATTAGCATGTTCTTACAACAGTTCGTAACAGTTTGTTCTTACAGCACCTTCTCACACCACCCTCAGCAGTTACATCCTGTGAAATTTCAGTCGTTGACTCACATAGGAAAAGGACGGTCACTAATAGCAGCCGGTCGTTACATAATGACTGGAAACCATAATAAGTGGCTCCTGACAAATAGATCACTATAGAACACTGTGTTTGGGAATCAGTGTGGCCCTACCTCTACAGAAACCTCACTGACGTCCTAACTGGTGTCTAGTGTGATCTATAGAGGTTTTCTACACTCTGCTCCTACTACCTAAATGTCACTGTTTAAATGCTGATAAATAATAACAAAATATATAATATAATTGTCAGGTGCTGTCCCCGCACTTCTCCTAGGTGCCAGGAAACGGTCGCCTGTCCTACTTCCTGATTCCTGCTCGCGTCCCGTGGACGCTCTTTCATATTCTGTCTCCTGCAGCGCCCATGCGCATTACAGTTGCTAAGCAATGGGACACTTGTTCCGCAGCTCCATTGGATGTCAGCTGCGCTCTGACCGCCGAAGTCACCCTCCTCCTATCAGGGCTCACTTCCCCCTATTTAAGGACTCCACCTTCACCTCTGCCTTGCCAAAGTATTGATTCACAAATCTCAAGCACTCCAGTGTCATGTTCCCTGTTCCTGTGTTTGCTGTTTTTGACCTCTGGCTTGTTTAGTGACTATCCCTTTATTCATGTGATTCGGTACTGCATAGTCCGCACGTTATTTGACTTCCGCTACCTCTGACCACTCTCCTTTATTTTCCATTTTGTAGTTCGTCATCGCTGGATTGTACCCGGTTGTTCAGCTATTCCTGTGTCTCACTCCATTGCACTGATGACTAACTGTGAGAACCGTGACCTGTGCACCTTACGCAGCCAGGCGCATACCTCCTTGCGGGGGTTCTTGGTGAATACCGGGGGTGCGTTAGATTCCGCACCTCTCAATCTCAGTCAGTGGCAACTTCAGCTACTACAACGTGACAATACTGTAATAATAATAATAATAATAATAATATATTGTCAGCACACAGTGGTTGAAGTGTGCTAGTATACAATGCTATGTTATGCAGACACTTCTCGGTTAACTCACCACTTGGTGATGAATTTTCACAATTAAATCTGTCTCTAATGCAGTAATCACAGTGGCTGATGCTATTTATATAGGCTTCAATACACTTGGGACTCCTGAAAAATGGCTTCCATTTGAAGACACACTGTACAATCCAAGTTCATTCACCTGATGAAAAACTTTAGGAACTTCCTCTCACTTCCTCTCAGCAGAGTTCTTCAGCACTCAACACCATTCTCAGCAGGTGTCAGCACACAGGCAGGTAATTTAGAACTAGATTCCTGTATACTTGGTTATTCTCAGTCTTTGTTCTATGGCATGCTTGCCAACTCTCCCGGAATGTTCGGGAGACTCCCGCATTTTGCGAGAGTCTCCCGGACTCCCGGGAGAGTCTGGCAATCTCCCTGATCTGCCCACTTCCTAGTGGAAGTCGCAGCGTTTAGCCCCGCCCCCGCTGTAAAATGACGCGATTTGCGTCATTACATCATGGGGGCGGGGCTAAAATGACGTGATTTTCGAGGCCACGCCCCCTATACGCCCACCTCCCCCTTGCAGCTCCCGGAAGAAATGTATTAAAGGTTGGCAAGTATGTTCTATGGGTGAGTGTCTGTGTGTTGCATGTGTGGCATGAGAGAGGTGGAGGACACAAAGCCCTAATTTTAGATGCTTTCTAACACTATTTAGTAACTTACAAAGACATAATGGGCCTGATTCATTAAAGCAAGCAAAGCAAAAAAAATGGTGTACATTTGCATCTTGGCACAACCATGTTGTATTGAAAGGGGAGGTACATTTAAACTGGGGACATATTTATAGTTGGGGAAGGGCATGTCCTAGATCAGGGGTCAGGGAGCTTTTTTTACCTTTTACCCCCAAATATATTTAGATATGCCGACGTTACCCCCTTGATTTGAAAGGAAGGAAATGATATATTAATTATTGGAATTCAAAATGTTATTGAATCTATTCAAAATTTCTTTGAAAGCTTCAACTTCAAAACTTCAGGTTTTGGAGAAATGATGTTGCTTCATTTTTGATACGAGAGCATCAATATTGGGGCATTTTGATGTCAGAGCAATTTAGATACAGTCTTCAGCGTCCAATCGATTTCTCCGCTTTGTTTTTTATGTTCGTTAGAGTAGAAAATCTTTGTTCGCAAAGGTAGGTTGTTGCAAAAGACAGCAACTTTTTGACTGCCTCCTCATGTGCAATTTTGAATGCCTTTGCAGCTGTTGACATCCAAAAATAGGACAGATCTGCTTTGTTTTCAAATGCAATACGTGCTTAATTATTGCATCGATGCTCAAGAAGTGCCTCTGCCAACCCTTGAGGCTCTTCTGGTACAACAGTGATTTCACATTTAAAGGGGTCTACAATCCAACTGGCAGCATTACCCCAGTAATTTCATTTTTACCCCATTTGGAGTAATTTACCCCTGTTCCCTGACCACTGTCCTAGATCAACTTTAAAGTTCAGTATAAAAATAAAGCTATCAAATATTTGTGTGCTACATGAGAAGCAGCCAGTATTTTTCTTAATTTGCACATCTGCTATTGTCCAGGAGCAAATTTACTCCTTGTATTTGCTCTATGTGCCTTAATGAATCAGGTACATTAAGTGCAATCACTTAATATGTCTAGAATTTTATGAAAAAGTGTGAAGCGCCATCCAAAAAACATCTGGTCCTAAAGGGGTTAATACAGGCAAGTGTCATATCAGTTTCCTTAATTTGCTACACTGTGTAATTTTTCACTTATGTTTGTAAATAACTCCCACCAGTCAGAAATTTGCCTAATTATTCTGCTGCCTGAGGCAGCAACTGAAATGTCTCACTTCCCGTGTATTCTATAAATCAATCTAAATGTTTGTATTAGTCTAATGTACTCTATAAAACAGAAACAGTGTAATTTCATCATTATTGGATCTAATGGTAGAAATCACAAAATTACATATCAGCGAAAAGAAAGCATTTTTTAGTACATTTTACTGCCCTCAAAACATTGTGGGATATATCTACTGAACTGCCGGTTTGAAAAAGGTGGAGATGTTGCCTATAGCAACCAATCAGATTCTAGTTATCATTTATATAGTACATTCTACAAAATGACAACTAGAATCTGTTTGGATGCTATAGGCAACATCTCCGCTTTTTGAAACACGCAGTTTAGTTAATATACCCCTGTGTCTTATTTTACTTCAAGTAAGTGATCGTTGACAATCTTTCTATGGCAAAGTCAATACGTGTCTTTATAATCTGTGACTTCAATTAATAGCGCTACAAAATTACACAATTGTTTTTGCCTTGCAGGAACCAGAAACACTGCAATAATTATATAATTGGCAAGAATATTTTTTTTCCATTGATTTTGATGTATTGAATTGTACACACCCTTAGCAATTTTTATTAAATATATTGCTTACTTACTGTTGTCCTTCTATGCCTTTCAACACTGTCTTTACATCACTGGGAACATTAGTTTATTTTCATTGCCTTGGATACAATGTGAAATTTGACTCTAAATATAATAGCACTCAATACAATGAACCCAGTCAAGGAAATTAAACATATATCCTTGGAGATATAAATGCATGGCTGAAAGGTACAGAAAACGGTCAGAAGGATAAAGCAGTGTACAAACTAATACATTAAAGTTATATGATGGTGGAAACTCCCTGTATGGTCAAAACACTTTACTAAATGGTAACATAATGTAAACAGAAAGACATGCTTGTCTGTAATGTACTTCTAATGAAAGTACCAAGAACCGACAGATAACCATTAGATACTACTATTGTTAGCTACTGAATACATGGGATATCCAAAGAACGTTCTTGGAATTCCCAAATATTAATATAGAATGTTACTAGAAATAAATAGTGCGAATGAGCTTAAACGAAGGTTAGATAAAATGAATGCAAGCTGGAGGGAAGAGACAGTAATGAGAATGGAGGACATGTCTGATGGCAGAATGCATTCTCCAGGTAAATGTTCATGAATTTAGAAAATATTAACGCAAACTCGTCATCCAAAAAGAAGTATGAATTTCCATCACAACTGTCCAGTCCTACACACTTGAAAGAAAAAAATAGTGTGAAAAAGAGAGAGATAAAGCAACGGAGAGAGGGAGAGAGCTTATCAGAAAAGCTTGGAGTGAAGCCGATTTAAAATATTACCAGCCTTGCATTTTTAAATTTGATGCACAACAACCAAGATGCTAATACGGCTCTTAGTTTAAAGGAGGGGGAAGCGCGGCTTCTAACTCCTTCAGCTGAAGATTAGGAGAGAGGCTTTAAGAAGATTTAAAAAAAGAGGAAAATCAACTTGTGAGGAGCGTAAAGAGACGGTTTGTGATTCAAGATGCTTTGGGCAATTCATCATGGAAATGGGTTTTCTGCGCTGAGGCCATGTGGACCATTTTTGGGCCTGTCAAGTCTTCTTTTTTTTTAATACATTGCATGGAGAAAGTAAATTGTAGAAGAGGAAAGGTAAAGGAGGGAGAGGGAGAGATGCTATTTGGAACGGTGACAGGGTGTGTTATTAGGCAGAGAGACAGAGAACATCTTCTACCACTTTAATTATAACAGAGACAACCTGAGCGTAAGATAAAGTCAGGTTAAGGGAGCGCAGAGAAGAAAAGTGAGGTTTATAACTGGACTCTGTGTAAATCAAAGAACAACGAGAGGGGAGGAAACAGTACAATTATAGTAATAAGACACATGCATATTTACATTGGAATCAAGTTCATTTGTGGCAACAAAACCAGTTTCCCAGAATCCTTTGCACATGCCGTGGATCCATAGAAAAATCAACAATTATTATTTGAGGAATGCACATCATGCTGTGCTATTATGCAAGAAAATTTTATGCAAGACAATTCATGCAAAAAAAGTTTGGCCCCCAAATCCGCAAAGGGTGGCACCCAAACCGGGGCGTGCTTGCTTCTTGGTATGTGCTCAGTAATTAGAAACAAAAGAAAAAAAAAAGGTGCATTTGAGCAAATCTCTGCATATTTTGTGGCTAGCAAAATTCCCCTCGAGGAGTCTACCCAGAATTAGTATTTATATTTATTAAAGTATGCTCTGTTTATAAATGCTAGCTGCCATTACACAGTTTATTTACAATTTGTGTTATCAAGTTACCGTACAATTAGTTTTTAATATCGTTTTTGTTACAGAATATCCGTTTAATTACACTATATCCCCTTTAGACAGATAGTAACGAGTAACATTATATTTAAGCTTAATTTTCATAAACTGTAAGCTCTTGATGTTATCGTAGTTATTGTTTGACTGAATAGGCGCAAGCACTAAACATAATTGCCTTTGAGGTTGCATGTGATACACCAGTAAAGCTTTTTCTATTTACTCAGTTCAGACTTAAGAATATGTCTGCTCAATGTAATGAAACGTGTCCTCACTTCTCCTGGCAGAAAAAATGCAAAAGGATATTCATGTATAAAAGCATAATTTTTATGCATGAATAAAATTATATTATTTAATGAAAATTGCTTTACCATTGCCTACAATTTTTTTCTTGTCTTAAATGTCAGTATGCAAGAAAATCCATAAATTCAGAATCAGAAGGACAAGTCTTATTTAAAATCAGTATCTGTTTTGTAACTCTATCATTGAGTTAAACAAAGGTACTCCCAGGACTCAGATATTTTAATGAATAGTTGCACTATAGACCTTATTTAATAAATAAAAAATTACAAATGGTGTAAAATGAGTTAGAATCCATAGCTGATGACAAACGTCTATGTCATTTATCTAATGGAGTTGGAAAAGGAAAGCTGATATTTAAATGATAGCTATAGGGGAGAAAACATTTGTGCACAACAAGCATACTTTTAAATAAGCTTCAATTTAGTTACTAGCTGCCAATGTTTAGATTGCTTGTAGTAGTTTTGTCCATGTATTTGACAATTTCAGATCAAATTGGACATTTGTGAGCCCAAAGTGACAGAGATCCCTTATATATATAAGTGGTGTGGATCGACCCAATATCAATCATGGCTCCTGGAAAATTCCCACGATATATGGGTACCTTCAGCTGACTATGAGGGATTGTTCTTGTCAAATCAATTTAGTATCACTTCCATGCGTCCCAACAGTCCTAGGGGTAAATGTATCAAGCTAAGAGTTTTCCAGCGGGTTTGAAAAGTGGAGATGTTGCCTATAGCAACCAATCAGATTCTAGCTGTCATTTTGTAGAATGTACTAAATAAATGATAGCTAGAATCTGATTGGTTTTTCAAACCCGCCGAAAAACTCTCAGCTTGATACATTTACCCCCTGATCTTTATAGGACTGTAATGGTTTTCAGTGGTAGTATGGATGTGGCCTACTAGAAAGGAGTGGGAACTAGTGGGAACCAGTGTTCCCTCTAAGCTGAGCAATCTGGAAAGGAAAGAGTTAAAAGGTCACTCTAATGAGGGCTCCACCTGAAAGGTTTGCATTCACAATCTGCAGGATGTTTCCTAGTAAGATACAGGTTTAACTCTATCATTTCCAGATTGCTCAGCTTAGAGGGAACACTGGTGGGAACTATGCATTACACGGGCAGATTGGAGAGTAACCTAATTTATCCTGTCTTTCCAATTTGGAATGTTGTGAGCTATGTACTGTTAAATCTTAATTTTAACCCCAAAACTGACATTTTGAAGGTACAATACATTGTTTATTGTGAACCTGGGATTCCATTGCAGCTCTGTTAAAATTAACGTAACCTCCCCACTTCATTACAAACAGCTGGAGCTCCTCTCACATCATTAGGACATGTGTATGAATCAATCAATCATCCACACAGTGCATTTCTACAAATCAAGTTTGCCAAGCTGTCAATCACTCCTAATATGGTAACCTCAATTATTCATTTGTTGTAGTGATTATACTTAGTTATGGTGGTGTTATTCAAGGGGTTATCAAAATGGAGTATGTCTTTCATTGACTACTCTGTGGCCACTTAGCTAGCTGACATCATAGTGGGACCATGAAAGCATATACCCAAGCTACCTTGATGTGAGGAGGACTAAACTCAGACAAGTACGCAATGATGAACAACAAACGTATTTATTTTTAAGGGAATCAGATTAACCCCTTTACAAGAAAGAAACTATGTAATTTGTAATTTAACAGACGAACACATAATAAGTGCACAGTCATAACATAGAAATCCTGGACTCTGACCTATCACTTCTGAAACACACCCCTGGATTTTTACTACATAGTGCACAATGTAAAATTTGTCATTGGTAAACTTTGCCCACCAGCTCTCTTGTAATAAGTCCTTGCACCCTCCGTCCATAGAGTAACTCGAATTTGGACAACAAGCTAGCAGGACCTCTTGATACATAAAATCTGCAGGAATGCCTCTCAATCTTAACCCTCCGTGTTATCTTTTTCCTATGATAAATGTTTTAGGTTACCAATGAATCCTTTCCATGAAGGTGGTAAGGGCTCTGACACCAAATCATTACTAAAGCATATGCATCAACTTGTCTTTTAATTGATTGAATACATCTATTCCTACCTCTCTAGCTAGGGTTGCAGCTGAATCTTGTTGTGCTTATCCCCATATGGACCACTAGTGTAATTTCATGTGTTAGTGCTAGTAGCTGGGATATATGTTTTCAGTGTATGAAGAGTTACCGGGCAGCATTCTAGGGTATGTGTGGTGCCACATGTCGACTACTCTGTATAGCAACCTGTCCCTAATCGGTCTCATTCCAATGTACTGCCCAGAGGATCAGTAGCACTGCACAGCCTCACCAGTGATGGGTACAAACATTGGACTACTTTAAAGGCCTCCAAATCCACCTCCCCAGGCCTTAATTTCTGTGAAATAGGTAGGGTTGCATGCTACTCACCAATGGTGGGACCATGGGATGATTGTCTTCTGATGGTGTCATCTCTGGATTGCTAGAGCATGAAGATGCTGCTGAAGAAATGCATGGTAGAAGGGCAAGGTTCTTGCCTGGCCTCTCATTGTGACTGTCTGCGTGTAATAGTATTGACAAAGCTATTTGCAATCACATGGCCTAAATCAGTCTCCAACAAACCATTTGTGTTGAGCCATTTCATGACTCATTGCTCCACAGTTATTGAACCCATTTTGTGCATCATCATCTGGGACTTAGGGACCAAGTGGGTCGTCACTAGTGTAATGGATGCACCAAGCCTCTAAGTGCTTGTACTTCAATATTTACCACCCACACTGACTGCAGTTGTGTATACATGTTTTTGGCGGTCATCCATCCGAGACTAGTCACCACCTCCATCTGATAGGTCATATTCTTGGCCTCTGGTTCTTCTTGGTAGAATAGTTCCTATGTCTTTCAATTTCTCTCTCCTTGGTAGACTTGCAAACCAGATCAAACCCCAGGAAACAGGATCTTTTTTGTAGGAATGCTTGCTGAAGGTGGGAATCAAATAAACATTAATAATTCCTTCTATCTAAATATTCTTGGAGTAGGGTGGTAGATTTACTCAAGATTGCACTATATAGACACCCCTTCCTCCAGCCTATGAGCTAGATATTTGTACTTCCCCCCTCTGTCCCTGAATCATTATCTATCAGTGGGAACCTTAAACCCCAACCATTCCTGGGGGTAAATGTATGAAGCTCCGAGTTCTTCAACACCCGCGAGTTCGGCGTCTTCAGCGCTTAAATTTAAAGCGGCACTGCCTTGTAAAGGGGAACTTCTCTTTACAAGGTAGCGCCGCTTTAAATTTAAGCGCTGAAGACGCCGAACTCGCGGGTGTTGAAGAACCCGAAGCTTCATACATTTACCCCCTGATCTCCAAGAGCTCTCAGAGATTAGGGACTTTGTAGCCCCTCCTTTCAACATTTGGTTTGGGTTTTGGGCTCATGTTCCAAGGGATAAGTAACCCTTTTGGTCAGACATGTTTGAAGAGGAACTGGCCTGAGAAGGTTGGACTAACATTCTGTCCTTTGGCTTTCTGCTTGTTTGACTCCACTGAGTCAACTGGTTAGTTTCAAGGGACAATGGAGAGTAAACATTGTAGACAATGGAAAAATACCACTTGGAATGGTGAGGCATCAGTTTAACCCTTTACTAGTTATTGACATCTCACCCTCCCTACATCAAAGTAGCCCATTCTATTGCACATTAAATGAGAAAGAGGACTGTATGTATAAAAACATGTATGTGGTAACCTGTAAAAAAAAAAAATGCACTTGTACATACCATATATACTCGCGTATAAGCCAACCCGAATATAAGCCGAGGCACCTAATTTTACCACAAAAAACGGGAAAACGTATTGACTCGAGTATAAGCCTAGGGTGGGGAATGCAGCAGCTACTGGTAACGTGTAGGTGGTACAGAGAATAGAACACGATCACTAATTAATACAATTAGTTCTAGTGAACGTGCATTCCACCAGTCTTCATGGAGAACACCTCTAGCATCATATATAAAATACAACAGCGTCCATTAACCAATAGTAACCACTCCAATAGGGTAATTAGTACTACTAGCAAAAAGACAGCCAATTACAAATGTTAATTGATTCAATAAAGAGGAAAACTCCACACAAGTATATTGCATGTATTGAAAGAAAGGAAATTCTAACAGTGATTGTTCCTAGAAGTAGATATATCCAACATCTAGTAATCAATTTATTACATACGGTCTGCAGATGTCCCAGTGTCGGGGAGGGGGGGGTCACTTAAAATGATCCCCTCCCCGGCCTCTCACGACAATAGTCGATCATGCGTCCAAGCGCAGGTGGGCAGAGCAGTGCATTCCCCGGACGCAAGTGGCGAACACGTGTGTGGCCAGTTGCATCTGGTACATTCCTCACAGCGTTTAACGCTTTTCACCTGGCAGGTTTCCGTAGGGCTACTTAAGCTTCTTAATTTCCACCTCAGCCTTTTACTAACCTCCGCAGTGGAACGCATGTGCGTTCCACTGAGAGGAAGTTCGGCATTTGGAACGCAAGTTTGCATTCCAAATGCAGAAGTTAAGAGCTGAGGGACCGGAGAACAGGTAAGTTCACTCGTGTATAAGCCGAGGGGGGCTTTTTCAGCATAAAAAATGTGCTGAAGAAGTCGGCTTATACATGAGTATATACGGTATATAGATTTTGATGTGATATATACATGGTATATACAGTATGCCCAGTATTTAGAGTAGGCCACAACTCCAGATGCGAATTTTAGAAGGTGTATATGATGTGACTCACTAGAACCTTGAATAAACATACGCGCAGTGTGCGGTCTCCATGTCATAGTGTAAATTAGCCTTTTCAGCACGGGACCAAAAAATGTGTGGGACCCCCCCTAGGTCTGAATAGCACTAGGCGGTGGTAATCGCTTCACCGAAGACGATAAGACACCGACACAGATTAGACCTACAGTTAACCTGCGTGGTCCTGACATTGCCGCTTTAAATTTAAATTCATTCAGTTCGCACTGACGTCAGACACTACAACCGGAGAGCTGGTCAGTCGGAAGGAGGTCCTGTCAGCCTTCTGCTGCCATTGGATATCTGCACAGTAGTTTTTCAGGAAAGTCGGTCAATATTGCTCTAGTTTTTTCATTAAATTGTTTTTTTATTGTAGGTCTAATCAGTGTCGGATTTATCATCATCATTGAGCACTAGGGCATATCTTGGATGTGAATGAATGAAGCTTGCATGTGATTTGCTGTTAGTGTATTGACTTTTATCATTCACTAAAGCAGCATCTATGCTAGGAACAATTCGATTCAGTTTCTCTCAGGTTTTTTTTTATTTTTAGTCCAATTACTCCATGTATGAAGAAAGAAGATTGCTTATGGATTTAGGTGACTAATAAACAGGTTTAAGAAGAATTTTGCCCATAATTTTTGCACTCTGATGAAGAGGTTTGCCAATGACGAAACGTGTTAGAGACATTAATGCTGCAGTGAAAATGCCTACAAACCAGCGCTTTATATACTGCAAGTGCCACAGGTATTGCAGTTATATTTCAAGGATCCTGGTTTGGATACATCTTCCCACTTGAGTCTTCATCACCATCCCATGTGACACTATCGTTTGTAGACTGGAGAAAAGGGAATCCACACTATTGCAAGTATTTTTTCTTTGCTAAAGCTTTAATCCTATTGGAGTTATAGAGAATAAGATGACTTTTTGAACTTTTGCTGGGACTTGTATTCCCATTGCGCATGGAGATGTAAACATTATTTCTCTTGACTATTGATATCTGGATTGTAAAATTGTGGTATGTACTAATACATAAGACTGTTTGAAAGAATATAGGGCCTGATTTTGAGTTAGGAGCAAAGCAAAGAAAATGTCAGGGTTCCCAAGGCAAGACCACGGTGAGAAAGTAGGTGAACAAAGTGGTTTATTAGAAACAGGTAATAAAGGTTCAGGATGCAATAACCGGTAAGGCAGTAATATAACTACAGTTCTTAACAGCAGAATAGGCAACACTGTAAGGCGATGGAGAGATGCAGTAGTCAGCGGGTTGCAGGGTGGATACCTCTGGAAGAGGTGTAGAGATCAGTAGCCTGCGGATTGCAGGGTTGGATACCTCTGGAAGAGGTGGTGAGGTGAGTAGCCTGCAGATTGCAGGGTTGGATACATCTGGAAGAGGTGGTGAGATGAGTAGCCTGTGGAATGCAGGGTTGGATACCTCTGGAAGAGATGGTGAGATGGGTAGCCTGCGGATTGCAGGGTTAGATACCTCTGGAACAGGTGGTGAGAGGAGTAGCCTGCGGATTACAGGGTTAGTTACCTCTGGAAGAGGTGGTGAGATGAGTAGCCTGCGGGTTGCAGGGTTGCATACCTCTGGAAGAGGTGGTGAGATGAGTAGCCTGCGGGTTGCAGGGTTGCATACCTCTGGAAGAGGTGGTGAGATGAGTAGCCTGTGGGTTGCAGGGTTAGATACCTCTGGAAGAGGTGGTGAGATGAGTAGCCAGCGGGTTGCAGCGTTGGATACCTTTGGAAGAGGTGTTGAGATGAGTAGCCTGCGGGTTGCAGGGTTGGATACCTCTGGAAATGTGGTGAGACGAGTAGCCTGCGGGTTGCAGGGTTGGATACCTCTGGAAAGGTGGTGAGACGAGTAGCCTGCGGGTTGCAGGGTTGGATACCTCTGGAAAGGTGGTTAAACGAGTAATCTGCGGGTTGCAAAGTTGGATACCTCTGGAAAGGTGGTGAGACAAGTAGCCTGCGGGTTGCAGGGTTGGATACCTCTGGAAAGGTGGTGAGACTCAGAAGCCAGGTAATGCAGAAACACTTGAGAGAAGACAGCAGGTAACGGTGGAAGTAAGCTGAACAGGTTACACTGGGAAGCAATGAGCTGTAGAAAGCAGAAGCAAAGAGATCCACACAGGTGTATAACACAGGAACTGGATGGATGATGAGCTGTGTCTGCAGCAGTGGAATGAACAGCAAACCACAAGGTCAGGTACACAGGTAAGAATAACCAGGAACAGGAGTAAAAGGATTGCTTCCTATCAGGTAGAGTGACCTGATGATCTGGCCGAGACTGCTGGGCTTTTTAGGAGCAGTGGCAGGTGTAAATCATCCTGAGAAAACGAGCTTAGCTCAGCATGAAGGGAAACAGTTCAAGTGCCACAGTGGCCCTTTTTAGTTGCATGGTGGTACTGCAGGCTAAATATATCCAGAAAGACCAACATAGCTCCTGGCAAACAGGAGCTACAGGAGGCAGATCGTGAGAGAAAAGGAGCAAAATTGCACCTTGGCAAAACCATGTTGCATTGGAGGGGCAGGTAAATTTAAAATCTAGGGACAGATTTATAGTCGGGATACGCCATATCATAGATCAACTTTAATTTTGGTGTAAAAAAGCTATCAAGTATTTGTGTGCTACATAAAAAACAGCCAGTATTTTTGTTGCGTGCAAAAAAATGAGTCAATTTGTACCCCGTGCATAGTACCATGGCTTGTGCAGGTGCAAAGTTGCTCCTTTTCTTTACTTTGCTCCTAACTCAAAATCAGGCCCATATTGTTCTAAATTGATATTGGAACTTTTCATGCAACCTTTTGACATTTCATTGAAGCTTCTCAATTGAGCATATTAAGTTAGTGAATTCCACTGTTCATGATAATAATTGGTTTACATATTTAAAAAGTGTTTAAAGACCAAAATATTATTGATAAATGTATGAATTTTATTAATGTGTATATATTTTTTATGTCACAGACATTGGTTATTTTATTCATTTTTATAGAGATGGGTGATTTGTGGCACTGTCTATTTTAATTCCTTAAGATTTTTATCTGTTTAGAGGGTACATCCTCTATATTGACAGCTGCTTTCTTCCAAACATAAGAGAGAAAGATTTTCATTATTGTTATTTCTCAGCTGTCCGCATTTAGGGAATAGTGATTTTTTGGTTTTGAATTTTAGGCAGTATTTATTAAAAGAAAATAATTTGGTGCTTATGTTTTGTTTTGTTTTTTACTTTTGTGGAACTGCATGTTCCAGTGGGTCCTGGATGGAAGGCATGATGCTGCTTGCAGTTCCACAATCTTCAGCATAATCGGCAGCCACTAACAGCCATGGAAATGCTGGAGCTTGTAGTTGTATAAGGGCCAGCATGCCCAAGCAGTCAGTGCCTACCAGGACTTGTGGTTTCACAAAACTACTTAATGATTTTATCACTTTTTCATTATTACTCTGGCACTATTCAGCACTGGGTTTATTTTCCTTAAGAAATTCCACCCATTCCTGACCAGGCCGGGATCTGCTTCACTGTATGACAAAGAGGCCCCACTCTACAGATCTCCTGTTAAAGTGTGACCAGCCCAGCCTGGCAGGAGGACTCAACTCGCGTTTACACCTTGCTTTAGTGGTAACCAGCCCAGGCTGAAGCAGTGGTTTTAGTGAATTTAGTGACTCATTTGTTATGTATCAATTTATTTCATTATTCTAGTTTTAATATGGCAGTTATCATAATCAAGTTAATGATGATGATGACTGCTGGTATCTTTATTCCGGCATCATCAAAATA
Organism: Mixophyes fleayi; assembly: GCF_038048845.1. NCBI lineage: Eukaryota > Metazoa > Chordata > Amphibia > Anura > Limnodynastidae > Mixophyes > Mixophyes fleayi. The sequence continues at coordinate 59,031,560 of NC_134404.1, read as the reverse complement.
TGCTCAGAGCATTTTTTGATGTGCCTGCATATTGACAATGTATTTTGAGTTGTACCTATCTTAAGGTCACAAATTTATGGGCAGAATTTTATACATATTTTCTGAATGTAAAATTTCTTACTCTAAATCAGGCCCTTAAAGAGGATGTGCAGGTTCTCTTTTCTTAAGTACATGCTCTAAATAACCTGTATGAAAATTAGAGATGCTCAGGCTCGGTTTTCTGAAAACGAGCTCATCCAAACTTAGGGGATCTGAGTAGGCTCGCGAACCGGCTCGTTACTTTTGCGCGTCCTCGGATCTAAATCGAGGCAAAACATCATTGTTGCGTTGTAGGATCTTGCGGGTTTTGGATTCCATAAGCACCTCCCTACCCAGGAGATACAGCGCCATTGCTCACACAGAAACAGGGGTAGCAGTGTTCTTGTCCCTCTCCATTCTCCAGTGACATTGCTCAGTGCCATTGCTCATACAGAAACAGGAGGGATAGCAGTGTTCTTGTCACTCTCCAGTCTCCAGTGCCATTGCTCATACAGAAACAGGAGGGGTAGCAGTGTTATTGTCACTAGACAAAAACTGATGGTAAATGATTGGAAATTAATGTTATTGAGGTTAATAATAATGTAGGGATAAAAAAGAGCCAAATTATGTGATTTTAACAGAAAAAATAAGGATTTTAGAAAAACATCGGAAACAAAACCAAAACACACGAGGGCAGTTTTGCCAAAACCAAAACACGAAGTTAATCCAGATCCAAAACCAAAACCAAAATACGGGGGTCAGTGAACATCTCTAATGAAAACCTTCCCCAGTTTCCTTCACTTGCATAGGATAGGCTAACTGGCTTGGGCTCATCAATCCGGCTAGCATGCAGTTCATGGCAACTGATGAATTCTTGCTAAACACTCTCAGGGCCTGAGTTATTAAGGAGAGTAAAGTATTGTAGGGAGAGGTAAATTTAAAATGTGGGGATAGATTTATAGTTAGGGGAGGTTATGTCCTAGATCAACTTTAAATTGCAGTATAAAAATAAAGCTATCAAGTATTTGTGTGCTATGTGAAAAACAGCCAGTATTTAACTTAAGTGCAAAATAATAAACTAATTTGCACCCCTTGCATTGTAACGTGGTGTGTTCCGGAAAACATTTACTCCTTTTGTTTTGCCTTACTTTCCTTAACGACTCAGGTCCTGAAGCTTTACACCAGTGAAATGCGCTGATGTGGTGTATTAGCCTATTGATTAGCTGATTACTCTTCTGTATTTCCTTCTCACAGACAAACTGATGGTGGTGGTGGGGGGGGTTGGTTTTCTCTTTCAAGCTTTAAATAATCTAATCAAAAGTATGTGTTGAATATATTATTTATTATAGCAACCTGAATAGGCAACATTGTGTTTAAAAAGATTCTGCATTACCTTGACTGCCCTCTTATTTCAATACAATAAATGCCTGTCTTCTGTAGTGATTTATACCACATATAAATGCTATTTGGGCTTATTAGACTCATGAGGTACTAACCCGTCTAGAACGTCATCAGGAATAGCTGACTGTGGCTCAAGTATGGCCTGAACATTTAATTAGATTTGAGCTGTATGAAAACTAGAGAATGTGAAACACTAGATCTTTCCTTTCTGTATGACTTCTTCCTCCCATCAAGGCCACTGAGACTTGTACATTGCTTTTCTTTTTACTTGTGACAAATATGTAGCTTTTTCTCCATGGAAACATGTCTTTGCTCTGACAATAAAGCGATGGTTAATCACTAGACATGCTTGTCTCCAATTTCACATGCACTGTTCCCGAAAACATTAAAGATGAAACCGCTTTATATAAGTTGCTAGACTTTACTAATTTAGACTCTGGAACTGGAGGGGGGGTGGGCGATTGAATTTCCTAAGAAACTCAAAATGTACCTAAGAATGGGAAGTCTTAATTAAAGACTTTCCTGCTAACGTGAATAGTTTATTATTAGTTGAAAAGTGCTCAAATATTCAGGACCTTCAGACACAAGGTACATTAACTTATCTTACTAACTCAGTGAAAGAGTATATGGTCGGAGGCTCAGGAGGGCCGTACTGCTGAGAGAGAGTAAGAGAAAACAAAGCCCAACTGGAGTTTGCCGAAACACACTGAGCAAGCTAATTTTTTATTCTGGGAGAATATTTTGTTTACAGTTCAAATTAGAGTTTTCTTGTAAAGCACATCACCCCTATGAATGCAAACTGAAAAGGACACCTTCCCTACAATCAAACATTGAGGAGGTTCAGTGATAGTTTGCTGTGCTGCATGTGGCACTGGGTGTCTTAAATGTGTACATGGCATCATAAATCTGGATAATGCAAGACAATTTTGGAGTGTAATGTGAAACCCAGAAAGTTGGGTCTCCATGGAAGGTCATGGGTCTTCCAGCAGGACAATATCCCGAACCACACTTCAAAAAGCAACCAGGAATGGTTCAAGACAAGATGCTGATTTGTTATGACGTAGCGAGCAATGAGTCCAGGTCTAAGTCCCATAGAAAACATGTGGAGAGATCTAAAAACAGCAAAACAGCAGTTGGGAGAAGACACCCTTCAAATCTGGAAGAAATGGAGCAAATTGGATAGGCAGAGTGGACCAAAGTGACAGTAGAGAGGTACAGGAAGCTCATCTATGGCTATATAGAAAGCAGTTGATTGCAGTTACTTTGACCAAAGACTTTTCTACCAAATCTTAAGTGTAGTGTCAATGCCATTTCTTTATACTTTTTTATTTAAAAGATATAGAGTATTAAATTCAGAATAAAAAACAAATGTTCAGTATGTTAACAGAGAAAGAATTGTGGAGAACAAATAATGTTATTAATTTCTCCTTATGTTTAGAGGAAATTACGAGTTATTTTCTAAAAGTGCAAGGGTGCCAATATTTTCGACCACGACTGTAAATACTAGATTTGGGTACCATATAATCCTTTTGTTACTGAGGTTATTTTATTCGCATTTCACAAATATGCTGTGTCTGTTGAACAAAGACTTATTTTTAAACTAATTCTCTGCAGCTCCCTGGGCTTCCTTTCATTCAGGGAAATGCTTGATGACATCACTCTGGCCAGGGATAGAAAGTTACCCATTTTGCCCACTTCATATGACATAGCAGAAATTAATTAAAGTATACCAGCCACTTACACAGTAGAGGTAACCATGTATTATGGGCTAACCCCAAGGGAGAATTGTAAGACAGTATGTCCTGGGGGATTCTTATGAGAGAGCCCTATGGGGCTATTAAAGGAGTACTCCAAGTTAATATTAAAATTAAATGGCATGCTTTTTATTAGTTGAGCCCAAAAGAATTACACACTAAAAATGTTTTTCCTGGCAAATGTGCTGTGCGATGGCACTGGCAAAAGAGTTGCATGTGTAGCCTAGGTGAGTACAATGTCGCAGTCCAGTAGGAAACTGCAAGACGAGAGCTTGAGTTTCCTATAGGTCCACAGGGTCACATCAGTGGCAAATCTATTCAATTTGTTAATACTATTAACCAGTTAAATACGATGGGAACTGTAGACCCGAAATACTCCCAAAGCAGCAGGATAGTTTTAAAGCACTGCGGTGCATAGAACAAAGATATAATTGATGTCTGAACTAATTTCTATCCATCAACTTTTGACATTTAATTATGTTAAAAACCCTAGTCATGAATGGGTTTTCACCTCTCTGGAAATTGGTCCTATCTGGACAGGTTGCTGGGTTACTCTGGTTCCTGGAACAAACGGCGATTACATCCAGATGCCCTCTTGCAAACCTCACTCACCTGAGCACCAGAAGAGGAATGTTTGTTGATTAGTGATTGTGTGTATCCCTGTAACAGTGTAACCAGCCCTGCCTAGCTTGGTGGTGGTTGCAACTTTTGTGGATGGAGCCCATGCTGTTTCCTCCCCCACTTTAGTAGTAGCCAGGAAAAGTTTTGAGTGCTGGTGCTGATTTCAGTTTGGTGGTGGGTGGGCTATGTTGTTTTCTTCTTTTTTATACTGTTTTATACCGTTTAATTGCCAATCGCCAGCATGTTGATGATGGTGAGCCAGTCATGATCAATGTCATGGTTGTGATGATGACTGGTGTATCTAGTATGTGGCCACATCAAGATATATTTTCAGCGTATTTTGAGCTGCGTGTATCTTAAGATATGTAGAACTCAAAATACACACAATAGGCTGTAGTTTTGCAGCTATAGTTTTAAGTGTACATCCGGACAGCAAAATTGCAGCCGTCTCTAAATCAGGCACTATGGGCTAGATTTACTAAGCTGCGGGTTTGAAAAAGTGGGGATGTTGCCTATAGCAACCAATCAGATTCTAGCTGTCATTTTGTAGAAAGTACTAAATAAATGAAAGATAGAATCTGATTGGTCGCTATAGGCAACATCCCCACTTTTTCAAACCCGCAGCTTAGTAAATCTAGCCCTATGTGTTAAGGTCTTAGGAAGATATACAGGAAACCGGAATATGTTTCTTAATTTTTTAGTAAATGATCTCTTCTTTGTTACAAATAGTTTCAAATGCATGTCAGCATGGTTCATAGAATAATGGCTAATGTGGGAAAACTGGTTCAGAAGGAAATCCCCCTTGCATCCATCTGAAGGGAGTTACTCTATTTTTACATTAGAACTTTCTTCTTGTAGTAGAGAAATCCATAATTGTAAGGTGTAACGATTGTTTCAGGAGGAGAGCCCTGGGGTGATGGGTACACGTGATAGCCTGGTTTAGGACTAGCCAAACAGAGTCATGGAGTCTAACAGGTCCCCGGATATTCATCAAGAACAGGCAGGATGGACTTTTGTGGCCAGGAACGGGTCGCAAGGTTTTGATCAGCCACTAGGCGTAACACAGTGGAGAGAAGGTGAAATCTGAAAGCGGATCAGCTAGCCGAGGACTGATACACTGGTCAGTAGCAAGGTACAAAATAAGTATGCAGAAGGGAAGTCCAAAAACAAACTGGGATCTGGTACACAGTCAATAGTGCAGTACAAAATCAGGATCTGAGAGATAGTGGTCAAAACAAACAAGGACTGGTACACAATGGATTAACAGGCAGAAACACTATCCAAGAAGGAATCACAAGGGAAGCCGAGGTCAGCAGCAATACATCATAACAGGGAGCCAGTCTGGTTATGAATATCTGTTGCTCTGACACTGCTGCAGTGTCAGAGTGAGCTTTATATACTTTGAATATGCCACCTCCCAGCCACGATCATATGACTGCCCGTGTACACAGAGGCAGAGGAAACAGCAGTACAGGAGTGTGGAGCAGGTACATTTTGTGACAGAAGGCCAGTATATAATTTTTGGCTGTGTTGTAGAAGCTGATAAGATTGCTTATTAGTAAGAACATGTACAGTGGTTCATATACCCTCAACAGTTTCCCTCTACAGATTTTTTATATATCCACACTGTTTTCTGCTGTATGCTTTTACACGCCATTTGGAATGAGAAATTTAACCTGACTCTTCTGTAGGCCACTTTCACCTATGTTGTGAAGCCTCCTCTCTGGCCAACATAAAAGTGCTTGCCAAAATATTGCATTCAAATCATTTGGTAGATACATGTGGCCTGATTTAGAGATAAATATAAAATTGAGACTTTTACATATGGGCCAACATGCGTCCTTACACTTACCGTTCTATAGCTGTATTATGAGTTGCACATAAGATACATGCACTTTAATGCAGCCATCATCTTCATCAGCTGCTGCACTGAACCTCCCTCCCCAAGCGCAAGTGAACACAAGTATAAGATACACTCAACCCAGGCGCTAGTTATACACGTGTGCAGCATGAGAAATCTTACGTGAAATTTAGTTTCAAGCATATTATGTAAACTACACATTTTTAGACTCATTAACATAAGCACTAATAAAGGAAAGAGTATAGTCTTACTGCAAAGAACTATATCCTGTCCAATATCATGCAATATCAGGACAGAGTTTGACAAATTCACTCCCTTGTTCCCAAATTTACACTACTGTGTTAGTCAATCACCATTTACAGAACTGTCTAAGCTTACCTCTCTGAAACTACAGCCATTCTATCTCCTCTACCAAAAATGCACATGCCTCGATCAACGAGGCATGGGCCCTTTTGCATCTCGCACATCATCCATGCTGTTACTTACAAAGCCGGTTACCTCCCTCTCTCCATGTACACAATTCCTTTCACATATCTCTTCTTAAACCTTTAATTCATCTTTCTCCTCCTCCCGTCAAGTCTGTCCTGGGAGATGAGTATGAGGTTGAACATATCTTAGACTTCCGTACCATTCGAGGCAGAACACAGTTCCTGGACCATTGGAAAGGTAACGGCCCAGAAGAGAGATCTTGGGTGGACAAGAAGGATTTACATGCTCCCCATCTTCTCTCCAATTTCCTCAGAGGCCAGTCTGCTAGGCAACGGGATGCCATTCAGCTTCTGGTCAGCAGTCAGTGTCTATGACTGCCGACTACCCGCCCACCTATCAGGGCTTACCTCGGGAGATACATGGGTTTTGGTTATATCCAGCTCCAGCACCTTGTTTGTATCCTGTACCTGTTATGAACGGGCTATCTCCTCTGACCTTCCTTTTGGATTTTGCTTTGGTACCTTGCTGCTAGTTCTGGTTTCCTGATTCCTGGCCTGCCTCTGACTATTCTTCGGATCTCCCTTTGTACCTGGTTGCCTGGTTGATTCTGACCTGGATTGATTGACTACGCTCTGTCCACTCTGTTACTACACCGGTGGCTGACTCAGAGAACCGCGACCTGCGCACCCACTTGCAGCAAAGCCCAAACTCCATTGCGGGGGTCCCTGGTGAACACCGGGGGTGCGTTAGACTCCACGCTTCCTTGCTCAGCAGCGCTAACACCAGCTAGTAACTTTTTCAAAGATCGTGGCATTAGTATCCTTGGAAACCTGCGATCAGTACTTCCCTTCCTCTGCAACTATTCTCCGTGTTAAGCACTGTAATGGATCTGGTATCAGAAAAAGAGTCCAGGTACCAGAGGTGATGGAGTCAGGAACCAAGGTCAGAGCAGGCAGCGTGATTAAACAATCCAAAGTCGATATAACGGAATTCAAGCAGAGATTAACCAAAGACAAGCCAGTACAGTACACAAAAGTACTTTTTGGTGTATTAGTAGTTGTAGTAGTAATTACAGCAAGGTGAGAGCACAGGTACAAATTACAATAACCTGGCAAAGGAAACAGGAAGCTACAGGCATTAAATACTCAAGTGCTTCCTCTAATTGACCAATGATTAGAGTCATTTGAAATTCTTGGCAATAGTCTCAAGAACTGTAAAGAAAATACCCTTCTTAGTCTTGGCATAAAACATTTGGCATTCATCCTGGCTCATAGGCTTAAACATTACCAGGCATGTCATTACCCTAATTTCAGTTACATTCATTATGTATCTATTATATTGTCCTAATTACCGTTTATGCTTCTTGACTCAAGGTAATAAAATGTCAGCTTACATTCACATTCCCCACAACACAATGTAGGGATGCCCTTGGTTCCTGGTCATAGTGCCATTGGCAACACCAGTTAGGTTGAACCCAGGGATCTTATGGTTGACAGTATCAGGAAATGACTCAATCAGCTTGTTTATTGATGGCCCCCTGAAAACTATCACTATACAGCTAACATCAAACCCAATTTATACTCCACATTGCCTTTATTGGAGCTCCTTCAGTGCTTTTGGGCAATACGTGAAGTCGTAAATACATTTGTAAAGAAATCTCCGCAGCTTGCAAGTTGATTGACTTACATTTAAGGTTTACTTATTTGGACCATTATATGCCTTGCATGGGTGTCTGACTAACCTCAAATGTAGAAACGAACAAGTAGAATTATTCTTACTAGCTTAAAGAATTTCTGTTGGGCTTAAAAGGAAGGGGTCTCTAGTTACTTGAATGTGGTGTGCACTGCTTGTAGGTATTGATCACTGACCTCACATCTATCTCTGGTTCTGTAGCTCTTGTTCAGGCTCATGTCCAATCCATACCCCTACAGTCTTTTACGGGCAATCCCAGGTTCCCTTAGTGCCAGTCCCCCAAAGTTAAGAGAAATTTTATCAGATTGTCTTGTTTTCTGAATTTTAATAAATTGATGAGAAGAGACTTCCTTAAATTGATTTGTGGTTCTTCTCCTACTGGACTAGATATCATCTCTGCTATTTACTCTGGGTCATCCAGATCCGTAATGATATCACGATATCACATTGCCCTATATGATGCGATGGAAAAAGGGAAATGGGTTGAGAGCAGAGCCTGGAAAGTGAGCAAAGTGTTGTGAACATTTATCAAAAGTGAGCTACCAGCTTGGTATTATGGAGACATTGTTAAATCTCTTACAAAGATCTTACCTACATTTTACAAAGACTGCACGATTTGTTGCTTCCATATTGACTACTCTGGGACTCCAGTATTTTGAACTACAGTTGCGAAACTGCTCACATCTGTGTTGGGATCCTCCTTTTGGAAATCCACTTCAGTGATGCTTTTAGGGACCAGACCTCAGGGAGTGACCAACCATACTCATAGGCTTAGTTAGCATGCTTGCATGGTATCACACTTACACATTACTGCTATGTGGAAGAAACCTTTGCTGTCAATCACAGCTGTCAAGGACAAAGTGACCTACATAATGTACAACAAACGGATGATAGCAGATGTAACAGATACCAGGGACACCTGTGATAAGATTTAAACACCTTGGATGTCACTTAAGCTCTATGACCTAATTTAGCAGGGATGTCCAGCTCAACAGTAATGTAAATGATCCGCGCATTTATATTTTGACGTTTGGTTTAATAGTGTACGGATACTGGATCTTTGATACAACTTACCCTTGTGTGTATTACCTCCCATTCCTTTTCTATTGTTGTAAAAAAAACTAAAAGGGGGGGTCTGAAAAGTACAAGATCTTAATAAAACTTAAAGTTGGGAGAAAGAAGCCAATCTGTGCTTTGGCACTACCAAATATGATGCTTTTTACATCAATTTGTATTAAGGAGTTAAACAGTTATTTTGTGCCAAACTGAGTTAGTGTAAAACTATAAAGGTTTAAACTACCTCCAGTCTTGAAAGGGTTAATAAAAACCGAATTTGCAAAAGTACTACAAAGCTTTGAGCATATTTCACTTACCCGCTATATAGAATATAACTATACAGCTACTCTGTGACCACTAGCACATTCTATGCTGTTTTTGAATGAATAATTTCTGTTTTAAATAGCTTCAGTAATGTGTTAGTTTTTGGATGGAGGTGGTTGACAGATTGATTGATAGATTGAGATAAACCTGGTGCAAACTGAAAAGACAATGGTGCCCATAGCAATTGGATGTTTGCTTTCATTTTCTAAACTGCACTAGATAGATGACAGTTACAGATGAACTTGCCACTCATATGCACTGGGAAGAATATAGAGAATGGGCATTGCCTATACTGCTCTCAGACGCTTTATCCTGAACCTTGTTTAACCGTGTCAAACCTTAACTGAATATTATCCAGAGCAATGTTTCGGCACGCCTTCAAAGTGCTGCCACTCTCTTCACATAGATCGTCTAAAAAAAAAAAAGATGATTTTAATAGAGGTTATAACAACATGAAATTTTCTTTAAAAAAAAAATCTAAAATAATTAACAACATAAGAAAACAGAATTTTATTTGTCACAACTTAAAAGCCAACACTTTCACAAGGAAAATGTTTGTGAAGCTGACTTCAGACCATTCTTTTTTTCCAATAAAACGGCACTTTTGTGAATTTGTCTCAATGTGTCTAGTATTCAAATGTACCTGTCCCATATATCTTCTAACATTCGTCCTGATCTAATTTGAGGCAAAGCAGCTGTGCACATAAAAATTGGACCAGGGTTACGCTATGTGTGGTCGTGCCACTTTCTCAGGGGGTACGTCTTTCACTTCAGAAACAGAAGGTTGCAACAAACCCCTGTGCCCTCCCTTAAAAACCAACCCTTTGAATGGCCAGTCGCAACAAGTGGCAGGTGCGTATGGCATCCGCTCAGCATGGTGATCGAGGACATATCTCCCAACTTCTCAGCAGTCAAGAGAAACGTGACGATTGGCCGGGGCAGTCCTTTCAAGTCAGGACTCTCCCATCTAATTTGGGACACTTGGGCATTATGCTTTCACCTAGACCCAGTGAAAGTAACCATGTGGTCAATACAATTTCAAGAGTGTATAGACTTATTAAGTTACTTGGCGCAACTTGTATTGCATGCCTCATCTGTGTCATGAGTGCCCAGGGAACTAGTTGTTTGAATATTAGTTTGGTCTACAAAATAGCTACCTTCAATGTGTTCAGGGAACAGTTGCATTGTTTTCTTGACCTTTAACTATCTAAGAACCAGGTCAGATTCGTACATGTTTATATTATTATGCCTTTGACTATGACATAGCCTTTTCTGGTTCAAAGTATTCACAATAGCCAGTATATATTTTTGCAGAGTTAGTGGAGATTATTCCCTATTTTTGTAGCATTTGTCCAGTCTGTTCTTGCACTGTCATCATGTATCCCAGACTTTAATTGTGAAAGGATTTCATATAGCCGGCACTGTTTTATTATCTTGTGTTCAGGTACATCTCATTCTCTAAATCTCAGCAGAAAGCTGCCTCCTGAGAAGCACTTACAAGAAAATAACAACTGACATAAATAAAGAGCATTTTGTACTTTATTAAAAAAAAAACAGCTGAAATTGGATTTCTGCTTTACCTTCTGAGATTCGGGTTTATGAACCTTTTTGTCTGATATGGTCTTAATTCAATTTTTCCTTGAGATTTTTCTCTATCTTATTTTAATTATTTTGCAGGAGAAACTTAATTGTGCAAGCAAGAGCAAGCAGGTAGTGCTCAAGCTATACAACATATATCTATATGATCATGAATAACTGATTCAGTGCCGGAGCTAAACACATGTCATACAACCCAACAGTTAAAAAAGAATTCCACCCAAAACTGTAAATCTAGGATAAGGTGGAGTTCACAAGGCAATCCTGAATTTGACTTACCTGTTCAGTGGTCTGCTACTCTTCTTGTATACTACTACTGGTTGGAGATGTGTTTGTCATCTTGGCAATGTTTAGATACAAAATATCACAAAATACAGCATAATGTACAAAAACAAACAAAGCAGTAACACGACTTTAGTAAGTAGCCATTTGTCCCATGTGGATTCTCTTGCACTGCAAATAAATCAAACATGGAAGAAAATTTGACATGCAGATTATTGATTCCTATGTAATTACCTTGAGAAATATACCATGAAACGACATGATGTATGTTACATTTTTCTCAATTGAAGCTCTGTGATACATTTTCCCATACTCTAAGATGTAAACTATCTTCATAGTTTAGATAATTTGTTTCAGTCCCCACACCAGAATAGTTTAAATCTAAGATATGGGTTGCTATACATCTGTCTAAATTTGATCTCCATGAAAGGCAACTGTGGTACAAGTTATGACCTGGGCCGCCGATAGAGGGGGGTGGGGGGGGGGGAACTAATTACCCGGGCATGCCAGGGGGCCCGGCCCAGGCTTTTACTGCTGACGTTTTTTTGTTGTTTTTTAAAAGAACAACTACTTTTTTCTTCTTTTGTGTGTTTGTTTTTTTTTATCCGTGCGGCTGGGGTTGGAGATGGCTCCGCACCCTTCGTTGGTTGGGGGATCAGGGTAGTTAAAAAAAAAAAAACATACGTGATTGCGGCGCCGGCATCCCTCTTTCCTCCTCCCTGCACCGTTCACACTGAATGTCGGGCGTAACGTCATCAAATCACCCCTGACATTCAGTGTGAACGGAGCAGGGAGGAGCCTGCAAGCAAGTCAGAAGAGAAGAAGTCAGAAGAGAAGAAGAGAAGTAAAGAGGTGAAAGAAGCCGATAGAAAGGTAAGTAAAGGAACGGAGACGAGGAAAGCAGTAAAGCACAGTGTCAGGAAAAAGGGGTGGAGAAAGGCACAGTGTGAATGAAAAAAAGGAAGGAGAGAAAGGCATGGTGTGAATGAAAAAAAGGGGGAAGGCACTGTGTGAATAAAAAAAAGGAAGGAGAGAAAGGCACGGTGTGAATAAAAAAATGGGGTCGGCATGTGTGAATGAAAAATAGGGGGAGAAAGGCACATTGTGAATGAAAAAAGGGGGAGGAGCAGCATGGCACAGTGTGATGAAGGGGGGAAAAGCAGTATGGAGGGTGCAGTGTGATCATAAGGGGGCACAGCGGGATGAGGAAGAAGGGGCACAGTAATGTGTGTGTGATGGCACAGGGGCCTTGTGGCAATGTAGTGTGTGTGAGGCAGGTGGTGGCTAATTAATGGGTGCTATTTTGTTTGTGGGGTGATGGTAGGGCAATTTAGTAATGGGGACTATTAATTTAAGATGGGGTGGTTTGGGGGCTTTTGAATGTGGGGGTGAGTTTGGGGAGAATGAGGTCTCTATTAAATGTGACTATGAATTATTTAAGGGCAGTGATGGTTGCGGGAAATAGGTTTTAAATGTAAATACTATTAATTTATTGCTGGGGCTGTTTGCAGGGAGGGAAATAGGTTAATTAATTAAATGGGAATACTATTATTTTAATGTTGGGGCTGGAAGAAGGCCTAATTATTACTCGCAGGTGATATTGATTTAACTCCGGTGTGGTTTGAATTTTCTAAATGTACCCATTTCTTTTTCCAAATAGGGCCCCCAACATTCCAGGATCCAGACAAGCAGCAACTAAAGAAACCTGCAGCCACAGATGGTGAAAGTGAAAAGAACAGGTAGGAGAGAGCAGGAGAGCCTGTGAAATGTTGTGATTCTATTGGGACAATCCATATACACACTGCATTGTTCATATACTACACTATGGTGCTAGATGTCCTGAAAATCAGGAGTGCACAACAATGCATGTTTTTTTTTTCTGTAGGAGGGTGGCCTAGCGTTTTTCACCTGCTAGCCACACCACAATGATGCATAACCACGCCTCCAATTGTATGAATACACCCATCGCTACTTTTTTTTTTTACCATGCTCAACTACAAGGGGGGCCCCAGGAAGTTGTTGTACCGGGGTTCTGAGTTCCTCTTGGCAGCCCTGGTTAAGACTGCCTTGCAGTGTTGTCTAGAGACCTTATTGAAAAGAGTAGAATCTAGAACTGACTCCGCTTACAGAGCAATTTGCCTATGACAGGGTAATAACAACAGAGTAACAGATTTTTAGATACCATTCCCAGCTTTATCTTCGGCTGATAGCCAATCAACATTTTTTAGGTTTCACCAAGTCATATCATCATTTGTTGCTCTTTTATGGGGAGAATGTATTGACTATATTTAGTTCAAGAATTTAAACTAAAGAAAGTAAGAGTTTTAAAAGGAAGAGAAGCAAACTAGGAGTTAGATTATTCCCGATATGACTAGCTTTTCCTTTCAACAGACAATAGTGTGAGAGCCTTTGCGTATTCTATAAACCAGCACAGAAACAAGCTCCTTGTATAATATATCAGTTGTCAGTGACAAAGGAATCTGTCTGTTTTTTGACAAAACAAATTAGAAAGCAAATCTCACAATAAATCTTTAAAATACAGACCTGTCAAGTGTCACACAATTAGCATGACAATCGCACTTTTTAGAGTGACTTTTATGCACTGACACTGAAAAGCATGACTGTCGTACTTGTGATGGTATGATTATGATCTGTTATCACAGACCCTCTTCCCTTTTATTAAACTACCCCCCACAACACCCTGTTTGGTGATATGCTAAGGGAGGTCTTCTATTGCTCTACAGACTCAATTCTGCTCTTTTTTCTTTCTTTTAGCAATATTGATTTCATGTCAGTGATGAATATGTGAAGCCAAAAGTGTAAACACCCCGCTTCACTCTAGGTAAAGTGCCTTGTAGAATATCATGCATAGTTTGTTAAGCTTGGCCGAGTATGCAAGGAACATAACTTAATTCTGCTCAGTTATTGCTCATGGCATAACTGTTTGGTGGTTGAGTGTGGTTTTAGATGGGTACATTATGGTGGAAGTGAGGCAACATAACGCAAGAGGCATGAGTGCTGCATGACCTTGTTGTTTGAAAGAGGTTTAGAACCGAGGCAGTGACAAGTCAAGACAATTGAATGGTTCTCATTATTTGCAGGTGGGGTGCTGAGACGGTACAGATGTAAGTTTGATGTGGATGGTTTGGGATGAAGAGCAGTGTTTGAGGGTGTAATGAACAAGAGGGGATAGAATCTGTGTCGTTAGCGATATTAATAGGCACAGTTGATGACAGTCTAATGTTTTGGGCTGTAGTGGGGTGTGTAAAAAGTGTAAATATCAAGAATAAAGGGCTGATGTTCCAAGAGGTTCTGTAAACTCTTATAGTAATAGAAGTGAAGAAAGGATGAGCAGTAATATACTATTCTTAATAATTAAAGTATTAATCAATATATATATTATAACACAGACAATTGCCAAACATTCGCAAAACATATCTATAGATATATTTCTTAATAAAATAATATTAAGTATAAAATAAACCAATAATATAAAAGCATCAAATTGTGCATTAATTCACACAATCATACAAGGATTATACATTATGGGTTAGATATGAAAAGTCAACAGTTAAAATGTTGACAGTCACAATGTCTACACTAAAATGTTGACGGTCACAATATCGACACAGTTAAAAGGTTGAAATGTACAATGTACATGAACATATGTACAATGTACATAAAGCATTATATTTGAAATGATAATACATGTTAAAAAAAATGTAAAGAAATAAAAAATAAACAACTTAACCAACCTTAGTCCGGCCAGCCTAGAATGGTACTAGCAAAGTCAGGGAGACAAAAAGTGTTCGCAGGGGACTGGATTCCCTAGGGAGATCAGGTCTGCAAAAAAATATGAATCCCCCCTAAGTGTATCCAGACCCATGCTAAAAGCACTAGGGTATTTCCCACAGCCCTGGGCACTGGGTGTGTGGTAATGAAATTAGCTTATAGTAAAAATCATTGTTTCCATTTTGCACTAAAGGGCACAACCTGCCCATGCTACCATTAAGTGTCTGGGCATGCTGGTGCTTGAGGAGCCACAAGTGCCAGCATGCCCTGGCACCCATGGCCCATTGGAACCTGTAGAACACCAAGAAAAAATGTAAATACAACACACACACTATCGTAAAAATTATTTTAACTGAAATAAAAACACCCCTACACAACCCTCATTTATCCTCTTTACTTCATTTTACTTACATCCAGGGTCTTCATCTGTAATACATCTATGGATCCTTGGCAAAATAACTAACTCTGAAAGATGACACAAGACTAGCTCCTAGTAGCTCCCAGTGCAAAATGAGGTCTTACGGCAGTTCTCCAATTGATAACATGGGGATTTCCCACGGGTTGAACTCGGCGCTGTGGGAAATCCCTATGTTATAAATATGACCACTGCCATAAGACCTCATTTTGCATCAGGATATCTCCTATGCGTTCCTCTGATTTTGCTAGTATGCCAGGGTTTTTTTTACCATTTCTTACGGGGTTTTTTAACATTTAACATGCGGTTTTAAATATAGTGCTTTATGTCAACATTTTAACTGCCGAATTTACAACCATGTCTACATTTTATAAGTCTACCTTTTAACTGTGTCAACCTTTTAACTATGCTGACATTATGACTGTCGACCTTATGGTGTAGACATTGTGACTGTTTCACTGTCGTCATTGCAACTGCATCCCTATCTTGTAATATGGAATCAATATATATATAAAAATATTATGTATGCTAAAAAAATCCCAAATTCAGGAAGTTTCAGTAGGGAGAGGACCGCCACAGATGATAGTTCGCCAGTGCTTGAATGGACAAGTTTACGGAACAAATATCAGTACCTACAAAGAGATGCATGTAAATTAAACATCAGTATATGTCTCACCATTCCAGGCTTTCATATTCATTAAGAGCCGGGCACATCTAAGCTGATCATTATCACTATCAGTTCGTAACTTATACCTGTGATCGAGCACCCACAAGTTTCCTGCCTCTTGATAGGCGCATATGAGTCTGGGTCTCAGTCCACATATATTGAGTTTGCTCCTACTTGCCCTCCCCATCCTCATTCCACCACATCAATCGTAAGAAAGGGACCGCAAGCGGCCATAACCGCAAAACGCGATTATACATATGGCTACAACATAACGAGTGATTTGTATGCATGGGCAGTAGTAAAAAAGCGTATTATACACTAAAACTCTACATGAGACCCTAGATGTAGGTATGTGTGGATAAATCTGTATTACTGCACTGTGTGCGTCTGTATTGCTGCACTGTGTGTGTCTGTATTGCTGCACTGTGTGTGTAACTGTTTCACAATGTGCATACATGTTTTTGTGTTACACTGTGTGTGTCTGTGTACTTGCACTGTGTGTATGTGTGCTGTTTATTATGCACTCTGTTTATATGTGTATGTCTATTACTGCACTGTGTGTATTTGTGTTTACATATTACTGCAGGGCAATATTTAAGCTTTCTATTTTAATTTTAGCACTTTATTATATCTATTATAAACTATCATATTATTAAACTTTATTTATACAGTGCTAATATATTAGGTTGGGTACACACTACAAAAACCTTCATCCAATTTGTTATCACTAATGATCTTACAAACAACTGAAGTTCCAATTAGTCTGCCAATCGGGGCCGGGCTGGGCTGGGGGGCAGGGGGGCATGCGCCCCCTGGGCCAGTCCCATAGTGGGCTACCTTGGACTAGGTCACTGGGCCACCTGCATTTTTTTCCTTTAAATTGTTGACTCTTGCCCCCCAGGACAAAAATTTGCCAGCCCACCTCTGCTGCCAATTTATGTATACACACTATACTCAATTTACCTTCAGATCTGTGCTCTTCAGCAGTGTAGTCAGACATTCCTGTCACATTGATTTAAGGCTGGGTACACGCAAAATAAACTTTGACTTTTCCACAATTCATTATAAATTTCGTTAGCTTCTGTGACTCTGAAATGAAATTTTCAGTCTCAGAACGAACAGACAAATTATTCCACCTGCAGCACTCTCTACATTTAACAACACAGACACAGCAACAGGTTCCTACTCTCTTGTCAGACAGTCGTGTGAGTGTATACGCACTACAGGATCGGAAGGCAGTTGGTACGAGATTTTTAGTTCTACCGACCAATCAAATGAAACGATGATTGGTACTTTGGAACGACTATCGTTCATTGCTTAAGTATACACACTAATGCGATATCTGGCCAAACGGTCGCTTTTCGGGGGATTGGCCAGATAATTGGCTGAACACACTGTAGTGTGTACCCAGCCTTCTGCAGCCCTTTACATGGGAAGAACATACAAACTCCAGACAGATAGTGCCCTGGTTGGAATAGAACCCATGGTCCGTGCCGTGGGGCAGAAATGTCAATGTTAGCGTGTGTTTGTGTGGTAGAGAATATACTTGCTTACTCTCCTGGAATGTCAAATTTTGGGGAATCGCCCTGAACTCCCCGGATAGTAGACTACCCTCCTGGATCTCTATCCTCCTCTTGCAAACAGGGTGGGTCCTTGATGAGGCAGTTTGCATCATTGTCCTTCACCTAGTGGGTCCTGATGGGTTTCATGACCATTCCCCTCACTAAGCGATAATGCAATCACCTCATTGCGCAGTGTAGGGGGGGAGGCCATGATTATCTGACTCGCGCTGTCATGCCCCCTGCACTTGCCCTTGTATGTGTGAGAAATTCCACTGGGGCATGAAAACAATAACATCCTCTGTTAAGCACTGCGTAATTGGTGCTTGATGAATAAAATTCTAACCACAGTGCTCTCACAAAAAAGTACCCTAAAGTGTAATATTTAAATGTTATAACTCTTTTTATAGCACCATCCTGGCTATAAGGCTAGATGGTGCCTTTGCTTTAAGCTGCTGAAACAGAGAGCTCTGCAGTAAACAAACATCATATATGTGTCCTGTCTACAGACCTCATTGCTCTGCATAACGGAGCCATTGCAGCCACTCTGTAGTGCTAGAAATGGCAGGACAACCGCGTTGCTTTTCTTAATATTTTAAATGTCCTATTCAGTATTTCTTTTCTAGGGGGGGGGTTACAGACACTTGTATTACTCTCCTGCACTTGTCTAGGCACTGTGTGATTTATACTATGCAGTGCTAGCTGCGATCATTGTTCCCAGGTTCTCCTTTCTGGTATAAAATACAACACTGCACCCCACTTTTTCACAGGTTACTCCCCCTTAACCTACTCTATGGACTTTCCCATCCTTAAATTTTAGAGGCCTTGTCCCTAAATTTAAATAGCTTTGAAACCCCGCCTAAGAGCAGAATCGTGCATGGACCAGCTGTGGAAAATAAAAGCATACAGTTGGTTGCACAGAAACATATTTATATGAAGGTAGGATGTAATCTTTATTACAATACTTTTGTACGTCTTTTTCTGTAAATGGTTTAGAAATGGAGTCTGCAGCTGTAAATGCAATGCACTAGAAAATAGTGTCCAAAAACAAAAAACCAGGGATGCGAGGGAGCTTTACAGTGGAGGTATAACAGTATATTATGTTACACAGAAGCCTTGGGTGATCGTTACATAGAGATGATTTGTCAGTTGGCACAATTATAATAAGCTTTAACAGAAACCTGTGTATGCACTTTATATAACAGGACAATATCTCATATTTCATGGAAGACAATTTATTTAAAAAGATCATTACTATGTTTGCATGCATGAATAACAGATTTTATTTGTATATTTGCGAATGTTGCAAACAGTTATAAGAACATATTTACAGTAAATAAAGCCTATACTATAAACACTTACACTAAATTAATATTAATTGTTAACAAAATGGCATTGCTTTTTATTTTTTTAAAAAAAAGAAGCCAAACACTATGTAAGAGGCAGCCTAGAAAAATATAGGTCACTTTCTTTTTTGAGGAACTTAATTTCTTTATGCAATATGATATAGCATGAGGCATTATGGAAAGATTGGTGTTTACCCCATTGTAAAAAAAAAATCTCAAGATCAATACGTTACCCGTTTGCGAAAATTGCTGCCTGCCACTGAAATATCAACAGATCTGCATCTTTTGCCATCTGCTGAACCATTTTTTCATCTCTCCCTCCACGTGACACTGTGCCCCCTCGCTACCCTCCCCGTCCTACCATAACAGATGGCGTTGTCACAGTTTTATAGCGCGGCGGATACGCGCACAAGAAAAAGTTCTCTTCGGGGACAACGTTCCTATTTAGCAACAAATGCATTCAAGTTTTGGAAGTCAAATCTCCGAAAATACATCCAAGATAAACGATTCTCTGAATCAACATATTTCTCTCGTGTTGGAAGTAGCTATGAATCTTACATAGAGGTTCTCAGCTCTCACACTGCACCTATCTCATGATTTCTTTTACCTTATTTTATATGCTCTTTTTCCTAATGCTTGGCATGATATGTATTTATCATCTTGCCACTATGAGAGCAAATAAATCAGGTGGGAATGTTACCTTTTCTCTCTCTTTCTCTCCCCTCCAATCCCTCGCTCTGTCTCTCCCCTTCCAGTTTGTATTTTCTCCGTTTTTGCTCACCCCCCTGCTGTCGCCTTTTCCCATCTCTTTTCTTCTCACTGTCGACTTTGCAAAAATTTATTGCATTATTCTTTTCTGTCTGGTAGTTCACCCTTTTTTATTTTGATTATAGCAAAATAAAATAATACAAAAAAAATAATAGTACTTACTTGGTACTCAATACTAAGTGGGCTTTAATTTTTGCAATCACACAGTTCAAGAGAAAATACCAATATATATTTACAATTCCTATTTATTATAATAAACTATATTCACTAACGAATAATAAAATACCACAACAAAAGTGTGCAAACATATAAACCACTATTAAAAAATTGTTTATTACAGATTTTTATGCTGACATTAAGGTGTATTGCATTTTTTTTAGATTTAATTGTCAACCTGCACAAATTCATACATATTTTATTTTTGAATATGTTAGGTTTTAAAAAAACAATGAAGGATGAATTTCTAATATAAAAGGTACCAATTTAGTATCTATCAATCATGACTCAAAGTGGTCTTTTGGGTATTACTGAAAAATAGTTGATGGGTCATAAATTCTGAATGGCTCCCATGACAAGTGCCACGAGTGTAGTTTTAGTGTGTTAAATAAAAGCTAAATATTTGTGCTACATTCAATATCTATCTAACATTATTATCCATACAGTTCCGACGAGTATACATTATTGTTTGAGGCAACTGCTTTCATCAGTGATATATACAAGGCCGAAATTATTTCACCAGTGACATTTAGAATTTAATATTACATTTAAAGGTTTTTAGTTACTAAAGTAAATATATAATGTATACTGATACATACAATAAAACTAAAAATTACTAGAAACATTAGATGCAAAATTAAATAATTCATCCTAAATCCACAATATTAAGGGTCTTTTATGTACTGAATGTCACACTAAAATGGGTGAGAACACATTAATGTACTGTAAGTCAGGAAGAACAGTGTTATTTTAAAATAAATAATTGATGCATAAAACTATATTTTGTTAGACATATTGAACTATAATGCTTGAGATAAGGATGACAATGTGATAAGGACTGAAACAGAATTTAGTCAATCTGAATTTTAGTTAAGAGTAATTATTGCAATAGATAAATACAGAGTAAGTAAGAAGTACTTTTTAAGAACGTATTGTTCCAACTTTTTTTTGCCATTAACATTATTCGAGGCCATGCTCTGGTTTCTCTTCAGAACGCACAAATCTTTCGCCTTTTACGAAAGATTTCCGTGGAGAGGAGCAAAACTGAGTTTTGACTCAATTTTTGCATGCCCCATCTGACTGGGGTTTCATTTTGATGTATAAAGATAAAGTAAAAAGAAAAAAAAAAACATTATTGGAGGCCAAGGTACCTCTTATTATCACTAATTCTATTTCTCTGTACCAAGGGATTCCACAACAAATGTGGAAAGAGATTATTAAGTAGAACAGTTCAAATGCACAATAGCAACCAAATGAGCAGTAAGCTTTGATTGATCTAGTGCAAATTTGACAATGGAGGTAAAGGTCTCATTAGTTTCTATTAGTTTTCCACATTTGCTCGTTGTTAGTTAATAATGCCTATCATCGCAAAGCTGTTTTACAGTTAGACCCACATTTTACCTTACATTCAAACAATACGCATGTAGTTCTTAATAGGTCTGAGTTTTACTTTGTACAGAAATGATTAGGTTGTACTGATGCTATCCTGTATGTACGATCACAAACAATGTCATGTGATGTAACTAAAGTGGATTATTCTATAACTAGTTATGGGTCTCCACGTAACAGTCCCAACCTGCCCAGCAGGACACTTCACACAAGTTGCCTAATGCTGTTCTATATACTGTAAAATTACTATATTTATTTTTCATTCCTCTTCCAAACATTTTAACTAAAAAAGGTTTTTTGTCATCACTTTTTTTTTACAAGTTTCTTCATTGTTACGGATTCTTTTCACCATTCTGCTTTTTCGTTCCTGTCTTCCTGTTTTACATTTGATAGGAGCGCCCTCTGCTGATGAATCGAGCTCAGGGAGCATCCCTTTAACTGTTCATTTGGTTTAAATTGTCAGCTCCATACTGTCAGAGAATAGTCAGAAAGGCTTACGGCGTGCAGTCATTGTGAGATACAAATATGAAGGGGCATGCAGACCTTTGACATGGGTGGAACCACTTGTGTATGTGGGAGTATGCCCAGAGCCTGGTTTGCAGAAAGACTACATAGAGCCAGACTTTGAGTAGCAGAATTGAAGGTATTACCCTGTGCTTACTTTACATGTGATTTATATTATTTTTCATTTAATAGTTTACTTGTATAAAAACATTTACTGACTTTGGAGCATACTTGCCTACTCTCCCGAAATGTCCTGAAGTTTCCCGAATTTCGGGGAGGCCTCCCTGACTCCCGGAGGAGTACGCTGGCACACCTCCTTTACCCAGTAAAATGCAGAAATTCAAAGCATTAAACAGCAGGGGGAAGGGGGGCTTACGCGCGTCATTAAGACGCGACTAAGTAATGACGTTGTCACAACCCATTCCTACCGTCTGTCACATTATCTGCACTCCGATCCCCCTGAGTACAGATTTAAAAAGCTGTCAAGTATGCTTTAGAGAATATTTATTTCCATATATTTATCTCCTGCAGATGAGATGCACTATGAAGCTCTGCTGTGGTATGGGGGCTATTGGGGTGTGCAGAAAAAGTGGCCCTGGGGTCACAAATTGCAGACATAGTTTATAATGAACCAGTGTTATTGATGTCAGAGCTGCAATTAGTTTGTAAAGTCTGAACTTTTAGCTGTGCATTATTTAACGGTTTATTAATCACTTGGTTGTGATACGCTTTAAGGGTTTCACTCGCTTTTAGGCCATAAGCCTGACAAATAATTAAATAATAAATATAAATAATAAAAAAAGTGTTCCCTCCTTTATTAACACTAAGTGCAGGGTCCCTTCAACATTGCCAATGCCATCCCATGCTGGGGGCACTGAGGACGAGGTCTTCCCTGCTATGCCCTGACCTCAGTTCATGGGAAGATATTAACGGTCCTGGTGACATCATTATGATTAGGTGAGGTAATAAAAAAGGGTCAGCCAGGGCTGTGTTGGGGTGTTTATATTTTAATTTATGTTTCTTTTTAAAATTAGTGCGTGTTTTTTATTTATATTTTTCTCTGCTGCACTATTTTTCTCTGGGTGTCAGGGTATTCTGGCATTTGTGGTTCCTCAAGTGCCACCATGTCCTGGCAGCCATTGGTTTGATGGAACTTGTAGTACTACAAGCACCAGTATGACCAAAGACTTAAAAGTAGTATGGCCATAGTGGGAACTGTACTGTACCACTGACAACATGGACTACTAACTCTTTATTTTACATAATTACCCCGCTCCCACCACACCACTGGAATGTGACAGGTTATTCATGAAGGGGGCGCTTCCCTGGGGAACTCAGACCGCGCTGATCAGCCTTTTATCCTGCTATATATCGGTGTATCCTGCTATAGTGCCACCAGCCCGGGCTGGCATAACCTAGTGCTGGTATTGGTAGTTTCTGAGCATGTGCCGTGAAGCCCCATTTGCGCTTCCACATTCAGCCCATGGGATATACCTTATACTGTTCTACAGCTTCAGCCATTTACAGGAATAAACATGTTTACTTTATTGGAGGTGTGGTCTATGTTTTGGGTCATAATAAAATATCACATAAAATATGTGTGTCTATTTTTTATACAGCAAATCACATATAGATAAAAGCCGTATATGTGGCCCTCTATCCTTCAAAGGGGCCACACATTACCTTTGATGTCAGTAGTAAGTTAAAACAATACCTAAAGCACAGAAAGAGCAACCAGTCTTTAATAACATATTAGCAGATATATTAATGGAAGACAAAGAAGTGTTACAAGCCAGAACAAACAAATCTGACACTTCAGTGTGACTTCTGGGTGGCCAACTAGTGAAGGTGAGCTGCAAGGCTGGAACAGATGGGATACCATTCTGCAGAAAGGATTCCATCCATCAACCTATTACGCATGTTGCTTTTACTGTACCCGTGATAGAGAATGTCTGTTCACATGTGTATATGGAAATACAAAACAACATTGCAGCACACTGGTGCATAACAAGACCAGGCCTAAAAAATATGTCATACCTTGCTTTAATAAAATAAGCTGGAGTCACGCAGTTCTTTCCCATGAAGGAATTAGGGAAGCCTCGTGGTGCAGACTGCATATCCCTCTTTTTCTGATCTCAGGTGTGCTGCTGGCACTGCCTGACCTCCCTGCATTGCACAGAGGAGGTCATGTTACGTGACACAGAAGTTGGCTGCTCCGTTTTATGACCCACAGAGCTTCACTTACGACCACTTCCTAGGGCTACCTGTTGCCGATCACTGTTCCATAACATGACTTATTTTATGCAGAACGCATTTCCTGCTCTCATCTTCATATTGCAGCTATTTGGGCTGAATTCATTGCTACTAGGGATGTGCACCGGCGACTTTTGAGGTCTCGTGTTTTGTGTTTTGGATCCGGATTTTCGTTATTTTTGAGGTTCGGATTTGTCTCGCAAAACACTTGACGAAAGGTCTCGGTTCGGATTTAAGGTATTGGATTCGGATTTTTTTTGAAAAAAACATAAAAAGTTTAAAAATCAAGTTTTTGGGCTTATTTTCACTCCTAGGCTATTATTAACCTCAATAACATTCAATAACAAGCATTTCCACTAATTTACAGTGTATTCTGAATCTGAACACCTCACAATATAGTTATTAGTCCAAAACGTTGCAACAAGGTATCTTTCTGGACTGCGTAGAGGAGTGGGTCACCACAATCTATATTAAAAACCCTGAACTTTTATGATTCGCACCAATAATTGTACCTGGACTGCGTAGAGGAGTGGGTCACCACAATATATATTAAAAACCCTGAACTTTTATGATTCGCACCAATAATTGTACCTGGACTGCGTAGAGGAGTGGGTCACCACAATATATTAAAAACCCTGAACTTTTATGAATCGCACCAATAAATGTACCTGGACTGCGTAGAGGAGTGGGTCACCACAATATATATAATAAGAAAACCATCAACTGGTTTGATTCGCACCAATAAATGTACCTGGACTGCGTAGAGGAGTGGGTCACCACAATATCTTAAAAACCCTGAACTTTTATGAATCGCACCAATAAATGTACCTGGACTGCGTAGAGGAGTGGGTCACCACAATATATTAAAAACCCTAAACTTTTATGAATCGCACCAATAAATGTACCTGGACTGCGTAGAGGAGTGGGTCACCACAATATATATAATAAGAAAACCATCAACTTGTTTGATTCGCACCAATAAATGTACCTGGACTGCGTAGAGGAGTGGGTCACCACAATATATTAAAAACCCTGAACTTTTATGAATCGCACCAATAAATGTACCTGGACTGCGTAGAGGAGTGGGTCACCACAATATATTAAAAACCCTGAACTTTTATGAATCGCACCAATAAATGTACCTGGACTGCGTAGAGGAGTGGGTCACCACAATATATATAATAAGAAAACCATCAACTTGTTTGATTCGCGCCAATAAATGTACCTGGACTGCGTAGAGGAGTGGGTCACCACAATATATTAAAAACCCTGAACTTTTATGAATCGCACCAATAAATGTACCTGGACTGCGTAGAGGAGTGGGTCACCACAATATCTTAAAAACCCTGAACTTTTATGAATCGCACCAATAAATGTACCTGGACTGCGTAGAGGAGTGGGTCACCACAATATATTAAAAACCCTGAACTTTTATGAATCGCACCAATAAATGTACCTGGACTGCGTAGAGGAGTGGGTCACCACAATATATATAATAAGAAAACCATCAACTTGTTTGATTCGCACCAATAAATGTACCTGGACTGCGTAGAGGAGTGGGCACTGGGCACCACAATAAAATATATAAAAAACCTTCAACAGGTCTGCATTACACTACACATACGGCTGCTCCTCCATCCTCTCCATCATATACATGTTGGAGTTTTAGCGTGTGACAACCTCTTGTTTTTGATAATGTCAGTGCATTTTGAATATTTTTCAATTTGCCCCACACCACTGAATGTACTTTATCTATGATACGCATCTATCTATCTTGACTGCGTAGTGTGGTGGCCCCGGTACATAATTTGGTACCGGGGCCACAATAAAATAAATACACCCTCCACGTGTCAGAATTCCACCAAACAAGTATCTGGACTGCGTAGTGGGGTGGCCCCGGTACCCAACTTGATACCGGGGCCACAATAAAATAAATACACCCTCCACGTGTCAGAATTCCACCAAACAAGTATCTGGACTGCGTAGTGGGGTGGCCCCGGTACCCAACTTGATACCGGGGCCACAATAAAATAAATACACCCTCCACGTGTCAGAATTCCACCAAACAAGTATCTGGACTGCGTAGTGGGGTGGCCCCGGTACCCAACTTGATACCGGGGCCACAATAAAATAAATACACCCTCCACGTGTCAGAATTCCACCAAACAAGTATCTGGACTGCGTAGTGGGGTGGCCCCGGTACCCAACTTGATACCGGGGCCACAATACCTCCTCCAAACATGCTACAGACAATTCGTCATTGAGATCCCATTAAGTATGTTAAAGACAGACAGGGTCCAAGTGTTATTAGTTGACTTTGTAAAGAAAAAAACTGTCCCTGTTGCACATAGTCGTGCAATGAAGACTTACTTTTTCATTTAAAGGCACGATCTTTCAAGTGTAGTGTTTGTAAGTCTAAGTCATATTATACTTTTGGTAAAATTGGTTTTTTTTGTTCCTCTTTATGTTAATTAATTAGTAATAGAATTAAAGTAGGAAATAGAATTAAATAGAATTAAAGTAGGAAATAGAGTGGTATAGAGTTGTAGTGTGGTATAGATAGAGTGGTCCACACAATATAATAATAAAACCCTCAACTGGTCTGAATTCCACCAAACAAGTATCTTGACTGCGTAGTGTGGTGGCCCCGGTACACAATTTGGTACCGAGGCCACAATATAATTAAAAAACCCTCCACGTGTCGGAATTCCACCAAACAAGTATCTGGACTGCATAGTGGGGTGGCCCCGGTACCCAATTTGATACCGGGGCCACAATACCTCCTCAAAACATGCTCCAGACAATTCGTCATTGACAGACCCCAGACAGACAGGGTCGTAGTGTTATTGTTTGACTTTGTAAACCCAAAAAAATGTCCCTGTTGCACTTGCACATAGTCGTGCAATCAAGACTGACTTTTTCATTTAAAGGCACGATCTTTAAAGTGTCAGAAAGAGAGAGAAGACACAGGAGAGGAGAGTTGTAGCTGGGGACCTGGGGTGGAAGCTCCCAGGCTCCCCCAGCATTGCCTGGAAGTCTGAGCGTGGTGACTGAGCCAGGGCAAGGAATGTGTGCCCTGGATGAGGGGGAGAACTCCATGCCACTATAGTGAACCCAAGAGAGAGGGGGACACTGCACATGGAAGAGGCCCTGGAGTGAGGGCTGCTACAAGAGGCATGGTAGCTGTAGTGTCAGATCCTGAGGCTGAGAGTACACAGAGTGACGTGTCAGAGCACAGGAGACATTATCCCCGCAGAGGAGGGATGAGCTGCAGTTGAGAGGTCTGCTGTTGAAATAGGACATGCACACTTTAACAAACCAATCATTTCAGCGACAGGGCCTACCAAACAACTTTGACTGAAATGATTGGTTTGTTTGGGCCCCCACACCAAAAAAGCTATTCATCTCTCCCTGTACAGACTAAACAGGCTCTACTGAGGCAAGATGTCGTTCTCATCCTCAACCTCTGATTCCTCTCCCCCTACAGTGTGTACTTCCTCCTCATCACACATTATCAATTCGTCCCCGCTGGACTCCACAACCACAGGTCCCTCTGTAGTATCTGGAGGGCAGTGCTGTACTTCATTGAGGAATTGATTATTCATTTTTATAAACATCATTTTTTCAACGTTGTGAGGAAGCAACCTCCTTCGCCGCTCACTGACCAGGTTCCCCGCTGCACTAAAAACTCTTTCCGAGTACACACTGGAGGGGGGACAACTCAGGTAAAATAGAGCCAGTTTGTACAGGGGCTTCCAAACTGCCTTTTTTTCCTGCCAGTAACAATATGGACTGTCTGACATGTCTACTTGGATGGTGTCAGCAAAGTAATCATCCACAATTTTTTCTATTGTGACAGCATCCAATGCAGCGAGAGTAGACATGTCTGCAATGGTTGGCAGGTCCTTCAGTCCGGACCAGATGTTATCAGCATCCCCGCCAGTGCCTCTTTTGGGAAAACTGAGCTTTTTCCTCGCAGCCATAGATGTGGAAGAAAATGAGGGTGGAGCTGTTGGCATGTCACGGTCCTCTTCAGAGGACAATCTCCTGACCAGCAGGTCTTTGCACCGCTGTAGATTTGTGTCCGCCGGAAACAGAGACACAACATACGCTTTAAACCGAGGATCGAGCACGGTGGCCAGAATGTATTCCTCTGACTTTAAAAGAGTGACCACCCTCGGATCCTGGCAAAGCGTACGAAGGGCTACATCCACAAGAGCTACATGCTTGCTGTAATCGCAATGGCTTACCAGCTCCTCCCTCACTTTCTCCAGCTGCTTCTGCAACAGCCTGATCAGGGGAATGACCTGACTCAAGCTGGCAGTGTCGGAACTGACTTCTCGTGTGGCAAGTTCAAATGGCTGCAGAACCTTGCACAACACGGAAATCAGTCTCCACTGCGCTTGACTCAGGCGCATCCCCACTCCTTTGCCTATGTCGTAGGTGGCTGTGTAGGCCTGAATGGCCTTTTGCTGCTCCTCCATCCTCTGCAGCATATAGAGGGTGGAGTTCCAGCGCGTCACAACCTCTTGTTTGAGGTGATGGCAGGGCAGGTTCAAGCTTTTCTGATGTGCCTCTAGTCTGCGGTAGGCACTGGCTGAATGCCGAAAGTGTCCAGCAATTTTGCGGGCCACCGCAAGAATCTCCTGCACACCCCTGTCACTCTTGAGGTAATGCTGCACCACCAAATTAATGGTGTGGGCAAAACATGGGACGTGCTGGAAATTGCCCATATTTAATGCCCGCACAATGTTACTGGCATTGTCTGACACCACAAATCCCCATGAGAGTCTAAGTGGGGTAAGCCACTGGGAGATAATTTCCCTCATTTTCTCTAATATGTTGGCAGCGTTGTGCCTCTTATTAAAGCCTGTAATGCACAATGTTGCCTGCCTTTGCATGAGCAGCCATTTTGTAGATGCTGCTACTGATGCAGCTGTTGCTGTTGCTGCGGAAGGGGATGCATCTACCCAGTGGGCTGTCACAGTCATATAGTCCTTCGTTTGCCCAGAACCACTTGTCCACATGTCCGTGGTTAAGTGGACAGTGGGTACAACCGCATTTTTAAGAGCACTGAGGACACTTGATCGTACTTCTCTGTACATTTTTGGTATCGCCTGCCTAGTGAAGTGGAATCTCGAGGGGATTTGGTACCGGGGACACAATACCTCCATCAACCCTCTAAATCCCACTCCACTGATGGCGGACACCGGGCGCACGTCTAACACCAACATTGCAGTTACAGCCGCAGTTATACGCTTTGCAATAGGGTGACTACTATCGTATTTGGTGGTCATGGCAAACGACTGTTGGACGGTCAATTGTTTGGTGAAAGACTTAGCGGTCTTACGACTTCCCCTCTGGGAAGATGACCGACTAACAGCAGCAACAGCAGCAGTGGCAGTAGTAGGCGTACCGCTGCAGGATTCCTCGGATGAATCCCGTATTGAGGAGGACTCAGTCTGGCTGGTGACTTGGGCTGCAGGACTGAATCTGATGGAGATTGTGGAGGAAGTTGACGAGGAGGGTGTTGCTGGTGTGTATCCAACTGGACCACGGGATTTAGGTGTCCCTGTACCGATGAGGGTCCTAGCCCCAGTTCCTGAACTAACCACTGAACTATGAAGGTTATTCAGGTGACGTATAAGGGAGGATGTTCCTAGATGGGCAAGATCCTTACCCCTGCTTATTTGAGCTTTACATAAGCTACATATTGCCATACATTGGTTGTCTGGATTTGGATAAAAATAACTCCAGACCGAAGAGGTGCATTTTTTGGTCTTCTGACCAGGCATGACGATGGGCTTTTTCATCCCATGGACATCAGCTGTTTCCCCCCCTGGTGCCTCATTTACAATAACCACATCACCATCCTCATCATCAAGTTCCTCCACAGCGCCAGCTACATCATCAATAGCCTCCTCCCGAGCCACCTCTTCCCGTACAGTGATGGGAAGGTCAGGCTTGACTACCACCAACACCCTTGGACTCGCCTTGGGGATTTGTGATAATTTCTCTTTAGAAGGCAGAGTTGTTTGCTGTTTTGTTGCTGACAGCATAACTCTCTTCAATTTTTTGTAGGGGGGGGGAGGAGGAGGAGGGCTAAGATCCGTGGGTGAAGCTGAACCACTAGTCATGAACACGGGCCAGGGCCTAAGCCGTTCCTTGCCACTCCGTGTCGTAAATGGCATATTGGCAACTTTACGTTTCTCCTCAGATGATTTTAAGTTTCTCTTTTTGCTACTTTTTCTTAACTTGGGCTTTTTGGATTTTACATGCCCGGTACTACGAGATTGGGCATCGGGCTTGGAAGACGACGTTGATGGCATTTCATCGTCTATGTCATGACTAGTGGCAGCAGCTTCAGCATTAGGAGGAAGTGGGTCTTGATCTTTCCCTACTTTATCCTCCAAATTTTTGGTCTCCATTATATGTAGCACAAGATACTGCAGAATGTGTGAACTTGGTAATATTGCAGTACCAATGGACTTATAATGCTGGATTGGTTTTGCAAATTTGGTTATAATTATTATATATTTTTTTTTTTTTTTTAAATTTTTTATTTTTTTTTACTTTTTTTTTATTTTTTACAAACTTGGGAATAATGGGGAAATAACTATGCCCTTAGAAGCACAGAGCACAGGACACAGCACCACTGGACTGAACAGGACACGGCACAGGACCCAGCAGCACTACGGAACTCAGCAGGACAGAGCACAGGACACAGCACCACTGGACTGATACTGCAGAATGTGTAAACTTTGTAATATTGCAGTACCACTGGACTTTTACTGCTGAATGTGTGAACTTGGTAATATTGCAGTACCAATGGACTTATAATGCTGGATTGGTTTTGCAAATTTGGTTATAATTATTATATATTTTTTTTTTTTTTAAATTTTTTATTTTTTTTTACTTTTTTTTTATTTTTTACAAACTTGGGAATAATGGGGAAATAACTATGCCCTTAGAAGCACAGAGCACAGGACACAGCACCACTGGACTGAACAGGACACGGCACAGGACCCAGCAGCACTACGGAACTCAGCAGGACAGAGCACAGGACACAGCACCACTGGACTGATACTGCAGAATGTGTAAACTTTGTAATATTGCAGTACCACTGGACTTTTACTGCTGAATGTGTGAACTTGGTAATATTGCAGTACCAATGGGCTTATACTGCAGGATTGGTTGTGAAAATTTTGTGGTAATTAAAAAATATTAAAGTAGTTTTTGGTATTTTATAAAAAAAACTTTTTTTTATTTTTTTAAACACAGGGGAATATTGGGGAAATAACTATGCCCTTAGAAGCACAGAGCACAGGACACAGCACCACTGGACTGAACAGGACACAGCACAGGACCCAGCAGCACCACTGACCTCAGAAGGACAGAGCACAGCACCACTGGACTGATACTGCAGAACACAGCACAGCACAGCACAGCACAGCACAGCACTAAACAGCACAGCACTAAACAGCACAGAACTAAACAGCACAGAACTAAACAGCACAGAGGACCACCTAACACACCCTCCCTCTACCCTGATCAATGCCCGAGTGAAGATGGCGGCAACTAGCGGGGAATTTATAGGATCCGAGTATCGCGAGATCCGACAACGGGATTATGAGTCAGAGCCTCAGTTTCACTTTTGAATTTGGCGCCAATACCCGGATCTGTCTCGGATCCGACTCGGATCCGCAACGTTCGGGTGGGCTCGGATTTCAGAAATCCGAGCGCGCTCATCCCTAATTGCTACTATCTTGGTTACCTTATTGTATTGACGTGAAAGGTGTTTTTATATGAATTAATCAACTGTTATAAGAAAATGAGTGTGAAGTTCTTGTAGAGTGTTGTGTAAAATGAGTCTTGTTGGAAGGTATAAAGGGCTAACCGTGTATGTCCCCATAACCTTTACAACAACCTTAAAATTCTTAACCATTTATATAAAATAAACACACGGAGTCATGTATAAGTTTGCGGAAATTGAGGACATATTTTATTATTAATATTATTTAACTAACCTATGGTGGCGGAGAAAGGACACTGCCGGACAGCTCCCAAGCTGATATAACCAGATAACGTGGGAACTGGCAAAACCGCCGTACATCCACTAACCATGGGGATCTCATCCCAAACTATCATGCGCTGAATTGGCGTCAGAGTGTCTGCCCCTCTTCTAAATTCATGCTGCCCTCCCTCACCGAGCCGGACAGGGGACCCTCATCACCGAAGGACCAAAAAAGGAGTTACTGGTGCCTCTAAGGAGACAGTGACCTGCGGCCAACTACCATTAGCGCCCACTAACCAGCCGCTGAACGCAGTGCCTTCCTACCGCAAACCGTATAACTTAAACTACCGTAACTAAAGAGTGGGTGGGTGGGATCTCGAGCTGAAGAGTGAGGAAAACCAGGAAATGCAATCTGCTATATTCAACCCAGTACCCTCCCACAGGAGCTACCATTGGTCGGGCCCATCCTGATGTTAACCCTTCAATGTAAGTGTTCAGCTTATTACAAACCCTGTCGCCCTTTAAGTGCGTTCGCTCTAAAAGCCTCACTTGTCATAAAGTTCTTAAACTAAGGAGCCTATTTAACATTGTTTGCACATGTTTCCACTGTTAAGTATCATCTGGCAACGCTAATAGATTTTATCATTAAAGTCATGTAGTGATAGCACAGCCAATAAAAGGCTGTCCCGGTGACGACTCTGTTCTAATGACAACGCTGGGTTCTGACCCGCAGTCTTTACAGCGCATGCGCAACCTGGGGTGCAAGGGACAATTCCGTTAATCATGGCTGCTGGAGAGGCACCTGAAGATTGCTCCCCTGTGATGCTCTCCCCATAGGAATGAAAAGCTAACGCTAAGCTTTTCAAAGCTTGATAAATATAACTGGACTGCAGTCTCCAAATTACGGAGACTGCGGTTTAGTGCAGTACTTTGCCTAATGCAGGAGATATCTCTGATATCTCATGTGTTAGGTATTTCTTAAATTGCGGACATATTTAAATATGCCTAAATCAAAAGCGGTAACAGCTGTTTCAGCATAGTTTAAATTTTGATAAAGAGGCCCATAAGACAGCTTAAAGCACCAATAAAACACAAAACTGTTGCCTGTTTTGTTAGAGAAGCAACTCCCCCCAACATAGTAACAGTGAGCTATAGTCCATGTACACTATTCAACAGTGTAATACACAGCCGTTGATATACAATAATGTCAAATAGTGGCTTTACTTGCTTTTTTGATATTTCAAATTGTGTTGAATATATGCTCTTATTACTAATTGTATTACTCACAAGCCAATATGTTTTATGTCATGGACTACAAGAAGTTCATTGTAGTCTTTTTTGACAACCCTGTCCTGAAGGCATGCCATATATAATCTCATAACACTTCTGAAGATTCATTGTACTCGCTTTGTACTACACAAAGTAAACTCTAATATACTTGAAATGGTTGCAGGCAGCATAGATAGAGGCTATATATAGGCTATATAAATAGTGTTCCACTATGATGGTTATATATCTCTAGCTGGCCAAATCTATAAGTGGCTGGTGTGTCAGGTTTAAGCTTTTAAGCTTTCTCTTGCTCACATCTCGTATGCGAGCCAGGAGGCTGTATGTGCTAAGAACCATGAACGGACTCTTACTTAGAACCCTAGTACTACGTAAGCTGTATACCAAATGTAGAGATCCAGGCTGCCCTTTAAAAAAGATCAGGCAAATTGGCATGCCTTGCCCAGTTTTGCTCAAATATGATGCTTGCAAAGTTGCCACTGGTGTTTTCCAATATGCCAGGCACATAAGGTGCCTACCTGAAAATGTCTGCCCAATGCTCCCATTGTCTGCCGAATGCTGTGTAATAGCTTCACGTATATTTGTACGTCCAATCAGGCGACATGATGTATCATGACAAGCAGGCAGAAGCAGCTTTTCTGTGTAGTGAATCTACCCATTTTAAATTACTGTGTGGTTTCTTATAGTATGGTTGATGAAGGAGTCACCTGCCTTTATTGCTCCCTCGCCTCCTATTAATAAAAGAATAGAAAACCTAAGTGAGCTCATAAAATAAGGTGAGGTCCGTATTTCTCATTAAATGATTTCATTAAAAGTGATCTGCGGGTAATGTACTCTTACAAAGCTATTGTGGCCCCTGACCTTGGTGACTAAAATTCAGGAGAGGGGGAAAACTGAGTTGGTTGGTTGCCATAGGCAACATCTCCACTTTTACAAACCTGCAGTTTAGTAAATATACCCCATAGTGTTTCACGCTTGTTTTTAGTGCTTTTCAGTGTGAAGTATTATAGAGTCAGCCTCTCTGAAACAAAAAAAAAGGTTAAGTTTGATGCAATTCCCTGGGGTCAAGTTTGCAAATATATTTCCTATTTCTGGATCACAGACTTCTTATGACAATTAAATTGCAGCCTACTGAGTCAGTGTTTTGCCCATGGGACATTCAGAGCTTCACACATGAAAGTCCTGAGTTTAAGGCCTAATGCAGGGTTGGTTGCAAAATGGGCGTATAGTATTCTTAAAGAAAAAAGCACACGCAAACATAGCATGTTTCTACCCATATACAAAGCCCTATACATCTTCTCCGTATCGGCAGCAATTGCACATGGTGTATTCCGAGCCATCATCACCGGCATGTTTTTGCAACTACCCTCTAGCAAAAGATACGCCTCTTGACAGGTGTATATGTATGTTTCTGTAGGTCTGTATGAGTTGCATTTGCGTGTACTCCCTTATTGTAGTCAGGCTGCGTTTGCACATCTCTTCCCTCCCCAATTCCGCCTCTCCAGCTGTACGGAGTCACAAGTGGCAGTTACGTGCAAGTCTGCATTGGCGTATATGCATGCCTACTGTTTGTGACCATTACGCAGTGTGAATTTGCGGAATTTACTCTAGGCACACTGTCATAAGTTCAACTCAGTATTAGGCCAATTCCTGTCACTCTGCTACATACATGGAAAACTGAAGGCCTGATATGTAGTACACCTCCTTTAGGGTGGTGTCACATAGGTTCTTTACATGCCACAATAAAAGCAAAGCAGCTGATTGCTCCAAACCGAAATTATTTAATTATGAGTAATAAGAAGAGCAATTTAATTGCTGGAGCAGTTTTGTAAATTCCGACAACAGCGTTTTGGAAAAGTTTCAATAAAAATGCTTTCTGATTGAAATCACAGAGCATTATAAGCGCTCAGTGTGACAGGATGGCCCACCTATGCCACCCTGTCTGTTGTTGCTGGGAGCCGGCAGGGCTTACTTTGACACCGTTCCCTTACGTAATCCCAAATCCCTCTTGCCGCAGTAGGAGGGACTTACGAGCTACCGCCACTGGACTCCTTTATGGCGCTCAGAACCACGTTCCTTCTGGGTAACTGTCACTGCTAGTGTAGTCCTGTGCTGGTACACTTGGGCTGGTACTACTGACCTCTTACTATGGATCAGGGTTGCAATGGATGGATCCTCCCCTGGCCTATCAGACTGACCAGAGCTGCATGGGTAGCAGGCAGAGCGGTGGTACTGGAAAAGCTTGGGTCCAAACCTCAAAGACAGATGGAGAACGGATTAGATTTAGGGTCTAATCTGCAGGTCACAGGATTACAGCAATATTGAAGAAGTTGTCAAGCAGGGTCTTGAAGCAAAGAGTGATGTTTTATTTCACTCAGGTGCCCTGACAAGGACAGTTCCACTGATTAAAGGTATCAGTGATCAGAGGTTAGATGGAACATCAGTATGATACATATCAGTGTACAGGACTGTGCTTTTTATACAGATTTTGACACAGGCTATTTTTAGAATCAGGATGTACCCTGTTTACCAAAACATAGATTTACATGAATTGCAAGGCTACCAATATTTACACTTATCTGTAAAATTCTAGAAACACTGTGATGCCTTGCATCTTTGTTTTAGATGCAGGTAATCTAGCAGCACATTTTAAATTAAACCTTCTTGTCTCCAAGTGAAACCTCACACATCAAAAGACCCAAATAACATATGGGGTCTTTCTTCAGAATACATATTCCCACAGAACATAACAAACCAAAATAAGCCATTTTCCCACATCACAATACACAATACACAAAAGGCTTCCAACCACAAGGCTCATTGTATCAGATATATACATCAGAAATAGGCATTTGCTTTAGAAAGGTTAAAACAGAAAAAACTAATTTTCTACCCTGGTCTCAGAAATAACGATTTCTTGTCTCCAAATATACACAATATAAAAAATAACTGCATGTGCAATTATATAAATAAGCGCCCTGCACTATTTTCTTTACATAAATTTATAACATAACATAAGTTATTTATACGTGATCCAGTCACACTCAGTCATATTATTTTTATCACTTAGGTGCCACAGGATGTGTTCACTTTACCTTGTCACATAAACTTGTAAAGAGAGAAATGCACTTTTCTACTAAAATACTGCCCAGTTTAAACACATTTAGCTTAATTAAATCTTGAGTGAGGGGACATCAGGTCCGTCTTTATGATGTGGGACTTTGATGATTTGTATTGCTTGGGTTAATGCACAAATAGAGATATAAAGACGTAATGGCTCTACTGTTACTTCTGTATCTATTTTCAATCATTTAATCAATAAGCAAGCGGAAAAATGATGTGTATATATATATATATATATATATATATATATATATATATATATATATATATATATTAATTGCATCATATATTTATCTTTGGCAGCTTTAAATCTTTAAAAGAAATGATGTGGCAATTTAGATAAAAATAGACACTGTCTCATAGTATTAAAATCTGTAAAAGAAGAGCCTTAAAAATCCTCCATATAGATGTGGTTAATCTCTCTAGAACATATAGTCCCCTCCAGTTAATTAGCTGATATAGATGTAAGTAAAGCCGGTCTTTATTCTCACCACTTATGCAGAAAAGAGGTTTAGCTCCACATGTCTCCCAATGGAACAGCGATTAAAACAAAGTTCACCAAAGTTCTTTAAGTCACAGACGAGCTCCAGTATTGCAACAAAGTGTTGAGATGTAGTAGCAATAGTGTAACATGAAGAGTTCTGTTAGCCGAGAATTTAGCCGAGCGGTGTTAATGAAAAGCTTTTCTTTGACGCGTTTCTGTGCAGAAACGCGTTTGTCTGCAGTGCAAT
Source organism: Mixophyes fleayi (assembly GCF_038048845.1). Classification (NCBI taxonomy): domain Eukaryota; kingdom Metazoa; phylum Chordata; class Amphibia; order Anura; family Limnodynastidae; genus Mixophyes; species Mixophyes fleayi. Next base: position 58,994,462 of record NC_134404.1, on the reverse strand, counting down.
GATTTTTGTTCTGTCATGTGTTTAGAGACTACAGGGTCTCTTTTGACTGTTGCTAGTCACTCCCCTTCCTCAATTTTTAGTATCTATATTCCTTTTCTTAGCACCATAGGTTATATTGTTTTACTGTTCCGCAACTAGAGGTTTGCTTTCCCACAATAGTTCAAATGGAGGGTGCAAAGTGTGGTATAAATACAAGGTCTCTGGGATTCTTGCTGTGGCTGAGAATTCAAAGCATCTTGCAGGGAGTAAGGGAAGTAAATGGCTGTGCTCCTTTCTACAAAGCAGAGCACCCCTGTAAATGCTCCTTTTTTGCCCTCTATGTTTCCTTTTAATAATTGTATCCCGCAAAATGAAATTGTGTTCCTGCACTTCAGTACAAAAATAGGTGTGCCTAATGTGCCCTTGACCTGCCCAAAACCTTCTGTGGCCCAACAAATACCACCTATATGCTCAGATCTATGTGTTTAGATGAAAACTTGCACAGATGTAGGTGCATGACATCACAAAGCAAAATATGCACTACGGCTCTACACTTATGCAGATATTAAATTGCTGTTAGTACCTTTAATAAAAAAAGGCACGATTAAAGAAAAAGGTAACAAACAAAAGCTATTGTGTCCCCCGTGTCTCTCTGTCTGTCTACCCACCCCTTAGATTGTACGCCTCTTTTGAGCAGGGTCACCTCTCCTCCTGTCTTCACCACTGTTAACTCTGCTCTCCAGCTACCTTGCCCTCCTTCTCGAGGTCCCTCTCCCCCACCCCCCTCTCTCTCCCTCCTCTCTCCCTTGGGGGTCTGCCTGTCATTCGAGCCCTCCCTCTTGGGCTCCGTCGTATGCAGACCTTCCCCTCTCCCCTACCCCGCCCCTAGCTGTGCTTTGAGCTCACGGAGTTACTGTGCTTATTGTTTACTGTACTATGCTGTCTATCCTCGTATTGTAATTTCGTTTGTCCCTGTACGGCGCTACGGACACCTAGTGGCGCCCTATAAATAACAATTTATAATAATAATAATAATATTGTGTAAAGCTAGTGTCAAGAGATTAAAACCTTGGCTCCTAATCAGAGCATTTAATCACTACGGGCCTGATTCATTAAGGATCTTAACTTGAGAAACTTCTTATTTCAGCCTCCTGGACAAAACCATGTTACAATGCAAGGGGTGCAAATTAGGATTTTGTTTTGCACATAAGTTAAATACTGACAGTTTTTTCATGTCGCACACAAATACTTGATAGCTTATTTGTACACTGAAATTTAAAGTTGATATTTGTGTGCTACATAAAAAACAGTCAGCATTTAACTTATGTGCAAAACAAAATCCTATTTTGCACCCCTTGCATTGTAACATGATTTTGTGTAGGAGACTGAAATAAGAAGTTTCTCAAGTTAAGATCCTTAATGAATCAGGCCCTACATCATTAATGATGATGAATGGAGACTCAGAACTAGGAGTTATAGAGCCTGATTCATCCTGGAACATAACAGCCGATTTTGTGCCTATAATCCGTAAACATTTCTGGGAGGGAACGGGGCGAGTAAGGGGCGTTCACCGATAGTCAATGTACAGTAAAGGGATGCCAAATTTGAATGTACACAGCCACATCCGGTTCAAGCTTTGGGCATCTCAAAGGTACTTGATTTTCTGCCATATCTCTTGCTCTAGCTACAGGGCTAGTCTAAGTCCTGAGTACTAGTGACGACAGTCTGTATGGATGCTATAACATGTGTTTGCAATCAGGAACAATTGTAAAAATGTTTTTTTATGTTCAGTAGACATTAATAACATCCTAATAAATGTATTTCATGGAAAAAATATATAATAAAAAACCACTTTCGAAGCAAGCAATACCATGATCGGCCAGGAGACACTGAAATGTGCATCATGAGGTCACATAACATCCAATCCCTTTAAGTTCAGTAGATTGATAGCTGTTTGTCAAATCCATGGATAAAATCAGCATAGTTAGGTGGTTAAGAAAATGGTTAACATTCCATCTTTCTGTTTTCCCCAGAAGGGAGGAGGTCAGTTAACACTACACTGTATAATGCACTTTACAACATCCAACAACAGTGGCTCTCTACAGCTCTGTCAATTGCTTCCTACATAAACAGCACATTTTACAACACTTTTGTTATTTAAATCCTCTGTGTAGGCAGCCTGAGTTTGGAATACCGGATTAATAACAGAACAGAGAGGCTTTATCAGCATTGTACTGTCGATGAATGCAGCACCCAGAGATTTTCTGTTGTTCAAAACGTAAGTGGATATTATACCGATTTCTCAATAATTCCCCAAACTGTGTTCTTCTGAGCCAGCTTTTGCCTGACAATTGCAGGAATTACGAGTTATTTTATTCCTTGTATATTCTTTTGTTTTAAGCTTTTCTTTAGCCGTGCTGCACAGTGTGTAACACAATGTGACATCAAAATGTTGTCAAGGTCACTTGAATAGCTGTTCACAATAACGTGAGGAAAAGAATAGCAGTCCCATGTAGAGACAATGTAAAATAGACAATAGTAACCTCAGTGTGTAACAGAGGACAGTTCTGACATGGAAAAAAATATAGAATGGCCATGACATATTCGAATGGGGAACATTACATTCATAACAAGCAAAAATGGGTGCTTTAATACCTGGTGTCAAAAAATGAATACTTACATCACTGTATTTGTGATCAGGAAACAAACAGCACATATTTTATCACAACAGTAAAAATCACAAGGCCTTAGTTCTGTTAACGTTGTGTCTTATAAGGACAATGAGAAACTCGTTGTCAAGATGGACTTTGTTTTTTTAGAGTGAATATCAAGCTAGACATAATCAGCCAGACAAGGTCAAATAGGCAAAGCTGCCTAGGGATTTAGTTAACCACCCCAATCTGCAGTTGTGATTTCCCGAGTCACAGGACAGATTTTTTTGAAAAAAAATAAGAGATCATTGCTGATCAAGTGCTAGAATACCATCATAGACCCCTAAGGCTATGTTACATGGACATAAAGTGTAAAGATAAAAATAGTAAAGTAAGTGTTAGTTTTAAGTAGGGATGAGCGCACTCGGATTTATGAAATCCGAGCCCACCCGAACGTTGCGGATCCGAGTCGGATCCGAGACAGATCCGGGTATTGGCGCCAAATTCAAAAGTGAAACTGAGGCTCTGACTCATAATCCCGTTGTCGGATCTCGCGATACTCGGATCCTATAAATTCCCCGCTAGTCGCCGCCATCTTCACTCGGGCATTGATCAGGGTAGAGGGAGGGTGTGTTAGGTGGTCCTCTGTGCTGTTTAGTTCTGTGCTGTTTAGTTCTGTGCTGTGCTGTGCTGTGCTGTGCTGTGCTGTGTTCTGCAGTATCAGTCCAGTGGTGCTGTGTGCTGTGCTCTGTCCTTCTGAGGTCAGTGGTGCTGCTGGGTCCTGTGCTGTGTCCTGTTCAGTCCAGTGGTGCTGTGTCCTGTGCTCTGTGCTTCTAAGGGCATAGTTATTTCCCCATTATTCCCAAGTTTTTAAAAAATAAAAAAAAGTAAAAAAAAATAAAAAAGTAAAAAAAAAATAAATAAATATAATAATTATAACCAAATTTGCAAAACCAATCCAGCAGTATAAGTCCATTGGTACTGCAATATTACCAAGTTCACACATTCTGCAGTATCAGTCCAGTGGTGCTGTGTCCTGTGCTCTGTCCTGCTGAGTTCCGTAGTGCTGCTGGGTCCTGTGCCGTGTCCTGTTCACTCCAGTGGTGCTGTGTCCTGTGCTCAGTGCTTCTAAGGGCATAGTTATTTCCCCATTATTCCCAAGTTTTTAAAAAATAAAAAAAAAGTAAAAAAAAATAAAAAATTTAAAAAAAAAAAAAAATATAATAATTATAACCAAATTTGCAAAACCAATCCAGCAGTATAAGTCCATTGGTACTGCAATATTACCAAGTTCACACATTCTGCAGTATCAGTCCAGTGGTGCTGTGTCCTGTGCTCTGTCCTGCTGAGTTCCGTAGTGCTGCTGGGTCCTGTGCCGTGTCCTGTTCAGTCCAGTGGTGCTGTGTCCTGTGCTCTGTGCTTCTAAGGGCATAGTTTTTTCCCCACTATTCCCAAGTTTTTTAAAAATTAAAAAAAAGTAAAAAAAAATAAAAAATTTAAAAAAAAATAAAAATATAATAATTATAACCAAATTTGCAAAAACAATACAGCAGTATAAGTCCATTGGTACTGCAATATTACCAAGTTCACACATTCTGCAGTATCTTGTGCTACATATAATGGAGACCAAAAATTTGGAGGATAAAGTAGGGAAAGATCAAGACCCACTTCCTCCTAATGCTGAAGCTGCTGCCACTAGTCATGACATAGACGATGAAATGCCATCAACGTCGTCTTCCAAGCCCGATGCCCAATCTCGTAGTACCGGGCATGTAAAATCCAAAAAGCCCAAGTTAAGAAAATGTAGCAAAAAGAGAAACTTTAAATCATCTGAGGAGAAACGTAAAGTTGCCAATATGCCATTTACGACACGGAGTGGCAAGGAACGGCTTAGGCCCTGGCCCGTGTTCATGACTAGTGGTTCAGCTTCACCCACGGATCTTAGCCCTCCTCCTCCTCCCCCCCCCCTACAAAAAATTGAAGAGAGTTATGCTGTCAGCAACAAAACAGCAAACAACTCTGCCTTCTAAAGAGAAATTATCACAAATCCCCAAGGCGAGTCCAAGGGTGTTGGTGGTTGTCAAGCCTGACCTTCCCATCACTGTACGGGAAGAGGTGGCTCGGGAGGAGGCTATTGATGATGTAGCTGGCGCTGTGGAGGAACTTGATGATGAGGATGGTGATGTGGTTATTGTAAATGAGGCACCAGGGGGGGAAACAGCTGATGTCCATGGGATGAAAAAGCCCATCGTCATGCCTGGTCAGAAGACCAAAAAATGCACCTCTTCGGTCTGGAGTTATTTTTATCCAAATCCAGACAACCAATGTATGGCCATATGTAGCTTATGTAAAGCTCAAATAAGCAGGGGTAAGGATCTTGCCCACCTAGGAACATCCTCCCTTATACGTCACCTGAATAACCTTCATAGTTCAGTGGTTAGTTCAGGAACTGGGGCTAGGACCCTCATCGGTACAGGGACACCTAAATCCCGTGGTCCAGTTGGATACACACCAGCAACACCCTCCTCGTCAACTTACTCCACAATCTCCATCAGATTCAGTCCTGCAGCCCAAGTCAGCAGCCAGACTGAGTCCTCCTCAATACGGGATTCATCCGAGGAATCCTGCAGCGGTACGCCTACTACTGCCACTGCTGCTGTTAGTCGGTCATCTTCCCAGAGGGGAAGTCGTAAGACCGCTAAGTCTTTCACAAAACAATTGACCGTCCAACAGTCGTTTGCCATGACCACAAAATACGATAGTAGTCACCCTATTGCAAAGCGTATAACTGCGGCTGTAACTGCAATGTTGGTGTTAGACGTGCGCCCGGTGTCCGCCATCAGTGGAGTGGGATTTAGAGGGTTGATGGAGGTATTGTGTCCCCGGTACCAAATCCCCTCGAGATTCCACTTCACTAGGCAGGCGATACCAAAAATGTACAGAGAAGTACGATCAAGTGTCCTCAGTGCTCTTAAAAATGCGGTTGTACCCACTGTCCACTTAACCACGGACATGTGGACAAGTGGTTCTGGGCAAACGAAGGACTATATGACTGTGACAGCCCACTGGGTAGATGCATCCCCTTCCGCAGCAACAGCAACAGCTGCATCAGTAGCAGCATCTACAAAATGGCTGCTCATGCAAAGGCAGGCAACATTGTGCATTACAGGCTTTAATAAGAGGCACAATGCTGACAACATATTAGAGAAAATGAGGGAAATTATCTCCCAGTGGCTTACCCCACTTAGACTCTCATGGGGATTTGTGGTGTCAGACAATGCCAGTAACATTGTGCGGGCATTAAATATGGGCAATTTCCAGCACGTCCCATGTTTTGCCCACACCATTAATTTGGTGGTGCAGCATTACCTCAAGAGTGACAGGGGTGTGCAGGAGATGCTTGCGGTGGCGCGCAAAATTGCTGGACACTTTTGGCATTCAGCCAGTGCCTACCGCAGACTAGAGGCACATCAAAAAAGCATGAACCTGCCCTGCCATCACCTCAAACAAGAGGTTGTGACGCACTGGAACTCCACCCTCTATATGCTGCAGAGGATGGAGGAGCAGCAAAAGGCCATTCAGGCCTACACAGCCACCTACGACATAGGCAAAGGAGTGGGGATGCGCCTCAGTCAAGCGCAGTGGAGACTGATTTCCGTGTTGTGCAAGGTTCTGCAGCCATTTGAACTTGCCACACGAGAAGTCAGTTCCGACACTGCCAGCTTGAGTCAGGTCATTCCCCTGATCAGGCTGTTGCAGAAGCAGCTGGAGAAAGTGAGGGAGGAGCTGGTAAGCCATTGCGATTACACCAAGCATGTAGCTCTTGTGGATGTAGCCCTTCGTATGCTTTGCCAGGATCCGAGGGTGGTCACTCTTTTAAAGTCAGAGGAATACATTCTGGCCACCGTGCTCGATCCTCGGTTTAAAGCGTATGTTGTGTCTCTGTTTCCGGCGGACACAAGTCTACAGCGGTGCAAAGACCTGCTGGTCAGGAGATTGTCCTCTGAAGAGGACCGTGACATGCCAACAGCTCCACCCTCATTTTCTTCCACATCTATGGCTGCGAGGAAAAAGCTCAGTTTTCCCAAAAGAGGCACTGGCGGGGATGCTGATAACATCTGGTCCGGACTGAAGGACCTGCCAACCATTGCAGACATGTCTACTCTCGCTGCATTGGATGCTGTCACAATAGAAAAAATTGTGGATGATTACTTTGCTGACACCATCCAAGTAGACATGTCAGACAGTCCATATTGTTACTGGCAGGAAAAAAAGGCAGTTTGGAAGCCCCTGTACAAACTGGCTCTATTTTACCTGAGTTGTCCCCCCTCCAGTGTGTACTCGGAAAGAGTTTTTAGTGCAGCGGGGAACCTGGTCAGTGAGCGGCGAAGGAGGTTGCTTCCTCACAACGTTGAAAAAATGATGTTTATAAAAATGAATAATCAATTCCTCAATGAAGTACAGCACTGCCCTCCAGATACTACAGAGGGACCTGTGGTTGTGGAGTCCAGCGGGGACGAATTGATAATGTGTGATGAGGAGGAAGTACACACTGTAGGGGGAGAGGAATCAGAGGTTGAGGATGAGGACGACATCTTGCCTCAGTAGAGCCTGTTTAGTCTGTACAGGGAGAGATGAATAGCTTTTTTGGTGTGGGGGCCCAAACAAACCAATCATTTCAGTCAAAGTTGTTTGGTAGGCCCTGTCGCTGAAATGATTGGTTTGTTAAAGTGTGCATGTCCTATTTAAACAACATAAGGGTGGGTGTGAGGGCCCAAGGACAATTCCATCTTGGACTTTTTTTTTTTGCATTATATGACCAATCAACAGTCGTTTGCCATGTTCAAAAAGTAAAACCAAATTTAAAAAAATACAAGAAATTAAACCAAAAGTAAAATGCCGTGTCATAATTTAAAACAAGAGGTATTGACGTGCTCTAAAACTACTGTATTGTTGTTTATATTTTATAAACACTACACTTGAAAGTTTGAGTCTTTCAATAAAAAAGTAACTGTCCATTGCACGAATATTTGCAACAGGGACAATTTTAGGGTTAAGAAAGTCAACTAATAACACTTCGACGCTGTCTGTCTTTATAAACACTACACTTGGAAGTTGGAGGAGGTATTGTGGCCCCGGCACCAAATTTACTACCGGGGCCACTCCACTGTGCAGTCCATATTTAGGTGTATCAGATATTAAACAACGGTGACAGTTGATGCCCAATTTTTTAATTATATTGTGGCCTCGGTACCAAATTGTGTACCGGGGCCACCACACTACGCAGTCCAGATACTTGTTTGGTGAAATTCAGACCAGTTGAGGGTTTTATTATTATATTGTGTGGACCACTCTATCTATACCACACTACAACTCTATACCACTCTATTTCATACTTTAATTCTATTTCATACTTTAATTCTATTTCATACTTTAATTCTATTTCATACTTTAATTCTATTTCATACTTTAATTCTATTACTAATTAATTACCATAAAGAGGAACAAAATAAACCAATTTTACCAAAAGTATAATATGACTTAGACTTACAAACACTACACTTGAAAGATCGTGCCTTTAAATGAAAAAGTCAGTCTTCATTGCACGACTATGTGCAACAGGGACAGTTTTTTGGGTTTACAAAGTCAAACAATAACACTTTGACCCTGTCTGTCTGGGATCTCAATGACGAATTGTCTGTACCATGTTTGGAGGAGGTATTGTGGCCCCGGTATCAAATTGGGTACCGGGGCCACCCCACTATGCAGTCCAGATACTTGTTTGGTGGAATTCTGACACGTGGAGGGTTTTATTATTATTATATTGTGTGGACCACTCTATCTATACCACACTACAACTCTATACCACTCTATTTCATACTTTAATTCTATTTCATACTTTAATTCTATTTCATACTTTAATTCTATTTCATACTTTAATTCTATTTCATACTTTAATTCTATTACTAATTAATTACCATAAAGAGGAACAAAATAAACCAATTTTACCAAAAGTATAATATGACTTAGACTTACAAACACTACACTTGAAAGATCCTGCCTTTAAATGAAAAAGTCAGTCTTCATTGCACGACTATGTGCAACAGGGACAGTTTTTTGGGTTTACAAAGTCAAACAATAACACTTTGACCCTGTCTGTCTGGGATCTCAATGACGAATTGTCTGTACCATGTTTGGAGGAGGTATTGTGGCCCCGGTATCAAATTGGGTACCGGGGCCACCCCACTATGCAGTCCAGATACTTGTTTGGTGGAATTCTGACACGTGGAGGGTTTTATTATTATTATATTGTGTGGACCACTCTATCTATACCACACTACAACTCTATACCACTCTATTTCATACTTTAATTCTATTTCATACTTTAATTCTATTTCATACTTTAATTCTATTTCATACTTTAATTCTATTTCATACTTTAATTCTATTACTAATTAATTACCATAAAGAGGAACAAAATAAACCAATTTTACCAAAAGTATAATATGACTTAGACTTACAAACACTACACTTGAAAGATCCTGCCTTTAAATGAAAAAGTCAGTCTTCATTGCACGACTATGTGCAACAGGGACAGTTTTTTGGGTTTACAAAGTCAAACAATAACACTTTGACCCTGTCTGTCTGGGATCTCAATGACGAATTGTCTGTACCATGTTTGGAGGAGGTATTGTGGCCCCGGTATCAAATTGGGTACCGGGGCCACCCCACTATGCAGTCCAGATACTTGTTTGGTGGAATTCAGACACGTGGAGGGTTTTTTAATTATATTGTGACCTCGGTACCAAATTGTGTACCGGGGCCACCACACTACGCAGTCAAGATAGATAGATGCGTATTGCGTATCATAGATAAAGTACATTCAGTGGTGTGGGGCAAATTGAAAAATATTCAAAATGCACTGACATTATCAAAAACAAGAGGTTGTCACACGCTAAAACTCCAACATGTATATGATGGAGAGGATGGAGGAGCAGCCGTATGTGTAGTGTAATGCAGATCTGTTGAAGGTTTTTTATATATTTTATTGTGGTGCCCAGTGCCCACTCCTCTACGCAGTCCAGGTACAATTATTGGTGCGAATCATAAAAGTTCAGGGTTTTTAATATATTGTGGTGACCCACTCCTCTACGCAGTCCAGGTACAATTATTGGTGCGAATCATAAAAGTTCAGGGTTTTTAATATATTGTGGTGACCCACTCCTCTACGCAGTCCAGGTACAATTATTGGTGCGAATCATAAAAGTTCAGGGTTTTTAATATATTGTGGTGACCCACTCCTCTACGCAGTCCAGGTACAATTATTGGTGCGAATCATAAAAGTTCAGGGTTTTTAAGATATTGTGGTGACCCACTCCTCTACGCAGTCCAGGTACAATTATTGGTGCGAATCATAAAAGTTCAGGGTTTTTAAGATATTGTGGTGACCCACTCCTCTACGCAGTCCAGGTACAATTATTGGTGCGAATCATAAAAGTTCAGGGTTTTTAAGATATTGTGGTGACCCACTCCTCTACGCAGTCCAGGTACAATTATTGGTGCGAATCATAAAAGTTCAGGGTTTTTAATATATTGTGGTGACCCACTCCTCTACGCAGTCCAGGTACAATTATTGGTGCGAATCATAAAAGTTCAGGGTTTTTAATATATTGTGGTGACCCACTCCTCTACGCAGTCCAGGTACAATTATTGGTGCGAATCATAAAAGTTCAGGGTTTTTAATATATTGTGGTGACCCACTCCTCTACGCAGTCCAGGTACAATTATTGGTGCGAATCATAAAAGTTCAGGGTTTTTAAGATATTGTGGTGACCCACTCCTCTACGCAGTCCAGGTACAATTATTGGTGCGAATCATAAAAGTTCAGGGTTTTTAAGATATTGTGGTGACCCACTCCTCTACGCAGTCCAGGTACAATTATTGGTGCGAATCATAAAAGTTCAGGGTTTTTAAGATATTGTGGTGACCCACTCCTCTACGCAGTCCAGGTACAATTATTGGTGCGAATCATAAAAGTTCAGGGTTTTTAAGATATTGTGGTGACCCACTCCTCTACGCAGTCCAGGTACAATTATTGGTGCGAATCATAAAAGTTCAGGGTTTTTAATATATTGTGGTGACCCACTCCTCTACGCAGTCCAGGTACAATTATTGGTGCGAATCATAAAAGTTCAGGGTTTTTAATATATTGTGGTGACCCACTCCTCTACGCAGTCCAGGTACAATTATTGGTGCGAATCATAAAAGTTCAGGGTTTTTAATATATTGTGGTGACCCACTCCTCTACGCAGTCCAGGTACAATTATTGGTGCGAATCATAAAAGTTCAGGGTTTTTAAGATATTGTGGTGACCCACTCCTCTACGCAGTCCAGGTACAATTATTGGTGCGAATCATAAAAGTTCAGGGTTTTTAAGATATTGTGGTGACCCACTCCTCTACGCAGTCCAGGTACAATTATTGGTGCGAATCATAAAAGTTCAGGGTTTTTAAGATATTGTGGTGACCCACTCCTCTACGCAGTCCAGGTACAATTATTGGTGCGAATCATAAAAGTTCAGGGTTTTTAAGATATTCTGGTGACTCACTCCTCTACGCAGTCCAGGTACAATTATTGGTGCGAATCATAAAAGTTCAGGGTTTTTAAGATATTGTGGTGACCCACTCCTCTACGCAGTCCAGGTACAATTATTGGTGCGAATCATAAAAGTTCAGGGATTTTAAGATATTGTGGTGACCCACTCCTCTACGCAGTCCAGGTACAATTATTGGTGCGAATCATAAAAGTTCAGGGTTTTTAATATATTGTGGTGACCCACTCCTCTACGCAGTCCAGGTACAATTATTGGTGCGATTCATAAAAGTTCAGGGTTTTTAATTTATATTGTGGTGACCCACTCCTCTACGCAGTCCAGGTACAATTATTGGTGCGAATCATAAAAGTTCAGGGTTTTTAATATATTGTGGTGACCCACTCCTCTACGCAGTCCAGGTACATTTATTGGTGCGATTCATAAAAGTTCGGGGTTTTTAAGATATTGTGGTGACCCACTCCTCTACGCAGTTCAGGTACATTTATTGGTGCGAATCATAAAAGTTCAGGGTTTTTAATATATATTGTGGTGACCCACTCCTCTACGCAGTCCAGGTACATTTATTGGTGCGAATCATAAAAGTTCAGGGTTTTTAATATATATTGTGGTGACCCACTCCTCTACGCAGTCCAGGTACATTTATTGGTGCGAATCATAAAAGTTCAGGGTTTTTAATATATATTGTGGTGACCCACTCCTCTACGCAGTCCAGAAAGATACCTTGTTGCAACGTTTTGGACTAATAACTATATTGTGAGGTGTTCAGAATACACTGTAAATTAGTGGAAATTGAGGTTAATAAATAGCCTAGGAGTGAAAATAAGCCCAAAAACTTGATTTTTAAACTTTTTATGTTTTTTTCAAAAAAAATCCGAATCCAATACCTTAAATCCGAACCGAGACCTTTCGTCAAGTGTTTTGCGAGACAAATCCGAACCTCAAAAATAACGAAAATCCGGATCCAAAACACAAAACACGAGACCTCAAAAGTCGCCGGTGCACATCCCTAGTTTTAAGATCTATGCTATGTTACAATAAAGATGCTGCCTGATCATTTACCATGTATCTTGGAGTTCAGTCTGGATTGCTCAACAATGCCTTGGTGCTTGAAGTTCAATGCCTGGAGTTAAAAACATAGGACCATCTCTGGCGGAAATCCCAGCTTGCACACTTATGTAAGAGAGCTTTTGAAATCTTTTGGGATTTTCACTGAGGACTGTCTCTGCTTCCCTTCTGCTGCCAGATCTAAATATGTCTGACCCTTTGTTCTCCTAAGCGATCAGAATGCATTTTGGAAATGATGGGCCTGATTCATTAAGGAAAGGAAAGCACAAAAAATGAGTAACTTTGCACCTTGTCAAAACCATGTTGCATTGGAGGGGGAGGTAAATTTACAAAATGGGGATAGATTTATAGTTAGAGTACGGCATGTTCTAGATTAAGTTTTCATTTCAGCATACAAATAAAGCTATTGCAAGGACTCTTTGCTGGAATGATAACCTGGGGACTGATTCATTAAGGATCTTAAATGAAGAGGTATCTTATTTAAGTCTCCTGGACAAAACCATGTTACAATGCAAGGGGTGCAAACTAGTTTTCTGTTTTGCACATAAGTTAAATACTGACTGTTTTTTCATGTAGCACACAAATATCAACTTTAAATTTCAGTGTACAAATAAGCTATCAAGTATTTGTGTGCTACATGAAAAAGCAGCCAGTATTTATCTTATGCACAAAATAATAAACTAATTTGCACCCCTTGCATCGTAACATGGTTTGGTCCAGGAGAAAACGTGCTAATTTTTTGCCTTACTTTCCCGATGATTGATTTTGGTACAAATATTCTAGTTTTGATTGGAATTTGTTTATCTCTATACAGGAATGGAAAGGAAAGGTGGAGTCAATGAATGTTTTGCCGTGAGTAAACTGAGTTATAAGTTCCCTTCACAGTTAACTGAATGTGATTAGAAGACTGAAAACTATATATAGACAGCTACACCGGCCTTTTCAGAAGTTGATTGTATTTGAGCACAACGGTGTAACAGTAAAAGGATTTAGAAACAGGGGCTTAACAATAGGGGGTATTGGGGTACAGTGACTATAGGGTCTGGAAGTGAGGGGGGGCCGTCAATGCTAGTTGCCCTCACCTCCGATGCCCAAACTCCCCCCTGAAAAGAACAGATCAGGGACCTGTTACTGTGAACCTGGGGCTCTCCATTAGTTGCAGTGCTCATATGTATAGGTGTTGGGTAACAAAGACTTGGAAAGAAGATCAGAGTCCTGATTAATTGCCCTTCCACTTATTAGCCTACACATTGCTTAAATGATTCTTTCCTTCAAACATGAGAGACTTAACAATTCAAATACCAGTTCCAATGCCCAGTAGAGTGATCTTTTAACAAAGTCTGGCCTAGACCATTAAAGTCTGGTTGCCTTTGAAAGCTCTGTTTGTGCAGACTGCATCTTTCCATTCAAGTAAGGATTTACATTGAGACTGTAGGGGTAGTGAGCTGGATTCAGGAGACAAACCAGCCTGAGATCCAAGAGAAAGGCTCAGGGTTTTTCAGTAAGTCCCAATGTAGGCCCTCTGCTTTGTGTTGGTGAGCATCCCAAGGCATGTTTATGGCTTGAGAGATACTATTGATACAATACCACCAGTCAGAGCAACAGCTCGGTCTGACAATCACTGGGTGCCCCAACCACAACAGGTTGAATACCTTAAACTATGTTTATCAAGCTAAGGTTTCATAATTGTGGATTATAATATAACCATCTATGCCCAGATGGACTGCTCCAAGGGAAAACTTTTTTGCAAATAAATAAACTCTTCTAGTCAGCAAGTATGAAAGGGGAATATGTGTGCTATTTTCACCCTAGAGGATTTGGAGGAGCAAGGTGAAAAAAAAAGTACTGTAAGCTGACGCTCTTCAGGATCCAGGAAGACGGAGGAGGACAAGCCATAGGTTATACACTAACGTGCCCTGGTAATCCTAGAAGCAATGGTAGGAGAGTAACTCCAGGAATAAATGCTATCTACCATCACTGAGAGTGGGATTGGTACCCCAAAAGTCTCAATATCTGGCAAAAAATCTTTAAGTAGAAAAGCAGGAAAAGAAAAAACCTGCCAAGAGTATACATTTCATGGGGAGTAATGGAAGCAACCCCACCAAAAATAGTATTTAAGTGTTGCATGGATAAATGCTGTGTGAAAGCTCATAAAGAGACTTACAGGAAAGCGTTTACAGCCAAAGACCTATCTAATGAGAGAGGAGATAGAGTGAGGAACCCTGTGATTCACCCTGCAATAAAGTAGGAACGAACAAGTCAATATGGTATGGAAATAATCACAGACTTCACTGCTCCATGGGTGTATTGATGAAAGTCTGAAGACAGAAGTGCAAGATCATGCAGGTCTGTTTCTGGGCTTGCAATGTGATAGCTGATCCCCTTGTTGTGGGTGTAAAGTCCCCATGCTTTGAGCTGGACTTACTTCTCCTGGCCTTTCATTACTGTTGCACTAAATAGAGCTCATTCAGAGGAGAAGGTCCTTAGACATGGAAGCACTTTACACTGATAAAACATTATCTGCAATTTTCAAGGAGCTAACGGAAAGGCTGGTGAGCAGTCCTAACATCACACCCACTGAATAAGTATGGAAGCCAAGGCCCTGGCAAGGCAAGAGAGAAGTATCCCCTCTAGACCTTAAGCCACAAGCAAACTGGCAGGTTATGAGAATGAGTCTTCTAATGAAGATCAGATCAAAATAAACATAGTGGGACTGTCTAGCTGGCCTAAGAAGCATAAGTCACTTCCACTCAAAGCAGTCACACTGGAGGAAGATTACAAAGAATGACAAAATTACCAAGTGTCTCTTTGTGGGATCCCTGGGAAAAAGTATAACTAGTGGCATTATTCTAACTTCAACCCTTCGGGAGACAAGGACAAGCAAGCTTCAGGATACTGCCTTTGTGCCAAACTGTGGCAAAGTCTTTATAGGGAGTGGACCTGAGGAGGTGTCTAGGGAAGAAGTCTATACTCATTGTGGATTACAACACTCTGCATCACCCAAGTGGGTGTACGATGGAGGGGAAATAAATAGGCAATCCTGAACTATAGCTATAGTAATAGAGGTCTTGCTGGATATAGGGAGGATACACCCTAACTGGAAGAAATAGCCCAATCAAAGAGGAAATGAAAACATTGTTCAAATAATGATGCTTTAAAAATGAAAGTCTGAGCATAGTTGAGAAAATGAATTACTTTCAGTAACATCCAGGACCAGAGGGTACTAAAGTGATTTGTGTTAATTTGCCAGATGCCACATGTATGTACAATGAGTTAAAAGGATTTACACTGAATTTAGTGTATAAGTTAAAGTTATGAACTCTAGAGCTGAGGATCCAGTGAACTTATGGGACATGTTCATAGTTGTCCAAGATTTCATCCAGGGATGTAACTAGAATTTTGTGGGCCTCGTAACAAAATTTTGAAGGGGCCCCAAGCTTTCTAAGTAGGGATAACTTTCCTCCCATGCCCTCACCTTACCAAACCACGGACTGCCTTCCATGTGCTGAGTACCTGTTTGCACTTCGCTTCCTGCTAAGAGACGAAGGGAACACAACCTTTCTGAGCAGAATGTTATTTTAGATTCCTAGAATGCCAGCTGGCATTCTGAGGCTTTAAATCCTTGCAGTGTTGGTGTCACACATTAAGCTCCCTGCTGCCTGTGGACACCACAGAAGTGAACAGGGCCGTAGAGCAGCAAGAGTTTCAGCTAGACTGCAGCCGACAGCTGAGTAGCCTTTATTGGCACAATAGATGCTGATAACCCTGCTATCCCAGTTGCTATGCCCATCTGTTCATCCCTTCGACTGCAGTAGATCAGAGATAAAAGACACTGTAACTCCATTATATAGGCATACAGATGTGTGTTAATTAATTGGGAAGGAGTATGACCACACAGACAAATAGAGAGCTATTGGCCTCGGACAGTCATTTTCCCCAGCATATAACATGGAGCAAATGTGCCCAGATCTCTATCTGCCTTCAGCACAAACCCAAGGGAGGCCCGGGCCTGGGTACTACAACTTGTTATTATCTGTTACTTGTCTTATTTCATGGCTTGGGGAGACTTTTAAACTAATGGACCTCCAGGGTGACTGTAGATTATTGGTCTAATGGAAGGATAGGTGTTTGTCCTTTTGACTGACCATTATTTAATGGTCATGGGATTAACCTAATTAAGAGTACTACCTGAGCTATCTGTGATGGGATAGAGGGATTTAAATACCTGCTATGATGCCAAGGAGATATTTATTTTCAATTGGGTCCAGCCAATACATTGGGAGTTCTCTTTAAGCCAACTACCCCATTCCCATTAAGCACTAACCTACATTGAGACTGTTGGGGCAGTAAGTGGGGTTCATAGGGCAAACTAGTCTGAGAACCTTGAGGGAGGCTCAGGTTTCAGTGAGCACTGTGGTAAGCTGTGTGGAACACATGAGTAATGGTGGGCAAGCTGGAACATGGGACTTGCCAAGTGCAAAATTGCTTTTTTGAATGCTGGCAAACCCCTGAAGCAGGATATTTGAGTAGAGGGACAAAATTTGAGGTAACTGTAAAGAGTGATGCCCATCTGTACAGAAAAAGAAAGGGTCCAGGTGATACATAAAGAGACAATGTATGTTGAGTGACAGAAAGACAGTCCCTAAAATGAGATATGTGTTGAAACTGATTTAGAGTGGCTGGTTGCAATCCCTTATGAGCCACTACTACCAACAGAAAGATTGGACTGTGCCAACATGAGATTACCATCTTCACCACCTGTTACTTCTCATCTTGTGACCTTGCATTTAACTGATGAACTAATTCTGTCCGATTGCAGAACCATAATCAAGGTATTTTATTCACAAATCAGAGCTGCCTTCCATGTAGCCTCGGTCCACATGAAGACACACACAAGGAAGTTTTAACTTAGTGGAAGGAATAATTTTAGTGCTCACCACGTAAGTGTAAAGACCTGCAGCCATTGACACATCATAACACTGCAAGAAGACTTGTCACCCAAGAACAAGGCAGTGCAAGTGTCATCGCCCAGAAAGAGGTGGTATTGTCCTCTCACTTAAGCATAGCGTGGCCCGTAATAACTGCTACCCTCTCTATTTTTACTTAGTCGTAGAACTTAAACCCTACCTACCTACAATAGCAATGAAACTCATTATTAGTATGGTTTATTTATACAGGACCATTTATATTACGCTTCGCTGTACACAGTCATGTCAGTCACTGTCCCATTGGAGCTTACAATCTACATTCCAATCACACACACTCCAAAACTTGTCAGTTAAGTTAATTAACCTACTAGTATGTTTTGGACAGTGGAGAAAAAACAGAGCACCCATCGGAAATCCATATCAAAAACAGGGAGAATGTATAAACTCCACACAGATAGGGCCCTTTTCATAATCAAGCTGTGAGACAGCAATGCTAACCACCGAGACACAGTGCTGACTCATTATATACAATTGTGGCTTTGTGTGCCATGCCATGTGTGTTTTAAGGGGTGTATTCAATTGTTCCTCCGGCCGCCGGAAAAACAAGTGCTCTACAACTATTACGTTGAAATCCAGCGAGTAAACTACCGTATTAACGGTTTTTGCGCGCAATATTACCGTATAAACGGTAATAGTTTTAACATGCTCATTTTTCCGGCGGCCGGAGGAACAATTGAATACCCCCTAAGAGTGCTAAGTGAAAGAAATTACTAGGAAACTGTAATTACACATATATACGGTTATGCAAAATGGTCTATAGAAAATTTTACAGCAAATTACATTCTTTTCAACTTTCACTGATCTGTTTCAGTGATACAGGTGTAAATTTGAATTTCTTTTTTCCTCCTATTTAGAAATGTAACAAGTTCAAACAGATCATTTTTTATGTATATTGAAATAGGGCCTACGAATGGCTTGTAAAAAATAATGCAGCTTCCAATTTCATAGGAATAGGAATTTTGAGAACCTGCGCTCCCTGTAGGTGACTATGTGGTGATGCTGCTGTGAGGGGCAAAGGGGTATACGGAGAGGAGTTCCAACCTTCCTTTGGTAATCAATAATGTTGTATGCCCTTGGCGCAAAGATTATACATCAGAGATGTACCTATGTCTTATAAGCATATGACTAAGAGACACGGACCTTCTGTACAATTTAATTTATTAGAACAATGCACATGTGGTGGTGTAATGGTATATAACACTACTATAGTGATAGCAGCCTAAATAGACATTCATAAATAATATCCCATGTGTGCATATATAACATCTTATGAACATTTAAATAGTTCAGTACTTTATACTTGGATACATATCAGTATCCATACAAAAAATGTCGGGTAGATAAAAAGCCAAGTGGTGTAACATAAGCCTCAATGTCTCGCTGATAGTTCAGCAGATAGATGTTAATCGTAGATGAAAACTCAGTTTTCAGTAGTAGTCGAAATATTGAGAAATGTTCCTTCTTATAGGGAAGAAAAGAATAGACTCCAGAAGATTGTATCAGGTGATGGTAATATGTGGGTGTCTTCCTTCTCCAGTGGGTATTAGGAATAATAAGCATAATAAGTGTACTTCCCGTCATTCCAATACGTTGTTGATCAATGAAAGCAGAAGGCAGGTCCACTAAGATCACACGGTAGCAGGGTAAAAGTAAACCAGACTTACCCTAAATTGCGCTTTTTTGCAGAGATGCTGTGTTTCTTTTGGAGATCCCTCTGTGTGGTCCAAAGCATATGAATAACCAGATGTGGAAGCCTTGATTGTAGGGCAGTAATAGCCGCGGCTAGGACTACTGCTCATGCGGCGATGTAAAACAAGAAAGGCCGTTCACTATTTCCAGGGTTAGGATATCTTCGTGGCAGCTGAACAGGCACTTTCAGAAAGTGTGGGTGTTAGTATCCAACTAGTTCCGCTGTGCAGCTTTGTCAGGGATATAGGTGCCATATTGGATTTGTTGGGAGGTTTAAATAAAGAGGAATGGAACAGGATTGGTTCTAGTAGGGCCTCCCTACTATTGTTTATTTGAATGATTGGCAGGTTTCCCGTCCACTAGGAGGTGTAGACGTGTATCGAAGTATAATAAGGATTTCTGTACCGATAAAGCGGTGGTTCCATACTGTAGATAGAATCACAGTGTTCCTTTTTAATGGGAAGTAAAAATAGTGTTCAAACTGCTAAAATAGAAATAGTATGGATAAAGGATGTTTCCATACTGGGAAATAAGGACCTTTATTGCTGGTTATGGTTCCTTTGTTGTAGATCTCTAATGAGTATACAGAGTCCAGGAGTATTCAATGAAGGGATAAATGGGTGGTAAATGAAGTAATAAAGTCCATAAACAGCGGGTATAAGTAAATAGGTTGCTGGGGACATTGAGGCTTATGTTACACCACTTACCTTTTTTATCTACCCGAACATTTTGCATCTATACTGATATATATTAATTGTATAAAGTATAATATAAGTATAAAGTACTGAACTATTAAGATCTTCATAAGATGCTATATATGCACACATGGGATATTGTTTATGAATGTCTATTTAGGCTGCTATCACTATAGCAGTGTTATATACCATTACACCACCACATGTTATAGTCATATGGTTAGAAGACATAGGTACATCTCTGATGTATAATCTTTGCGCCAAGGGCATACAACATTATCCAATTTCATAGGATCTGTACTCCCAACAATCATGCATCTTCCAATCTTGCCACTCAGGAATATTAGGAAGTACAGGGAAGTGACAGAAACAGATATTTTGTATACTATTCCCAATGTATGTGGATGTCCTTGCAAGTAGAAATTAGACAAGTCACTATGATGTGTTTATACCGCTGTAAAATGTTGTTTTTTAATAGGTACTAAACTTATACTAGAACTTGAACCTTATAATAACAATGACATAGTGTTTTTTTGTCTAATCATTATCTTGTTACTATGCCTTTTTAAAATGTTTATGTTTAAAGAAAGAGAGATCAGTAAATACGCTATCAGGCTTGAGATATCGCCTATCATGTGGTGTTACAAATACAGATGTTTCCTGATCATTTACCACCATGGAGTCCAGTCTTGGTTCCTTCACAGCTATAATAGACAGTATGTACCTGGTTGTATATTTAGCCTCAAGCAATTGTGCTCCAACTGTAGGTGATGGGTACTTTTAAAGATAAGTTGAACAAAATGCACCATTAGTATTGCGAAGGGGAAGTTATCTAGATGATTTTGTGACCATGGCAATAGCAATAGCAATTTTGTGGATGTAGTCAATGTAGAGAACCGGTGTATGCAGCCATCAGCATCACATCTGCTGACGAGGCAAGTACCCTAGCAATGTTGGAATTAAGTGACTGGCTAAGATTCCTTTGCAATCAAATCTGATTTGTTCTGGTGGTTGCCATAGCTTCCAATCAGAAGTGACAATATAAGATCTGGATGCTTCTATTGAGGAAGGAAATGGAGAGTACAGAAGAGTAAGGCAGGGACAATTTTACTATGGCAGCTTTCTATCCACACCCAGCATAATGATAGCAGAAAAACAACCTGTGAGGTATTTTATTATACTGACTTATTCTGACCACATGCCAGATCTACATTAAGACCAAATGAGCCCTAAGTAGGGTGGAAATGGTTTGAATTTTGGAACTGTTTTTTCCAATTTATGCAATCAAGCTGAACACTTGGATCATGTTTGGCCAGCCAGTGTGGGAAATCAATGAATGCAAATCCAGACAAATTGCAATTATTGGCAAATTGGATTTTTGAACATGCCCAATAAGAAATCTGACTTTTCCCTAATGAATTTTGATCACGGTAGCTGGTCATTCTGACCCTATGTACACAGTTATGTCAGGGCATTTTATTCAAAAATGGGCAAACTACTGAACCTTATGTGTGCCCAGCTTTAATCTCTAAAATAGTTTTAGGTTTAATTTCCTACTTTCTTTTGGGGAAAAGAATTACCTAGAGCTGTCATCTATCTGCTCCTAGTAGTCTCAGGGAAAAGGTTGACCTCAAGTCTATCGATGTCCCTATAGGTGCCTACTGTAGATTCCTTCAGATGTATCTGCAGCCACAATTAGTCTGTCCTGCCTGGGTGACATTATCTCTTTCTTTCATAATATTCGCAATTTGCTCATAACTTTATTTTAAGTTTAAGTGATCTTAAAGATAGTGTCACACGCCGGCAGGGCCATCTTAACAACATTATGGGCCCCCGGGCAAAGCAGTGCACCGGGGCCCCTAGATATAGATAAAGATATAGATATATAGATGTATACAGATACAGATATAGATATAGATATATTGAGATAGAGATAGATGTACTTGCTCAGTGACCCTTGAAGGTTTTTTTTGCAGGTTTTATTCTTTTGCAGGATTATTTATTCTCATTAAGAGCCGTGCCTATGGGGCCCCCTTGCCCGTGGGGCCCCCGGGCAGCTGCCCATCGTGCCCAATGGAAAAGATGACCCTGCACGCCGGGCATTCAGCTTCCATACCCGAAGCCCAGTGTGCTTACCGGCTCTTCGCTGACAGCTGCACTCCATCCCGGTCGGCCGCCATCTTCTCATCACCCAATTGTTTTATTCTTTCTGCTGCACGGTCATTTTCTGGCTCATTTGGCTCCTATTATAAAAGGGACCTGCTCCAGTAACTCATTGCCTGTTGTTTTGGTCAACTACCTCTAGGTGTTGGACAAAGCTCTCATCACCTCCTGTGTTTTCTCCACCATTGCAGTGGTATATTTGCCGTCCGCAGACTATTGCACCTCCAGTTCAATCTCCACCATTCCAGTGGTATATCTGCTGTCTGCAGACTATTGCACCTCCTGTGTTATCTCCACCATTCCAATGATATATCTTCCGTCCGCAGACTATTTGCAGCTCCTGTGAATCTCCACTATCCCTGTGGTACAGTCTACCATCTGCAGATGATTGCACTTCCTGAGTATCTCTAACACTTCAATCGTACTACCTGCTATCTGCAGATTATTATTTCTCCTAAGGTTTACCCTATTCCAGTGGTATCATCCTGTCACCAGCAGGCTATAGCATCCACCTGTGCCTCGCCATTCCTGTGGCTTCCTCAGCTCTCAATTGAGCCTTCACTTCCATACTCATAATTTCTATTTGTTCTTGTCTTCCTTTGTATCTACCTCCTCTAGAAGTTTTGCCTAGTACTCCCAGTGAGGGCCACTACCTGCAGAGCAGACGCCGCTAAGACCAAACCACCTTGTGAGGGTTCCTGGTGAAGACCATCTGCCTGTTAGATTCTACACCTCGCCGAGAGGAGTGTAAAACTAAACAGACCTGGGATCCTATTTCAACGGAACCGTGACAACAGGTGCATTATAGGGGGGAGAAGATGCAGACCATATGCTAACTGTTAAGAAATAAGGATCTCTCAGGTTTGTCTGATCTGTTCTCTGTGCAATGACTGCTGCTTTCATGTGTAGGATCATTCCTGCAGTTCACTGACTCACATCTGGTTACTAGGTAAATAGTTACAAGCTTCATTCAGCTTTCAGTCAGGTAGCTTCAACTGTGCAATCACTTACCACACCCATGCAACTAATCATCCTGTAGTTTCTGATTGGTGCTGCTGCCTTTATAAATCTCTTTCTGGCTTCTTACCAGTGCTGGTGATAGTTCCTGCTTGACCTAGTGTGCCTTGTATCTGTCCTGTTATCAGTGTTTTACCTGGATTTTTTAAAAAATTCTGCTGTCTTCTCCACACCTGACCCTTGGCTTGTTAATTGGATCTGCAATTATTTATCTCTGCCTGCCTTGACCCCTGACTTGTTTATAGGTACTGCTGTCTTCTCAACTCCTGTCTGCTATGTGCTAACCGCTGCTTGTCTGATTGCCAATGATTGCAACACTACATCATCTGGTTGCTCATTTCCTGCTATCATGTGCTGTCCACTTCATCAGGCAATTGCCAGATCAATCCTTGTTAGAAATTATTTAGTGATCTAATGATCAATTATGTTACATATTCCATGAATCATAGCAGGAGATTCAATTAGAAACAAATACACGCAATGTGTTTCTGGAACCGCTGTGGACAAGTTCAAAAATTTCCAATCCAGGCGAACAACATTGTATACAATTTTGGGGACCTGAGTTTAACTTTTTCTATCACTAATTGTACACATATGATGTGTGATGAACAATTATGTCCATATGTGGCCACCTTAAAAGCTGGATAGGTGGTGTAGATACTGTTTCTAGATGATTGCTTAACGCCACGTTGTAGTTGGTAGGACACCAAATGTTATTTTATCTATTATATGGTTGGTATAACAGTAAGCAGTAAAATCTTGCGACGTCATAAGTCTCCCTTACTGCCAGTCATTAGTCATAGCGGTATGTCTCTGATCTAGTTCACATTGAGCACAGCTACAGCAATTGGAAGATGTGTGTGTGTGTGTGTGTGTGTGTTTTGTTACTGTCTTATGTCACAGATGCTGATGAGAGGAACATTTCATGTTAGCGTTCACTGAATGGATCGCACATTACAGATGCAATACACAAACTAAGATTGTAAGATGGTGTCTGTCACATTTTGCCTGCAACATAAAAGAAATTCGGAAATCAGCAAGTCAAATTAGAAATGGACAGCATATGTTTTATAGCAGGTCACCTTTTGAATCTTACATGTCATTATATTGCTAGTTGTTGCAGCGTCGTAAACTGTATTATTTGTTTTTTTTTTATAGATTTGTGTAGTGTATAACATTGAGCTCACTTTGAAAATAGGTCGGTTTTTGTGGGGGTAGGAGTATAAGAGACAGGGCAATTAACACCTGAAAAGCATTTTAGACGTCAGTGGAGAGTACATTAAAACTCTAAACTGCAAGCTTCCCAGAGGAATACATACCATGATTTAGAATGGCAATAATTCAACTAGCTTCATGTTTAATAAAAAGGACTTCATGGAGCATTATGATAAATTGCCAGTGTATCATGGGGAGAGCTTGTTTGCATCTCAATATAGTATTGTGTCACATTTTATTCCAACATAGACTGACATATTAGCCCTAGGATTGTAATTTGCTTTTCCTTTCTTTCTTAGTTTCTCCCCAGACTAAGGTCACAGAGCACCACTTTTAAGAAACAGAAACACGTATTACACCGTTACTATTCTGCAATTCAAAACAAAATGAAAACATTATTGTTTTGAAACCAAAAACACCTTAGACATTTGAAGAACACACATTCAATATGTAGTTCCAACTGTGCTTTTATACCTGAGGCTGCTCTTGTAAATTCTTGAATTAGCCATATGCCAGTTTAAGTTAGATATGAAGACATGAGAGGCTGATAGGGTCTTTCCAAAGGTTGGAACTTCAGTGAACCTTGGCTAATTACAACATGGCTTAACTAGTATTTTAGACAGAAGAATGCAGTGTTGCTTCTCATAACTAAAGAGTATATCTGTCTATGATGTTGCATAGCCTAGTATAGAGAGGCTGGTGATGAATGCTGGTCAAGGTATCAATAATACTGATTCTACACAGCTACCAGCAAACTGGATAGCTCAGGTGTGCCAGACCAACAACATACTGCCGCAATTATAAACCATTAAACTTCCCAAATTTTCATCCACAAAGCAAATTAACACAGAGCATTTGTCTAGTAAGTTTTCCAGAGGATATTTGTTTTAACATGAAAAAGATACAATGTGGTCCCAATGATTTTCAGTATCTGTTTATACCTTAAACCTGACATGTCTGAGCATCAAAATAAAGCACCGAAAGCATATTTAACACATGCCAACAAAGCCTAGTAAATGCACTCACACTTCAGGGCTCCCAAAACTCAGTGTCGTAACTAGACATTTTGGTGCCCTTGGCGAGACAAGGCACCGGCGCCCCCCATGGAAGTGGGAGTGGCATTTGACAAGTGGGTGTGGTCAACTTAATGTGGGTGTGGCTAGCACTTTACTGAAAGAATTTGTATAAATATATATATATATATATATATATATATATATATATATATATATATATATCACACACACACACACAGTGGTGGGATTCCAATAAATTAACAACCAGCTCTCTATCCTAATGACTATTTAAAGTATGCAAAAATATATAGTGATAGGCATTGTAATATTTGATGCACTTAATACTGAAATAAGAATTGTGATACTAAATTGTGTATTTTATTTGTATAATGGGTCAATGTAACTGAAATACTGCAGAGAGAGAGAGAGAGAGTCCAAAAACAATGTTATTTACCCTCCATATGAGGACCTGCAGACACGGGAAGGGACAAAGAGCAGAACTAGAGAACAGTGCAGACACGATGCAGCGGTGCATGGCAGCGGACCCTTTCAGTCAAGATGTGCCTTTGACTTCCGCAGTGGAACGCATGTGTGTTCCACAGACAGGAAGTTCGGCATTTGGAACGCAAATGCCGAACTTCCTGTCTGTGAAACGCACATGCGTTCAACTGCGGAAGTCAAAGGCGTTTCTTATCACTGACAACAGAGCTAGATAGCGGGCGGCTGCTGCGCCCCTTTGGCCTTGTGCCCTGGGCGACGGCACCGCTCGCACCACCCTAGTTACGGCTCTGCCAAAACTAATGTAAATGGATTGACCTGTGCACAGAAGTGTTTGCTTTGTTTCACATACATTATTATGTTGCCTGTAGAATTCAGAAGCGTTTAATGAGTTCTATGTGAGCGCTCACTAAGTGCATAGTAAAATATGCTGCAGGGAAATTTCGACAGCACATCTCTAACACTCTAAAAGCGAGGGCAAAATACAAGGTTTTGGTCCAAGCAATTGTCTCTATACTTTTAACGTAACTCACACTTGCCCATCTTTAAGAAGTCATGTGGCCACTGCAGGAAGGTGGCGTGGTTACACCATAGCCTCGCTCCCTGCTATGAAATGCAGAAATTCACGGCATTGCATAGCAGGGGGTGTGGCTTAATGGCACGATCACATTATTAAGCCCTGCCTCCTCAACAATCCGGGTGGATGCCTACTTTTCCGGGAGTCCGGGAGAACTCCACGAAATTCAGTAGAGTAGGCAAGTATGTTTTACCTACAATAGTTTTTAAAATGCCGATGTAGGCATACCCTGTTTTCTTCTGTGGTTTCATTTTATCCTTAGTCTTGAAAGTCTACTAAAAGTGCGGAATATAAAATCTATCTGAAATTATCTTTAGTTAAACGATAAATCAATTTGACATATCTGTTTAAAGCTAATAAATGGCCAAAAAATGTGTCTATGTTTTTGTTTAATTATTGTGATCCTAAACATGCCTTTTGTATTCGTTTCTGTGAATCTCAGTAGTAGTTTTCCCGCTTTATATGTTTTCAAAGTTTACTTGTGCTGGGGGTAAGGGCAGAGTAACATCACAGCCTTCTGTGCAATGATGGTGGCTGTAGTTTACCACCATAATCATCCAGTGCCAGTTTGCAAACATTTCAGAAGCATTAAACAGTATCTGTGTTCCCTGTGACATTATAACTGAGCTGCTTTAAGAATGAGGGAATGGTGTTTGAATGCTGATTTTCTCCGAGCTGACAGCTGCAGAGAAGGTAGCACAAAAATTGAGTTTGAATTGTATAGGGACTGGCCAGGCAGTCCAATCAGTATCAGTAACCCAGATCAATCTAGTCGTGGTCGTTTCTTTTAAGCTAAAGCTCACATATGCCATTTTATATAGGCAAATATTAATTTCTCAGCCTAATAGCTATAATGAAAAAAGACTTGTTTGAAAATGGAAAAGTCCTTTTAATTTTGAGCCACTTAAAGTTGTTTGTTAATGTATACGTAACAGTCAAGCAGAGGCCATACGGTTCTACAATACCCTCTACTCCACCAGAAAGAAAAGGTTATTTAAGGTTAAGTCCTTTATTAGCCTCCACCTGTGCCACAATCACTTTGATTGCTTTGCTGCCTATCTTTGCAGGACTGAGTTGTTCTAAGATCCGCTGGGTTTGATTGCTGCTCCTCCCACTAAGCCAACCAATCCTTACACTGAGCTATGGAGGTTTTATGAATCGGACATCGCCTCCCTACCCCTGCTGATTATCTTAGCATGAAACTGAAACATTCAGATTCAGGAGAGGATGAAGAGATCCTATGATGGTAGCTGCTGATCATACATATTTATTTTTCTTTTTTTGCTGTACATGGATAGATCCCAGTTAACGTTTACATATAAACAAAGTGATATATTCAAGCAAATGCAACCGATATTTCTTACATTTTAAAAAGAATACTCAATGGTTTTGTCACGGGCACTAGGAGTCTTTACCCAGTATCACCCGCTGATGGTCTTATCAGAGCAGCAGAGTTGGTATATGATACTCTGATTCCAGGGTGATAATGGAACTGGAAACAGCAGATGGTTAGAGAATGCTCAGAAAGTCTATGACTAGCAGCACTGGTAAACAATAGGTAACTGAACACGAGGATCTGGATGGACAAGGACACGTGAGGGTAGTCAGTGGTCTGCGCACGGCAAGTTGTACCACTGCTATAGTGAGAAGAATGTCCAGGAGTAATAAGGAGGTGGAAGTCAGCGGTCTGCGTACAGCAAGTTGTACCGCTGTCTGTAGTGAAGGAATGGAATCCAGGTGAAGGTAACGGGGAAGTCAGTGGTCTGCGAGTAGCAAGTTGTACCACTGCTTATGTGAGAGGATATATGCAACTGGTGACACAGGGAAACAGGAATCAGTGGTCTGCCTCTAGCAAGTTGTACCACTGAATATATATGTGAGGAAGGACACGAGGAGATAAATGCTATGCAGAGTCTACACGGGTACACTGAACTTGATCCCACGTTGAACTGCACACAAAGATAATAATGAATGAACAGCACTGCACAGATAAACAAAGTCACTCAAATAGTCCAGCAAAAGGAAACACAGTCAATAATAGCAATAGTCTCAGAGGATGGAAACTCCGGAGGAGAACAACTCAGTCCAGATGGATATGCAATACACCAGCACAGTCAATGAGAAGTATGCATACCGTGGTTCAGATGAGCAGGCTGTTAGAGATAGCTGCAGGGATACCTGAGCGGCCGGGAACAGACGAGATGAGAAGTCCTTACAGAATGGAAGCGGCAGGTAGGTGCAGCGCACTGTAGGTAGGCCAGCAAGGATGACAAATACTCAGGAAGCAGTAGTATATTGAATAGAACAGCAGGAGACCACGGGAGAGTTGAAGCGATGTAGCAAAGCTGGAAGCCGAGGAGCGTAGACTCGATGCAACAGGCAAGTTGACACAAATGGACACACTGTAGAAGCAGTAGGCAGCGGGTCAGCTGACAGCAGGTAGAATGCAGACTGGAGCGCTGAGACGAGCAGACTCTGTAGACACGCTGAAGTAGCGAACAGGAATCAGCTGCTGAAGTCACGATGAAACACAGGAGAGTTTGCAGTAATCTTTAACTGTAGATACACGGAGGCAGCGGATAGGAATGAGCTGCTGGAGTCACGATGAAACACAGGAGAGGTAGCAGTAATCTGTAACTGTAGATATACGGAGGCAGCGGATAGGAATCAGCTGCTGGAGTCACGATGAAACACAGGAGAGTATGCAGTAATCTGTAACTGTAGATATACGGAGGCAGCGGATAGGAATGAGCTGCTGGAGTCACGATGAAACACAGGAGAGTATGCAGTAATCTGTAACTGTAGATACACGGAGGCAGCGGATAGGAATCAGCTGCTGAAGACACTAGGAACACGAGGAATAGAAGTGGTCTGGAAACCACAAACGGCAAACAGGAATCAGCCTAAGCTGAACACACGAGCAGGCACTGGAACACCTTCAGAGACTCATGAGGAATGAGACTCCAAGATCAGGCCACGTGGTATTGACCACAGGTGCTTAATATAGGGAGTGTTGCCTGATCAGCCAATTAAGTTAAAGAAACAGAACTGAAGGTTAAAAGGGACTGCACATGCGCAGTACCTCATAATAATGGACGGACACGGTTCCTAGCTACCTTAAAAGTAGCACTCACAGTCCAGTGAGTGACAGTACCCCCCCTTTTAAAGGTGGGCACAGAACACCTGGAACCGGGTTTGTCCGGAATTTTGGTATAGAACTTTTTCAAGAGAGCTGGAGCGTTGAGATCTTCAGCTTTGATCCATGAACGCTCCTCAGGACCAAAGCCTTTCCAATGCACGAGGAAACAAAGAACTCCTCGCGAAATTTTAGCATCCAAAACCTGAGTAATCTCAAAGTCTTCCTCCTGATGAACTTGAAGTGGCCGTGGTGCTGAAGGAGGGACCGAGAAACGGTTGATGATGAGAGGTTTGAGCAAGGAAACATGGAAGGCGTTGGAAGTACGAAGACTCTTGGGAAGTAAAAGTTTGAAGCAAACTGGATTTATAACTTGAATGATCCTATATGGACCAATAAAACGGGGAGCAAATTTCATGGATGGAACCTTCAAACAAATATTCTTAGTAGATAGCCACACCCAGTCTCCGACTTTCAATGGTGGAATAGCCCGTCTCTTTTTGTCCGCAAAAGACTTATATCTGGCAGATGTCTTCTTTAAACAGGTTTTTACCTGAGCCCAAATATTTTTGAAGGTTTGACACAAAGTCTCAACAGCAGGAACTTGGGTGGGCGGAAGGGCAGGAAATTCCGGGAAAGACGGATGGTGACCGTAAACCACAAAGAATGGAGTTTTAGATGATGACTCATGGTACATGTTGTTATGAGCAAATTCAGCCCAAGGAAGTAATTCTACCCAGTTGTCTTGATTGGCTGACGAGAACATCCTTAAGAAAGTCTCAAGATCTTGGTTGACTCTTTCAGTTTGTCCGTTCGATTGGGGATGGTAGGAAGATGAGAGTGCCAATCGTATGCCCAAGGTCTTGCAAAGGGCCCGCCAGAATCTGGAAACGAATTGTACTCCTCTATCTGACACGATCTCGGACGGACATCCATGGATACGGAAAATTTCTCTAATGAAATGTTCAGCCAGGGTAGAAGAAGAAGGTAAACCAGACAAGGGAACGAAATGCGCCATCTTCGAAAATCTATCCACCACTACCCAAATGGTGTTGCAATTCTTACTAGGAGGAAGCTCAGTAACAAAGTCCATACTAATATGGGTCCAAGGCTTAGATGGAATGGGTAGTGGCTGAAGCAACCCCGCTGGAGTTCTGCGGGGGGTCTTGAACTGGAGCATAAATCGCATGCCGCGATAAACTCTTTGACATCTCTCCTCATAGAAGGCCACCAATAACTTCGAGAGAGGATTTCAAAGGTCTTGCGTTCACCAGCGTGTCCAGAGAAACGAGAAAAGTGAAACCATGAAAGGATTTTTTTCCTAAGAGCAGGAGGCACGAGGGTCTTCCCAAATGGTAGCACTTTAGTGGAAGAAGCAGCCAGAGAAACACATTTGGGGTCTAATATAAAGTGGTTAGGATTCTCTTCAACGTCTGAGGACGCCACGAAGGCTCGAGATAGAGCGTCTGCTTTTTTATTCTTTGCAGCTGGTTTGAAGGTTATGATTAGATCAAAACGGGAAAAGAAAAGAGACCATCTTGCCTGACGAGGATTTAAACATTGAGCAGACTGTAGGTATGACAAATTTTTATGATCCGTAAAAATTGTCACCGGATGACGAGCTCCCTCTAACAAATATCTCCACTCCTCCAATGCTACTTTAATAGCCAGCAACTCCTTGTCCCCGATGGTGTAATTCTTCTCCGCAGGCAGAAGACCCCAAGAGTAAAAGGCACAAGGATGGAATTTTTGTTGCTCCGATTTCTGGGAGAGAATGGCTCCTAAACCAACATTAGAGGCGTCTACCTCTAGGAAGAAGGGAAGCGTCACATCAGGCTGTCGAAGGATGGGAGCATAGGAGAAGGACTCTTTAAGAAATTGAAAGGCTTGGAGAGCCTCAGATGACCATTGCTTAGTATTGGCCCCTTTGCGAGTTAGAGCCACAATGGGAGATGCAATTGAAGAGAAGTCTTGAATGAAGCGTCTATAGTAGTTGGCGAAGCCTAAAAAACGCTGAATGGCACGAAGAGTAGTTGGCTGAGGCCAAAGTAACACAGCATTCACCTTTTCTGGATCCATTTGTAGACCAACTCCGGAAACAATATAACCCAAAAATGGAATCTGGGGCAACTCAAATGAACATTTTTCTAATTTACAGAATAATGAATTTTTCCGGAGTCTGGAAAGAACTTCGGCCACTTGTTGGTGATGTGAAGGCAGGTCTTGGGAAAAGATGAGTATGTCGTCCAGATATACTACGACACATACATATAACAAGTCCCGAAAGATCTCATTAATGAAGCCCTGGAAAACAGCAGGGGCATTACATAACCCGAAGGGCATTACTAAGTATTAATAATGCCCATCTCTGGTGTTAAAAGCTGTTTTCCATTCGTCACCGGACCTGATTCTAATCAAATTGTAGGCACCACGAAGATCCAACTTAGTAAAAATCCGGGCTCCCTTGATCCGATCAAACAACTCAGTAATCAGAGGAATGGGATACCGATTTTTGATAGTGATAGCATTAAGTCCACGAAAATCTATGCAGGGGCGTAATGATCCATCTTTCTTCTTCACGAAAAAGAACCCAGCTCCAGCGGGAGAAGTAGAAGGTCGAATAAATCCTTGCTGGAGATTCTCTTGGATGTATTCAGCAGTAGCCTGAGTCTCAGGTAATGAAAGTGGATAAACACGACCCCTAGGTGGAATCTTGCCAGGTAACAGGTCAATCGGACAATCCCATGAACGATGAGGGGGAAGACGTTCAGACTGAGCTTTATCAAAGACGTCGGCAAATGAAGCATACTGAGGAGGAAGTCCCGGTGAGGAAGGTGAAATGGAGGTTTGCTGTATTCTACGAGGAACAACACGAGAAAGACAATGTTGGTGACATTCAGGTCCCCAAGACGTAACTTGAGGAGTGCGCCAGTCAATCTGGGGAGAATGACATTGAAGCCATGGAAGGCCTAAAACAATCGGACTTGTAGTAACAGGAAGGATTAAAAACGAAATTTCTTCTCGGTGCAGAACACCAATCTGAAGGGTCACTGAAGACGTACTTTGGGTGATGAGACCGTTGATAATACGTGATCCATCGATAGCCGTCACCGTAATAGGAGTCTTCAGGGTAATCACTGGTAGGGACCATTGATTTACAAGGGATTCAGAAATGCAATTTCCCGCAGCTCCAGAATCAATTAGAGCTTGGGACTCAAAAGACTTAGTAGCAAATGAAATGGTAACGTCAAATGCACAGATTTTTGATTCCGTAGAAAATGGAGAGGACTCCAGGGACCCTAACTTCACCTCTCCAGAACTATTTAGGGCCTGGCATTTCCCGATTTTTTGTGGCATGACTGGAGCATATGTGTGGCATCAGCACAATAGATACAAAGTCTATTCTTAATTCTTCGATTCCTCTCTGCAGAGGTTAGTTTGGAACGTCCAATCTCCATCGGTATTACCGGAGGTGAAGCAGGACGAATTTGAGAAGTGGGACGAAGAGATGTTTTGGCTGAAGTAGTTCTCTCAGAGTCCCTCTCATGAAATCTGAGATCCACACGATGACAAAGAGAAATCAAATCTTCTAAAGACGTAGGGAGTTCTTGAGTAGTCAGTGCATCTTTAATTTTGTCCGAGAGCCCCTGCCAGAAGGCGGCAATTAACGCTTCAGTGTTCCACTGAAGCTCAGAGGCTAAGATCCTAAATTGAATGACGTACTGTCCTACTGTACGTGAACCCTGTCGTAAACGTAGAATGCTGGAGGCAGCGGAAATAACACGACCTGGTTCATCGAATACATTACGAAACATGGAAATAAATTTGGCACTATCCTGTAACAACGGATCATTTCTTTCCCACAGAGGGGAAGCCCATGCGAGAGCTTGTCCGGAGAATAATGAGATGAGATAGGCCACTCTGGAACGATGAGTCGAAAAGTTTTGAGGTTGGAGCTCAAAATGTACTGAGCATTGGTTGAGGAAACCTCTACATGTTTTGGGATCTTCATCATACTTTGACGGAGTTGGCAGGTGAAGCGTGGAAGCTGTAGACACCTGGGATGGCACTGGGGAAATGGAGGAAAGCACAGGAGCATTAACAGAAGGTGTAATATTCTGCCCCGACGTTCTTTGGGAGACTAACGTCTGGTAACATTGTAGTAATAGTTGTTGACGAACATTCTGTTGTTCCACACGGGTGACCAGATGCTGCAGCATCTCTTTAGCTGTGGGTTCCGAATCTGGGTCTGTCATGGCCTGATCTTACTGTCACGGGCACTAGGAGTCTTTACCCAGTATCACCCGCTGATGGTCTTATCAGAGCAGTAGAGTTGGTATATGATACTCTGATGGCAGGGTGATAATGGAACTGGAAACAGCAGATGGTTAGAGAATGCTCAGAAGGTCTATGACTAGCAGCACTGGTAAACAATAGGTAACTGAACACGAGGATCTGGATGGAGAAGGACACGTGAGGGTAGTCAGTGGTCTGCGCACGGCAAGTTGTACCACTGCTATAGTGAGAAGAATGTCCAGGAGTAATAAGGAGGTGGAAGTCAGCGGTCTGCGTACAGCAAGTTGTACCGCTGTCTGTAGTGAAGGAATGGAATCCAGGTGAAGGTAACGGGGAAGTCAGTGGTCTGCGAGTAGCAAGTTGTACCACTGCTAATGTGAGAGGATATATGCAACTGGTGATACAGGGAAACAGGAATCAGTGGTCTGCCTCTAGCAAGTTGTACCACTGAATATATATGTGAGGAAGGACACGAGGAGATAAATGCTATGCAGAGTCTACACGGGTACACTGAACTTGATCCCACGTTGAACTGCACACAAAGATAATAATGAATGAACAGCACTGCACAGATAAACAAAGTCACTCAAATAGTCCAGCAAAAGGAAACACAGTCAATAATAGCAATAGTCTCAGAGGATGGAAACTCCGGAGGAGAACAACTCAGTCCAGATGGATATGCAATACACCAGCACAGTCAATGAGAAGTATGCATACCGTGGTTCAGATGAGCAGGCTGTTAGAGATAGCTGCAGGGATACCTGAGCGGCCGGGAACAGACGAGATGAGAAGTCCTTACAGAATGGAAGCGGCAGGTAGGTGCAGCGCACTGTAGGTAGGCCAGCAAGGATGACAAATACTCAGGAAGCAGTAGTATATTGAATAGAACAGCAGGAGACCACGGGAGAGTTGAAGCGATGTAGCAAAGCTGGAAGCCGAGGAGCGTAGACTCGATGCAACAGGCAAGTTGACACAAATGGACACACTGTAGAAGCAGTAGGCAGCGGGTCAGCTGACGGCAGGTAGAATGCAGACTGGAGCGCTGAGACGAGCAGACTCTGTAGACACGCTGAAGTAGCGAACAGGAATCAGCTGCTGAAGTCACGATGAAACACAGGAGAGTTTGCAGTAATCTTTAACTGTAGATACACGGAGGCAGCGGATAGGAATGAGCTGCTGGAGTCACGATGAAACACAGGAGAGGTAGCAGTAATCTGTAACTGTAGATATACGGAGGCAGCGGATAGGAATGAGCTGCTGGAGTCACGATGAAACACAGGAGAGTATGCAGTAATCTGTAACTGTAGATACACGGAGGCAGCGGATAGGAATCAGCTGCTGAAGACACTAGGAACACGAGGAATAGAAGTGGTCTGGAAACCACAAACGGCAAACAGGAATCAGCCTAAGCTGAACACACGAGCAGGCACTGGAACACCTTCAGAGACTCATGAGGAATGAGACTCCAAGATCAGGCCACGTGGTATTGACCACAGGTGCTTAATATAGGGAGTGTTGCCTGATCAGCCAATTAAGTTAAAGAAACAGAACTGAAGGTTAAAAGGGACTGCACATGCGCAGTACCTCATAATAATGGACGGAAACGGTTCCTAGCTACCTTAGAAGTAGCACTCACAGTCCGGTGAGTGACAGGTTTATACTGTACAGTAAAGGGGTGAGAGTTATAATCTCACCCCTTTACTTAAAGAACAGCTCCACACAATTATTTTCTGTAGTATATCTTGACCCCAAACTACATTTTCCAACTCTTCTAAAAAAGAAAATACCCACCCTGAAATATCTGATATTTCCCTACCCTAACAATAACATTGGTTTTATTGTTGGTAAAATATTATCAAGGTGACAGCTCTACCACCCGTGGTAGTCATTTTACCAACTACCACCAATACCCCCAACTTGCAGAATTGTTAGGATTTCATGACTGATTCCATCTATGGTTCGAAAGAAACTCACCCCTTTTAGTCCCATGAAGCTCCAGGTCTCACAACCTGCAGTTTAAAATTAAATAGTATGCTTCGGGTCATTGTCCATCTGCACTGTGAAGCGCCGTCCAATGAGTTCTGAAGCATTTGACTGAATATGAGCAGATAATATTGCCCGAAACACTTCAGAATTCATCCTGCTGCTTTTGTAAGCAGTCACATCATCAATAAATACAAGAGAACCAGTTCCATTGACAGCCATACATGCCCACGCCATGACACTACCACCACCATGCTTCACTGATGAGGTGGTATGTTTTGAATCATGAGCAGTTCCTTTCCTTCTCTATACTCCTCTCTTCCCATCACTCTGGTACAAGTTGATCTTTGTCTCATCTGTCCATAGGATGTTGTTCCAGAACTGTAATGGCTTTTTTAGATGTTTTTTTGCCAAACTCTAATCTGGTCTTCCTGTTTTTGTGGCTCACAAATGGTTTACATCTTGTGGTGAACCCTCTATATTCACTCTTGTGAAGTCTTCTCTTGATTGTTGACTTTGACACATATTCACCTACCTCCTGGAGAGTGTTCTTGATTTGGCCAACTGTTGTGAAGGGGTTTTTCTTCACCAGGGAAAAAATTCTTCTGTCATCCACCACAGTTGTTTTCCCTGGTCTTCCGGGTTTTTTGGTGTTGCTGAGCTCTCTGGTGCGTTCTTTCTTTTTAAGAATGTTCCAAACATTTAATTTGGGACACCTAATGTTTTTGCTATCTCTTTGATGGGTTTTGATTTTTCAGCCTAATGATGGCTTGCTTCACTGATAGTGACAGTTCTTTGGATCTCATATTGAGAGTTGACAGCAACAGATTCCAAATGCAAATGTCACACCTAGAATCAACTCCAGACCTTTTATCTGCTTAATTGATGATGAAATAGCGAGGGAATAGCCCACACATGTCCATTTTGCGTTGATCGTCCCATTACTTTTGGTCCCTTAAAAGGTGGGAGGCACATATAGAAACCGTTGTAATTCCTACACCGTTCACCTGATTTGGATGTAAATACCCTCAAATTAAAGCTGAACGTCTGCAGTTAAAGCACATCTTCTTTGTTCCATTTCAAATCCATTGTGGTGGTGTATAGAGCCCAAAATATGAGAATTGATGTCCCAATATTTATGGACCCGACTGTATATATACACATGCGCACAATGCTATATATATATATATATATATACACACACACACACACACACGCACGCAATGCCATATATACACACACAATGCCATATATACACACACACAATGCCATGTACATTCAAAGCTAAACACAATGCCATATACACACAAACACAGTACCATACATAAACACACAATCCCATATACATAAACAATGCCAGAAATATAAAACCTCCACCCCCCGGGCCCCTTGTACTTACCTGCTGACATTCATTGGAGACATTCTCTGTTGAAGATAAAAGCTCCGCACTTCGCTCTGCAATGACAGGCAGCCTGGCAGCAGTCTGATTTGTTGCCTGTCTGCCTGTCTCCATCAGATCACTGACAGCCCAAAATAGCTCCGCCCTTCCCAATTAGCCCTACCCCCTCCCGCCGGGTGAATGGAAAAAAAATGAAAAAAATGTTTGTGATGTGCAGTGCAGCCCGGGCCCCCTAGCATGCCCGGACCCTGGTAATTAGTACCCGCTCTCCCCCCTCTCTGTGCTCCTGAATATTACAGAGAAAAGTACAGATAATGGAGGTATGACGGAAACAGGGACAGTTACTCAAAAGTTACAATACAGGAGTAGAGATATGAAATACAGAGAGAAGGGTTCTATTTATTATCAAGCAGCAACAGGACTAATATTTCTGCTGGTCTAAAAATTTGAAGTGGTTGGTTTCTCCAGTGACATATTAACCAGAGGTTGGTGTATGAATTAGCATTGAGTAGAATTTCGACAAGGGGGACGTAGACAGGAAATTGGCGATAGGTATTATAGCGACATGTAGTAAATATACATGTAGCACCCCCTTTTCCGTAAATCAGCTGGGTGTCTATGTAAAGTGATTTGTGACCCGTGGTGTTTCCTTTACTTCTATTCTCAGTTAGCACAGTGCATCCACCTTGGTCTGAGTGCCGGAGGCTCTTCGTTGGGTAGTGTTATTGACAAGCAGCACCAGAGGGAGACCAAGGAGCCCTCCGCCCTCTACTAACAAAACCCCAGGCTCACACAGAAAGAGACAGCAATAGGCAAATTGGTCTTTGAAAGCCACGCCGGCACTTTTATTGATCGGGCGTGTGCTCTTAAAGGATTTTCATGTCTAATTAGACTTTATATATACCAAAATAGAATATCTCTTATATAAACTGTATCTTAAAAGTATCTCTTTAAAACAGATAAAATATAATGAATGTACAAGAATAGAATGCAATAATTTAACCTTTCTTACCCTAGCCAAGAGATACCTCTACCTTAAATGCTCACTTGCAATTATTCTCCAACTGTAATGATGTCTAGCAGTAGTACATTCTAAACTCAACACATATCCACTAACTTAACAAAAATGCATTTAAATGGTCTTATGAGGAAAATAATGACAAGCAAATGTCTCTCCACTTCTATATCCCAGAAACAGTAGACTATGATAGAAAAGGCTCCAGAATAAAGTCGCTGTCAGATTTCCTTATCTTTTAATGGTGACCCTCTGTAGTATCCCTCACTTTTCTAAAAATCACAATTTCTAGTCTGTCTTTATTCTGGCAGAATAAGACTTTAAGAAATTAGGAGTGAACAGACTTTCCTCCTTGTCTCGTCCTATTTCACAGGCCCAGTCCTGCAGTAAACCATCTCTCCTCTGTACTTCACTGTAATGA
This sequence comes from Mixophyes fleayi, assembly GCF_038048845.1. NCBI lineage: Eukaryota > Metazoa > Chordata > Amphibia > Anura > Limnodynastidae > Mixophyes > Mixophyes fleayi. The sequence goes on along the minus strand of NC_134404.1, from coordinate 58,956,045 downwards.
ATGTCACTGGATGTTCACGATATATCTCAGTCTCTGATCCCTAACTGTCTTTCCCTATCACTACACCTGATAGTTTATCACAGTCCTGCAAAGGGGTGTACAAATTATTTTTGGGACTTCCCACCAAGTCCCTATCTACCTAATAACAAGATTCACAATACTCAGTTCCATCAAATAAATAAACAGGGGTTACTTATCCATTTATATTTTGTTTTCTCCTCAGACCTCTCACAGAAAATTTCAGCTGTTTCTCTCACAGGACAGGCTTGACAAGTCTGACTGGGCTCTCTCTCCTGTCACAGCTGATACTCTTCTGTTCCTCCCGTTTGTTTCCTCCTGGGCTCATTTTCTTCAGAGACTCACAGGGCTTCTTCTGGTGACAACATGACAGGGGTTTTCCCTGATCATCTCACAGGTTCCACCGCTGACAGGTACCTACTGCCACACTACAACTGCCATTCCTCTCACACCTGTCACGTTTCCCTCGCTCCCTTGGTCTCTTTGATGTCACTGTGAGCAGAGCATTATCAATTCCTGACATTAGTGCACATGTGCGGGCCATCATGTTCGCCGGCACTACACACACTTACAGAAAAAGTGACAGGAAACATTTCCGACAGGAGTGAATGGCGGCAGTTTGATTGGCCTCACTTAACGTGCTGACAATCAGTTTGCTGCTCTTAAGGGGGCGATGCGAGGACAGGGCGGCAGGATACGGTACAACTGTTACTACAAAAGGGTAAAATAAAAAGCCTAGCCCATTTTCGATGGAATAAATGCTTTTCTCTCTTTTTTTATTGTTAAAAAAAAAAGCCTCTTAAGAAACATCTCATTCAGTCTATGTTCATTTCCCTAATTGGCTATGGCAACTTTATACACAATACATCAAACTAATTAAAGTTTTAGTTACGTTAATAGAGTTGCCTTTGGCATGGGTTAGAGAAAGTGATTTTCATCAAAACTGTTTTGGTCATTGAGGTACAATATGTATCTGGTTGTAAAGGGATTAAGCAATGACTTTCTGAGTGTAATAGAAAAACTAACCAGTGCGTACCCCCCCTTGGTTTCCACTGGAGGTCGTATTCAGCTTACTTGAATCTCTTTTCCTCCAGAGTTGACATTTGTTTTCTCCATATTTGCCTTTACTTTGTTACTCAAATTTTCCATCTTACTGTCAGACCTTACAGAGACGCAGACACAGAAATTCGTACATCTTTCAATTAAACAGTAGCTTCCAGTGAATTAAAGCCACCCTTCGGAAAACATCAAATGGAGTTGTTCAGGGCTTTTTTCTCTTTAATCTGTGATGAATTTTCTATGAAGAACTAAAGAACCATAAAAAATGTCTAATGTTTAAGCTAAATTACTAAATAGTTAATGTCTCTTCTGATGATGTACATGGATGAGATTACAGGGTTGTAAATGAGGTCTTTTTTTACTTAATGCAGCCTTTTAGTTATGGATAGACATGTAAGTGACAGAGTATCAGTGTCTGTATCTATGTCATCATCACTGTAGATTGCTGAGTTCAGTGTTTCCTCTGCATGGACCGATGTAAAAAAGTTTTGGGTGCTTTGTTGCTACATCACTTGTTTTTCAGCATCCAACTTCCAGAATGTTTACATTACTAAGAACTTGAGGAGGATGTACTGAACTTTGCATTTTTTTGCTGGTTTATATTTTCTTCCATCCTTTCCAACTAGATAAGATCCGCTGCAAAAGTTACAAGCTTTAGTAATTCACCAAAACATAACTAGAAAACTAGGTCATTCTGTATAAATCAGCGTGCAGAAAACACTTAGTAAATTACATTTAAAACTCATCATAAACATTTAATTTTTATCAGATTGTGAACCACTTCTCATTATTTAAACAAACTCTATTTGATAGAGTTTCACCATGAATTACAATTTCACACTCCATGAAAACAATTATAAAATGAAAACTACTAATGAAATGAATATGAGGGCGTCCCCTGTATAACCTGTCAGAAAAACGTATTATCATGGAACTGTTTAGATATAGCTCTCTATTGTATACCATGTAGTATACCATGTCGCTCAGGTATCTGACTGCCTCTCCGCCATCTCCTCCTGGATGTCGGAGCGCTTTCTCAAAATCAACATTTCCAAAACTGAACTCATTGTCTTTCCTCCTCCCAACCACCCATCCCACCATGACCTCTCCATTGTCGTTACAAGCACTACCATCTCCTCCGTCACCCAACTCCGCTGCTTGGGTGTCACCCTTGACTCCTCTCTCTCTTTTGCCCCCCACATTCATTCCCTTGCCCAAGCCTGTCGCTTCCAACTACGCAACATCGCCCGCATCCGTCCCTTTCTCTCTCAGGAGGCCACCAAAACCATCATACACGCACTCATCATCTCCCGCCTGGATTACTGCAACCTTCTCCTCACCGGCCTCCCCCACTCTCGTCTCTCCCCCCTCCGCTCTATTCTCAACGCGGCCGCAAGACTCATCTACCTCTCACGCCGCTCCTAATCTGCCTCCCCTCTCTGCCTTGCCCTTCACTGGCTCCCCTTCCCCTACAGAATTCTTTTCAAACTCCTCACCACCACTTACAAGGCGCTCTCCCACTCTACTGCCCCTTATATCTCCAACCTCCTCTCCATTCACACTCCCACCCGCTCCCTGCGCTCGGCCAATGACCGTCGCCTCTCCTCCACTCTGATCACCTCTTCCCATTCCAGAATCCAGGACTTTTCCCGTGCAGCCCCCCTTCACTGGAATGACCTCCCTCGCTCCATCCGCCTCTCTCCCACTCTGGGCTCCTTCAAACGTGCACTCAAAACTCACCTCTTTCTCAAAGCCTACCACCCATCCACTTCACCCCTATTTCCTCCGCTCATTCTCCTCTCTCTCCCATTGCCTCAACCGGCTCCTCTTGTGCCTGGTCTGTCAACCCTCCCTTAGGATGTAAGCTCGAATAAGCAGGGCCCTCTTCCCTCCTGTCTCCTCACCTGTTCTTCTGCTCCATGCTTATTGCAGCAGCCTGCCTGGAGTTTCTGAAGTATTGGTATTTTTGTTTCTTGTTCTGTACTGTTTCACCCTGTATAGTCTACTGTTTGTACTGTGTACGGTGCTGCGGAAATCTTGTGGCGCCTAACAAATAAATGATAATAATAATAATAATAATTATTTCAATATAGTTATATTATAAGATCTTATTAGATCCAAGTAAGGATATGTTCAGAATGACGTTTTATCTCTTGAATATGTTACGGGCGTTTTGGGTCAGTCAAGTAAAAAAGAAAGACGTTTTAGTGGCTTCTGATGCCTTTTAAAAATTACATTTCTAGACACAGTCTTATGCAAAAGTGCAAATATTTCAAATTATAGCACAATCAATACTACCAGGAAACACAAAGCAGACATGTTCTATCAACTATATAGTTCAAGTAATCTACAGTGTCCAATTGTTTTGTACTCAGAACTCAGAAAGAACTAGAGTCTCAACAAAGTGATGAATGAGGAACACAGGCGGATTATTGATTTATAGGCAGAAAATATGACATAGTCTAAGGGTAAATTACATGGGCAAATCAGTGCACCGCCGGCTCTATATCAAAATTTAAGTAGTGTCCAAGTGCTGCTGCTCTAGCCTCCCGGCACCGTGCTACACTCTCAATAGAACAGTGGGGTCCTGTTCTGAGTATGCACAGTTTGGCACATAGAGAAGAGGCTTCTGCACTATCTTTTGAGAGTAGAGGGCCTCTGGCCAGTGGGAGCCACGGAGGGAGGATGGGTGGGGGGGGCAATCTAGAATTACCATGGCTCCTTTACCTCTGGGACACATAGCAGCTGAACTCCTTTCTTTTTTTAACTGGTACAGAATAGAAAACATGCATACCTTGTATAAGATCTGTTACTCTTCAGCGATGACACAGAGGAAGACAAGTGTGTTTGAGGTGGTTTGCTTTAATAATAAGAATAAATAATATATATCTACAATTTCGGGTAATGCTGATTCTCTCTTTACACCAATGATTGGTGGAGGAGATTATGTGACATGTTAACAAGGGGTTCATCTGAACTGCTGAATCTAGGTGACTGGGTTGACCTGGTTGACGGTTTGAGGCTGACTATAATTTGGTAATTGCAAATACTGTTGAATGTGTGATTTAAGCAACCCTCAAAGTCATAGGAGTTTGAATGGATGAGGTAGTGTGGATCTTTACTTGTGCTTCCATTAAAGAACTGAAAGTTACTGATCTTACAAAATGTCTCTGAAACATTAAATGGCAGATCTGAAAAACACTATACTAATAGCAGGGCCATCTTTTCCATTGGGCACGATGGGCAGCTGCCCGGGGGCCCCACGGGCAAGGGGGCCCAATAGGCACAGCTCTTAATGAGAATAAATAATCCTGCAAAAGAAAAAAACCTGCAAAAAAAACCTACAGTGGTCACTGAACAAGTACATCTATCTATCTCTATATATCTATATCTATATACATCTATATCTATATCTAGGGGCCCCGGTGCTCTGCTTTGCCCGGGGGCCCATAATGTTGTTAAGATGGCCCTGACTAATAGTAGTAGCAGGCCCTGACCAGGTCTGTAGGAGCGACATAAAACTGCTGGTCTAGGATAAGCAGATGAAACTATTAACATTTTTAACTGATTGCTTCTCCATACCACTTTCTCCAAAGCATCCTCTCCTTAGAGCAGGATCCTTATTTGCATTTACTGCTACCCCAGGTCAGGTGGAAGCAATGCAACTATTTGTGGCACGTAAAGGAATGAAATGCACCAAACCCTTCAACAAGTATCACTCTGCAGCTAGTAATCCTGCTTTAGAGCGGTTTGTTGGTGAATTAACAAACTACTAACTCCTAATTAAATCTTGAGACTCACACACTCATAGACTGCTTGTCATGTACATAACTATTTATTCAACCCACCCCAACCAACCTTTTGATTATCAACCCACTAAATTTTTCCATATTTCCTCCCAAAAGATTTTACAGAACTTTTTTATATTTTAACAGAACTTGCAAAATCTCCCCAACCTGCCAATGGGAAGGTTTATTTAACTTACTTATGAAAACTTAAACTATCTAGAGAAATTCCCTGATCTCTTTAATCTGTTAAAATAATCCTTAGATAAACACAAATCTTTCAAAAACGTTTGTCCTATTATATACATTAGCAGAATGATACATTGGGGCAGCACGTTGGCTTAGTGATTAGCACGTCTGCCTCATAGCACTGGGGTCATGAGTTCGATTCCCAACCATGACTTAATCTGTGTGGAGTTTGTATGCTCTCCCCGTGTCTCCTCCGGGTGCTCAGATTTCCTCCAAAAAAAACATACTGGTAGGTTAATTGGCTGCTATCAAATTGATCCTAGTTTCTGTGTTTGTGTGTGTGTGAGTGTGTGTATGTAGCTTAGAGAATTTAGACTGTAAGCTCCAATGGGGCAGGGACTGATGTGAGTGAGTTCTCTGTACAGCGCAGCTGAATTAGTGGAGCTATATAAATCAATGATGATGAATGATGATAATTAGCTTTTAAATGTTTATAACCCTAATCCTGTCTGTCCCACCTATAAAAACCCCTTTGGCCATATATAACTACAGCTAAAAAGACCTTTTGAAAATTATTTTCCCTGAAAGAGCCATTAATAAAAAAATATTCAGTTAAACTACTTACTACTTGTTCCCGAGCCCTACAAGCAGAGCCTGATTAAGACCCCATCTGCCCCTGAGCAAGATACCGGTTTGGGCTACCTCTCGCCCCTCTGTTAGTCCAAATAAGTCACATATAAAGGTGTTCGAGTAATCTGGGCCACTTAGTGCTCACTGGGTCTTAGGTGGGAGCTTGTCTGATAGAAGATCTGGCTCTGCCTGCAAGCAAAGTGTGTTGCTGAATGGGTGGGAATGGTGATGGGGACTTCAATGAACTAAAATGTGATGAGATACATAAGGTGAGTGGAATTCATGAGCTGACAGAGAATAAATTGAGGAAGAGGCCTTAACTTTTATTTGGGGAATCATTATGTATGTGAGGAGAGGGAAGGATTAAGTTTAAGTGGCACATTTGAGGTATTAAAGGATGAAAGACTAAATGGTATTACTGTATACTACTCTTCTATACCATATACTGCCTGTGAGGTCATATAGCATCAACTGGTCTGGGAATATTATGCCATGGGTGACAAAAGCGTAAATCTGTTGTCTCACATTTATTACATTTTTACATTAGATTTTTTTCTGAGCAAATTAAACACATACAAACTGTAAGAGCTCCACAAATCATGTTTATTCATGTCATAATAGATGTCAAAAAGACAAAACAACGTTACTGTATAGAAACATAGTCAAGCATACTACAGTGATCTTTCAGAGAATGTTTTCATGCCTGAAGCTGTGTGTATTATATAGAAGATCATCCTATTTTGTTTGAAAGAAAAAATGCTTAACCTTTTGTTGGCAAAAAAGTGATAGAGCTTTGTGTCTATAGACAATTGCAAACAGTGATCAACAACTGACTCATTATTGACCATCACAAAGGACATTATTATTATTGTTGTTATTCATTCTGGTATAAAATACACCACACACATATGTTTAAGCTTAGTTGCCTTTAAACAATGTGTGTTTTTTGTGGTCATCATTGAATAGACATTTTTCATTTTTATAAATGATTATTTATTGATGTTCTGAAAGCTCAGAGTCATAGAGCACTGACTGACATAGCATTCTCCTAGTGATAAGCATAGGTAGGTAATTTGGCATGGACTGACGATTTAGGATCTATGGACAGTGACTGATGTAGGAGGAGTCACAGATTAGTTGGAGGGTGTATAGAGCAGTGAGGGATGAAGGAGGAATTACTGGTGAAGGGAAAGTCAATGGGCGGTGATTTGTATGGGGAAAGCTATGGACAGTGATGTAGAAAGAGTAATGGAGTTGTGGCTTGTGTAGGAGGAGTCATTAAGCGGAATCTGATGTAAAAGGTGTAATTGAAAAGTGATACAGCAAGAGTTGTGAAGTAGTGGCTGGTATACTAGTAGTCCTGGGGGTAAATTTATCAAGTTGCAGGTTTGAAAAAGTGGAGATGTTGCCTATAGCAACCAACCAGATTCAAGTTATTATTTATTTAGTACATTCTACATTCTATAGGCAACATCTCCACTTTTTCAAACCCGCAGCTTTATAAATTTACCCCCTGGACTCTAACTAATGTAGAAAAATTTCTCTTTAGTTTAGGATTATTTATGGACATTAATGTTTTATGTGCTATATTATAGCTGAAATTTGTAGCTCAAATATGTCAGTGAGATACACAAAATATTTACTACTGAAGTCATGTAGGCACAGCACATCTGATAAGAGACTGTCCCTGCGATGACTTCTTTCTAACGTTATCTCTGGGTTCTAACCCAAAGTATTTACTGCGCACGCGCAACCTAGGATCGTGCATGCTCATATGTCATTTAAGTAAATTAACGCAGGGGAGAGCAGGAAGACTGCAGAGAGAGATCCAAAGATCCCTCTACCGCAATGCTCTCTCCATAGGATTGAATGGCTAACGTAATTTTCAGATGGTGTTACCCATTGGGGACAAGTTCTGGAAAGCTAAGCTTTTCGGAGCTTGATACATTTGACCACACTGCAGTTCCCATTGAGTATCAAGGGGAATGCACTATTATGTAGTAATTTGCCTAATGCAAGAGAGATCTCCAACATCTCCTGCGTTAGGCTTTTCTTAAATAGTCAATTTACTTAAAAATGCATAAGCCATGCAGATAAATCCTTTTCCACATGGTTTAGGGCTTGATAAATAGGACGCTAAGCATTTTGGGTACCCTATAAGTGGGTTTTAAGAAATAAATCCTTTAACCATGATTTGCTGTAATTTGTGGATTCTTCAGTCTCCACACTGCATCTAGCCGAATATGACCGGATACAGTAATCAGTTTTTGATATATATCGAGGGCTGCCATGATTTTGAAAATAATAACCCAAGACAACCATTAGAAATGAAGCTTGGCCAAGCTACCAAATCCACCTCATCCTCCCATTTGGGTACATACACGGTTATAAAAACCAGTTTCCAGTTGCCCAGATAATTTGGGTGCTTTATATATCTGAATTATGGCAAAAAATGTTAACTATTTTTTTGGAGGAAAGTGGACTGACTTTGTAAACTTGTATATTCAAGTTACTGACCACTATCACCATATACATAACATCACATTCTATATAGACCACTCACCTTGCTCTCCTTCATTTCCTGATGTAGGATAGGTCAGTTGATCGAGGTTGATGCAATCATTAAGGGCGGGCTGTCAAACTTACCGATCTCTGATCAACCTTCAAACATTAACATAAGAATATTTTCAGGGTAGTCCTTCAGGATGGAGCTCTCCTTAGATTAAGCTTCTACATAGCACATTGTAAGAGTAATGTAGGAAGAGTCATGAAGTGTTTGTTAGCATAGGAGAAATTATTACAGTGATGGGTTATCATCATCCTCCTCCTCATCGTTTTTTTGTAGGGTGCTCACAAATCTCTGCAGGGCTGAACAGTTGTGGTTACAAATAATACAAAATACAATCGCCCATAGTACACTATAGCACAAATACAACAAACAAGTACAGACAAGGTTGACGGAGGAGGTGACAACGTGAGACAAAGGGTAGAGAGGGCCCTGCTCATGAGAGCTGGTCATTATGTCTCGTATGATAAGTTGTGTTGTCTGGAGAAACGGAACCCCAAAATGTTGATCATTAAAATGTGATTCATTTTTAAAACTTCTGGAGAGCAGTGTGATCTTCTGCTTTGCAGAATATAAATTATATCTATAGCATAAAATATTCTAATAAAGTAAAATACTATAGGTTTTCCAAATGTCATAAATTCAATCTATTTTAAACTTAACCTCACCTAAGGTATCGGTTCCATTTAACTATTAGTGGAATATGTCCATTCCCAGAATGATCCATAGCTCCTAACACAGACCGTGACAGCATCTCATTGTATATACAATTTTTTCTGGATTTAGCATTGATTGAAGCTACACCACAGTGTACGCCAATTAATTCCTACTATGTAATTAATATCTGGTAGAATTACTGCCAGGAGCTGTACAACTAATGAACTGTGATTCCAGGTTAATTCCTTGCCTCTCGCTTTAACACTTCATCAAAACTAAAAGTCACTTCCATCAAATATCCCTTCAAGGTAAAGCCAGAGAAAGACATAGAAGGCAAGGAACATACAGTGAAAGTAGGAAAAAGAGAAACGTGATGAATGGAGAGATAGTAAAGGAATAAATTAAACCTACAGCGAAAGGAAATGAAATAATAATATTATTAATAATAGAGACAATATAAAAAGAGAGAATGACCTGACAGATAAATTAAAGTCAAAAATGAAAAATGATGGTTTTGCAAAATAAAGTACAACAAGGACAAAAGAGATGTAATTTATTGGAAATATACATGTACATAATTTTACATTTCCATTGACCTCCCTCCTTTCCCAGCTGACTCTCCCCCACCTCTTCATTCCTCCATCCATCAACACAGTGTCGATTCATTATTCTAAGGAGAAGTGTCCTTTATTCCACATATCAGGTTTCCTGGATGCAATCTGCATGCCAATTACTGCAATGGACCCCTGATACCAGGAAATGGAAATAAGCATGGCACCGTGGAACGGGCTTAGCGGAGATTGTCACAGTATGCACCCAGAGTATATCTACTTCATTCGGAACCTTTTCAATGTCAACTGCTTATAGAATAAGAACAGGAGCAATTATATAGCATTGTAAGCTTAAAAAGCATATGTTAATCTGTTTGAGTGAGTTAGAGGGGGTTGATGTGAAATGCTATTATTTTTAACCTCCTGGTGTAACATAAGTCTAAACTTACAGTTTTACATATCTGATCTCTGTGCTGGTGACATTATTGTCACTTGAAACAACACCAGAGAAGAAGTAAAGAAGAGTAAAGTCAAATATGCTTTTCTTAACAGGTAAATTATGACACACATGCTGTATGCCATTGGAGTGATGTGATCTCAGCATTAATATAACACTGCAATTAATGGCAAAACTGAAGGTCGATAGAGATGAAAAGTTGATATCCACAGATATAAACCACAATTTAGAACATATATCTGATGACACCACTACATCACCAATACAAGTAGGGAGCAAGCCCTAGATAGGGACTGAGCATTAGAGATAATTGTGCAACGACTTTTCAACTTAGGGTGGATATCGACAACCTTGAGAACCACACGGACGTTCTCCAAAAGTGTCATTAACAAGAAACACGTAATGCTATACAGAAAATATATTCCATTACAATTTTAGATTGTCAGCTCTTGCAAGTAGTGTACAATGAATGTACCTTGTTTCAATTCCCATATCTATCAAAGGCTGCACACACTTGTTTCAATTCATATATCCAAAATGCACCCCCACCAGCCCTGGAATCTCATTTAAAGAATCTCGTCAAAAAAAACAAAATCCATTGCATTGTGCTAAAAGAGATGTAAATAGTATTTACACTGCAGGAGGCTCATATTCTGCACTTCAATAAATGACCAGGTAACAGCCGTAATTTAGTCCTTGAGATCGCTTATATCTATATACACCACTACTCCCAATTCAAAATGTACCACGTTCCTGTCCTTTTACTAACATTATCTTGAAACCCAGTGGGCATCTCTGTCTGAAATGAGTGATATCAGAGCATTATACCTTATACTTAGCTGCATAACAAATGTCACACTATGGGTAACTTGCCGTTCTGTCAAAGTACAAGAGCATTTTGTTTAACATTAGGCAACTTGTATTTTAGCATTATGGTCATGTTTGCTGCTTTTTGTCCTGCGTTTAGGAAGCACCGGAGAGAGATATTATTAAATGTGAAGAGTCAGAAATTCAAACCCTAAATACCACTTCTAAGTATCACCTCACCATGGCTGTGGCTGTATCTATCATATAGCCCTAGTGAGTCACTGTTCAGACAGGTAGAATACCTCAAAGCATTCCAGTTTCTTTGAATCAGGAGAGGGGCATAGACACATGACTGTGGGCTGTAGCTGCACCACGAAGTGGAGTGGCAACATCACGTTGGTACATGCCCACTCCATCCAGGGGCAAACTTAGCACTGCTGAAGCGCTAGACATCCCCCAAACCCCTTACCTCTCCAGAAAACAAACTTGCACCTGCACCAGTGGCAGGTGCATCCAGTACCCACTGGGCAGAGCAGGGGTCAATGGGACATAACACTCAACATTCCTAGCTGTTGGGACAGCAAGAAGTTTCCCATAATTGGAACTGTCCACCATAAATTATTACAGGTGGCACAAATTAGCATTATATTATCTTGGTATACTTTTTTATATTTCCTGGTCCATCACTGGTAGCTGCTCATTTGTCTTGTCAACACTGGAGTGCAAGAGATATTGGGCAGATGGACCTGAACATGTAGTGTGCACAATTTCTTATTTAGGGTGTCTGTATTTCATTGCCTTTGGTAGCATAAACAGTAAACACAATCATTGGTTCGGGTCATTGGAAGCTTGTATAAATTAGACCAAAGCCTAAATATATATATATAATAGGCATTTATCTAATAAGAAACTATTCCATATTAGTAACTTTCCCACATGTGTAGAATGGGTGTAAACACTGTATACCCACCAATAAGTATAGAACAACCTGAGGCCAGTCAGATAATTGGAATGGTCACAACAGCGGGAGAGAGTGTTAGGTAGTTACCTGTGTAATTAGGTTAGTGAGGACAAGGTTGCATGTGTCATGGTGTGTGGAGGGGAAGAGACAAAAGCAGGAAGTCTTAGACTGAAAGTTATAAAGTAGAAGGAACGGGGTCCTCCCACAGCACAGATTATTGATGTCAGACAGCTGCAGAAAAACTGTGGTGTCAAATGAACCTCTATATGGAACAAAGTTCATACATCTAACTTGTTGCATTCTATTATTATTGGGTTTTTTACATTAAAAAATTGTCATTAAGGAGTAACTTTAAGTAATTTAATGGTCAGAATGCAAAAAAGGACACTTTTTAAGTATATTTACTGTCCTTTGTTGTTGAGTATAACTAATTTACTAAACATTAACTTTATGCATTCAGGAAATTTGGGTGTTGTGTTGTCGTAGTTACAGCCATCTAGGTGGCTTATGCTGCCTATAAAGGATCTTCATGTTTAATTCTGTCAAGGCAATATGTTACAACTCATTTCTATTATTAAAAGCTTATAGGACCAGAAATGGAATTTATGACCCAGTACCTCTTAGAAACTTATTATAGTAGTTTCCTGGAGGGGATATAATGCCCCATTAAAAGAGTTCAGTGTTGAAGAATGTGGAAGTGCATTAAGATTAATAATATGTTTATTCTTAATGCGGCAGAAAAGTAATGAATTGTTTAACTGCTTTTCGACATTAAAGATCTATCAATTTCTATCAGGTGTTCATGGTCTGTAGTACAACAGTACACTTCCACTATCACACACACACACAAATCAGTAGTGACACCCTAGGCTGCTCTGCCTCAGTGCTCTATGGGGAACTGTGGTCCTTGAGGCAAAGAGTAGGTGACAGGCTCCACTTAGCATTCATTACCTGCATATAATAACCTCATATATCAAACTGGAATTGACCGAGAAACCCCATGATAGTAGGTCTTCTGTTATACACAGCAAACACCATTAACCAAAAGTCCCTTGTTCCCTTGCTTGATATGCAAAATCGGTTGTGCCGTAGAGAAGAAACGGCCATCACAATGAGTATTTGTTAGCACTATACATAATATGAATGAATTATGCAAAACAGCCATAACTCTGTCCTCAGATGCTTTGAGAAATAAGACCCGAGCTGACACCCAGTGGCCCGGAAAATAATGAGGCTCTGCTGAACAAAATTATAAATAAAATAAATTAATTTAAAGTGGACACTGATGCATGGAGAGGGGACCATTTGGAAGCTCCATGTTCATTCACCCGGGAAGTGTATTCATTGCTCGTAAGTGTCGAACCCCCAGGGCTAACACTGCTATTATCGAGTGGATAAAGGTTGAATAACTGCTGGCTATTTGGGCATAGCTTTTTTTTTTTTTTTTAATTGCTTTTGCTCTCTGTAGAAGAGAGGAATGCAAACTGATGCCTCTTTATTGTATGTTAAGATATTGTTTAAAGGGGCGTCCCCTCCCACAAAATACTGGCATGTTTAACATGCTAAGTGTGGCTGGCTTTGTAAAGGAGGCAGCCATATGAATTGATATGTCCCCTGCAGGATTTGTACTATAAAGAACTATAGCAAATAGGCACGTTTAACGACCTGGGTGGTGTGACTGGAATGATGGCAGTGAAAGGGTTTTTCACCCACAGATAACTTTTATTTATTGTCTTGTATATGTACTCTTGCAGTTTTTACTAAATACCACATGTATGAAAACTGGTGCACATGAAAAATGTGCTATAACTCATAAGAGCCAATCAGATTTTGTTATGTTCTAATCTCTGTTTGGAATATGAAAGGAAAAGTCTGATTGATTCACTATGAGTTTCAGCGCCATTTTACGGTGCACTCATTTTCAGAATCACGCCCATTGCTTTTAATTCAATCTTAGTCCTCTTAAGCCATGTACTTCTGTACTCAGGTAAATTTGGTGCTGAGCGACATGACAAAGCTCTGCTGGAATAGACACAACTACATCCAGAGCTTTGTGTTGTATCCATGGGTAACATAAACTCTCCTGATGATGTGAATAGAAGATGCATGGCAGGAAGAAAGAAGACAGCTTTAGCAGTATTGTAAGCTGCTAGATGAAAGTTATCTGAAGGTGGAATCCCTTTTTAGCTAATCATAAACGAGAAAAAGTCCACTGAAAATGTGTTATAGTACATAGTACAGTTTCTTCTGAACCATTTTGCTCAAGAAAAAAAAAATGTTTAAGTTAAATTTCTATAATTGTCACGTAAAAACTCCTCCTCTCATTTTCTATGAGTGTTATAGGGTGTCCTTGAAAAGTCACTCTATAAAGTAACAATTGATTGTTAATTACAGGGAGCAGTAGAAGGTTATACTCCCACAGCTCAATTTAAATGGAAAACCTTTGTTTAAAGATTGACATGTTTACAGTAGAAGATATATATGTGTAACGCCCCCTGGTGGATTATAGTAAACTACGCCACCTGGTGACTGCAGGCTATGGTCACCTGATGGGAGGTGAGATAGGTGCTGAGGTGCGGGCCTCGTGAAAGGGGTGTGGCCAGGGTGTCTGTGAAAAGAGCAGTGACTCAGGCAGGTTGCTATGCTGGCAAGACACACAAGCCTGCTAGAGAATGAGAGGAAGTAGGAAGGGCTGTTAGTAAGGGGGTTGGAGTGGAGGAGGAGAACATAAGTAGCAGAAGCAAGAGAAGAAGGAGGGGCATCTGTCACAGAGAGAATAAAGCAATAGAAAAGTGAGGAAAAACAGGAGAGAAAGCAAGAGACATAGAGGACACCCGGGGACCTAGGACAGTGGGGAGGAGGTCCTGGGCTCCCTCAGCATTGTCTGGCAGTGCGTGTGGCGGCTGTCATGAGGGGCAAGATGAGTTAGCCCTTAAAGGGCAAAGAAACCCATAATAATAAATCAAGAGACCCCAGAGTGAGGGGGGAGCACTGCAGGTAGCATTATGTCAGCACTAGAGATCCCTGATTAGCAGCGGGATCAAAGAGAAAAGAGACCCTAGAGAGAGGGTTGCTGCAGTTGTAACGGGGGTGTGGGTTAGCACCCAGAGGTAGTGTAAGGAAGGATTCTACAGGCCCAATGGTCCCCCTCAGTAGTTTTTTTATAAAACATGGAACACAGGGCTAAAACGGCATAAACTTGTGGGTTTATTCTCTTTGCATGTGGCAGCAGCGGTAGTGCAGGGAAGCAATATCATGATACCATCAATATGCAATATTATTCAACATGTCACAAAATAATTAACATTTTAGGAATCTTGTTTCCACAATATTAGCAGTATGCAAACATAAATTACCACAAAACATAGGGCACTGAATAAAAATCTCTCACTATAAAGTTTAGTGGATATCACTGGATAAATTCTTTGGGAGACTACCGTTTGTTAATGGGTTAAATAGACCATTATACTAAATGCTGCTGCAGCAGATAATCTAGACAAATGAATCATAATAGACTTTTAGTACAATTATACCTATTTTATACTCATCACACAAATATAGGTAGAGAGGCAACAAGGATTAATTCAGCTTGTTCAGGTTAGTTGCTTTAGAAGAAATGACTGTGGACTAGGGTCACTTTATGGTAGACAGAACCCAAATAGGCAAATTGTAATCCACAGGTTTAAGCGAAGTTTCAGCTGACACATGAAGCTTATTTACTTGTACAAGATGAAATCAGTCATCAACTTGACGCATGTGTGACTCCCGAGCTCAGTGTGAACAGCAATTCTGCACAACAATCGATTTCCAGTGTAAAGAACTGTTTCTGCATAGCAATTTGTCTAATGGACTAAGCAGTCGCTCCCAGTAGCTGAATGGGTAAACAACTTGCAATTCTCTCTTCTGCAACCATTTTAGCCAGTTTCACAATAGAATCAAACATCTGATGCAATATAGGCAAACTCTTATGATAAATGATTGCTTTCTATCTTACAGATAACTTTAAATACAGCAGATTTGGTTGGAATAAACTTTTCCTCCAGACAGTGCTATAGCACCTCTCAATAGCAATATGGTCAGAGGTTTTAATAACACAGTTCAAATAAATTGAACATTGCAAAGTAAAATAACCATAAACTTATCTGTGTTCATATGAGTAGTGCTGATATCGCATGGGCAGTGGCAAGCTAGGTCTTTTCCTGTACTTTCCTTCTAGGCTGACTTTTAAGTCTGGAACTTTAGCTGCAAAAATCACTCAAGACAAAGCAATAGCATTCATTGGCTCTTTGTAGGAAGATCCTTCATTCTCACAGGCAGCCTTCATAATTAGAGATGGGCGGGTCCGGTTCTCCGAGAACCGAACCCACCCGAACTTTGGGTATCCGAGTACCGAGCTGAGCAGCTCGGTACTCTCCGGCCCATTCCGAATCCAAATCGAGGCCGAACGTCATTGTGACGTTGTCGGATCTCGGGACTCGGTTCTCGCGATACTTCAACTTTATAAATACATGCCTCCACAGCAATCCATCGCCATTTGACAGAGGGAGAGAGCAGGGTGTAGTCATAGGCTAATTAGAGCAGGGACAGAGAATACAATATTGTTCTTGCAATTGCTCTAACCAAAATCGCTAGTGCAGAGAGGAGGATAGAGGTTTATTATTTTTTCTTCATATTTGGCACTCCCCAGCGCTTTTGGGGTGTCCCCCATAATTGTGCATTAATATTTCTGGCTGTCAAAAGTCATATCTGTCAGCAGTATCTACTAAATAATTTGTAGCACACCTCAGTGCTTTTGGGGTGTCCTCCCTAATTGTGCATTAATATTTCTGGCTGTCAAAAGTCATATCTGTCAGCAGTATCTACTAAATAATTTGTAGCACTCCTCAGTGCTTTTGGGGTGTCCTCCCTAATTGTGCATTAATATTTCTGGCTGTCAAAAGTCATAACTGTCAGCAGAATCTACTAAATAATTTTTAGCACTCCTCAGTGCTTTTGGGGTGTCCTCCCTAATTGTGCATTAATATTTCTGGCTGTCAAAAGTCATTTCTGTCAGCAGTATCTACTAAATAATTTTTAGCACTCCTCAGTGCTTTTGGGGTGTCCTCCCTAATTGTGCATTAATATTTCTGGCTGTCAAAAGTCATAACTGTCAGCAGAATCTACTAAATAATTTTTAGCACTCCTCAGTGCTTTTGAGGTGTCCTCCCTAATTGTGCATTAATATTTCTGGCTGTCAAAAGTCATAACTGTCAGCAGAATCTACTAAATAATTTTTAGCACTCCTCAGTGCTTTTGGGGTGTCCTCCCTAATTGTGCATTAATATTTCTGGCTGTCAAAAGTCATATCTGTCAGCAGTATCTACTAAATAATTTTTAGCACTCCTCAGTGCTTTTGGGGTGTCCTCCCTAATTGTGCATTAATATTTCTGGCTGTCAAAAGTCATAACTGTCAGCAGAATCTACTAAATAATTTTTAGCACTCCCCAGTGGTTTGCGCTCAGAATGGATTCAAAGCAGTCCACATATGATCTAAATGAGCAACCAGGTTCTGTCACCAGTCCTGATGTTAGTGTTCCCAGTACGTCATCTGGCCAAGGCGATGTCAAACAACAGAGTGTTTTCAAATTAGTGCAAAAAACAAAAACCCAAAAAAAATTTACTGTATTGAAGCGAAAAAGAAGTGTAACTGAGCAAAAGTTAAGTGACGATAAAAAAAAAATTGCAAGCATGCCATTCTACACACGCAGTGGCAAAGAGAGAATAAGGGCCTTCACCTTTGGCTATTAGTGGCAGATCCCAAAAAGTTACCCAGCCTACAATTGGTGCACAACTACTGTTACGCGTCAAAGCCGAGCTGCAAGATAACAGTGAGGCATTACAGGAGAATATTTGCTCTGATTCACAAATGACAACAATCCCTGTGGAGAGTCCATCCAACAGTGGGATGTCTAATCGTGAGCAATCTGCTGATGTGTGCCTTAATAGCCCGAGTGTAGCCGGAGATACCCAAATTGAGGATGCCACTTTGGAATTAGAAGAGGATGAGGGGGAGATTTGTGTAGGCGACGAGGGCGCTAATGAGGATGTTGATGAGGATGAGGTTGTTTGTGTAAGTCCTGCACCAGTGGCAGCAGTTCTGGCACGTGACAAGAAAAAGGCCATTGTCATGCCTGGGCATAAAACAAAAAAATCCACTTCTTATGTGTGGAATTATTTCTACCCAAATCCAGACAACAATTGTATAGCCATTTGTAGTGTATGTGAAGCCACAGTCAGTCGAGGGAGGGACCTTAACCATCTTGGAACCTCGTCTATGTTACGCCATTTAACGAGAGTTCATGGCAAAGTGTTGGGAAAAGCTGAAAGTTCTTCCCAAAAGAATACAAGCACTCCCTCATCAGCTAAGACCCTCCGCTCACCGACATACCGACGGCTACAAAATACACCCACCACACCATCCTCATCAATATCCTCAGTAGCGCTCGGAGTTAGCCCGGCATCCCACTTAAGGCTGGATGACTCCGGCACTATTATTGATTCCTCTGAAGAAAGCGTTAGTCCTGCTGCTGCTGTTGCTGCTGCTGGGGGTGAATCGTCATCCCAGAGGCAGGTGAATAAAATGAGCAGTCCTACATTTCAGCAATTAACTGTGAAACAATCATTTGCGAGGGGAAGCAAATATGACAGCAGTCACCCAGTCGCCAAGCGAATCACAGACGCCATGGCTGCAATGTTAGTGTTAGATCTGCGTCCAATCTCCACAATAAACGCAGCTGGTTTTTCACAGTTAATTGAGGTTTTGTGTCCGCGTTACAGAATTCCATCGCGACACCATTTCTCCCGTAAAGCTATTCCACAACTATACCAAAAAGTGTGTAAAAATGTAGAGATTGCGCTGAAAAATGCCATTCTGCCCACTGTTCACTTAACCACAGATATGTGGACAAGTGGAAGTGGCCAAACCAAAGACTATATGACTGTGACAGCCCACTGGGTTGGTCATTCACCTTCACCAGCAGGAACAGCAGCAGCATGTACACCACTACGTAACATTTGTCACAGGCAGGCCACTCTTTGTATCACCGGCTTCACTAACAGGCATACGGCTGACAATTTGTTACGCAAACTGAGAGATGTGATTGATGCATGGCTTATACCACTCGGACTCTCCCCAGGGTATGTCATTTCAGATAACGCCAACAATATAGTGCGAGCATTACAGCTGGGTAATTTCCAACATATTCCCTGTTTTGCTCACACCATCAACTTGGTGGTGCAGAGCTTCCTACGAAATAACCGTGAGGTGCCGGAGATGCTTTCGATGGCCCGTAAAATTTCAGGCCATTTCAGGCATTCAGCCACAGCATGTAGGAGATTACAGCAGCTCCAAGAGCAGTTTAACTTGCCCTGCCACCAACTTAAGCAAGAGGTGGTAACTCGGTGGAATTCCACCCTGTACATGCTTCAGAGGATGGAGGAACAGCGCAAAGCCATCCAAGCATATTGCACAAGTCATGACATTGGGAAAGGAGGGGGGATGTATTTCACTCTTGCACAGTGGGGAATCCTTTCAGTGCTGTGCAAGGTGCTGAAACCATTTGAAGTTGTGACATGTGAGGTCAGTGCAGACTCTGCTAGTTTGAGCCAAGTCATTCCTTTAATTAGACTATTGGAAAAGCAGCTTGAGAAAATGAAGGAGGAGCTGAAAGCAAGCAATTCAGCAAAGTATGTTGGCCTTGTCGATCAAGTACTTAATTCGCTTCACAATGATCCTCGAGTTATTAAGATCTTGAACTCGGATCAGTACGTTTTGGCCACTGTGCTTGATCCAAAGTTTAAAACCTACATTGAGTCTTTACTTGTAAATGAGCGAGATGTGAACTTTTGCAAGGAGCTATTGCTCAGCAAGTTGGCCGCTGAACTGGGCCTCGGCTTGACGACGTGTCCTCCTTCACTTTCTCAAGCTGTTGCTCGTAAAAAATTAAATTTCCAAAAAAGAAGCAGGGAAGATACAGGGGGCAGACCAGAACAATTTAACATCTGGGCTGGTTTGAAGGATTTTTCAAAAAAATGTGTCACTTTGCCCATAACTCCATCCAATATGAGTATAAACATGCAAAGGATGGTGGAGGATTACTTTTAAGAGGTAGTTGATATGGAAATGTCAGACAGTCCCTTTCCTTACTGGGAAGAAAAGCAGGCCATTTGGAAACCCATGTACAAACTTGCTTTGCAATACCTAAGCTGCCCACCCTCCAGTGTGTACTCTGAACGAGTGTTCAGCACAGCAGGGAACTTAGTCAGTGATCGCCGTAGAAGGTTACTTCCCAAAAATGTGGAGAAAATTATGTTTATAAAAATGAACTACATCTTCCACGAGGAAGGCCTTCACCATCCAAGACATCCAAGCACTGACTGTTCTCTAATGGCGGATTCAAGCGGCGATGAATTGATAGTCTGTGATGATGACGTACACACTGATGAGGGTGAGGATTAAGCTGAAGATGATGCCGATAACATCTTTTTAAAACTTTCTATGTAAGTGTAGGGTGCAATCTACCCCCAAAGAGGAAAGGGACTTGTGGCATTTCCATATCACATACCATCTTGAAAGGCTGCTGTTAGGGCAATTTATCCTTAAGGGTAGGGTGTCATAGACAGAGTGACCCTAAACTGGCTTTGTCCATTTTTCATAATATTGTACAGTCTATAATGGCTGAATTTTTGGGTATTTTATACAAGTGGAGGGGGGCCTAGAGAGACAGAAACCAAACTGGCTTTTTCCATGTCAATTAATATTGTACAGTCTATAATGGCTGAATTTTTTGGTATTTTATACAAGTGGAGGGGGGCCTAGAGAGACAGAGTGACCCCAAACTGTCTTTCTCCATGTCAATTAATATTGTACAGTCTATAATGGCTGAATTTTTTAGTATTTTATACAAGTGGAGGGGGGCCTAGAGAGACAGAAACCAAACTGGCTTTCTCCATGTCAATTAATATTGTACAGTCTATAATGGCTGAATTTTTTGGTATTTTATACAAGTGGAGGGGGGCCTAGAGAGACAGAAACCAAACTGGCTTTCTCCATGTCAATTAATATTGTACAGTCTATAATGGCTGAATTTTTTGGTATTTTATACAAGTGGAGGGGGGCCTTGAGAGACAGAAACCAAACTGGCTTTTTCCATTTCTTTACATATTTAACTATAAGTGTAGGGTGTAATATACATTCAAAGACGATGGCTGCATTGCCAATATGCATAGATGGAGAGGAAGACAATCTGTTTTGTGTGTAGAATAGGCCTACCAACGAAGAATTAAACTGTTTTTTTGGATGATTTATTACCTCAACAATTAGATTACTTGTCTCTAAAACAGTTGGAGCACTAAATTGGGTTAATTTAGGCCCAAAAACATGGATTTTCCCAAAAAATAGCAAAACAAAACCAAACAAAACCAAAACCAAAACACGCAATGGCGGTTTTGCAAAACCAAAACCAAAACCAAAACACGACGGTAATCCAGATCCAAAACCGAATCCAAAACCAAAACACGGGGGTCAGTGACCATCTCTATTCATAATACACTTCACACCAAAACATCCATTAGTTTCTTATCAGTCCATTTTTGTCTCCTCCCCTTTTCCAGAATCACCTGAAGCCTTCTAGTACATTATTGGGCTCTAGAGAGCAGCCCAGGTGGTAGTTTGTAGTTTGTCCACTCTAAAATGTCAGATTCAATTTGCATTTAACTTCCCAGAGACACTCTGGGAAACTAAAGTTTTCTGAATGAGTGCATGCAGTAATACACCTGTGGTTTGCAGGGTATTAAACAGAGAGACAGTTTTGAGTGTGACACAATATAGGCTGAGAACTGCACATAAGAAGTGCCAAACCCCAAGGGATACTACCCACACAGAGGGAGAGTACTCTAGCGATAGCGTGTCAGAGCCTTCTCAAGCAGAGGAGGTTGAATAGGGGATGAGAGTACACAGAGCTCACAACACAAGGTTTAATGGACTTTAATACTTAATATTCCATACCTGTCCAGAAGATGGCGATCTTCAGAAAACATGAAATACCGCTGTGGGAGAGACCTGCAAGAAGCCACAAGGCCCCACACCAGATGATAATCAAAAGTCCTTCCCAGCATAACAGGAGACAATACCTTAAACACAAACATCACGAAAGGTAAAATGATGATGGCAAATTAAATTATGTCAGTAACTGGTGTCCAATGAGGACATGATAAAATAAATATAAAGGTCAATTGGAGATAGTAGCTACTTTCCCAAGAATCACACATATTTTACCTAGCAGACAAGGACTCACCTTAAGAAGCCTAGGGGGTAAATGTATGAATCTCCGGATTCTTCATCTCCGGCGTGTTCAGCCTCTTCAGCGCTTAAATTTAAAGCGGCGCTGCATTGTAAAGGGAAGTTTCCCTTTACAATGCAGCGCCGCTTTAAATTTAAGCGCTGAAGAGGCTGAACACGCCGGAGATGAAGAATCCGGAGATTCATACATTTACCCCTAGGTCTTCACTCAACTGATCTAAAACTAGCCCAATTTTGAACAAACTCAGGAATTCTAGATGTGAATTGCTGAATGTTTGATTTCAGGAAAAAGCTGAAACAACTTGCCACAGTATGCCATGCCTAAATTCTGCACTTTGAATAGAGAAGAATAGAAAATATATTGTGCAACTGTTCATACATATACAATAAAAATACATACTTTATGCTGGAAGTCATATTCAGTATAGCTCTTATTATGTTTGTTATGGACAACAGCAGAGTAACATCTCTTAATTTATAGGATTACATTCAGTTTCTATGTCAACAATGAATATGTTGACATTCAGAATGTTGACACCATAATATTGACAGTCAGAATAGGTTGACATTCCTGTCGACATGTTCATTAGGTCAACAGAGTTAAAATGTTGACAGGTTGTAAAGTCGCTTGAGTTCAAGCTTTTAGAAATCATCATGTTGTGAATAGGACCAGTGGAGCTAAGAGCTCGCTTTGCGCAGGGAGCATTTTAGTGTAACACATTTTTTTGCTTTGCCAAGTAAGGATCGTTTGGAACTATGACAGATGAAAACCCCTGGATGTATTTAGGTTTTTTGTTTTGCCAAGATCGTTTGGATCTTTTACAGATGAAGACTCCTAGATGTAGGTGAGCAATAACTAGGGTGAATAGGGGATGTTTGGGGTGTTTTTTTCTCAAGTAAAAGTGTATTTACTCGTGTGTGTGTTGTATTTACATTTTTCTTTGGTTTACTACAGGTCCCAGTGAGCCCTGGGTGCCAGGGTATGCTGGCTCTTGTGGTTCCCCAAGTGCCAGCATGCCCTGGCAGTCATGGGTATGCTGGTGCTTGGAGCACTGCAAGTGCCAGAACGCCAGACACTTAATGGCAGCCTGAGCATGTTGGGACCTGTAGTGCACCAGTGACAAAATGCTTTGATTACTATTAAATCTTTTTTATTGTCACGCTTCAATGCAGAAAACTGGAAATCACAGCTATGGAGTGCGGAATATGATGAAAGCATAAGATGTTTTTTGAACAGGTTTTAACCAGATAATACAGGAAATGGTACAAACCAAGTATTGCAGAAACTGAACAAGGATTTCTTGGTGAAGCTGAAAACTGGTAGCAATAAGGAATACAGCTTATGCAAGTGGAATGACTGAGTGGAGAAAAATCTAGTACGGAGATGTCAGCAGTAGCATGTAGAAGTCACAGAGAACAGGAGAAGCAAGAGAGCACACCAAAAAGGAACAGCAACATAACAACAATGACCAGCACAGGTAACTGGGAGAGGCAGATATAAATAAGTAGCCACCTGGTGCAGGTGATTAATTAGCGCAACAGGTTAACCCCTAGTAGTAAGAAGAAGCAAAGCACAATAGCAGCACCTCTGGTGGATAAGAGGTACTGCCGGTTAATACATTCAATGTAACAAGTATAGTCCTGGAGGCAGGAGTTGACATTTATTACCCCACACCCACTGCCCCTGGGTGTGGGAAGAACTCTAGTGCTATCAGCATGGAGCTGGGTACCCCAGAGGAAAGGGGGGTCTGCATTTTGCTGACATGTTCTCCCTAGGCAATCCAGCGCCGTTATTGTCTTTATGGCAAGGGACCCCACACTGTGGGTTTCCCTGCTATAGTGCCACTAGTCCCGGCTGGCAAAGCCTATTGTGCCAGTAATATTAAAATCGGGGGGCCCAATTTTTTTTTCCTTCCCCCGATATTGCTAGTACCAGCCTAAGCTGGCAGCACTAGGGTTCGTTAAGCCGTTTGGAGGAGATGTTTATTTTTATTTATTTTTTACTGTATTGGTGGTTTAAATCTAACTTGTTTATGTCAACATTGTGACTGTCGGCTTTACAACCTGTTCCCATGTTCATTGTCAACATTCTAACTACATCCCTCATACACAGCAGACAACATGTTATTGGGTTATTATTAGTGTTACTATGCAAGATACAAACACTCTGATACTGAGCCTGTGCATATGACAGGTGTTCTGAATGACACATGGCACGTTACAGGCAAATTCCACCTAACTGGTTAAGTGCTTGATAGATCAATGACAATGCAGTGGTTCATGACATGTCAAGCACTAGTCTAGTTACAGTATGTAGGCATTGCAGCAAAACTCTGAACTTCTGAGTTTGTGCTAGCTCTCCTCTCTGGTAAGTAAACTGTGATTGGAGATATACACATGTCCTAATCTTACCCTAAATGCACTTACTATTATTAGTGGAACAATTTACTTGACGGCATTTGATACATAGCATGATATGGAGCAAGATTAAAGTGATAAGCTGTAGTGCTGCATTGCCTGTATAGTGATTTCCAGTAGATCCTAATTGTAGTACTCAGCAGTGACATTTGTTTCCTAGGGGATCTGGTAGGAATAAGCAGACAATTGATAAAGATGTGACTGGGCTTCAGACATTAGTGTTCCCTGGGCAAGCTGACCTGGGAAGTGGGGTTCTGGGCAACAGAGACCACCCGCCCCCCCAAGTACATGCCTGAAACCCATGGCTATCCATGGAACATTCCTTATACAGATACAAATCTGTCAAATACGTGCATTTGTTCAGCACTAAGTTCACTGCAGATCCACATATTTTGTGTCTAGTAAATGGCTCTTGCAGATGTTGTTCAATATTTAAAATTTTAACCAGGAGGAGAGAGTGGGGGTTATCCCTCATATTCAGTATTGATAGATTAGGTGTAACCTTCAACTGACATGCAAGTTACTATTTGATCCAGATTGTATAGAATGGATTAGTGTTAAGATAAAGGAAATACCTGAAACAGACCTTCCATGCAGCTACCTAGTTCTTGTATCATCTACGGAAATGATGATGACATCATAATTGTATCAACAATTCAGAATCACTCACTTTAAAACATAAATAGCAATTCTGTGTTATAGGGACAGAAGGTGGAAAAAAAGTAACAGCTCTTGGACGCATTCACCAGCAATGGAGTTTTATTACTGTACTAGCAGGGTCACCTGGCCTCCAATTTGTAATGTGCAGCAGTTTTAATATATTAGCAAATTATTTGGTAAATAGACCAAAAATGCTACTTAGAAAATAAGATTTGTTGCCTTGTCGCGTTGTCGTGTTGTTGCCAGGTTTCCTTCCAGCAGACAAACGATTGTTTACAACCAAAAAATTATGTTTTCAATATTTGTTGTTTTGTTGCATTGTCACGTTGTTGCTATGTGGTCTAATAGGTTACTTTTTCGATACTAAATAAATATTTGGCAGCTTTACCTTGAGAGCTGTGGAAGATATTCACCAACAAACAAACAAACAAACAAACAAACTTCTTCTTTTTTATATATATATATATATATATATATATATATATATATATATATATATATAAAGATAGAGAGAGAGAGAGAGAGAGAGAGAGAGAGAGGAGAGAGAGAGAGAGGAGAGAGAGAGGAGAGAGAGAGAGGAAGGAGAGAGAGAGAGGAGAGAGAGAGAGAGAGAGAGGAGAGAGGAAGGAGAGAGGAGAGAGAGAGGAGAGAGAGAGGAGAGAGAGAGGAGAGAGAGAGAGGAGAGAGAGGAGAGAGAGAGAGAGAGAGAGAGAGAGAGAGAGAGAGAGAGAGAGACATACGGGCTGATTTATTTCCATTTATTTTAGGCAGTGCTGTTTGGGACCATGGAGCACTACGGTAGTGGATGATGGGGCTGTATGATACCTACAAAAATGTAACTCTAGACCTATACATACAGATGTAGCAGATTTTAAAATCACTTTAAAGGCACTACTTGACAATCATCCTATGTAACATGTATAGCAATCAAAAGTGTGAAAGAAAACAAAGTATAATTGCATTGGATGTAGGAAAGGGTTAATACGCAGTAGAACATAGCTCCTGCGTGACAACTACTACATGACTCTGGAATAACGCCTGAATCCAGATAGAACTTCACCAAACGCCACAACTGATTTGGAGCTTTCGGAAAACAGAACCTTGATTATTTTAAGCACATATATATTTTTATTATCAGCAATCATATCAATCTCCCAATGTGAGAGCATAATGTGCTGTATGGGACAGGTTAAGTCACTAAATCATCTGCTGCTTTGAATTACTCGTCAGGAAAATAATAGGGTCATACAGTTTAGGTGGGGGAGGAATGAACTAAAATACAAATAATAAATGGGATTTTGAAATGGCAGAGAGCATTGCATAAATCCACCTGAGTATAAAGGGCTGAAGCAGCATCTAATGCGTTTCCAAAATAGCCACCCGCTCTGTGTAAGGAGGACATTGTCCGCTGCAGAATAGCCCCTCTCTGTCAAGCGGACACACTCCTTATTAATCGGAGAGGTAATTGTATGGAGGAGGGGGAGAGCGAGCCTGGATTCTGCTGCTGCTGCCACAAGAGATAAAAAAGCAGCAAATTGCACCCAGTTGAAAAGCTAGTGCTGAGAAGTGAGGGTTTGTTGAGTGCTGGGTAATTATCAGCTACAAAAGGGACCAAACTGCCGGCTCTATGCTGTGGACCCAACTCCAATTTTGCTTCCTTACGAAAGCTGATCAAGCTTTTATAAACTGATAAGACTCTGGATGGGAACTTGCTGAGTCTGAAGGGGCAGCCCAGTGCAAAATTGTGTGTATATATATATATATATATATATATATATATATATATATATATATATATATATATATACACACACCGTATGTATATGTATATGTATATATAGACTTTGGCGTGAGTTGGTCAGCTTAACATATATTGCAATATGTGGAACTAACATTCCCTGTTTTTAATATAGAACAGTACTTTGTACAGCATTAAGTATGTGTTTGGAGAGTGCAGAGTATCCCTGTTTTCTTGTCTATACAATGTGGGCAACCCCCTCTTGCACCCCAGTCTGTACATGGTGAGTGCAGAGGATCTATGTCTGCTTTTGTTTTAAAATATATATATATATATATTGGACACAATTTTTAACATTAAAATTTTAGTTACATTTAACCATTTGGAGCGGGTCACAGTAAACTGTTATAAGGGCGTGTACAGACAGATGCTGTTTTCCCTGCACTCATGTCATGTTCACCCAGCACTGCAGATCGGGTCCCTGGACCATAGCAAGAACATACCAGCAGTACAGATAACATGCCAGAGTGAACGCTGAATGGACGTAGATGCAACACAAAAGAACATGTTACATTCACTAAGAATGCTTGTGTGCTGCCAGTGCAATTTTCTTAGGGTTCATCGAAGCTGCTTCTATAGTGCCAGTACATTTCCGCTCGCTTTGTGATAGGCACAACTCAGACTAAATGTAACAAAGAATCAGGGAAAACATTTTTCAAAAGTGATCCCCTACCCGCCTGCCTGAATTGTGAGTGACCCATACCTGGCATTGTTTGGGTTCCTGATGAAATCAGGCCTCAACACAGGAGAAGGCTGTGTGTTGACCTGGCCACTTACTGTCAGTTTAAAGCATACATGCCAACTCTCCCGGAAAGTCCGGGAGACTCCCGAAATTCGGGTCAGTCTCCCGGGCTCCCGGGCAAGCTGCCATTTCTCCCGCATCCCAATCTCACCGAGAATCGCGTCATTTGACGCGATTCTCTGTGAATCACACCATTTTGGAGGGCGGGAGGGGACGGGACAAGGCCAATCGCGTCATTTTGGCCCCGCCCCCCGTGACGTGAATTATGTTTTTCGCGGGGGCGGGGCCAAAATGATGCAATTGGCCCCCTCCCGCCCTCCAGTCACAGTCAAGCTGAGATCAGCAAGAGTTAGGAAAAGGCAGTAACAAAACAGTTTTTCCATAGAGTAGTCCAAAGCCAAGGTCTTGTTATATAAAAAATAGTCAAACTCGGAAACTTAAAATACCCTATCACAGGCATCACATAGTGTTTGATATGAAATTATATAGACACATAGGGGGGAATTCAATTGGCCGCGTTACTGTTAAAAGTAACGCGACCTGCGCCTTATTACCGTTATTACGGTAATAGTGCGCGTAATTACTACTTTCTGCTCGCAGCTCAGGGAGCAGCAAACAGAAAGCCGGGTTAAAACTGCCGTAATAACGTTAATAGTTTTAGTGCGGCAGTACTTCGGGGGGGATTGAATTCCCCCATAATGCCATGCTATTAATTACTAAGAGCGCACACACATTGGTGCATCAGAGTATGGCAAGACATGAAGACTTGTGCATACCTGTAAATAACTCACTGCTGACATAAATATATTTTTCTTGCATTTGACATAAAACTTTTCCTATACCAGTTTGACAAGAGTCTGAAATCACTATTCTGTGCTGGTATGCAACCCTTCTCCACCCAATCAATAACATCATTTGCTGCTGCTGTCAGCAATCTGATGATCTGATTGGCTACAGATTGTTCTATTCCTGCCCACTTCAAAACTGGGACATTCCAGGCAAGATTGAATACAATAAGATACTCAAACCCTAATCAAATGCACGTTAAACATATTTTTATTGTTAAAATAAAATATATTTAAAATATGAAAACAAACACTTTAGCACCTCCAAATGGGCAGCTACATTACTCACCCTTAGTAGTAAGGTGCGTAATAATTTAGAAGATTATTTTCTTACATAGACTTTCACTAATTCCTCCAACGGTAGCTGGAAAATTCATGTTACTAATATAAATATCTACATAAATACTCTACAATTCATAAGAACGGTAACTTCCCAAGAAGCAAATTATTGTGGTAAAATCCTTAGAGCAGCAGTTAAACTGTATTCAGCCACCTCATAATGATTAAATATAAGTCCAAACTGCTGGTTGTAGAAAAGCTAAAATAGTAATTGCTATGCAGTATATCAATATAAAAAATAGTTTTGTATCAAACTATTTGTATCGATAAATAATATCTATTAACACCTGTCACAATGGTAATCAAAATAAAGTATAACCAAGTATACAGTCCAGTAATCAATTCAATAATGGGGCAAACTGTACTTCCCAATATTACATAGCAAACACATAAATAGCACACAGCAATTGGGTACATCTTCCCTTATCTGGCCATACATTCAGACGAGAATGCGGTTTGTCATATCTGTTGTCATGGCATGACAAATGTCCATATGAAATTTTATTAAGTGTGTGTACACTAAGGGGGGTATTCAATTGTCAGCGAGTTTTCGAGTGGGTTAACTTTACCCGCAATTCAATTCTATTCTTAACGCTAGGTTTTTGTTTCATGAAACGGTCCTCTCACGCTCCAGTAGAAGGTCTATTGAAAGTATAGGGTGTGCGAGAGGCAGCCGTGTAAAAAGCTATTCAATTGTTTTTTAACGCAGCGGGTAAAACAGGCAAATATGCTGTTTTATCTTGCACCTCCTTGGGGTGTGTTAAAAATAAAAAACCTCTGAAAAATAGTTGTAAAAATTTGGAAAAAAAAGTTAAACGTATGTTTATCACTAATGACTAACTTGTGTAAGTTGATTTTCTTGTAAAAAAAAAATAATGAAATAAAAAAACATAAAAAAATAAATAAATCACTAATTATTATCATATTAATGTATGTTTTTGGTACAAATATCAATGTAGTAATGTGTTTTGACATGGTATAGATGATTGTATGGTAAAAATAGTTAAATTAAAAAATATGCTAAAGAAAGTACTGTAATGTAGATATTATCAATGTGTAATGCAATCTAAAGTCTCGCAAACACAATTTTTAATGCGCGGGGGCAGCGTTACCTCTTTTGCAATTGAATTGCACGACTTTTCCCGCTGTGCAAAACGGTCGCTATTGCCGGCAAAAACCTGCGCGGGACTTTTTTTTTTTTTAACGCTGCGGGGACAAAAAAAATCTCGCTGACAATTGAATATGTCCCTGAAGGGTGGACTGGGGTCTAGTTTAAAACCAAAGGAAAACTAGAAGTTACAATAGTGTTCATAAGTAACAAAAGATTCCAAATTCTCTCAAATATATAGACTGCATTAAACTAAACTGTGGTGATGGCGAGATCAAATGCATCAAAACAGTTACAGCATTAAACAGTATAATGCTATGAGTTATAGTCATTTACCAAGCGCATAGTAAAATCTCATGCCTGTAAAGGCCTAACAGCAGCTATCTGAGTAACCACAGTGTCTGAGGTTGTGATGTGGACCTACATGGGGCACCTTCTCACAAGGAAGGAGCTTGTTGCCCACTAAGAAGTGTTTGTCTGGCTTCTATTTGGGTGTCAGACACTTAAATCTGTAGGAAATGCTACTATTACTTAGGGATGAGCGCGCTCGGATTTCTGAAATCCGAGCCCACCCGAACGTTGCGGATCCGAGTCGGATCCGAGACAGATCCGGGTATTGGCGCCAAATTCAAAAGTGAAACTGAGGCTCTGACTCATAATCCCGTTGTCGGATCTCGCGATACTCGGATCCTATAAATTCCCCGCTAGTCGCCGCCATCTTCACTCGGGCATTGATCAGGGTAGAGGGAGGGTGTGTTAGGTGGTCCTCTGTGCTGTTTAGTTCTGTGCTGTTTAGTTCTGTGCTGTTTAGTGCTGTGCTGTGCTGTGCTGTGCTGTTTAGTGCTGTGCTGTGCTGTGCTGTGCTGTGCTGTGCTGTGCTGTGCTGTGTTCTGCAGTATCAGTCCAGTAGTGCTGTGTGCTGTGCTCTGTCCTTCTGAGGTCAGTGGTGCTGCTGGGTCCTGTGCTGTGTCCTGTTCAGTCCAGTGGTGCTGTGTCCTGTGCTCTGTGCTTCTAAGGGCATAGTTATTTCCCCAATATTCCCCTGTGTTTAAAAAAATAAAAAAAAGTTTTTTTATAAAATACCAAAAACTACTTTAATATTTTTTAATTACCACAAAATTTTCACAACCAATCCTGCAGTATAAGCCCATTGGTACTGCAATATTACCAAGTTCACACATTCAGCAGTAAAAGTCCAGTGGTACTGCAATATTACAAAGTTTACACATTCTGCAGTATCAGTCCAGTGGTGCTGTGTCCTGTGCTCTGTCCTGCTGAGTTCCGTAGTGCTGCTGGGTCCTGTGCCGTGTCCTGTTCAGTCCAGTGGTGCTGTGTCCTGTGCTCTGTGCTTCTAAGGGCATAGTTATTTCCCCATTATTCCCAAGTTTGTAAAAAATAAAAAAAAAGTAAAAAAAAAAAAAAAATTAAAAAAAAAAAAAAATATATAATAATTATAACCAAATTTGCAAAACCAATCCAGCATTATAAGTCCATTGGTACTGCAATATTACCAAGTTCACACATTCAGCAGTAAAAGTCCAGTGGTACTGCAATATTACAAAGTTTACACATTCTGCAGTATCAGTCCAGTGGTGCTGTGTCCTGTGCTCTGTCCTGCTGAGTTCCGTAGTGCTGCTGGGTCCTGTGCCGTGTCCTGTTCAGTCCAGTGGTGCTGTGTCCTGTGCTCTGTGCTGCTAAGGGCATAGTTATTTCCCCATTATTCCCAAGTTTGTAAAAAATAAAAAAAAAGTAAAAAAAAATAAAAAATTAAAAAAAAAAAAAAATATATAATAATTATAACCAAATTTGCAAAACCAATCCAGCATTATAAGTCCATTGGTACTGCAATATTACCAAGTTCACACATTCAGCAGTAAAAGTCCAGTGGTACTGCAATATTACAAAGTTTACACATTCTGCAGTATCAGTCCAGTGGTGCTGTGTCCTGTGCTCTGTCCTGCTGAGTTCCGTAGTGCTGCTGGGTCCTGTGCCGTGTCCTGTTCAGTCCAGTGGTGCTGTGTACTGTGCTCTGTGCTTCTAAGGGCATAGTTATTTCCCCATTATTCCCAAGTTTGTAAAAAATAAAAAAAAAGTAAAAAAAAATAAAAAATTAAAAAAAAAAAAAAATATATAATAATTATAACCAAATTTGCAAAACCAATCCAGCATTATAAGTCCATTGGTACTGCAATATTACCAAGTTCACACATTCAGCAGTAAAAGTCCAGTGGTACTGCAATATTACAAAGTTTACACATTCTGCAGTATCAGTCCAGTGGTGCTGTGTCCTGTGCTCTGTCCTGCTGAGTTCCGTAGTGCTGCTGGGTCCTGTGCCGTGTCCTGTTCAGTCCAGTGGTGCTGTGTCCTGTGCTCTGTGCTTCTAAGGGCATAGTTATTTCCCCATTATTCCCAAGTTTGTAAAAAATAAAAAAAAAGTAAAAAAAAATTAAAAATTAAAAAAAAAAAAAAATATATAATAATTATAACCAAATTTGCAAAACCAATCCAGCATTATAAGTCCATTGGTACTGCAATATTACCAAGTTCACACATTCTGCAGTATCTTGTGCTACATATAATGGAGACCAAAAATTTGGAGGATAAAGTAGGGAAAGATCAAGACCCACTTCCTCCTAATGCTGAAGCTGCTGCCACTAGTCATGACATAGACGATGAAATGCCATCAACGTCGTCTTCCAAGCCCGATGCCCAATCTCGTAGTACCGGGCATGTAAAATCCAAAAAGCCCAAGTTAAGAAAAAGTAGCAAAAAGAGAAACTTAAAATCATCTGAGGAGAAACGTAAAGTTGCCAATATGCCATTTACGACACGGAGTGGCAAGGAACGGCTTAGGCCCTGGCCCGTGTTCATGACTAGTGGTTCAGCTTCACCCACGGATCTTAGCCCTCCTCCTCCTCCCCCCCCTACAAAAAATTGAAGAGAGTTATGCTGTCAGCAACAAAACAGCAAACAACTCTGCCTTCTAAAGAGAAATTATCACAAATCCCCAAGGCGAGTCCAAGGGTGTTGGTGGTTGTCAAGCCTGACCTTCCCATCACTGTACGGGAAGAGGTGGCTCGGGAGGAGGCTATTGATGATGTAGCTGGCGCTGTGGAGGAACTTGATGATGAGGATGGTGATGTGGTTATTGTAAATGAGGCACCAGGGGGGGAAACAGCTGATGTCCATGGGATGAAAAAGCCCATCGTCATGCCTGGTCAGAAGACCAAAAAATGCACCTCTTCGGTCTGGAGTTATTTTTATCCAAATCCAGACAACCAATGTATGGCAATATGTAGCTTATGTAAAGCTCAAATAAGCAGGGGTAAGGATCTTGCCCACCTAGGAACATCCTCCCTTATACGTCACCTGAATAACCTTCATAGTTCAGTGGTTAGTTCAGGAACTGGGGCTAGGACCCTCATCGGTACAGGGACACCTAAATCCCGTGGTCCAGTTGGATACACACCAGCAACACCCTCCTCGTCAACTTCCTCCACAATCTCCATCAGATTCAGTCCTGCAGCCCAAGTCACCAGCCAGACTGAGTCCTCCTCAATACGGGATTCATCCGAGGAATCCTGCAGCGGTACGCCTACTACTGCCACTGCTGCTGTTGCTGCTGTTAGTCGGTCATCTTCCCAGAGGGGAAGTCGTAAGACCGCTAAGTCTTTCACCAAACAATTGACCGTCCAACAGTCGTTTGCCATGACCACCAAATACGATAGTAGTCACCCTATTGCAAAGCGTATAACTGTGGCTGTAACTGCAATGTTGGTGTTAGACGTGCGCCCGGTGTCCGCCATCAGTGGAGTGGGATTTAGAGGGTTGATGGAGGTATTGTGTCCCCGGTACCAAATCCCCTCGAGATTCCACTTCACTAGGCAGGCGATACCAAAAATGTACAGAGAAGTACGATCAAGTGTCCTCAGTGCTCTTAAAAATGCGGTTGTACCCACTGTCCACTTAACCACGGACATGTGGACAAGTGGTTCTGGGCAAACGAAGGACTATATGACTGTGACAGCCCACTGGGTAGATGCATCCCCTTCCGCAGCAACAGCAACAGCTGCATCAGTAGCAGCATCTACAAAATGGCTGCTCATGCAAAGGCAGGCAACATTGTGCATTACAGGCTTTAATAAGAGGCACAACGCTGACAACATATTAGAGAAAATGAGGGAAATTATCTCCCAGTGGCTTACCCCACTTAGACTCTCATGGGGATTTGTGGTGTCAGACAATGCCAGTAACATTGTGCGGGCATTAAATATGGGCAATTTCCAGCACGTCCCATGTTTTGCCCACACCATTAATTTGGTGGTGCAGCATTACCTCAAGAGTGACAGGGGTGTGCAGGAGATGCTTGCGGTGGCCCGCAAAATTGCTGGACACTTTCGGCATTCAGCCAGTGCCTACCGCAGACTAGAGGCACATCAAAAAAGCTCGAACCTGCCCTGCCATCACCTCAAACAAGAGGTTGTGACGCGCTGGAACTCCACCCTCTATATGCTGCAGAGGATGGAGGAGCAGCAAAAGGCCATTCAGGCCTACACAGCCACCTACGACATAGGCAAAGGAGTGGGGATGCGCCTGAGTCAAGCGCAGTGGAGACTGATTTCCGTGTTGTGCAAGGTTCTGCAGCCATTTGAACTTGCCACACGAGAAGTCAGTTCCGACACTGCCAGCTTGAGTCAGGTCATTCCCCTGATCAGGCTGTTGCAGAAGCAGCTGGAGAAAGTGAGGGAGGAGCTGGTAAGCCATTGCGATTACAGCAAGCATGTAGCTCTTGTGGATGTAGCCCTTCGTACGCTTTGCCAGGATCCGAGGGTGGTCACTCTTTTAAAGTCAGAGGAATACATTCTGGCCACCATGCTCGATCCTCGGTTTAAAGCGTATGTTGTGTCTCTGTTTCCGGCGGACACAAATCTACAGCGGTGCAAAGACCTGCTGGTCAGGAGATTGTCCTCTGAAGAGGACCGTGACATGCCAACAGCTCCACCCTCATTTTCTTCCACATCTATGGCTGCGAGGAAAAAGCTCAGTTTTCCCAAAAGAGGCACTGGCGGGGATGCTGATAACATCTGGTCCGGACTGAAGGACCTGCCAACCATTGCAGACATGTCTACTCTCGCTGCATTGGATGCTGTGACAATAGAAAAAATTGTGGATGATTACTTTGCTGACACCATCCAAGTAGACATGTCAGACAGTCCATATTGTTACTGGCAGGAAAAAAAGGCAGTTTGGAAGCCCCTGTACAAACTGGCTCTATTTTACCTGAGTTGTCCCCCCTCCAGTGTGTACTCGGAAAGAGTTTTTAGTGCAGCGGGGAACCTGGTCAGTGAGCGGCGAAGGAGGTTGCTTCCTCACAACGTTGAAAAAATGATGTTTATAAAAATGAATAATCAATTCCTCAATGAAGTACAGCACTGCCCTCCAGATACTACAGAGGGACCTGTGGTTGTGGAGTCCAGCGGGGACGAATTGATAATGTGTGATGAGGAGGAAGTACACACTGTAGGGGGAGAGGAATCAGAGGTTGAGGATGAGGACGACATCTTGCCTCAGTAGAGCCTGTTTAGTCTGTACAGGGAGAGATGAATAGCTTTTTTGGTGTGGGGGCCCAAACAAACCAATCATTTCAGTCAAAGTTGTTTGGTAGGCCCTGTCGCTGAAATGATTGGTTTGTTAAAGTGTGCATGTCCTATTTCAACAACAGACCTCTCAACTGCAGCTCATCCCTCCTCTGCGGGGATAATGTCTCCTGTGCTCTGACACGTCACTCTGTGTACTCTCAGCCTCAGGATCTGACACTACAGCTACCATGCCTCTTGTAGCAGCCCTCACTCCAGGGCCTCTTCCATGTGCAGTGTCCCCCTCTCTCTTGGGTTCACTATAGTGGCATGGAGTTCTCCCCCTCATCCAGGGCACACATTCCTTGCCCTGGCTCAGTCACCACGCTCAGACTTCCAGGCAATGCTGGGGGAGCCTGGGAGCTTCCACCCCAGGTCCCCAGCTACAACTCTCCTCTCCTGTGTCTTCTCTCTCTTTCTGACACTTTAAAGATCGTGCCTTTAAATGAAAAAGTCAGTCTTCATTGCACGACTATGTGCAAGTGCAACAGGGACATTTTTTTGGGTTTACAAAGTCAAACAATAACACTACGACCCTGTCTGTCTGGGGTCTGTCAATGACGAATTGTCTGGAGCATGTTTTGAGGAGGTATTGTGGCCCCGGTATCAAATTGGGTACTGGGGCCACCCCACTATGCAGTCCAGATACTTGTTTGGTGGAATTCCGACACGTGGAGGGTTTTTTAATTATATTGTGGCCTCGGTACCAAATTGTGTACCGGGGCCACCACACTACGCAGTCAAGATACTTGTTTGGTGGAATTCAGACCAGTTGAGGGTTTTATTATTATATTGTGTGGACCACTCTATCTATACCACACTACAACTCTATACCACTCTATTTCCTACTTTAATTCTATTTAATTCTATTTCCTTTTTTAATTCTATTACTAATTAATTAACATAAAGAGGAACAAAAAAAACCAATTTTACCAAAAGTATAATATGACTTAGACTTACAAACACTACACTTGAAAGATCGTGCCTTTAAATGAAAAAGTCAGTCTTCATTGCACGACTATGTGCAAGTGCAACAGGGACATTTTTTTGGGTTTACAAAGTCAAACAATAACACTACGACCCTGTCTGTCTGGGGTCTGTCAATGACGAATTGTCTGGAGCATGTTTTGAGGAGGTATTGTGGCCCCGGTATCAAATTGGGTACCGGGGCCACCCCACTATGCAGTCCAGATACTTGTTTGGTGGAATTCCGACACGTGGAGGGTTTTTTAATTATATTGTGGCCTCGGTACCAAATTGTGTACCGGGGCCACCACACTACGCAGTCAAGATACTTGTTTGGTGGAATTCAGACCAGTTGAGGGTTTTATTATTATATTGTGTGGACCACTCTATCTATACCACACTACAACTCTATACCACTCTATTTCCTACTTTAATTCTATTTAATTCTATTTCCTACTTTAATTCTATTACTAATTAATTAACATAAAGAGGAACAAAAAAAAACAATTTTACCAAAAGTATAATATGACTTAGACTTACAAACACTACACTTGAAAGATCGTGCCTTTAAATGAAAAAGTAAGTCTTCATTGCACGACTATGTGCAACAGGGACAGTTTTTTTCTTTACAAAGTCAACTAATAACACTTGGACCCTGTCTGTCTTTAACATACTTGATGGGATCTCAATGACGAATTGTCTGTAGCATGTTTGGAGGAGGTATTGTGGCCCCGGTATCAAGTTGGGTACCGGGGCCACCCCACTACGCAGTCCAGATACTTGTTTGGTGGAATTCTGACACGTGGAGGGTGTATTTATTTTATTGTGGCCCCGGTATCAAATTGGGTACCGGGGCCACCCCACTACGCAGTCCAGATACTTGTTTGGTGGAATTCTGACACGTGGAGGGTGTATTTATTTTATTGTGGCCCCGGTATCAAGTTGGGTACCGGGGCCACCCCACTACGCAGTCCAGATACTTGTTTGGTGGAATTCTGACACGTGGAGGGTTTTTTAATTATATTGTGGCCTCGGTACCAAATTGTGTACCGGGGCCACCACACTACGCAGTCAAGATAGATAGATGCGTATCATAGATAAAGTACATTCAGTGGTGTGGGGCAAATTGAAAAATATTCAAAATGCACTGACATTATCAAAAACAAGAGGTTGTCACACGCTAAAACTCCAACATGTATATGATGGAGAGGATGGAGGAGCAGCCGTATGTGTAGTGTAATGCAGACCTGTTTAAGGTTTTTTATATATTTTATTGTGGTGCCCAGTGCCCACTCCTCTACGCAGTCCAGGTACATTTATTGGTGCGATTCATAAAAGTTCAGGGTTTTTAAGATATTGTGGTGACCCACTCCTCTACGCAGTCCAGGTACATTTATTGGTGCGATTCATAAAAGTTCAGGGTTTTTAATATATTGTGGTGACCCACTCCTCTACGCAGTCCAGGTACATTTATTGGTGCGATTCATAAAAGTTCAGGGTTTTTAATATATTGTGGTGACCCACTCCTCTACGCAGTCCAGGTACATTTATTGGTGCGATTCATAAAAGTTCAGGGTTTTTAATATATTGTGGTGACCCACTCCTCTACGCAGTCCAGGTACATTTATTGGTGCGAATCAAACAAGTTGATGGTTTTCTATTTCCTACTTTAATTCTATTTAATTCTATTTCCTACTTTAATTCTATTACTAATTAATTAACATAAAGAGGAACAAAAAAAAACAATTTTACCAAAAGTATAATATGACTTAGACTTACAAACACTACACTTGAAAGATCGTGCCTTTAAATGAAAAAGTAAGTCTTCATTGCACGACTATGTGCAACAGGGACAGTTTTTTTCTTTACAAAGTCAACTAATAACACTTGGACCCTGTCTGTCTTTAACATACTTGATGGGATCTCAATGACGAATTGTCTGTAGCATGTTTGGAGGAGGTATTGTGGCCCCGGTATCAAGTTGGGTACCGGGGCCACCCCACTACGCAGTCCAGATACTTGTTTGGTGGAATTCTGACACGTGGAGGGTGTATTTATTTTATTGTGGCCCCGGTATCAAATTGGGTACCGGGGCCACCCCACTACGCAGTCCAGATACTTGTTTGGTGGAATTCTGACACGTGGAGGGTGTATTTATTTTATTGTGGCCCCGGTATCAAGTTGGGTACCGGGGCCACCCCACTACGCAGTCCAGATACTTGTTTGGTGGAATTCTGACACGTGGAGGGTTTTTTAATTATATTGTGGCCTCGGTACCAAATTGTGTACCGGGGCCACCACACTACGCAGTCAAGATAGATAGATGCGTATCATAGATAAAGTACATTCAGTGGTGTGGGGCAAATTGAAAAATATTCAAAATGCACTGACATTATCAAAAACAAGAGGTTGTCACACGCTAAAACTCCAACATGTATATGATGGAGAGGATGGAGGAGCAGCCGTATGTGTAGTGTAATGCAGACCTGTTTAAGGTTTTTTATATATTTTATTGTGGTGCCCAGTGCCCACTCCTCTACGCAGTCCAGGTACATTTATTGGTGCGATTCATAAAAGTTCAGGGTTTTTAAGATATTGTGGTGACCCACTCCTCTACGCAGTCCAGGTACATTTATTGGTGCGATTCATAAAAGTTCAGGGTTTTTAATATATTGTGGTGACCCACTCCTCTACGCAGTCCAGGTACATTTATTGGTGCGATTCATAAAAGTTCAGGGTTTTTAATATATTGTGGTGACCCACTCCTCTACGCAGTCCAGGTACATTTATTGGTGCGATTCATAAAAGTTCAGGGTTTTTAATATATTGTGGTGACCCACTCCTCTACGCAGTCCAGGTACATTTATTGGTGCGAATCAAACAAGTTGATGGTTTTCTTATTATATATATTGTGGTGACCCACTCCTCTACGCAGTCCAGGTACATTTATTGGTGCGATTCATAAAAGTTCAGGGTTTTTAAGATATTGTGGTGACCCACTCCTCTACGCAGTCCAGGTACAATTATTGGTGCGATTCATAAAAGTTCAGGGTTTTTAATATATTGTGGTGACCCACTCCTCTACGCAGTCCAGGTACATTTATTGGTGCAAATCAAACAAGTTGATGGTTTTCTTATTATATATATTGTGGTGACCCACTCCTCTACGCAGTCCAGGTACATTTATTGGTGCGATTCATAAAAGTTCAGGGTTTTTAATATATTGTGGTGACCCACTCCTCTACGCAGTCCAGGTACATTTATTGGTGCGATTCATAAAAGTTCAGGGTTTTTAATATATTGTGGTGACCCACTCCTCTACGCAGTCCAGGTACAATTATTGGTGCGAATCATAAAAGTTCAGGGTTTTTAAGATATTGTGGTGACCCACTCCTCTACGCAGTCCAGAAAGATACCTTTTTGCAACGTTTTGGACTAATAACTATATTGTGAGGTGTTCAGAATACACTGTAAATTAGTGGAAATGCTTGTTATTGAATGTTATTGAGGTTAATAATAGCCTAGGAGTGAAAATAAGCCCAAAAACTTGATTTTTAAACTTTTTATGTTTTTTTCAAAAAAAATCCGAATCCAATACCTTAAATCCGAACCGAGACCTTTCGTCAAGTGTTTTGCGAGACAAATCCGAACCTCAAAAATAACGAAAATCCGGATCCAAAACACAAAACACGAGACCTCAAAAGTCGCCGGTGCACATCCCTACTATTACTAGGCTAGAACAACTTTTAGACAATCAGATCATTAGAATGATAACAGCAGGACAGTGTATTTCAGCTCTGTCAATTTATACCTGTCCATGTGTAGAGAATGTTGAAGTGGGAGGGGCTAGGTCTACACATAACCAATCCAAGCATTTAAATATACACTAGTTGGGCAGCGCTGGGGCCATTAGTTTGATTCTGACCAGGGCCCTATCTGTGTGGAGTTTGTATGTTGTCCAGTGGCACCTTAGGGAGCGGATTCCAGTTGCCCAGAAACTCCTACACTTCACTCACAACAGTTATTTGGTTTAGAAGGAGCTAATGACTTCTAGGAACCTCCTCTCTGTTCACTAAAGTATAACAGTCTGCAGTTAAACGCCAATGGCCAATATCCCACCACAGCACACAACAACCCTTTTTCCCTTGAGCTATTTAAGCTCAACCCAGAAACCTGAAATAATGACACAGACACATTTGCAACTTTTGGCGCCTTAAGGTCACAGTTTTACTTAATTATAACAGAAAAACTGGAAACGAAAGCAGATGCAGTAACAGCTACCAGTCAAAACCAACAAGAACTGGCGGTGGCCAGCTGGCCCTGAACTCCGGCAATACCTTAAAGGCGTCAGATAGACTCTGCCCCTTCTGGCTTCAGAGGGACGATTCCACAAACGATACTCCAGGTACCTACACAAGTGCCCTAAAGAGACAAGAGCGAAAGGGGAAGCCCACTGCAGCCTAACATAAACTTGTGCCCATGTATTAGACCACTTTCCTGCCGACTGTGCCTCGTCTGTAGTTAGAGAGAAAATACAGGTTAGTAAAAAACACATGATGTCAGTGAGACACAAAGACTGTACCACAGAGAAAGGAGGGTGGGAAATCCTGAAGAAAAGAGAAGGGAAATGCCCTGACCCATTGCTGATAACAAATACCTAACCCCTCCCAACTGCAACTTATTGGCTACTTTAAACTTTGAAGGGAAAAAAAGTAACCCTTAAAGGTGAGTGCTATGGTGGGAAAGCAAACGTTTAACAGCTTCTATCCCCATTCAGGTCCTCATTTTTCTTTAAGATCTGTTTTTTGGGGCATCTGCCTATGTTTTAATGAACTTTGGCTTCAACAAAATGGCTGCCATGATTGTCTCACTTTTGGCTCTATTGTTTCTGTGACTTTAGAGTATAGGAAAATGCAATAAAAAAAAAAGTTACTTGTGATATTCTGCAGTTTCTTAGCTGCGGATAATGATGTGAAGCACTAGGTGAATAACTGTAACACTAATTGCAAGCTTTTAAATTTAATTGGATGTGAGTGGAATATTAGTATTCATTTTGTTGTATTACTTTACAAGAGATTACATTATATAATTTTGGTAAGATGGTCACAAATAAAATATTTAAAGGAGATTAATATTAATTGGGTTTTTCTAATGTACAGCATACTTAATGCCTCTTTTTTAACATTCATTATTACACTTATATACATTGTACTTTTCTATGTTTATTATTATTGCAGCAAGAGGTTTTATTTTTTTTTGCTTTTGCCTTTTTTCTGGAAACCCCACTCTAGAAATCTTGTAATTGTTTCTGTTCTGCCCGAGCTTGGTTGCGTTTCCTCCAGGTGCTCTGCTTTGGTCCCACTGTCCAAAAACATACTGGTAGGCTAATTGGCTTCTAGGAAAATGGACTGTACTGTGTGTGTGTGTGTGTGTGTGTGTGTGTGTGTGTGTGTGTGTGTGTGTGTCTGTGTGTCTGTGTGTGTGTGTCTGTGTGTGCTGATGGGATTTTAGAATGTAAGCTGCAATGGGGCAGGGACTGAAGTGAATAACTACAATTTGTACAGCGCTATGTCATAGGATTGGCACTATGTATATAAATAAATGAAATAAATAGTTATTTGATGCTCCTGTCAAACTGGTGCTGAAAGGTTTTAGTATCAAATGCATTTGTGTATGAAGCAAAGTTCATATATCCAACTTATTTGGCTGTCATTAAAGCACCATTATTGCTAAGTACAGCACTGGGACTGCTTACAGCAGGTAATTATTCATACTCTTAATAGTGGAACGTGAAATCACAATGTGATAGGACCTAAGGAGATTAAACTGTAGGATTGCTGGTGGTCAGTAAAAGAGGCGTGGTACCAAATATTAAGTGATAACGCCAAAAATGTAAGAGAAGACTGTGCAACTAACTGAAAATAGGCAAAGATATGTAGTTGACTAGTGAGTCACAATGAATCAAATTATAAATCCCTCATATGTAAAACAATAGATGTAGCAAAACTATAAGGCTATTAAATATAACAGTCCCCATGAATCATCGGGCCTTCCATTAATCTAAAATGAAAGATTGTCCATTAATTATTTGTGGGTGGCAAACAATATCTAAATTCCCAAAGGGCTCAGTGGACCAAAATTATAATTGCTTGTTGGTCTTAAAAAAGGGTCTGATAATCTATTGAACAGAATATTGAAAAAAATGTTTCATTTCGTACATACTTTGCAAAATGTTATACTTTTATTTATTCATTAACAAGATACTATTCTTGCATAGATGGACAGGAGATACAGGTATGAGGTTCAGTGGACCAAAAGTATTCGGTCCAAAGCAAATGTTTTCTTTTTTCTGCCGCAGATTTTGAATTTTACATAGCTTACAAGTAAGATTAAAATCATAAATTATGCAGATTACAAGTACAATGATGGAAATGACACTGCAAGAGCAACATTGAAGTGTCTTAAAACAAAGAAAATAGATGCCCTTAAGGCTCAGACCTGAGCTTAATCCCATTGAAAATCTGTGCCAAAATCTCAACCTTGCCCCAACTAACCTGACCTAACCTAAACACAAAGGAATGGGCAACTATTGTTCTCTCTCTCTGTGTTCAAAGTTAATAAAGTTTTATCTATACAGACTACTCAATGTAATACCTGCTAGAGGTGGTTTAACTAATTATTGACCAAGGGCAATGCATATTTATTTAATGATATTAATATTCATCTTTATTTTATTGTTTTGGGGAGACTCTGTGAAGATCAGGGTCTGACTCACAACATTCTAAAACAATAGAATTCTAGGCTGTGAGATTCTTAAGTGTGTAAAAAAAGGAATTATTCAGAGCATTGTGGCTAGCTAAAGATAACACATGTAATACATTGTGTGTCTTTCTGAAACAGTATTTCTGTTATGTACATTAAGTATGAAGCCACACCATTGATACTGAATTTGAAAACATGATAATTTTTCTGCTAACAATTCCCTAATGATGGTTCTGAGTCTATGGAGAATATTTACTTAACTGCAGGTTTGAAAAAGTGGAGATGTTGCCTATAACAACCAATCAGATTCTAGCTATCATTTGTAGAATGTACTAAATAAATGATAGCTAAAATCTGATTGGTTGCTATAGGCAACATCTCCACTTTTTCAAACCCGCCGTTTAGTGAATATACCTTTATGTCTGTGAAGAACACCATAATATATACCAGAAGAATAGTACTTTCCCATTATTCAAAGGTCTTGGCCATATCTTCTCATTACATTATTGTCACCTTCCCTATCAGGTAAGTTGGGTTGATATCATAGCAATTACTGCTTAAGGTGTAAAAGTTACCATGTAACATCACACCATGTTGCCTATTAATGAACTGCGTGGTAGGCTTCTCAGGTAGAGATGTTCACTGAGCCCCGTATTCTGGTTTTGGTTTTAGATCTGGATTAACTTCGTGTTTTGGTTTTGGCGAAAAAGCCCTTGCGTGCTTTAGTTTTGGATCACGATTTTTTTCAAAAATCCCTTTATTTTTTCCTAAAATCACATGTTTTTGCTTTTTTTTCCCCCCCCTACATTATTATTACCCTCAATAACACTAATTTCAAGTCATTTGCAGTCAATTTTGACCATTTCACAGGTCACAATATTATTTTCATAGACTTTCAAACAAAGACTGCAGCGACCTGGCTGGATGCTAAGCGACAGAGCAATGACTCAAACACACAGCAGTTCCTAGCACATCTAGGAAACATTGTCACACAGCAGTGGAAGAAAAGAAAATTGGGGCAAGATGGAATTGTCCTTGGATCATGATACCAGTTATGGTTCATTTGATCGCTCCACCCATTTCTTGGATAGCTGTGGTAATTCTACAGCTAATACATGGCGATGAGCGCTGAACCCCCCCTGGGATGCGTGCTTTTATCAGACCCAGACCAATCCAGGTTGCCAGACAATGTACTAAAAAGAACCATTGTAATTCACAGCAAAAAGCAAGTTCATCACTGAGCTTGGAATCAGCCCTAATTCCCACAAAATTATAATATAGTTAGGTACCTTCGACGTAAAGTGCAGATTACAAACACTGGATCGACCAGCAGCAAAGTGTAA
Organism: Mixophyes fleayi; assembly: GCF_038048845.1. Lineage (NCBI taxonomy): Eukaryota > Metazoa > Chordata > Amphibia > Anura > Limnodynastidae > Mixophyes > Mixophyes fleayi. The sequence continues at coordinate 58,911,409 of NC_134404.1, read as the reverse complement.
GGTAATACATGTACATGTCTATTTAGACATCCATGCTTACATTACTTCTGTAACCAACGTTGTTCATTGTTAATAAAACTGTTGTCTTTATACCATTCAAAAAAATTAAAAATAATCCTCCACCATTCTTTGGATGTTGATAGTAGAATCAGGTGGAGTTACAGCAGAGGTGTCACTAATTCTGGTCAATTCTTTTACAGTACACAAGACCAGATGTCAAAATGTTGTGCTGAGTCATCTGCATCATCAATGGGTGTGTAATATTTTTGCTAAGCACACAACAGTATATAGCACATGTAGGCAACATTGGCACACAGTGGTAGTTGAAAGAAAAAGTGGTGCAAGATGGAATTGTCCATGGGCCCTCCCACCCACCCTTATGTTGGATCTTATAAAGGACATGCACACTTTAAAAAACCAAGCATTTCAGCCACAAAAGTGCCACTCCTTGTTGCTGAAGTGCTTGGTTTGTTTGGGCCCCCACAAAACAAGCTAACAATGGGCTTAAGGCACCTAATGTGCTGTTAATGAACTCTACTGTGACAAGATGTTGTTGTCATCATCCTCATCCTCACCCTCATCAGATTGCACATCATCCTCACACATTATTAATTCATCACCGCTGGAATCCACCATTACAGAAGTCTCAGTATTTTGATGTAATTGGAGGGAAAGGCCTTCCTCGTGGAACTTTAAGTTAATTTTTATGAATATCATCTTTTCCACCTTTTGAGGAAGTAGCCCCCTACGCCGATCACTGACAAGGTTGCCGGCTGTGCTGCAAACTCTTTCCAAGTACACACTGGCGGGTAGGCAGCTTAGGCAATGCAAAGCGAGTTGGTACATGGGTGACCAAATTCCCTTTATTTCCTCCCAGTATGTAAAGGGACTGTCTGATGTGTCTATTCCTATGTTGTCGTGAAAATAATCCTCCACCATCCTTTGGATGTTGATATTAGGATCAGGTGGAGTTACGGCAGAGGTGTCACATTTTTTAGTCAATTCTTTTGGACCAGACCACATGTCAGAATGTTGTGCTGAGTCATCTGCATCATCCCTGGGTCTCTTGGGAAAGCTAAGTTTTTTCCTAGCAGCAGTTGAGTGAGATACTGAAGGAGGAGGCGCTGTCCTGTCACATACCACTTGAGCTGTCATCTTGCTCACCAGGAGCTCCTTGCATCTCATCAGATCTGGGTCAGTTGTAAACAAAGAGAAGACATAGGTCTTAAACCGAGACTCAAGCACAGTCACCAAAATGTAGTGATCCGATTTCAAGATTTTGATAACTCTTGGATCCTGGCGAAGTGAATAAATCTATCTACAAGTATGACAAGTATGTCGGACTTGATCTACAAGTCCGACATACTTAGCGTAATTGCTTTGTTTCATCTCCTCCTTCAGTTTCTTAAGCTGCTTTTCCAAAAGTCTAATTAAGGGAATCACTTGACTCAAGCTAGCAGTGTCTGAACTCACTTCACAGGTGACTACTTCGAATGGTTTCAGCACCATGCACAACACAGAGAGTATTCTCAACTGCGCTTGAGTAAAATACATCCCCCCTTTCTTCCTAATGTCATGTCTTGTGGAGTAAGCGTGGATGGCTTTTCGATGTTCCTCCATTCGCAGAAGCATATACAGGATGAAATTCCACCTTGTCACCTCCTCTTGCTTCAGTTGGTGGCAGGGCAAATTAAACTGCTCCTGTAGCTGCTGAAATCTCCTACATGCGGTTGCAGAATGCCGGAAATGTCCAGATATTTTACAAGCCACAGACAGCATCTCCTGCACGTCCCTGTCATTTTTTAAAAAGCTCTGCACCACCAGATTTATTGTGTCAGCAAAACAGGGAATGTGAATGAATTCACCCAGCTGTAATGCTCTCACAATATTGGTGGCGTTATCAGAAATGACATATCCTGAGGAGAGTCCAAGCGGGATAAGCCCTGTTGCAATGACATCCCTTAGTTTTTGTAACAGATTGTCAGCTGTATGCCTCTTAGTGAAGCCGGTGATACACAGAGTAGCCTGCCTCTGACAAATGTGACGTACTTGGGTACATGCTGCTGCTGTTCCTGCTGGTGAAGGCGAATCACCAACCCAGTGGGCTGTCACAGTCATATAATCTTTAGTTTGCCCACTTCCGCTTGTCCACATATCTGTAGTTAAGTGTACAGTGGGTAGAATGGCATTTTGAAGCCCAATAATTACATTTTTATGAACCTTCTGGTAGAGGTGAGGAATAGCTTTTCTAGTGAAATTGTGTTGTGATGGAATTTGGTAACGGGGACAAAAGACCTCAAGTAACTGTCTAAACCAGCTGCATTAATAGTGGATATTGGACGCAGATCTAATACTAGCAGAGTCGCCATGGCGTCTGTGATCCGCTTTGCGACTGGGTGACAGCTTTCATACTTGCTTCCTCTTGCAAAGGATTGTTTAACAGTCAATTGTTGTAAACTACTAGTAGTCTTCTTCTTGGTCTGCTTCTGGGATGAAGATTCACCCCCAGCAGCAGCAGCAGCAGTTATCTTCTAAGGAATCCAGGATAGTGGAGGAGTCATCTAGCCTTACCAACTTGGATGCAGGATAACTCCAATCGCTACTGATGATATTGATGAGGATGGTGTTGTGGGTGTAGATTGCAGGCGTCGGGATCTAGCTGAAAGAAGGGACCTAGCTGATGATGGACTGCTTGTTATTTTTTTAGCATAAGTTTCTGATTCTCCTAACAGCTTGCCATGAACTCGCTTCAAATGACGTAACATGGATGAGGTTCCTAGATGGTTAAGGTCTCTACTGACTGTGGCTTTACAAATGCTACAAATGGCTAGACAACTGTTGTCAGGATTTGGGTAAAAATAATTCCACACATAAGAGGTGGATTTTTTGGTCTTATGTCCAGGCATGTCAAAGGCCTTCTTCTTATCACGTGCAAGAACTGCTTCAACCTGTGCAGGACTTACACAAATATCCCCCTCATCCTGTTGCAATTCCAAAGTAATTTATGTATCACCCGCTACACTTGGGCTCTTCATGCACACATCTGAGGAAATGCTAAAAGGAGCCTTCTTTATGGGTATACTATCAGAATGATCAGAAATACACATAGTACTCGTGGACAGGGCTGCCAAGAGGAATTCAGGGCCCCGGTACAACAAATTCATGGGGCCCCCCTTACAGTTGAGCATGCTAAAAATCGGAGGTGTAGTCATGCATTTGGGGACATGGTAAATGCGCCATTGGGGCATGGTTAACACATCAAAATCACTAGGCTCTCAATTCGCCCGAGCGTCACATATGTCCAAGCACTCCGACTTTCAGGACATCTAGCACCACAGTGTAGTATAGAAAAAATGCAGTGTGTACACAAAGAGTTCAGTCTTGGTCTACACCTTACATTGGGCACAACACTCACCAAAATTTGACAATGTCCCTACTAGAATCACAACATTTCACATACTATCCTGCTCTCTCCTACCTGTTTTTCTCACTTTCACCACCTGTGGCTGCATGTTTCTTTAGTTGCGGCTTGTATGGATCCTGGAATGCTGAGGGCCCTATTTGGAAAAAAAATAGCTACATTTAGATAATTCCAAACAACCCTGGCGTTAAATCAATACCATCCACGATTAATAACTAGGCCTTCCTCCAGCTCCGATATTACAATAATGTGCCCCTTCATCATCACCATGCCTTATGATCACACTGCGCTCTCCATGCAGCTTTTGCCCCCTTCACCTGGCTCCCCTTCATCACACTATACTATGCTGCTCCCCCCCTTTTTCAATCCCACTGTGCCATGCCTCCCCCCTTTTTAACCCCACTGTGCCATGCTGACCCCTGTTTTTTAACCCCACTGTGCCATGCTGGCCCGTTTTTTAACCCCCCTGTGCCCCCCCCTCATTTTTTAACCCCTCTGTCATGCTGCCCCCCCCCCGCTTTTTTAACCCCTCTGTGCCCCCCCTCATTTTTTAACCCGTCCGTCATGCTGCCCCCCCTCGTTTTTTAACACCTCTGTGCCCCCCCTCATTTTTTTTTATCCCCTCTGTCATGCTGCCCCCCCCCCCCATTTTTTAACCCCTCTGTGCCCCCCCTCGTTTTTTAACCCCTCTGTCATGCTGCCCCCATTTTTTAACCCCTCTGTGCCCCCCTCGTTTTTTAACCCCTCTGTCATGCTGCCCCCCCCCTGTTTTTTAACCCCTCTGTGCCCCCTCATTTTTTAACCCCTCTGTCATGCTGCCCCCCCTTTTTTATAACCCCTCTGTGCCCCCCTCGTTTTCCTCCCTTCACTTACCTTTTCTTCTCTCTTCTTTCTTGGTCTTCTCTGCTGCTCTGTGCTCCATTGCTCCAGACTGACTGAATGCTGGGCGTGACATGATGACGTCACACCCGGCATTCAGACAGTCTGAATGGAGCACAGAGCAGCAGAGAGGAGAGACGCTGGTGCCGCGATCATGTGAGTATGTTTTTGGTTTTTTTTAACTACTCTGCTCCCCCCACCAACGACCGAGCCCCCCCCTTCCCGCCGCAAAAAAAAAAAAACAGCAGCGCAAGGGCCCTGGCCGGGCCCCCTGACATGCCCGAGCCCGGTTAATTATTACCTGCCCCCCCCCCCACTCTCAGCGGCCCAGCTCGTGGATAGAGTCTCCTCAGGGATTTGTGTCATTTCTGAATCTGAACATACATTTTCCTCTAATGCCTTACTGTTTTCTTCAGCTCGTCTTTTACACGTAAAAGTATTTGGACACCATTTTTGGAGTCCAAATGATAAGGTCTTGCTTGGTCACAACTGAACTTACAAGAAGATGCCTCAGTGACAGTTGTAGAACTAGCACTCACAGAGAAAGGTGAAGGCCTCATTCTTTCCTTGCCACTGCGTGTGAAGAATGACATGTTTTTTATTTTATTTTTTTCTGCAGATAACTTTGCCTGGATTACAGATCTTTTTTTCTTGACCAAGGTGAAGGTTACATTTTTGTTTCCCCGACTTACAAACACTATGCACGTTAACATAGGCTTTACCAGATGACGTAAAGGGATTACTATCATCATGACTGGTGACAGCAGCTGCTTGGTGCTCCTGCTCTTCTGTGTACTGCTGTGAATCCATTTTGATAACACCATACAATTTGACTGCAAATTCAGAAGACCAAGTCTGTCTGCCCTAGTATTTCTATTTCAGGAATGACAATTAGCAATGGAGCTATCCTCTTTGTGTGTAACCTATATAACACCGTACAATTTGACTGCAAAGTCAGAAGACCAAGCCTGCCAGCCCTAGTATTTCTATTTCAGCAATGACAATTAGCAATGGAGCTCTCCTCTTTGTGTGTTACCTATATAACACAGTACAATGTGACTGCAGATTCACACAAAGGCTGCCAGCACTATTATTTCTCGGATCTGCTAAGTTCCGGTGTGTTCGGTTCTCGGGGAACCGAGCCTGAGCATCTCTATTCTTAGGTATCAAGGTAACACACTGCATTGTCATCTGCTAAAGAGCTAATTGAGATGATTGCTTAGAAAGCATTTGTTCTGTTGGGAAGAACATGCAAGAAAATGACACTTGTTTGATGTTCACAAGGGCAGCAGTGTTATATGCAGGCAAAACCAGTACACTGGTAAATAGCACTTGTACGATGTACCAGTGTATAGAATGCAATCACTCTTCCGAACAAGCCATTAGGTGATAATAAAAAACAGTTCAAGCACAACACTGGCAGCAAACCTAAGCAGTCTTTTTTTGTAAACCAGCATTACATTCAAAATGCTGATCCAGTCAGATATTTTCTTATGACATTGAATGTCTGCATGAAAAATGTGGCTGAATAAAAAACGTTTAAGTCAGTCTACATATATCCTTTTTTTTTTTTCAATAGAAGATACCAACCATGTCATAAGTCTTAACCACTGACCATGGCTCTGTAGTTAATTCAAGAATGACATACAGCAGGGCAGCAGGTGGGAGGTGATATCTGCAGACCACATTTTAGATATGTTGGGTCTGATTCATTAGTGCACACATCCTCAGCGCAACTTACGTAAGGTATTCTACACACATATATGCACAATACGATCGGCCAAATTCAACAAACAACGGATCTCAAGAAACGCAACTAGATGAATGCGGTCTCAACACATTTACTTGTGACTGCATTCATCTAGCTGTGATAGTGATACACCCCCCCCCCCCGCACAAAAGGGCAGCCGTGTATCACTGCGTCCGCACTCGGGAATATGCCTTTATCGGCCGTACAGCTCACTTACGTAAGAGTACGCTAATGCCTGAGTTTATTTTTACATGAGCTTTCTTAGGGGCCTATTTTGCATCTTTTGTTTCTTTTTCTTTTTTTTATATAAAATTACATAATACAGATGACAGAGCCAAATTACTTTCATGTATTATTATTATTATTATTATTATAATTATTATTACGACCCCACACACACCGCTCAGGGAAGGGTTACAGTGCTTTCATCACAGGATGTGAGTGCCACATCTCCCAATCTCGCAAGTGCTGGTAATAGTGAATGCTGCTTGGACCATCATGTTTTGCTACTTAATTTCTAGGCTGCCAGCAGTACAGTTATTTAAGCTGTCTGGGGAGGAGGGGGGCAATTTTTTTTGGGCTTGGACTTTTTCTGTAAAAATGTAATGATTACAACATAATAGCATAATGGCTCTGTGCCCATAATGTGTGTGGAAAGGAAACAATGACCTCATTCATTACAGTCATAGGGGCTGATGATAAAGTTTTTGGAGCCCTGCTACCCTCATCACAAGCGTCCTTATGACTACAAATGTCTGGGAGTTAATATCTAGTAAGAAGGGACCAATGTAAATTAAATGTTAGTTTATGTTAAAAATGTCCTTTCATTATTGTTCAGATTTACACGAAGACACTATTTTTTTTTTTAATTAAACAAGACACACAAAGGTTTTTTTTTTTTTTTTACTAAATAATTAAGTAAACAAAGAAACAAACTGGATGGAAAAAAAACCTGAATGTCACATGGTATAATAATAAAGGCATTAGTGATGAAAGCAGTATAATGTTTTAATTTTTTTCCCCATGAAATACATTTATTAGAATGTTGTTAATGTCGACTGAACATACAATAAATGTTATAGTTGTTCGTGATTACAAACGCATCTTACAGCATGAATACAAAACTGTTATCGTTACTGATCAGGACTTAGACTAGCCCTAGAGCTGGATTAAGAGATACATTCGCTCTAGTTTGTGCAGTGAAATCAGTAAAACGTCCCTTCCCCGCCCACTTCACTCCCCAAAGACCTAGACTATTATAAGTGGTCCTTGCACTTACTTTTGCTAGTACATTTCGTGATTGCATGGCCAAACTTCTGCTTTCTTCCATGTAAACCCCGGTTCTGAGCATGCGCAGAGTGAACCTGCAAACCATACACTCAAAATCAGCCGATACGAGCACTAATCAATCAGGCCCGTTGTGTTGGCTGGTCCTCATGCCCAGGCTCACAGACAGAATAGGTGTCCATTTGGCCACCAGTACAGATGGTCAGATGAGATCCTGGCCTTTAGTGATGGGTTGAGCAGCTGGAATTATTCTGGCTTCTCTGGGGTCTGTTGGTGTTGAGTCACAAGATGAGTGCACTCACAAGCTCTTAGTTATTATCTTTCATCCAGGTTCACCAACATGCCTGATAATAGTTGAGTTGGAGTATCGGAGGCTATAAATGCTGCAATATTGGGTCACATCCATGATATTGCAGACTGTGGCTAGTTTAATTGCTTCAGAACTAAAGAACTGCTTCCCAATAAAAGGGAAAATCTACCTAAACATCATATTTATCGAATAACTGTCCCCTAGTTCAAAAGTAAAGTCTCTTCCACATAAACAGTCCTAGATAGAGGGCAAAGTTATATAACATTAGGATGTACTTCTTTAATTCTTAGGCAGAATTACTGAATAATATAACCCTTTCTGAGCAAGGGGCATATATTCAGTCAGGGCCAGCGCTGGCATGTCCAGCGAGCCTCTGCTGGATTTTGCGCATGTGCTGCTCCCTCTTACACAGATGCCTATTCCGATCCCTACTCTGAGGTGGGACTTGGAGGCTAAGACCAAAGGCAATATTTATTTTCAGCACAGGCAGGCTGGCTGTGCACCCTCCTTCCACACTTACCGGGCTTACTGCGTCCCACCAGCCCTGTATGTTAGACATAGTTTTATGTTATTCCTCTGCATACTAGGAGTCACCTTAGGGAGTTGTATATGTCCCCTCTCTACCTGCTCTCTCTTGCCATGTTATCAGGCTTATCCGCTGACATCCCCAGTGATGTCCTACCCAACCCCCCAATGACATCACAGATATCCCTCACCCTTAGGCCACATACCCAAGCTATAATATTCTGTAAAGTGTATCATGCCTCAGGGATTCTGAGAAAGAGGAACCAATATAACTGTACTCCATTGTGATCTTTGCAAGCAGACTTCCTAGCCTCATCATAGAACCTAAATAAAGACAGAAATAATATTTTATATAGTCAACTCTCAAAACTTACATTATACAAATTCAAGAGGAAAAGGAACAAATATATTTCGAGTCCCTGTCAGTTTTGGGTGAAACTCTTCTTGTTTGATTTACAGTTATGACCCTGGCTAATGTTAGGTCTCTCTTGGAGTATTTTCATATTTTAACTTGGGTTGCAGTATTTAACAGATTGGATTAAGATGAATTAGGTCAAGCACCAAAGAGGACATTTTTTTTAAATGGGGTATCTTGTCTTCTATAGCACTAGGAGGGATACATTGAGAGCTCTTATTTAGGGTTCATTATTAGGAAGTCTAATGTTGGGCCCCTAAACTGGTGCTTACAAGGAATAATTGACCTTTCCGAAAACAGTATGCTCTGCTACTAGCGTTTAAGTCGGTGCTTGTCTGAGATCAGGCGCTTAAATCAACTGCTGTCACTTTTATACTCCAGTTAGAGTTGGAGAGATAAACAATATTCATTGTAGGAAAGCAGCGTAAAAATTCAGATGGAGCTAAATACATTCCTGCAAATCATTAATCAGGTGTCGGCATTTGCATCAGATGGTTTTGTGCATTTGAATGTATTATAGTCAATATTGTCAGAGTAACTGAAAAAACTAAGAAGAAAAAAATATGTGTCAATATGCCATTTACTAAATCTACCTGTTTTCTATGTTCAATCTCACATCTGTTCGCAGTCGCTTCTTAGAACTGCAAACCAAAATACAGTCCTACACTGCCATCTGTTGCCAGCTTGAATACTTACAGCTGATATGGGAATTGGAGCTACATTTTATTTGGAGATACTTTCTATTTAGTAATGTTTTAGCATATACTAGTCTGTAAACGTCTGTCTACCTGACATATGAAACAAAGGGTACTGTCGCACTAAATCATACTTATAGAAGCTTACTACCCAAAATATTCCATATATCAAAATTATCTTGATATGGGGTGCCACCTTAACTTATTGTACATAGATCAAAAGAAAGAAAAGAAGTTAATCGATAGGTGCACTGTTGCTTCTAATATGTATATAAATGTTTAAGTAAAATATAACTTTTATTTTTATATTTAAATAAGCGAAATATATAAAACCAATTAAAAAACAATGCAACTTGTATAATACTCCGATAAAACCACAATTAGTTTGGAGATATTATGTAGGTAGACACAGGGGCGGATCTAGACTTTATGTTTAGGGGGGGCGATTTTGCATAATCACGCCCCTCCTTTGCTCTGATTGGCTGGCTCGCGTTAAACCCCGCCTTCCACCCGCAATTGGCCCCGCCCCCTCCTGTTGTGATCGCCGGCTGGGACCACTCTGATTGGCTGGCCCACATTTAGCCCTGCCCCCCGCTCACGCTTAGCCCCGCACCTCCCGTTTTGATCGGCGGCTGGGACCTAGCTTTTTGCTGCTAGGGGGGCGAATGCCCCGATCGCCCCCCCCCTGGATCTGCCACTGGGTAGACAGCAATACACTCCCCGTTTTTTGCTAGGAGACACTACAACCCTAATATATGGGTTAATAAGATAGTGTTTTCATCGCAGTGAAGCTTTGTGTAATATTCAGCCGATTCTATTAGAGAAATAACTTAATGAAGGGAGGCTTTATTATAGTATACTCCCCGTTTTATACCAGGATACACTATAACCCCAATATATGGGCTAAAGAGATAGTGTTTCTATCGCAGTGAAACTTTGTGCAATAATCAGCTGATTCCATTTGAGAGCAAACTTAACGAAGGGAGGCTTCACTGTGCTTTGAGATATAAATGTCACCGAATAACATATGATTAAGGTTGATGGTGACACTATTTCTACCTAAGCGCAAGTCCACATATTTTGAAGGTTATATATGCAGACAGCATTGTTTTTTAATTGGTTTTATATATTTCGCTTATTTTAATATAAAAATAAAAGATATATTTTACTTAAACATTTATATACATATTAGAAGCTACAGTGCACCTATCGATTAACTTCTTTTCTTTCTTTTGATCTACCTGACATATGAGCAAATAAGTGAAATTGCAGGTGTTGATTTAAGAGTTATAAAAGAAGTCCAAGGCTCAGAGTAAAAAGAAAGGGAGGATTTTAGACATACATTTATAAAAGATGAAAGTAGTCCCAATGAAAAGTACATATAGAACTATGTAGTCCACAGAATGCTTTTCCATATAACTTCAATTGTTTACATATACTGTACAGACTTTCCAGAACTGTACCGAGTTAAAAGATCTGTCACTACACATGATCCCTTTTTTATTTTATTTATTCAAAGGTTCACATATTTACAGAGATAAATGTACAATAAATGAGTAAAATAGTCAATATCACTAACAATTATATTACATAGCATGCCATAACATAAAACATTAAGCAAAGAAAAGAGATAGGGAAAAGAAATTGAAAATAAAAAAGGATATGAGGAGGAATATGGGATAGGGGAGCAGACTATGAAAGCATCAGAATAAAGAAGGGAAGGATATCATAATCACCATTTATTTATATAGCGTCACTGATTCTGCAGCACTGTACAGAGAACTCATTCACATCAGTCCAAGGATATGAGGAGCGATATGTGATAGTGGAGCAGTCTCTGATAGTCACAGAATAAAGAAAGAAATGCAATGAGATGGGATAGGGGAGCAGTCTCTGATAGTCACAGAATAAAGAAAGAAATGCAATGAGATGGGATAGGGGAGCAGTCTCTGATAGTCACATAATAAAGAAGGGCAGGATATGAGAAGGGATATGTGATAGTGGAGCAGTCTCTGATAGTCACATAATAAAGAAGGGCAGGATATGAGGAGGGATATGGGATAGGGGAGCAGTCTCTGATAGTCACAGAATAAAGATGGGCAGGATATGAGAAGGGATATGTGATAGAGGAGCAGTCTCTGATAGTCACAGAATAAAGATGGGCAGGATATGAGGAGGGATATGAGATAGGGGAGCAGTCTCTGATAGTCACAGAATAAAGAAGGGCAGGATATGAGAAGGGATATGTGATAGGGTAGCAGTCTCTGATAGTCACAGAATAAAGAAGGGCAGGATATGAGAAGGGATATGTAATAGGGGAGCAGTCTCTGATAGTCACAAAATAAAGAAGGGCAGGATATGAGAAGGGATATGTGATAGGGGAGCAGTCTCTGGTAGTCACCGAATAAAGAAGGGCAGCATATGAGAAGGGATATGTGATAGAGGAGCAGTCTCTGATAGTCACAGAATAAAGAAGGGCAGCATATGAGGAGGGATATGTGATAGGGGAGCAGTCTCTGATAGTCACAGAATAAAGAAGGGCAGTATATGAGAAGGGATATGGGATAGGGGAGCAGTCTCTGATAGTCACAGAATAAAGATGGGCAGGATATGAGGAGGGATATGTGATAGGGGAGCAGTCTCTGATAGTCACAGAATAAAGAAGGGCAGGATATGAGAAGGGATATGGGATAGGGGAGCAGTCTCTGATAGTCACAGAATAAAGATGGGCAGGATATGAGGAGGGATATGGGATAGGGGAGCAGTCTCTGATAGTCACAGAATAAAGAAGGGCAGGATATGAGGAGGGATATGGGATAGGGGAGCAATCTCTGACAGTCACAGAATAAAGAAGGGCAGGATATGAGAAGGGATATGGGGAAGTCTCTGATAGTCACAGAATAAAGAAGGGAAGTTTATGAGGAGGGATATGTGATAGTGGAGCAGTCTCTGATAGTCACAGAATAAAGATGGGCAGGATATGAGGAGGGATAGGGGATGGGGGAGCAGTCTCTGATAGTCACAGAATAAAGAAGGGCAGGATATGAGAAGGGATATGTGATAGTGGAGCAGTCTCTGATAGTCACAGAATAAAGTTGGGCAGGATATGAGGAGGGATATGGGATAGGGGAGCAGTCTCTGATAGTCACAGAATAAAGAAGGGCAGGATATGAGAAGGGATATGTGATAGGGGAGCAATCTCTGATAGTCACAGAATAAAGAAGGGCAGGATATGAGGAGGGATATGTGATAGGGGAGCAATCTCTGATAGTCACAGAATAAAGAAGGGCAGGATATGAGAAGGGATATGGGGAAGTCTCTGATAGTCACAGAATAAAGAAGGGAAGTATATGAGGAGGGATATGTGATAGTGGAGCAGTCTCTGATAGTCACAGAATAAAGATGGGCAGGATATGAGGAGGGATAGGGGATAGGGGAGCAGTCGCTGATAGTCACAGAATAAAGAAGGGCAGGATATGAGGAGGGATATGTGATAGGGGAGCAGTCTCTGATAGTCACAGAATAAAGAAGGGCAGGATATGAGAAGGGATATGTGATAGTGGAGCAATCTCTGATAGTCACAGAATAAAGAAGGGCAGGATATGAGGAGGGATATGTGATAGGGGAGCAATCTCTGATAGTCACAGAATAAAGAAGGGAAGTATATGAGGAGGGATATGTGATAGTGGAGCAGTCTCTGATAGTCACAGAATAAAGATGGGCAGGATATGAGGAGGGATAGGGGATAGGGGAGCAGTCTCTGATAGTCACAGAATAAAGAAGGGCAGGATATGAGAAGGGATATGTGATAGGGGAGCAGTCTCTGATAGTCACAGAATAAACTAGGGCAGGATATGAGAAGGGATATGTTATAGGGGAGCAGTCTCTGATAGTCACAGAATAAAGATGGGCTGGATATGAGAAGGGATATGGGGAAGTCTCTGATAGTCACAGAATAAAGAAGGGAAGTATATGAGGAGGGATATGTGATAGTGGAGCAGTCTCTGATAGTCACAGAATAAAGATGGGCAGGATATGAGGAGGGATAGGGGATAGGGGAGCAGTCTCTGATAGTCACAGAATAAAGAAGGGCAGGATATGAGGAGGGATATGTGATAGGGGAGCAGTCTCTGATAGTCACAGAATAAAGAAGGGCAGGATATGAGGAGGAGGGATATGGGGAAGTCTCTGAAATCCCTCAGAATATAGAAGGGAAGGATATGAGGGGAGATCGGGGAGTAGTCTCTGAAAGCCTCACAGTCAGTGTTATGAGCTCAATTAGTGCTTAACTATTTCGTACATGAGTGGGATGGGAAAGGCGTAGGAAGTAAATATGTAAATGTAAAGTGCCTGGAAATGATTTAGGGCCTGATTCATTAAGGTTCTTAACTTGAGAAACTTCTTATTTCACTCTCCTGGACAAAACCATGTTACAATACAAGGGGTGCAAATTAGTTTTCTGTTTTGCACATAAGTTAAATACTGACTGTTTTTTCATGTAGCACACAAATATCAACTTTAAATTTCAGTGTACAAATAAGCTATCAAGTATTTGTGTGCTACATGAAAAAACAGTCAGTATTTAACTTATGTGCAAAACAGAAAACTAGTTTGCACCCCTTGCATTGTAACATGGTTTTGTCCAGGAGAGTGAAATAAGAAGTTTCTCAAGTTAAGAACCTTAATGAATCAGGCCCTTAATCTCCAATGAGATCACAAACCAGACAACTGTGACACATTCAGTTATGCTGTAATCAGAGGATCAGTCCATGTTCAGCTTTTCGAATTGCTCACCTTAGTCACATAGTTATTTAGGTTGAAGTAAATGTCCATCAGTGTCATCACTTCCAGCTCAAAATGTTCAGTTAATCCAGAAAGAAGCAAAAAAGGAAAATAAATTATAAGGTATAGTGCAATTTTCCTTAAGAAGAGGATGAATTCCTGCTCAACCCCAAACTAGCATTTGGAGTTCTCCCTGGTTCAGTAACAGTAACCCTGTATTAGCTGTTTTGCTATGATGTCCAAACCAACCTACAGGTGTCTGTCAATACCAGTTCTTGTGGGAATGCATCCCATAGTTCCACTGTTCATGCAGATAAAACCCTTTATTCAGCTGAAGGCTTGTTACAAATGTAAGGCATGTCCTTCTGCCATCTGCAGAGATAAGATGATCTTTGGGGAAAACCTTAAATATAAAATGTTTAGGCAACACAATTTATCTACAACTTTTCCACTTTTTTTGTTACTGCCAAAATAGTTTTTCTTCCAACAATCTTTTGAGAATCTTAGAGACTTATCTCCTGGGCCATCTTTGGCATTTCTGAATAGTGCTCTTGGTATTGAAGACTTTACAGCTTCTGGGTTTCAGAACCCAAGTGTCTGAATACTGCAGATGTAAAATATCCTCTATTTGATGATATCTAAAAGCGTTGGTTTTTTTTCATTTTTTTTTTTTTTTTTCATTTTACTATAAATGCATGTCTCGTCTCTTGGGAGAAAATAGTTTCATGAAGTTCAGTATTGTTGCCTTCTTCATATTTGTCCTGGATTGAGTAATTATTCTTGACCATTCTTTGAGTTATGGGATCCTTATGGAGATAGAAGAACAGAGAATGTTAGATAAATTGATTGAGCTAAATAACGTTTTATTAGTGTTGGGGACATTTACAATAGTCAACAATTTGAACAGCCTAAATGCAATTCCAATATTAATCAAGGTGGAACTATCTTTATTATATCTGTGTACTGTGTGACTCCAAAGGAAGGAATTATTTTTCATGTTATACCAGCAGTATGCCCTAAAACTTGGAAGTTTCCTGCTTGCCTTACTTCTAGTTTGTGGCAGGCGGTTATCAAGAAACTATTATGTGTAGGTGTTGTCTTCAAGTAGTGTCACACAAGAGATTTTCACACAAGGAGGAAATAACTATGGAAAGAAGAAACTCTGTAATATTTCAGAGTGTTTTTCCTCCTGGCAGAAAATAAGGCGTCAAAAAAACTGTAAAGAGCATCCAAGCCGATTGTTACCAGTTGTCTAATTGTTTATGTGACAGCGGAAGAATAACAGACTTCTATAAAACATGTTTTTGCTTTAACTGTTTTGCTACTGGTCCTAAACGGACGGATTTCTATCAGTTGTCTGACCAGAAATTCTTCTTTGTATGAGACGTTCTATGCAAAATCCATTCATTTCAATGGGAAACAACACAGCAGAATCAAGGTTTTATGTAACATCAGCCGTAGAAAGATGTCCCAGATGAGTCTGGAGGAAATGGTTTATACAACTATTACACTCTTTTTTTTATAGGACCCTCAGTAATCAAAATTAGTTATTGTCAAAATAAGCAATTTTCAGAAGAAATGTGATAGTGATAAAACTAATTTATTTTGTTGTATTCTCTTTCTGTGAGCAGCCAGTACAGATCAGCTCAGTTTAGTTTATTTCCATTGACCTTTGCAGGTACGGTCATTGTCAGTTCCCGACAACCTTGGCAAGTGATCTTAGCTTATTGAAAATTCTTGGTGGCAGTACAAGCATCCATGCAAGAGATTAATACCGGTACTGCCAACTGCAATGTGGTGGACATGGTGCTATTGACTGCCAAGGTCATCAGAGTTTGAGAATGGAGGCACAGAGGATGGCTAGGACAGATTACTAAATTATAAATATTTGGCCATGGTACTGAAAGCTGGAAAATAAGGTAAGGGGAGGACAAGCCAATGCGTAGTAGTTATCAATAGTGGTACACAGAAAAGTGACTTAAACGGGACTCATATGCTGTATTTGCAAATACTGTGTAACTTTGGGATATCTCTTCTGGAGAATAGACCTGTCTATTCCCAGATTTTTGTCTTATCAGGATCAGGAGTGTAGCTGCCTCTAGCCACCCACTGTCATTGATATTACCTGATAGTGAGCTGTATAAAAAGCATATGCAGTAGCATATAAGAACAGAGGGAGCTAAATGTGTGTCAATGTCAGAGACTAGGATTTTAATAACATTGTAATGCTCATCTGGAGTTACCAATGGAGTTTTATGACCCGGTTGTTTGCTGGCCCTCCCACTGCCCTTGTTTCTCCTAAAAAGGAAGTGAAGACCTCAATACACGTTGACACTGTTTTCAACTATTTTAATGTTTCAACAATACATTATGAATTATATTTATTATATTTATTACAATGCTATAATCCTCAATTTCTATATTCTCTGCACCAATGACAGCCTGTACTCACAGATCGGAGGGACAATGCACACATTCATAAATAAAGTCTATGTATAGTGAACCCACATGGATGTTGTTACAGGAATCGGTAGGGCTATGCAAGTGATATTTTCTTACCAATACATCCGGAATATCCTCATCTGGAAAGCAGGAGTATCGCATCACACTGAAAGCTTTCCAGCCTCCTAAGGCCAGAGGCACAAGTACAATGAGCACCCCAAACACGCAGAGGAATCCAATGAAGAGAACTGAATGGTTAAGTGCTAAAGACACAGTAAACAGGATTACAGTTACATATACATATAGTATTAAGTAGATAGCATTCTATTATAGCAACCAGAATGTCTATCCCTTTCCTCTCCTCTACTGACAGTACCACTGCTTTATCATAATAAGAGCTAGCAAAGGAGGATTGAATATTTTAGAAAGGCAAGACAAGTAAGCATGGCTAGCATGAAATACATAATGGCTAGTGTGATGCAGTCATTTGTTAAAAATATTAATTAGAATTATACAGTCAAACTGCCAAACCAGCCACCACTCACACAGGGGAGGGCTGGCAAATTTTAGCCTGGGAGGCAAGACTCGATCTATTAGGAACATTTTAAAGGGAAAAAAATGTAGGGAACCCAGCCCAAAGTATCTAAGGGACCAGCTCATGGGGGCAGTCTGCCTCTGCACTGGCATGTACGTGCTGGGCAAACTGAAATCCATCTGGTCAGTTTTGGTTACTCATTAACAAATCAACCAATTAACATTTTGGTTTATATTTTGCATTTTTTTTGTATTTTTGCGGCTGCTGTGGTGGAATAACACAAGTCAATGACAGTCTACTGGTCAATATAAAAAATAAAGTAATCTTGGTGTAATGATGAGAGACCACATTTAACAGAACTTTTACTATGGCTTAAATGGGCTGTAGCCGTAGCTTAATATCCCACCTCCTATCTAATGCTGTGTGGGCCAGTCATTTATATCCAAAATGTTCATGCAAAACTATCAAAATCTGATTGGATTAAATTGGGCAGGACAGAAATCTGCTAGGCCAATGACCCTTGCTGATTGGTGTATGACCCCTGCTGATTGGTGTATGAACATCGGCTTACTCAGGAAGAACGAGGAATCATCACTACCCTAAGAAGAGATCTGTCAGCCCTGCAGGTGTGTGACCAACATTGCTGGAGATTTAGTTATTTGTCAGTCAGGCTGAATAGTAGAGTGTGTGTACAGCATTACACTATCTGACATGCTGTGTAAAAGAGAAACAGCAAGATGAACAGTAAATATAAGGCAATGTTAACAGCTCTTGTACATCTTAATATTAGAATATTAGTTTCCATTGACTGAGAAGTATTGAGTTGCGATATTTGACAGGCTGGAAGTAATACATGCTCAAAGAAGGTGCCTGTAAAAATAGCATCTAGGTATCTCAAGATGTGTCCAGCTCTGTACCTGCATCGTATGCACCAAGCTTCCATCGCTCTTACGTCGGGCATACAAACACCCTCATACACATCCACACAAACAGGTCATAACAGCACGAGAAAGTTTGTTAACATTTGATCTTTTAGTGAAAAAGGAATTTCAATTTCCAATTATATATATAATACAGCAGATATAATATTCCTTCTCACGTACAAATATGTAAATATATTCCCACAAAATCCTTTAATAGATGCACGATCACTGCAGAAAGCACCTATCAGCTTCAGAGGTATATTCGCAACCAGCCAATCAGAAGCAGCTAACAAGTGCTGGTCACTATTGTCATCATCCCCACTCTGTATTTGCACCTGCCCACTAGCAGGGGTATATGCATCTCCTTGTCTGTCTGCCTCAGCCTACATTAGCCTGCTCCATTCCCCCCCCCCCCCCCCCCCGTTCCGTCTCTCCAGTCATAAGCAGGTGCAATCTGCACTTCTGCTGAAGTGCAACTTTAAGGTGCAAAATGTGCCCCATTAAAAATATAAGATGAGACCCGATCTCCTCCAGCTCAGACCTGCTGCAAAATTTAACTCCTTTTGTGATTTGTAAATGACTTTGTGTCCTCGCACAGCAAGGAATGCCCCCAAAAATGAACACTCTCCACCCCTTTATCACATTTGAAAACACTCCAGTAAATGAAACATCACTTTGCACTGCTCAGCAAATCTGACACATTACATACATGCTCATCTTACCCTGTACATGGATACACACTGGATCACTGCGGCTGCTGTTCTTGCTGATGGGGATTGCGTATGCAATGACCTGCGCACAGTACTCATTCCCTCCCTCCACTTTAGTGACAAATATTGATGTAGTGTGTCTTTGTAGGATGTAGGATGTCGTGCTTGTTTTTATACTCTTTACCTGCAATATAAAAGTGAGGGTAATATCATAGATGCCCACATTTTAAAATAATTTTCAGATTCGTCTTAGCACATCATAAGCGGTACTGTCTAGGAGAACCTCGGTAATACTCAGTGTTTTGCATTTGAAATACTCCTATTCAATAAATAATAACTTATAAAAACTATAAAAAGGAATAAATAATGAGAAATGCTTTCGATGCACAGGAGAATAAAGATTTATACTGTGCAGTTGCTCAATTTAAAAACATAGGGACATTTAAAGACACAAATCCTTAAAAACTGGGGCTATCTCAGGAGACTCAGAACAGCTGGCAACTATCAATAGCGCAACCATTGGTGGGCCTGGCAAGAGAATACGCCCAACAATGCTTCATCCACATACCGTGGTCCACACTCTATCCTGGTGGCGGGGCTTAACTGCACATGCTCAGAAAATCATATGTCCATCCGGAGGGTTTGGCATGTATCTCCAGCCAACCCTCCTTCTCTGTCCAACGCCTGTGGGGCCTGGTTATTTGGTGTTCTGCAACTGACAACTAATTAATATGTAAAGCACACATGTATGCTATACAGTACCTACAGTATACTCAGGAGGAACAGCTGCTGCATAAAACTGACTAGAGGAATTGTAAAGGGGCTCTCTCAAAGGAAATAAACGTGTTTTGAAATAGATTATTTCAATTTCACGCCTTCACCTAAACTGATGCGAAGTGATCCTGGGGATCTGATTGTCAATATTTTGCTATGACTTTATTTATTTGTTCAAAACATTTTATTTATTTTTTGGAGAAGATAATACAGTAAAAGACGGAACTATAGAGTAATAAGCATACATCAAAATAGGCTCACAACATATTTAGAAAACAATATGGGTATGAGAACAGGTGTAATAGAAACAAATAGTCAATTACAAGCAGACAAAAATAAAAGGAGTCAAAATTATCTAGAAAGTAAACGCAAATGTTCTGCAAGAGAGCAGGAGATTCAGGGGCCCCAAAATTTGATGGTGTCCCTCTCCCGAGCTCCATTGTTTATTTATACACATAACCATAAAGGGCCAAGAAACCTCAGGGGACCTCCAGCTGGCTGCTAAGTGGAGTCTAACACAATGGTTTTTGAGTGTGGGAGGAAACATACAAATTCCACACAGATAAGGCCATGGTCAGGAATTGAACTCATGACCCCAGTGCTGTGAGGCAGAAGTGCTAACCACCAATCCACCGTGCTGCTTGATGTAATATGTAGCAACACCTTGCAATATTTACAGCCAGTACAACATCCTATGGGGCCTATGTAAAAATCCACCCTCATAGGGTTTACTTGTCAAGGTAACCATAAATAGACTATTGCTTAATCTAGGTGTGAGTAATCATCCTACTGGAGTGTAAGAACTGAGTATGAGTACAGTGGTTTTCAACATTATTTTCTGTGAGCCTTGAAAAACTTAAAGAGGTCGATAACAGGCCTATCTTAGCTAGCGGCCTGAAGGATGCACATGACACGGTGCTGGTTGCTCCCAGGAGAAAACCACTTGGCTGGGGTAGCTATTAGAGACACGCCACATCCAGCCAAGCCGATTAGTCCTGAGAGAGCGGGTTATGAGGAGCAAACCTAAAGTCGATTTTTTGGTGGCAAATAGATTAGTGTGGGACAGAGCTGGAGTCAAAGGGTTGAAGTAGGTGAGTGAGGGACAAGCTAAGGTCAATGAACAAGCAAACAAAACACCAACAGATGAACACAAATCCAAACTATGCTCATGCAAAGCTTGGTAAGAGTGAGGGCACTTTAAAGGCTGCCTATAAGTAAGGTCTGTTGGTCATGATTGACTTGACCTTCATCAGAAGTGCTGAGCACAGTCAGTGTTATATAAGTTGCTTTAGATGTGCACGGTACAAGTGCTGCAGGTGAGGTGTTTTGGTCCTGAATGTTGTGAACTTTAGCAGAAGTGCTGAGCCTACAGTGTTATATAAGAGTGTTGCAGTTGTCAGTGTTGATGGTGCACTGCCACCTGTCATCCATAGTCGGTATTGAGGCTGATAATCACAGCCTAATTACCCAATATTACATGAACAAACACGGCAACAACGGTTCCATTCTGACTATAGAGTGTAGATAGAATTGGTGCTTGTAGTTACATGTGTGACTGAGTGAGGGTTATTGTATCCTTATAACTCTCAGTCAGTGTGTATTATAGCTTGTTATACCAGCACTGTATCGGTGGATATTATGTGTAGGCAAATATAATTGTTCACTACATTGGCTTAGTATTAGTTTTTCACTGTTGCACTGCCGTTTTATCACCTTTTTCCCCAAATTCCTGTCTTATCCTCCCATTCTCTTTACCCACTCTTATAAATACAATATCCTGATTATTCCCCATGTAACTTGTATTGTTAAGTTGTGTTGTGTTTAGGACAGACAGAGGTTCTCCGGGGTCCAACCGTGGTGGACAAACAGAAAAACTGTTGGAAGTTTATGTTGTGAGCCTCGATAAATGTCCACCTCTATTAGAGGTTGTAATTTTAAATGATTGTATAAATCCATACATTGTCCATGGCTCAATGTGAGTACAAGCGCTTAATGAAATCTCAGCACTGGCAGCCTTTCCCTCTGCAGATGATGGAGCTGTCATTGGGGTTGGAAGAGGTCATTGCAGACACTTTAGTCTTGTGTACCATGGTGAAGTGGTGCTCAACTTTTCTTAGTAGGAAAAACAAAGATGTGTAATTAAATTGATTTGTTTTGCTTTACACATACTTTTTTACATCTAAAATAGAAGGTTTTACAGTCCTGAGTATTTTATATGTATATACAGCCATGGCCAAAAGTTTTGAGAATGACACAAGTATTGGTTTTCACATTGTTTTTTTTGCTGTTTCAGTGTTTTTAGACCTATGTGTCAGATGTTGCTATGGTATACTGAAGTAAAATTACAAGCATTTCATAAGTACCAGAGGCTTTTATTGACAATTACATTAAGTTTATGCAAACAGTCAATAATTGCAGTGTTGACCCTTCTTTTTCAAGACCTCTGCAATTTGCCCAGGCATGCTGTCAATCAACTTCTGAGCCACATTCTGACTAATGGCCGCCCATTCTTGTAGGGTTTTTTTGTCCACCCGCCTCTTGAGGATTGACCACAACTTTTCAATGAGATTAAGGTCTGGGGAGTTTTCTGTCCATGGGCCGAAAAATTAGATGTTTTGATCCCCAAGCCACTTAGTTATCACTTTTGCCTTATGGCAAGGTGCTCCATCATGCTGTAAGAAAGGCATTGTTCTTCATCAAACTGTTCTTAGTTGGTTGGGAGAAGTTGCTCTTGGGGGATGTTTTGGTACCATTCCTTATTCACGGCTGTGTTCTTAGGCAAAATTGTGACTGAGCCCACTCCCTGGACTGAGAAGCAACCCCACACATGAATAATTTCAGGATGCTTTACTGTTGGCATGATACAGGACTGATGGTAGCGCTCATTTTCCTTCTCCGGACAAGTGTTTTTTTCAGATGCCCCAAACAATCTGAAAGGGGATTCATCAGAGAAAATAACTTTACCCCAGTCCTCAGCAGTCCAATCCCTGTACCTTTTGCAGAATGTCAGTCTGTTTGATGTTTTTCCTGGAGAGAAGTGGCTTCTTTGCTGGCCTTCTTGACACCAGGCCATCCTCCAAAAGTCTTCGCCTCACTGTGCGTGCAGATACACTCACACCTGCCTGCTGCCGTTCCTGAGCAAGCTCTGCACTGGTGGTCCCCCGATTCCTCTGCTGAATATCAACTTGAGGAGATGCTAACTCAACCATGACAGAGTGATCTCCAGCCTTGTCCTCGTTAACAATCTCACCTGTGTTAATGACAGAATCACTGACCTGATGTCAGCTGGTCCTTTTGTGGCAGGGCTGAAATGCAGTGGAAATGTTGGTTTTGGGCTGAAGTTCATTGTCATGGCAAAGAGGGACTTTGATATTAATTGCAATTCATCTGATCACTCTTCATGACATTCTGGAGTATATGCAAATTGGCATCATAAAAACTGAGGCAGCAGACTTTGTGAAAAATAATATTTGTCATTCTCAAAACTTTTGCCCATGACTGTACTGTTTATGTAGCGCCACAATATTAAGCATCACTCTACAGGGAATATTTAATAATTTAAATCACTCCTTGTCCAATTGGAGAAAAGTAAACTAAATTCTCTACCACGCTTATAAACACACACACAGGTCTGTTTTTGTAAGCAGTCAATTAACCAACCAGTAAGTTATTGGACTGTGAGAGAAATTCAGAGCTCCCAGGTAAATTCATGGAAACCCGGGGAGAACATACAAACTCCACACTGATAAGTCCTCGCTGAAATAAAACCCATGACCACAGTGTAATGCTAACCATTGTGCCCCCTTTCCAGCCTCTTACTTTGCTATATACATTCACAATGACAATTTGTAATGAATTGAATAAAATTGACAAGAATTAGTTAGCTCACATTTGGGCTGTTTGGAGCAAAGATTTTTTTTATTTCCGTTGATAGCCTTTGTGTGTTCTGACTATCTTTGGAATTGTCTAGGACTGACAGTCTTAGGATATATCCACACAGGGACTTTCACTCATTCCAAAGAGAAAGCAATGCAAAAAATAGTAGTAGAGACAGACTTAGGGCTCACCCAAGCCAGAGTTGTCTCCTGTTCCAAATAGAACGTAATGTAAGAAAACTGCTGGAATGAAGCTAGAGCTCTGTGTACTGGCCACATGGAACAATACCATTGATGTATGTAGGAGGCAGCAAGACAATGCCACGTATGTCACTGCTATCAGTGTGTACAGCATAAGCAGGACAGGATAAACATCTGTAGAACTGTCTGTTTCGCTGTTTCCCAAGTGGAAATCTCACATTCCATTCCATTTGGAATAGGAAACAACTCTTTAGTATTCATGGCTGAATTTCTGGTACTAAAGACAGCAGGTTTGCTCATACAATTGGAACATGAATGTGAAGGTTATTTTATGCATTTTTATACCAGATTATCAGCCCTGTATAACCCCTGGACAAGTCTCCTACTAATACCAATGTATGTGCTAACTTCTAAATGCAGAATTCCTATGCATATATCTAATCCTCCACTAGATGCTGTTCAACAATTTCATCAGACCACATGTACTTACCTCATCCTCTTTTCCTTTCTTCCATAAAAAAACAAAACACTGAAAAGATGACCCATAGTCTTCGATATTTGCATGGAGGTTAAGCCCACTGGCTTGGAGGTTTACCTTCGGAGGAATTAGGAGAGCTGTGAATATAGAGAGACATCTTACTGCATATGGCCAAATTATTCAGTATATATCACCAAGGAGAAGAGGTACAAACAGAGCACAAACATATCTGTACAGCAAGAGGTTGTAGAAACTTGGAAAGGAGAGGAATTGGCGTATATTCCATTTATATATCACTAATAGACAATGCATGTCAGGATCATGTACTGTTTATGTTCTATAAGGCTCTGATGGCTTATATCACATGGGCGTTTAAAAAGGGCACATTTATTCTAGCCAGAAAAACATGTCGCTCTGTAATTAAATTAAAACACACCATGGTCCTTCCATAGTCCAAATATATTTTGGTAAGTTCATTGACATCTAAATAAATTGTCCCTAGTGTGTGTGTGTGTGTGTGTGTGTGTGTGTGTGTGTGTGTGTTTATGTGCCTGTGGTAGGGAAATTAGATTGTAAGCTCCAATGGGTAACGGATTGATGTGAATAAATAAATGTTTCTGTCCAGAGCTGCGTAATATGTTGGAGCTATATAAATGAGTAATAATAATAGTAACCTTAATGCACCCTGTGAAATCGAGGAGCACATTAGACAACTTCTGCTATCAAATGCTGCATGCAGCATTCTCTCACGGTGTGTGACAGACACCGAGCTTACCACAGGAACTCCAGAATGCCACACTTTTGAGGTTCTAAAAAAACACTGTGACTCTAGCATAACAATAAATATTATAAGTTCAGCAAGTTCATTCTTCACATTCCTATTCCTAATACTCAAACTAAAAAACACAAAATGAAAAAACTTCATTTCTCATTAGATCAACCATTGCGACGCGTTATCTTTGTCCAGAACGGTGTCATAACAAATGAGTCCAACTGGCGACGTCCTCTATGACTCTTCACAGACTCATAGAGGTCGCAGAGCATTAAACATAGAAGGGAGACATGATTACAGACAGGTTTAGTAGGTTTCACTGTTGACAAGGCGAAACAATAATCACAAAGTGCTGATCAGGGTATTGTTCTTGGTGTAAGAGCACATAAAAGGAAGTTCCATTTATTATTATAGGTTGTGTGGTTATCTCAGCAAAATGTGATTCAAGCACAAAAAAATTATGTTACAACAGGAAGCAACTAAATATTTGCACATAGTTGAAAATATATATTTCCTTTACATATCCAAGAACACGCAACAGGAAATATTGTAAAGAGATTAAGGGTTAGAGTGATTTGATGTTTGCAATAACCTCAAAGAGATGCTCATAAAGACAATTACATTTCCTTTAAGCTGTTTACCAGTACAGTATAATCTGACTACACACTAGACAACTGCTCTGTTTTACCGAACACATTTCCACTAGAACTTAGTGAATGAATATGCTGCCTTCTCATGAATATTGGACCAGCCCACCAAATCCACTGAGTGTAGGCGACGGACGTTCCTTCTTGCTGTCAATCAAATGTTCTGTATAAAAAATGTGGGAGAGGTACGTATATATCATGCTACTAAACTCCTGAAGCTGAGTTTATTAACTTGGCATACAAAATAAATCTCCTCCCATTAGTGTGGCAGAGCACGTCTAGGCAGGAACAGAGAGGAGTTACTGTGTTCAATTTTTAGTTACCTGCTTGAACTAGTTTGTAAGGATTTAAGAGTTTGTCAATTAACAAAGTCTAATTGTGTTGACTGAATAATGTTTATTAAATAAGCGGTTTCTGCAGTGATATTCCATACAAATAAGGAAGAAACATTGATTAAGAACTGAAAATTAAGTAAGGACCTCCATAAGATGCATTATCACAGAACATTACTCACTTGGGCGCCTATTTATCAAAGGTTTCCCCCCCCCCTATAAAATCCCCGAAAACTGTTGTTTTCGGGGATTAAACACTAATTTTCTATTTATGATAGCAGCATCGCAGCATATATCATAGATATCTGCTGCTTTGCATCTCCTATCGTTTTACTGAGCACTCCCCATAACAATGTATGGGGAGTGCTCAGTAACGCTATTTAACAATAAATGTAATTAACTTTTCAAACATGTTAATGTACGTCAGCTCAAGCTCCGAAGAGCAGAGCTGAACAGCGCATGTGTGGAGGGATCACATGATCCCTCCCTGTCACTCACTGCTCGCTCTCTCCAACTATAGTTGCAGAGCAAGAGCAGAGATGTCTGTACGCATTCCCGACGGTTTCACTCGGCGCATGCGCACTGGAGTCATGCTGCTTCCGTAACAAAGATTGAGTGGTAAGCAAACAATTGGCTGCTATCAAAATTGACCCTAGTCTCTCTCTCTCTGTCGTCTGTGTGTGTATGTTAGGGAATTTAGACTGTAAGCTCCAATGGGGCAGGGGTTGATGTGAGTGAGTTCTCTATACAGGCTGCGGAATCAGTGGCACTATATAAATAAATGTTGATGATGATGATGACGAAGTATGTTTTACACTTCACAGGAACAGCAGTTTTTCTAAACTGCTGTTCCTGTGTTGCTTCTTTAATAAATATGAGATAAGGATAAGGATAATGCGATAAGGATTGCGATAAGGATTGAAAACTATTTTTCATAATTTGCGAGTTTTGATAAATGTGCCCCTTGAGGTCTGGCATTCCAGCCAGTTCGGTGTGTCAATCGATATCCAGAAATATTCTCTTTCCTCCTGTCGGCAGAGTGTTGTCGATGGACAACACACTGTCTGTAGGAAAAAGCCTACCTCCGTAGGAGAGCATCGTCAAGATTTATGGTATTCCATCCAAAATGTATTTTTCAGAAGTTATGATTTTTTTTTTAGGTGAAGTTATTCATTACAAAATATACATGCTTGACATCTTTTTTTGGTAAGCTATCAAAACACACAGAAATCTAGCTTGTTTTCTTACGGATCACAGGTTTTGTAGGACATGAACCGCTAAATCCATGGTAGCTGTCTACTCTTAGGGCAGGAAGTAGGGGCAGCAATGTCAATTAGATATATTTATCAATGCCAGTCAAATACTAGCTATAATTTATCTAGTACATAGAAAATGATAGCTAGAATTTAATTATTTCCTATGGGCAACAATTCCGCTTTTTCTTTTTAGAAATTTTAGTAAATCTTCATGGACTTAAATGAGAGGTCCAGTGTAATTAAATATATGTACAATAAGCTCCCTCAAGCTAGTAGATTGCCTGGGCCGCCACTGTATGGCAGCTATGTACATCCACCAACTCCTTCTACATGAATAAAAGTCTGGTAAAGTTTGAAACTACACAGTTAATTGGATAACTGCACGACTTCTCCAATCTACTGTGTTGACAACTTCCATGCAGATTTTGTTGTTTCAAACGTCTCCAGACTTTTATATCTGGAGAAGCAACTGTTAGATGGGCTGTCAGGGATTGGCAGCTGCTAAACCTCACGAGTCACGCACATAGGACTCCAGTGGGTGACGGGAGGGCTTGTTATTAGTAGAATATTTAATTTGCCTGGAGTCTTCCTTGATCTCCAATATTCTTTTCCTAATGGATAAGAAAGTAAAGCTTTTCTATACATTGCTTTTTAAATATGCATAAGCGCCAAGTCATGCTGTTACCACTAGCCCGGTCAGAGATCTAGAGAGCCAATTAGAGTCAGGAGGAAGCATGGGACAGCCAGAGACCTAGATAGCAGCCATCTGCCAATCCACAGCACTTCACAACCAGGTACAATGCTGGACCTGATCTCATCACAGTGATATAGCTCCCCAATGAGTGAAGTCAGATCAATGCAGACATCATGGAGCCACCACAGCAGGGGAGCTGCAGCTAAAGACAGGCACCACAAGACAGCTGCTACTGCCACAGGGTTCAAGAACCACCAATCAGAGCCAGAGGGAAGCAAGGATCCTGTCCTGACAGATAAAGGTCTCCAATTAGGGAATCAGGAGGCACAAGCCTGCCCTGGAGGTTGGAAATCAGGACCGCATAGCAACTGCTGCCAGAGAACCACCTTCCTCTCTCTGTATGGATGATCATGATCTGAATGTCAGGACTGGCAGGGTTTACAGCTCCTGCTGGACTGACTGGAGAGTGATACGCTATTAGAGGACAGCGAGGTTCATGGATCAGCAAGGTCTTGAGGATCTGTGTGCCCGCAAATGTGGGGTGACAGTGAAGCAGGACAGTTGCCCCAACAGCAGCATCAGGAGAGAAGCATCTACAGCCTAGGATGAAGATCAGCGTGGATATCCCAGCGATGGCTATAAGATAGAGGTACAGTGATGCCTATGTGTCCCCTTTCATGACTAATGTTCCATTTGGTATAGTTTCATTCTGTAACCAATCCTTGAAACTTTTTATTAATAAACCTATACACTATAAAATATTGCTTGATATTTCTCTGGGTGATTTTGGTCCCACTTAGTGGTAGTGTGGGTGCCTTGGTATCCTAACAGTCATATGTGGCACTTTCACCTGTACATCGAGTGATATGTGCATGTAGACTGACAACCACAGTAATATTTGTACAGAGCGTTCCAAAGCAATTTCATTGGCTCATACAGCAAAGCTATACATTTTCTGGTCAAAATAATTGGTTCTTACATGTATTTCTGTGGAATAGTGGCTCAAGTTCTACCCAAGCAGATATTTGGTCCCCCAACTCTGATCGAACCCGAAAGTTGTAGAAAACATTAGCTTTCACCTCTTCTGTTACATTGCAGTGGTGAGCGGAGATGGACTGGCATTGGTCAGCCTCATGCCAGGACCCATTCATGTAGCGACGTTCAAATTCCCTAGCAAAACAGAAATGTGTTTACAAAAATCCACAATTTCCCAACAAGGTTCTGTATACATTTTTAACATCATTTATCATTTCAAAGGGGAACACCACCTTCAATTAATTCTATTGTCCAACAGTTAAGGTAATAAGGACCAATATTAGGCTTATCTCTTAAAAATGATCAGTGTTTTCATTGCCTTGTGTATTTTTTGGGTTTATCTAATTTGCTGCACTTCATATGATTTGATACTGTTTTAGGCATTGGGACTTTTTGTTATTGTTATTACTGTGTCCAAGACCAAGAAGTAAATAAAAAGATAATTGAAACAAAGAAAACATCCTATGCTACCCAATGAGAAGTATTGCTCTAGGCATTTGCCTTGTGCAATATGGTAAATACATCCCCAACGTATAGCATGTTTTCTGCTTAAGTAGAAGCATGTACTGTGTAATACTACTGTATTAAATGAGAAACAATTATACCTGTGACTAAGATGTTAACAATTTTTTCCCAATGCCAAGTGAATTGTAATTCCCAACTTGTACTGACAGGTGGAACATTACAACTGGAGTTCACTGTGGCACCTGGACAGCAGTTGGAGCTAGCTGCACATTATCCCTCTCTATGCACTACTCCCATTTTTTCTTATTTTCATAAATATAAAGCATTGACTATTTTTTGAAACTGTTGGTAAACGTCACAGACGCACGGTCATAGCGGTTTCCATATCTGTTCAGTTGCCCACTAATCTCAACTGTGATTGCTTCTGCCATCTCTGGGTGGCTGCTGGACCCACTGAGCCCAACTTTAGCATCCCGAGCCATGTATCAAAGCTGCAGAGACTGCCTACCCCATTAACCCTCGCCAGGAAGTGGTAAAGTAGCCTCCTCCTTCATTGTCCTGCACAGTTCGGATCAATTTTATCTAATTCACATTCATCCACATCACTCCACCATGCACCTACACCATGCACCTACACCATGCACCTACACCATGCACCTACACCATGCACCTACACCATGCACCTACACCAGTGGTTCCCAAACTTTTGCAGTTCACGGCACCCTTAGAGTCTCCATAATTTTTTCAAGGCACCCCTCCAAAATAATTACAGAGCAGTCCTGTTTTAGAAGTAGTTTAGTCAAAAAAATTAAAAAAGTATTTAGGTCAGGACAGAAATACTTATTTAGTTGTATGCAAAAATAATACACATAAATCCAAGGGAAAATAATATTTTTATATATTTTTTTCAATTATATTTCTGTCAAAGAATAATTGACAGCTAACTCACACTGTGTCCTCCTTCATCTCCACACACTCTGCCCCCTCTGCATCCACTCACGCTGCCCCCTCTGCACCAACTCACTCTGCCCCCTCTGCACCAACTCACTCTGCCCCCTCTGCATCCGCTCACTCTGCCCCCTCTGCATCCACTCACTCTGCCCCCTCTGCCCTCTCTTACGCTGCCCCCTCTGCATCTAATCATGCTGCCCCTTCTTATGCTGCCCCCTCTGCCCTCTCTCCTCTGCCCTCTCTCACGCTGCCTCCTCTGTCCTCTCTCACACTGTCTCTTCTGCCCTCTCTCACGCTGTCTCCTCTGCCCTCTCTCACGCTGTCTCCTCTGCCCTCTCTCAGGCTGCCCCCTCTGCCGCGGCCAGCCAAAGAAAGAAAAAAAACTTACCAATCCGCGCGGCGCACAGGACCGAGCATTCTCCTCTCTCCCGCAGCTGCGGGAGAGAGGAGGATGCTTTTTTATTCTGGCTTGACTGCGGCACCCCTGTGACAGGCGCACACTTTGGGAACTGCTGACCTACACCATGCCCCTACTCCATGCACCTACACCATGCACTTCCACCATGCACCTACACCATGCACCATCTCTCTTTCTCTTACTTTAACCACACATCTCTCCAAACACCTCTTCTCTCTCCAGCATCAAATTTCTCTGACCTTTTATTATTCACGTCCCGAATTCATGACACTCTCATCCTCCAACCTGGCCATGGGCACCAGGTTCGCCCCGAGTTATGCCAACATTTTCATGGCCAGGTGGGAGGATGAGAGTGTCTGGCTTGGTCATGATTTCGAAGCGAGCCTGGTGTCGTGGTTCTGTTTTATAGATGATGTTTTCTTCATCTGGAGAGGGACGGAAAGGGAATTAAATTCCTTTTTCCAACATCTGAATTCCACTGCATATGGCATTGCGCTTACGTTCACATGGAGTAAGTATAGTGTCAACTTCCTAGACATTACAGTTTACAAAAACGATGAAGGTCTCCAGACAAAAACATTCAATAAACCTACAGACACTATAAGCTATATTGATGCCAATAGCAATCACCACAGAAATTGGTTAAAAAGTGTGCCACTGGGACAAATGAAGAGAATCAAACGTAATTGCACGGAAGTAGATGTTTTAGAAAAACAAGTAAAAGAAATAAAAGGGGCATTCAAAAGCAAAGGCTATAATAACACCATGTTAGATCAGGCAGAAAGTGAGTTGAAAGAAACCAAAAGGGAAGATCTCCTGACCAAAAAGAATAGGCACTTAATTGAGGGGAATATAAACAAAGAGGGGGGCTTTTTTTCAATATACACAAGTGATTTTGTTCAAATTGAAAAAGTATTCAGTAAATATTGGGGGATTCTTAAGAAGGATAATGTCATAGGTGACATTATTCCGGATAGACCTCAGTTCATATATAGGAAGGCTCAAAATCTAAAGGACAAGTTGGTACGTAGTGATCTTCCTGAGATTACAAGACATTCAGTTAGAACACAAGGATTTCATAGATGTGGCCTGTGTGCTGCTTGTAAAATGTGTAAGAGTAACTGTAACAAGTTTACTAATGTATCGCTTAATGGCAAGGATCTGAAAATCGAGCAATTTATAACATGCCATACAAAAAATGTGATCTACGCAATAGAATGTACCTGCGGTAAGATCTATGTAGGCAGAACGACGAGAACATTAAAAGTAAGGCTAAGAGAGCATCTCTATAATATAAAAAAAAGGCCTTGAGACTCACTCACTTTCCAACCATTTTAAACAAGTACATTCATGTATGGGGGAACATGTGAAAAGTTTCTGGGGTCTGAAAAAGATAGAAGAAAGCTGGAAAAACAGAGATATGATATCCTCTCTAGCCAAATTAGAAATGAAATGTATATACAATATTGGGACACTCATTCCGAGTGGTCTCAATGCAGACTTCGAACTTAAATGGTTTTTGTAAGGACCGCAAAATTTGTAATAGAAGGGTTTATTTCGTGTTTTAATATCTTTATGTGGCAAAATTTGGAACTTGATTTTTTTTTTTTATACTCAGTGTGACTACATATGTTGATTAGGAGTTCATGGAGTGTAATCGTGGAGTGAGCTTGTGCAGTTCGTATACAAGCTTATGTATCCATAGAACTTCAAACAACCAATATTTTTTACTATATCTTTTATTATATGTTGATTAGGAGTTCATGAAGTGTCATTGGGGAGTGAGCTTATGCAGTTCGTATACAAGCTTATGTATCCATAGAACTTCGAACAACCTATATTTTTTACTATATTTTTACTATCAATTTTGAGTGCTTTATAAGAGTATGTTAGGTGTGTAATGCCAGACTCATAGCACCATATTGTTATGAAAATTGGATTTCCGATTACAGTATAGAATATGAGGATTTGGATAACGCTTCCATGCAGCTAATTATAATTTTATTTTTTCAATTAAACCGAGGCACTCGTTATCCGGAGGAACATCTATGAAAAAGGAATATCCAAAAACATATTTTTAGTTAGTATATTATTTGTATTAGATAGGGTCCGGCTATGGTGATGTCACTTTAAGAAAACCAGACCTCGTTTTGAGTAGAGAGAGACTTCCGTTGATGTTTGATACCAAGCCTCAATATGGAAAAGGGGTGGAGGTGGAACAATCAACCAAAGCACTATAAAGGACATCGATGTGAGACTAGTAATTACACCTTGATAAAGACTTCGTGAGGAAGTCGAAACAAGCTGGTTTTAACGTTTTATATGCTTTGGGAACTGAAAGCAAGGAGGAGGCGGTCCGTGAGAGGGACATAGGGGCACATTTATCATTAATCGGCAAAAGTGAGATATAGTTATCAATCCTTATCGCAAGGATAAGGATTGAACTATTTCTGAAATTTATTAAAAAGGGAACACAGAAACAGCAGTTCCGAAAAACTGCTGTTTCTGTGATAGAAAAAATCACACTTACCCCCCTCTTCGGATGCGCTGTCTCGGGATCTCCTCTTCGTTCCTCTTCTTCCTTCAATTGCGCATGTGCAGTGCACATGCGCACAAAGTCCCCACTCTGTCTGCAACTATCGTTGCAAAGAGAGCGCGCTGAGTGACAGGGAGGGATCATGTGATCCCTCCACACATGCGCTGTCCAGCTCTGCTCTTCGGAGCAGAGCTGACAGCAGTGGATTTCTTCAATTCTGATAATGTACGCCAACTCCCGGGACTTGTTAGATTGCGGCCAGGAGCAGTCACCATTCTATTGAATGGTGACTGCTCGCAAAAACGATCAGGAGTGCAAGCAGCAGATATCCATGAGCGCTCAAAAAATATTACCGTTTATACGGTAATATTGCGCGCGAAAAGCGTTAATACGGTAGTTTACTCGCGGAATTTCAGCTCGCCGCTCAGGGAGCAGCGAGCTGAAATTCCGCAAGTAATTACTGTATTAACGCTAAGATTTTTTGAGCGCTCGTTTTTTTCCGTTAACGCTAACAATTGAATACCCCCCTTTGTATGTTATTCCATCTTGTTTGCTATTTTGTGTGAAATATATGGTAGTATTTCAACTACATACAAGAGGCTGCAAGCCTTAGTGGAGCGCTAGATACTCAGAATTGCATCTGTTTATGATTATTGCTTCTATGCCAGTTTACTCAGCTATAAATTCATCCTTTAGTCTTACAACACTGCCCTTTCACTTGCCAATATACTTCACTTCTCTACTTTCCACCTAGTCATCAAAACCCCCCTCTGTAGCCTTCAACTAACTTCTCTGCCACCTGCAGTTCCTCCACCTTCTTCCCTCACAGACCTTGATTTTGCCACCTACTTCAAAGACAAAACTGACACCACTCAACAATATACTTTATCATGCAAAATCCCTCACTCCCCACCCAGTTTCTTATTCCTGAATCCAGCCTCAGTTTATTTTCTCCAGTAACCAAAGATTATTCTCTGCACTCATCTCATCATTCTAACCCTACAACCTGCTCCATTGGCTCTATTCCCTCAAAACTTCTCAACACTCTTTCCCCCAATCCATGCCCACTTCTAATTCACTTTTTCAACCAGTCTCAGCTGTCACATTTCCATCTTCCTTTAAACATGTGTTCATCCCACCAATTCTAAAATATATATCTCTTGTCCCAGCAACTCTCTCCAATTACCTACCTACTTCTCTCCTTCTCTTTGCTTCCAAACTACTTGAGCAGCTTGAGTACAACCTACTATCTCACTTTCTTTCCACTAAATCCATTCTCAACGCTCTGTAATTGGGGTTCCACCCCTTATATTCCTCTGATACGGCTTTCACAAAAGTAATTAATGATCTACTTACAGCAAATTCTAAGGGTCATTACTCATTCGCCTGAATCTCTTGGCTACTTTCAATACTGTTGAGCGCCTTCTTTTCTTGTATACACTCCACTTCATTGGCCCTTGTGACACAGTTTTTTCCTGGTTCCATTTCTACCTATTAAACCACTCTTTTAGTGCCTCTATCTCTGACACATCCTTTCCTCCACTCTATCTATCTAATGGGTCCTTAAGGTCTCTGTTCTTGCAACTCTCTTTTTCTCACTGTACTCCTCTTCTCTTGGGGTACTATTGCTCATTCAGCCTCCTGTACCAGCTCTCCTTCCCTGATCTCTCCACTTCTGTACTATCTTGTGTAACCAACTGTCTCTCTGCTATCTTCATGTGACTGTCCAAAACAGAGCTTATCATCTTCCTTCCCCCTAGGAGAGGAAAATTTAAAATGTGGGGACAGATTTATATTTGGGGTAAAGCATGTCCTAAATCAACTTTAGATTTCAATGTAAAAATAAAGCTATCAAGTATTTGTGTGCTACATGAAAAAACAGCCAGTAATTAACTTATGTGCAAAATAATAACCTAATTTGCACCTCTTGCATTGTAACAAGGTTTGTCCAGGATAGAATTTACTCTTTTTTTTGCCTTGCTCTCCATAATGACTCAGGCCTACCACTGTCAGTCAAATCTCCCTCCCCATCAACAACACTACAATTTCCTCAGTCTCCAAAGCCCGCAGACTTGGTGTCACACTAGACTCCACCCTTTGCTTTATTCTTCACTTCCAGTTTCTCTTCCAGTCCTGTCACCTTCACTTTATGAATGTTGCTCACCGAAGATGCTACCAAAACGATTATCCACTCTCTTGATCTCCCGTCTTGAAAACTGCAACATCCTCCTATTTGGTATTTCACTCACCCATCTTAAATGCTGTAGCTGACTGAATAACCTCTCTCACCATTCCACATCTGCTACACCACTTTGCTAATCCCGACACTGGCTTAGTGTGCCCTCAAGAATCCAATTCAAATTACCCTTACCTGCAAAGCCCTCAAAAACTCCTGCCCTTCCTACTACTTAAATGTCATCTCAAAATATTCTACCTCTCACCCTTTTAGATCTACCTCTGACTTGCCCCTTGACTTCTCTCTGGCAATCACCTCTCACTCCAAACTACAAGACTTCTTATGTGCCACTTCCCACTTATGGAATTCCCTACCACGTCCGATCAGACTCTCCCACAGCCTTCAAATCTTTAAATGCTCTCTGAAAACGCATCTATTTATTAGAGCTTACCCTACTCCCACTGATACTGTGAATACTGAAGCACTCTCACACCCGTCCTAGTCTTCAGTCTGAGCCACACTTTCTCAGGAGCAGGCCCCATTCCTACCCATTGCTTTCACATCTGCATCTATTGTTTATCTTATATGTCCCCGTCTTATGTACGTCCAGTTTTCCCCACTGTCCGGTGCTGCAGAACATTGTGGTGCCTTACAAATCAACAATAATAATAATAAGCTTTGTGCGCTGCTGCAAAACTGACTCATGATGTTGAAACATTTGTGTTAATAAGGAAGTGTATCTACTAATCACTCTGAAAGGTTTTAATGCAAAACCTGATCTGTTTCATAAATAAACATGTGAGGAACCAGATACACATGCTGAGTTTAAACCTTGTTGGGATGAGTGCGTTATCTGTGGTGACACAGAAGTCATTAATAACCACAATAGCCTTACACATAACAATATAATCGGATTGCATCATTGCAAGCCAGTAAGATTTGTGCTTAGTTTGGCCATATTTAATTTGTACATTGGAGTTGTGCTGACTATTCTATTACTATACTATATGAGGGTTGGTGAATGATCTTGCACATGTGTCAATGGGGGCCATCACCCAACCAAACTTTTCAGCAAATATGATTGGATTTTCAATGCTTAAGATGGGGCCACACCTTTACCAAATGGAGATCTGTTTCTTTGAACTGACAAAACTGAACAACCACAATTTGTGTACACTTTTGGCTCAAATTGGGTTTTTTAGCAACGATTGCCCAGGGGAGTAGGAAATACATATATGGTTCCATTTTGTCTCCATTTCCTCTGCACAATCCCTGCATTGGGCCACTTCCACTGTGTGGACGTATTACAGAAATGTAGTGGCTGCAAATGGCAATAAGATATATAGTCCTGAATTACATTATATAACCATAATTGAGATATAAAGTAGCATAGGGATAAAGTGGATTCCGAATTCAATTGGCTGTGGACAAAATTTGCTAATGAAAAGAAGTCATGGCATATGAAGTCATATTTCACTAATATAAAGCATATAATAATACACTTCCAAAAAAGTAAACTGCATTTGTGCTGAATGATAAAATATAAATCAGCCAATACCCCTGTGTCTGAACCGAATAGGTAACGTTCCCCCTGGCGACCGATATTGGTTCCCAGTGCAGGATATGTTTAAGGTTGATAGATACCACAGAGATGTTTTCTGGAGACGGCAGCAAATCTTGTTCTAGAAAACGGAAAATAAGGTATAAATTGAAGATGAGACTTATTGTGTATATTATGTCATAGTATTGTACCTAGTTTACACTTTGCAGGCAGACTGACTAAATCACAAAAGGCTGTAACTACAGAGACATATGTGTGTGTTTGTAACATATCATTAAAATCACCTTATTCCTGCAGCATTTATAATGGACCATAAACCGTTTGGTAGTCATTCAATTCTATTCCACTCTAGTCTATGTCTCTGTACTGCAATTATTATTATTAATAGGTCTTATCTACCAAAATTACTCCCTCTCGGCACAGTATATAATATATACAAAGTGATCATTTGTATTTGTTAACAATAACGTAATTTTTTAAAGGTATTGAAATACTTCAATGCATAATAAATGGAAATACAGTGAACATATCTATAAAGAAACAAAAACATATACACATTATTAAAAGTAAACATATTATTAAAAGTACCATGTCTTGTGTGAAATAGCTCTGCACATGGTCCGAAACAGACCTTATGCCAATGAACACACGTGTATGCTATTGGAAGAAAGGAGGGGAAGTGGCGGCCTAACAATGTACAGTAAGGGAGTGATGAAGTCATTCCAACGCAGATGCGGCAGATTCACGTCCTGGCATTCTCGTAAGAACGCTTGGGTTCACCCGTATCATTTGCACCAGCTACAGGGCAGGTGTAAGTTCTGTCTGAGGTTGATGACCGACATGGCATAGTCTCTGCTTTAAAAACTACACTAGTGCATGCCAGTTGCTAGCATATAACGTGTATGCAAAGAAAACAAACTATAAAAATGCACTGTACGCATTACAAGCGTATTTATTTATGTATTTAATATTTTTTATGCTTTCTGATGTGGCCTTATATTGTACATATGTTGTGTCTATCTATAACGGCAAATTATGTTTAGGCAGAGCGCACTTACACCCAGATTCAAATTGAAAGCTGTCATGAGATCTGCTTTGATTTGAATACGGTTGGAACTACACTCAAGTTCCGTGCTCTTTTTATTTTTATTTTTTTATTTTTTTTAAACTCAGCTTGCGTGCATCCGACCATAAATCAGGCCCATATTGTGCAACTGTTGAATTTATATACTAGCTGAATAATTGGAACCTGAAACAGGCTTCTGCTGTATGATGGATTTGATGTATACTGAGGCTGTCCAAAAAGTATGACATATAAATCCAAATAACGGATATAACAGTAATTGTTGCCGCAGAGAAAATTGCCCTGTACACAGTGACATCATTCAGAAGAACACCCAACTGAGGGCACGAGGAAGTGGACTTGTGAATCATGGCATGAAAGGATATCTTTATCAGTTTTTACTCACTTGCAGAATGTCCTGGTTCTATCAATTTTTAAATATGTTTTTGACCACTGAGTACAATTCTTTGATACTACTCTGGTAAGTGTCATTCTTTTTCACAATTCATTGATTTCAGTCATAGAATTCATTAATTTCTGATGTCAAGATACAACAATCACGGTGTTACATTTTAACTTTTTTTTTATGAAGGGTGACAAAAACAGATTTGAAGAATATAAGTAGGTTCCTTTTGTGCAGAGGATTAGCAGCTGTTTTTAAATTGTGATTCTTATTCATGTAAATACCTAGAAAGCACATTTTTGTTCTGTTGAAAACAAAATATATTGATTGACATTTCAGAAAATCACCTGATAAATACCATGCAAATGCAAATCTGATTGTAGCTACTTTTTTTTAAATTTCTTGCACCCTTTTACAGGTTTGTATAACTGTACCAGGTTTAATAACTGTCCCTGAATACATTAATATACAAAGGCTTTTGCTCCTATATTGTAGTCAATGCATACACACCATCATGCAAAACATCTCCCTGTTTTAAATGTAAACAAAAAGAAAACTTGAGAGTTCACTTGTTATAGTGAATTACCCATCTTCAGCATCATTTATTTATATATATATATATATATATATATATATATATATATATAGCCTCACTAATTCCGTAACGTTGTACAGAGAACTTACATCTGTCCCTTCCCCATTGCAGCTTACAGTGTAAATTCCCAAACACACACACACAGACTAGGGCCAATTTGATAGCAGCCAATTAACCAACCAGTATGTTTTTGTAATTGTGGGAGGAAACTGGAGCACCTAGAGGAAACTCATGCAAACACAGGGAGAACATACAAAATTCGCCATGGTCGGGAATTGAATTCATGACTCCAGTTCTGTGAGGCAGAACTGCTAACCATTAAGCCACCATGCTGCCCTATCTTGATTTCTTAACTGCCTTAAGGATCAAATATAATATTGTCATGTATCAGTTTAACAATGTTAAACAGTCCTACTTCCAAATCTGTCTGTCTAAATCTGATTTAGTTAGAGCTGGGAGAAGGAAGATAAGGTCAATGCGAGTTTAGTTATTTTCAAACTCTTTTCAAATGGTTGGCTTGCAGACCATCGGCTGATAATTTCCACTACAAATCCACATAAAATAAATATTATAATTTGAAATTCATTTAATTATCATTTTGGAGTAAACACAGATTGTACTCCAAATTATAATATTTTTGTATTTCCTTGTAACAGATAAACTCTGACTACAGGAGATACACCCATGTGTTATGAACTTGCCTTTAGAATAGTCCTCATCCGAGATTGCCAAGACTGTTTCATGAAGATTCCATCTTGGACATTATTTCCTGTTTGGGCCTATAAAAGACACTTCCTCTTTGAAGCCTTTGCTTGTGTATTGTGTTGGAATCTGAACTAGATTGTGTATTGTGTTGGAATCTGATCTAGATATAGAACTTTGTGATTTGGATTACAGTCGTTTGATACTTCCATGGGACATGACTCTGAGACACACCTTAGTAGGAACCTGTTAACCAATTTTTGAAAACAAACCATTCCACTAACTGAATAGACATAAACATTAGTAGACATTTGAAAGAATAAGCCTTTGTGTTAGAGAACTATTATACACATGGTCTAACACTCTGTCCAATTGCTGATCTTCAGGCTGTACGTGGCCCCTCCAAAGCTTTTGTGTGGACCCCGACATTTCTGACATCCTCAACATTTTCATTAAATAGTATTTGATCTATTAACCTAATTATAACATATATACAGCTCTTGTCAGGTAAATATACAGACCTTATCTAAAGCTGGGTACACACTACAGAAATTTCGACCAACTTTTTATGCCGAGCGATTTTACATGCGATCGATGGTCCGATCGCTCGGTCCATGGACTGCATACACACTAGCCTTGTTTAGGACGATAAAGGGAAGAGCGGACGTCCCTTTAGCGACTTTTTACAGCCATGTTGTCGTGAGCAATGACTGTAATTTCGTACTCACTGTTGTGGATCGGTCGGAAGTTTATACACACTACACAGCGGAAACGAGATTGGAACGAAAATATTAAACGGTACGACCGACCAAATGTGGCGATAATCGTCCATTTGGGCAGACTTTCGACCATCGTGTCACTGCACACACTGACCCGACTTTTGAACGAGCGGTCGTATGTCGGCTGTTTGAGCCAATTATTGGACGAAAACAGTGTAGTGTGTACCCAGCCTTAGACTCTTGGGACTTTTAAAGAGCAACTAGTGATAGTCCTCAGTTGTTTAACAATTGATCTTAGTTATAAGCACAATTTCTTATCTTGAGACAAAGCAATACGTGTGAATTTGGAATTTTGCTGACACTTATTACTAATGCCATGTGTTACAAATGTCCCTCGGTATATTTAATATTCAGGCCTTGTTTCCTACATTAATTCCACTATATGGACACCATAATCCATAAGCACTTCTCAAGTGCAGGAAGAAGAAAGAATAAATACAGTAAGTTTCCCATCATATCCTGTTACAGACACTAAACTGTGATGAATATGTCAAAAAAGCAAATCCTGGAGTAGAAGGTAGGGGCAGGGGCTTGGAGGCAGAGGGTGGGAGCTACATGAATTCTATTTTTCTCCAGCTACACGGCCATGTTCATAAACCAGTTTTACAGGTATCGGCATCTCAGCAATGTCAAAAAAACATGTGAAACTAGAGCAAAGTGTGTCAAAAACAAGATGTATACCAAGCTCTATGGTTACTGCATTTGTATAAAGATTTGAGATGTCACTGTTCGCATTTTAGCCTACATACTGCATCTTCTATCTGACTTACCCTTTTCTTATGTTTTCTATATGTCTAACAGATTGTACCTCCTGTATTATTTTCCTGCTGTTACAAATAAAATGTTTAAAAAAAACAAAACATAAAAACAAGGGGCCTGATTCATTAAGGAACTTAAATTAAGAAGTTTCTTATTTAAGTCTCCTGGACAAAACCATGTTACAATGCAAGGGGTGCAAATTAGTTCTCTGTTTTGCACATAAGTTAACTATTGGCTGTTTTTTCATGTAGCACACAAATATCAACTTTAAATTTCAGTGTACAAATAAGCGATCAAGTATTTATGTGCTACATGAAAAAACAGTATTTAACTTATGAGCAAAACAGAAAACTAATTTGCACCCCTTGCATTGTAACATGGTTTTGTCCAGGAGACTTAAATAAGAAACTTCTTAATTTAAGTTCCTTAATGAATCAGGCCCAACATGTATTAGTTAGAGTTTAAACCAGTAAGATCCAAAGGTAGATAAATGCAGTGTGTGTGTGTCCTGGGTAATACATGCAGAAAATCAAATCTACTGCTACTTGACAAGTGGATATTTCTTGATGCACGTATGTTGCATTCTGTGAAACAACTGTTTTTATTATAACTTTCTTTAAAACCAACAATAAACAGTTTAAGATTTTTTTGTTCTCCTTTTACCTATTGATCAGCGGTATAAAAAAAGGCAAAAATAAATGAAGCCCAAGGTTTCCATTATTGTGCATTGTTTAGATTAGTATACAGTATATGCAGAATTATTTTTTTATCTGCTTCTTCCAATTACAGTGATAACAAAAGTCTAATTTAAAAAAATAAATAATGAAATACAAGTAAAAAATTACCCGTTCCTTGAACGGAGGCGAAACAAAAAAAGGAAAAGTGAGGACATCTTATGGCAAGTCATTTTAAGCCTTCTTACCCCATGAAGGTGTGTGTATATCCATAACTTTTGCCAAGTATAACATGCAGAGACATGGGGGACACTGAATATGTGAACAACAGGGCTAATGTCTCAGAGTACTAACTCCTGTACACAATGAGATGCTAACATGTTCAGTCAGAGATAAAGGGCAAGTTTAATCAGCTGAGAGAAACATTGAAGCTTGCAGCCTTGGATAATGTACTGTTGATTAAAACCATCAAGTGGTAAAAAAAATTAAAATATTTTGAATAAAATTCAATAAGGCACACAAAATGAATGTCTAAATCGGGCAACAAAGAGCAGCTGTAAAGGTACGTTTCTTGATAAATACGGGTCTAGGTCATTTTAAGCCTTCTTACTACAAATGCTCAGGCTCCGTTTCCCGAGAACCGAATATAATCGAATATACCCGAACTTAGCAGATCTGAGTACCAAGCCGAGCCGGCTGGTACCTTCGCGCTTTTTCGGATTTGAAAACGAGGCAAAACGTCATTGTTACTTCGTCAGATCTCACGATTTTTGGATTCCTTTTTAAGATCCATCATAACGGTGGGTGGGAGGCAGGGCAGGCCCAAGGACAATTCCATCTTGCACCATTTTTCTTGTGCGCCAATGTGTCCTAGATGTGCAAGGAACTTCCGTGTGTTTGTGTCATTGCTCTGACGCCTACCATCCAGCCAGGTCGCTACAGTCTTTGTCCGAAAGTGTATGAAAATAATATTGTGATCTGTGAGGTGGTCAAAATTGACTACAAATGACTTGAAATTAGTGTTATTGAGGTTAAGAATAATGTAGGAACAAAAAAAAGAGCAAAATTATGTGATTTTAGCATATTTTAGGGTTTTTTTTCAAAAAAAATCCAAAACCAAAACCGACACCAAAAGACACGATGGCAGTTTTGCCAAAACCAAAACCCAAAGCTAATTCAGATCCAAAACTAAAATCAGTTCACAGGGGTCGGTGAGCATCTCTACTCCTTACCCCATGAAGGTGTGTGTATATCCATAACTTTTGCCTAGTATAACATGCAGAGACATACCGGGTGGATCTGTATGTTAAACTGAGTCACATGGGTCACAATGAATGTCTTGTGCTTTTTTTTTTAAAGACGCACATAAATCGGGCATACGCACGTCCTTAATCAACAAAGAGCAGATGTAAAAGTGCGTTTCTTGATGAATACGGGTCTAGGTCCGCTCCGCTCTAACAGACAATACACTGCAGGATAAGTACAATACATATGTAGAATATAAAGTCACAAAAGAACGCACAGAAAAAAAACTATTCAATTAATGTCACATGTAAATAATATAGTCATTAAGAAACCTGATAAAAAAATTAAAAAGTGTTTTCTTTTTCTTTTTTCCATAAACTACATTAGTATGATAGGAGTCTACTATACACAAAATGCATTTTTACAATTGCTTTTGATTGCAAACACATGTTCTAGCTTCCATACACGAACTTCATGTCTAGCAATCGCCACATACACTTGACCTGTAGCTGGTTCAAGCGATACAACAGAAAAACATGTACCTTTGAGATCTCCAGAGCATGAATTGGATGCTGGAGCGTGCACTTGAGCTTGGCACGCCCCTACTGTACATACGCCCCTTTTTCCTTGTTTCTGGGCATGCGCAGAGCGATTTTACGCAAAATATGACACATATCAGCATTATCATGCCTTAATGAATCAGGCCCTTTGTATCTAAACAACATTTTGAAGAATAAAAGGTAAGTCACATATTGAAGGTGATCAGGAAAAAAGGAAAGTATTTTGAAAAACTAGAAGGGACTAAAAATCAATTAATTAAGGAAAAACAACATATAAACAGCAAAACCAATAAAATATATAATATTGGGGATATAGATAATTGTAGAAGATAATAAGAAATCTGATTTTTTCTTTTACTGTATTCAGAAAGGAGGTTAAAATTACAGGAAATAGGTTGTTTAGCAATAGTCTGTGCGCACCATTAAACTGTCACAACATAGGCGGATGTACAGTTACACCAATACAAGATAAAGACAGATAAAAATATGGCTCAGATAGTATACCAACGTGTTATAAATTGACTTACTGATAGACCAGTGTCGACATGGTTTTACATAGGCTTGATCATGCCCTAACAAATATGATTCGTTTTTATGAGGAAGTAAGTTGACCTGGAACTTGGTAGTGTAATTGATATATTGGATTAATATATTTGGATTAGTCTGGTACATAAGATAAGAGTATGAGGTCTATGGGAAAAACTATGCGCATGGGTAGAAAACTGGTTGAACGCAGCAATGTTGTGGGAGTCAGAGAGTCCAGCATCAGTTAGCTAAGAACAGTAACACTACTGAGGTTTGCATATATGACACCATCACTGGT
Organism: Mixophyes fleayi; assembly: GCF_038048845.1. Lineage (NCBI taxonomy): Eukaryota > Metazoa > Chordata > Amphibia > Anura > Limnodynastidae > Mixophyes > Mixophyes fleayi. Next base: position 58,866,961 of record NC_134404.1, on the reverse strand, counting down.
ATAATGAGACTGGACCAGCACCCAAATAACATTTAGACAATGGTAGTCCTGTAGTTGGATACAGAACACTTATGAAAGGGACTGGTGGAAGATGATTTTTCTTGTGTAGTCCAAGAAAAACAATGGTGTAGAAAATGACATATCAAAATGCATGACATCATACCTTGTCATAGGTGGGTTATGGCAGAAAATCAGCTACCTGTTGAATCCCGAGGTTTCAAGATAATGGGAGAACCAAGAAATAAGGAAAAATTAAAGGCCATAGGTCCATTGATGGGTGTCAATAATTTAGGCTGCTTGTGGCAATGTAATGCTGTAGAGTGTGTGATTTCATAGCAGGGTCCATTAATACAAGGAGAGCAATGTTTGACTGTCACAGGACATCTGAATATCTTTATTTATCAAGTGCATTGTGATAAAACAAGTTTGATTTCACCTTAACCAGCCAGCACTTCGTTATATGTACTTTTCTAGCCCCAAATGTCCCAATCATGTTTTAAAAGACAGCTCCCCCCCAAACAGCATATTGGCATTAACTACCCGGCGATAGCTGGTCAGACTGGAGTAGAGAGTTCAGTCTCTGCCAGCTGACAGAGAAGGGATAATTGGTCCCTGGAGTACAGCCTTTGTCCTGATTTCTCCTCAAGTCTTGGGGAGCTGTGTGTTCACCAAAAGCAGAGTCACCCAGGACTGCTGTCCTGCTGCTAGCCTCAAAGAAGAAAGTGTCTGCATCCCAGGAGAAGCTTGGATGGACAAAGCCCCTTGAGAGTGGCTAGGGTATTATACACTCTGGGCCTGATTCATTAAGGAAAGTAAAGCAAAAAATGAGTAACTTCGCACCTTGCCAAAACCATGTTGTATTGGAGGGGGAGGTAAATTTAAAATGTGGGGACAGATTTATAGTTGATGAAGGGTATGTCCTAGCTCAATTTTAAATTTCAGTGTAAAAATAAAGCTGTCAAGTATTTGTTTGCTACATGAAATAACAGCCAGTATTGAACTTATGTGCAAAATAATAAACTAATTTGCACTTCTTTCATTGTATCATGGTTTTGACCAGCAGAAAACGTACTAATTTTTTTGCTTTACTTTATTTAATGAATCAGGCCCTCTATGTTGGCTGTGTCAGACTGTAGTGTGATTTGTTGCAGGTTATTTACATGTTATTATTGCTGTTTGTTGCTACCATTTTGTTAAATAAACCTATTTATTTTTATTTTGGATATTTGCCTGGGTAATTTTGACCCTTGGATAGGTACCAGGTAGTAATTTACTTTAAGATTAGAATGTTAGAAAAGACAAGCACTCCTAATCCACTAATGAAAACAAAAATGATAAAAAAAAATTTATAAATTCTTCATTATATCAATTATTAAATAAAAACATTCACAAACAGATCCAATTCATAGTTAAGTTCAATGTTTTTTTGTATTTTTCAAATATATATTAAACTATCTCAGATTAATGTGATCATGTGAAAAGAAAGAAAAAAGGTGAGTATTGAAAATAAAGTGAAAATAAAATCAAAATTAACTCCAACCCATAAGATTGACCCCATATTATTGATTTTCAATTTTATCTGACCCAAAAGTAAAGTTCAAAATGAATTGACTCTGCTTGAGTTAGATTTGTATTGTTTTAATCATTGTATAATTTATATACAATTAACTTGTTATTCCTATGCATTTAATGAATGTATATATGTGGCATAGATATAAATGATAATATGATTCTTGCTTTGGTTTATTTAGTTTAATCACATATTCTCATCTATGATATCATGTTCAGTCTGCAATATCTCTCTTATAAACATCCTGACCCTTATAATTGATCCCATTAATTCTCATAATGTAGTATGTAAATTAAAAAAAATCAGCACGTTATATATATTTATAATAATTATACATCATATTGAAAAGTCTGTCAAGACAGCTGAGACATTGTGGAGGGGTCGTTCAGGCAGGTGCATATTCAATTAAACAAAAACTGTTCTAAGTTAAGATTAATTAAATTAGACTTTAATATTGTGTAAATGTTGAATCTCATTTGAAAAGTTATTATAGTGTCTGATCCACAGTATAATTGTCTCATATCATAGCACTGTGAGACTGAGCATCTTTATTCAAAAGTGTGTTATTCAGAGATTAGGTATATTAGGCTGCTGATAGATAACAACAAAACAACTCAGTATTTATTCATTCAATTGTTTGATAACATTGTGAATTTCACATACACGTGGTCTATCTCTGTGAATTAGGTATCATATTCTATCTGCAATAGACCTAATTCACACAGATAGCCCACATGGGAATTCAAATCAGTAGTGGGACATGACGTCCACTCAAATTATCTTGTGTGCACATTTATAATATATTGCATTACATCATTTCCCTTTATACTGATTGACTTTTCAACCTATAACTAAGGTTTTGCGGACAAAACATTTAAATGAATATTAGTTTCATTGTAATAGAAAGAGTCATTCCAGCAGATGCAAGTCTCGTTATTGTAAAGATTAAGTTTAATTGTTTTGTGGTCTAATTACTATGGAGTATTTTAGATTGGAGAATAGACTGATCATAGATATCTATTGCAGGCAAGTTGTAATAGAAACTGAATATTGATTTATAAGAAAAGGATAGCATATGATTTTATAAGTTTCTAAACCACCGATTGTTTAAACACTTGAGTTACTGTTTCTCCCTTGTTCATAGAAACATAGAATTTGACGGAAGATAAGAGCCACTTGGCCCAACTAGTCTGCCCATTTTTTTACCTATGGTAACCTCCAACCCTATTTGATCATTAGTTCTTTGTAAGGCTATCCTTATGTTTATCCCAAGCATGTTTATATTGCTCTACTGTATTACCCTCTACCACCTCGAGTGGGAGGTTATTCCACTTATCCACTACCCTTTTTGTGAAATAGTTTTCCTTAAATTTCCTCTGAATCTACTCCCCTCCAGTTTCAGTGCATGTTCTCGTGTTTTAATACTTCTCTTCAACCTTTCCTTTCTTCACTCCAAACAATACATATTAAAATCTTTTAGTCTTTCCGGGTAAGTTTTGTGCTGTAGGCAATGCACCATTTTAGTTGCCCTTCTTTGTACAGTCTATAATGTATTTATATCCTTCTGGAGATATGGCCTCCAGAACTGGACTGAGTATTCTAGAGGACTACCAGTTATCGTGGCATTATTACTTCCTTCTTTCTGGTACCGATCCCTCAATAATATTTGTTTGACACAATCCTTCCCCAGTAAAACAATGCTGTTTGGGATCATGTAAATTGCTTGATTTGAGATATTCTAAAACTCTCTTTTAAAAGTGTTTCCACTTTTAAAAGAAAATATGTTGTTTGTGCATGACTGGCACAAACAACATCCATATCATCAACATCCTCATTAACACCGTCGTCAGCTACACAAATATCCACCCCCTCTTGTTGCAAATCAGAAATGGCATCCTCAGTGTCTATATCACCAGCTATACTTGTGCTGCTCATCCACACATTTGCAGAAATGGTGAAAGGAGGCTTCTTTATGAGTACAGTATTAGAAAGGTCAGGCTCACACATAGCACTCATGGATAGACTCTTCTCAGGGATTTGTGATATTTTCGAACAGTTTGTTCTACTGCCTTACTGTTTTTGTCAGCACCGATTTTACGAATATAATGTTTTTGGCACCTTTTCTAGACTCTGAATGACAAGGTCTTGCATCGTCATGACAGACAGAAGAAGATGCCTCACTGACAGTTGCAGAACTATCACTCACAAATAAAGGCGAAGGCCTGAATCTTTCATTGCCCTTGTGTTTAGAATGGCATGTTGGCAATTCTATGTTTTTTCTACAGTAAACCTTCCCTTTATTAGAGGTGTTTTTTTCTTTATCAATGTAAAAACTTTTTTTCTGGATTTCAGTTTTTCTGACTTAAACCCACTATGCCCTTGAGCATAGGCTTTAGTAGATGACGTTGAAGGACTAGTATCATCATGATTGGTGCCAGCAGCTGGTTGGTGCTCCGGCTCTTCTGTCAACTGATCATGATCCATATCGATGCACACTCAATTTGTCCAAAAATTCCCCAAATGAGTACACAACTAATTAAAGCACACACTTCAAGTCAGTGATTTATGTGAACAACACAGTCAGATACATTACGGCACACAGTTTGTATAAAATAGAGAATCGTTGCTTTGTTCAGCAAATGACAACAACTGAGTAGAGTACACACCGCTAGTCAGTGATTTATGTGAGCAATGCAGTCAGATACACACAAAAGAATAGCGTACAATTTGAATAAAATAGATGTTTTTTTCAGCAAATGACAACTGAGTAGAGTCAGTGATTTATGTGTTGTGTTGCAGGTTAGAAATAATGAGATTTGAGGGTGGAGTGTGACAAGAACGCTGCTACCCCTCCTGTGTCTGTGTGAGAAATGGCGGACGATCCCTTGGGGAGGAGGGACTTATATGTAATCTAAAACCTGCATGATGACGTTTTGCCTCATCATCAGATCCGAGGAAGCAATAGAGTACTGAGCCGGCTCGGTACTGGGATTTACTAAGTTCAGGGGCTCGGCTTTATAAAAACAGAGTCTGCAAAATGCTAGTCATTAATGACGTCCTGATCCCAACGTATGTTTCAACTATTGGGCTTGATCACAGGTAAAAGACTAAAAAATTCACCTTGATGAATGGGATCTGTTTGAGAATAAGTTTTTTTTAAATGATTGATATAATAAAGAATTTCTAGCTTTTAATCAATTGTGTTTACAGCAGTGGATTAGTAGTTCCTGTCTTTTCAAACAGTCTAATCTTATAGTAAATGAGTAGCCTAGAGCTACTGTTAAAGAGCACCTCCTCTAGCCATAACAGCAGATAAACCCAAACGATATGAATAATACCTAAATGGTACAATATAAAAATGATCAAATATTGATATTAGAGGCCAATCCTCTTTCTAGGGTGGATAAACTCAACAATATCCTATAGTAGGTATCAGATAGGCCAGTTGTGCGGCACATTGCCCTGAGGGAGCCCGCATGATGGGTGAAACGCGTTGGTTGCAAGCTATATATATATTTTTATATATTTTTATATATAAATATATTTTATATTTTATATTTATATATATATTTTTTTATTCTACACCAACTCTGTTTTTATCTATATACATTCTGTATAAACGAGCTCGTTTTTTACATCTATTCTAACAAGGATCCTCTGCGCATGTGCGCTCATACAGAAGACTGTGACGTGCATCCGCCCACTGGGAAGCCCAGAGACAGGCTACAGTGTTCAGCATACTGGATAGTATGAGCTAAGCGGAACATTATCATGGAACACCAGCATACCACTGGTAAGATCTTCTTTTAATATACTATTGACAGAGGGGATTCACTGTACTGGACATTTAGCCAATAGGCGAAATATCGCCACCGCCACTGTACTGAATAATCAGTTAACAGGCGGGATAGCGACATTGAACGCCGGCATCTTATTGGTATTGTCCCCGTTCAAGACAATACCAAAAGATTGTGTGGACGAGTGATTACTGTCCTATATATATATATCTTACTGGATGACATTTGTTTTATACTAGCCAGAGCATTATCGATCAGGATACCACTGCGCTGTTGCGCTATGCATTGCCAACAAGTGTTTATTTTTAATTGTATCTGGTCCATATAAGCCATTTCCTGGAATGTTTTTATATTAATCTACGGAGTGACCACTTTTATGTTTATAGAGAATATTCTCTCATTATTCAAACCTTTTCTGATGTATACAATACAAGGTATTGCTACGGATTTACATGCACTCCGAACCGACAGGACTGCATGCCACAGCTTGGTTGTAGCTGTTTTACCAGTTAACCAATATTTATATGTTTTTTGATTTATGATTGGCCATTTTTGATATACTATGATATGTACCAGTGCACTGGTTATTGTATGTTTGTAATTTTCAGCTGTCTATAATACAGTTTTTACACTTCTATGTTTGTTTTCTCTTATTGTTTATTCTGACTCCATTTCTATTACACTACTTTTTACATTCAAGTCTTACTTTGCGCCAGTGGCTTTTGTGTATATTGTGCTTTGTAGGGGTGGGACATCCCCTGCCACTTTGAGCAGCATTGTAGACTTTTTCTAGAGTCGCGCCTTTTGAATTGTTGTCAGTTGTACGGCACAGATTGATGCATTAAGCCCAGTATCATAACAAATATATATATATATATATATATATATATATATATATATATATATATAAAAAACACTACCCTTGTTTCTGACGCTCAAGTCTGATGCCTTGATTCCTCCCTCTCCTTCAAGCCTCACATTCTATCCCTTTCAAAATCCTGCTACTTCCACCTTCGGAATATATCCAAGATACGCCCCTTTCTCACCACTGAAGCGATGAAAACCCTCGTTCACTCACTTGTAATCTCTCGCCTTGACTACTGTAACCTACCTGATTCTCACCTTGACCCTCGTAAGTCTATCCTCAATGCTGCTGCCTGCCCCATTTTTCTCTCCCGCCGCTCTATCTCTGCTTTCTCCCTCCAACAGTCACTACATTGGCTCCCAATGACCTACAGAATAAAATTTAAACTCCTCACCCTCACCTTTAAAACTCAATCAATCCTCCCCTCCCTACATCTCCCTTCTCATCTCTACCTACACTCCTAGCCGTCCCCTCCGCTCTCTCTGTGACCGCTGCCTCACTGCTTCACTAATCACTCCCGTCTCCAGGACTTTGCCCCGGCTGCTCCCCAGCTGTGGAACGATCTTCCATGTTCTATCAGGTTAGCATCTACTCTCAAAGACTTCAAGCGTGCCCTTCTTTATTCAAGTCTATCAGTCCTCCTACTAACTCCCTTGTCCCGGCTCTCTCCCCCAGTTAGTACCACCCTATTTGTGTCTCCCCCTTTCCTTTAGGATGTAAGCTCTCAGGAGCAGGGCCCTCTTTCCTTGTGTGCTCCTTCTACTATTCCATCACCCTCTGTACCTCTTGGCCTGCTTCCCTAGCCCTATTTTCTTAAGCTTCGGCCTACTTCTCACTGATTTCTACCATCATTTTCACTCATTGTCCAAGTAATAATTTGATTTGCACTACCATGTTACATGTGTCTGTGTATATATTTTTGTTCTTTCTCTATCATGTTGTGTCATGGCTCACTGTTTTCTGTATGTCTTGTACGGCGCTGCGGACCTTTTGTGGTGCCTTATAAATTAAAGATAATAATAAATAATAATAAAAAGTATCTATTCAGCAGTGAAGTCATCTGTGAATTGATTTTTTCAGCACTATCATGTTACATGCCATGAATTCAACTTAAGTATTGGGGCTAGATTTACTAAATTGCGGGTTTGAAAAAGTAGAGATGTTGTTATAGCAACCAATCAGATTCTAGCTGTCATTTATTTAGTGCATTCTACAAAATGACAGCTAGAATCTGATTGGTTGCCATAGGCAACATCTCCACTTTTTCAAACCCGCAGTTAGTATATATGGTCTCTCCAGACACAAGTTCCTGGATTTCTAAGTATAAATTCACTTCCAACTAGAATGCAACAACTATGAGATGCATTGAAGGTAACACAGGGCAGGACCATGTTTTGAAAATTCAGTTCTCTGAGGATAAATAGAAAGCAGGGGTATGTATAATAAAATGGCTGCACAGAATACTCTGACTCTCTGATTGCTCCTTTTGATACAATAAGCATGTTAATGAAGACAAGTTAAATATATTATTTAATATCTATTTTCAGCTTTCTTAAAACATTTCACCACTAGAAAATGTTGTATATTTTCATTTCAAAATTATGGGTGACCTAGTTGCAAACAATCCCCCAGGTTGCATGCTGTTATTGTCACTGGAGAGCAAGACCTCTGGATGGATCCAATCATTGTCTGGTTTGGAAGATATTACTGTTTATGACCCACACTAATGGCGATCTCAGGGAAATTTGGTAAAAAGAAAAACAATAGACCATCTCCCATGTCAGCGTGTGTGAGCAGCCTCAAAATTCCAAGTCATAACGTGAATGCTGAAGCCTTAATGTGGCCATACTTGTACAGCATTCTACTCCACCAGACAACAAGTGGTGTGTGTGTGGTTGCAGGGTTATATCTTCATTGTGAATTCACCAGTTAGGTAGTCTGGATCTGCTGGGAGAACTGAGTCACACTGGGGCAATAAATATGTTGAAAACAGTACATTGTCCAGCTACCAAACTCCTGGTAGCCAACTGTATCCACAACACACCAACATGCTCATACGGAGGTGAAGAGCACCTTTAGTCTTCTCAGAGAAACATTGTAGTTTAGTCTGGTTAAAAAAAAAAAAAAATTCTTACTGAAGACAATTGTTGTTTACAGTTCTACTAGAAAGTCAAACCAGCCAGACAAGAAAGGATTCCAGAATGTCAATGCTGCATTCTCATCGATATTTGCTCTGCTTCTGTATATTATCAACAGACACACTTTACACGTCTCCTTTTCTCTGATATATAAAAACATGGTCCTTGGCAGATATTTTATAATTGATGTAGTTTCTTTCAAAAAGAAATTCAGCTTTAGAGTACTTCTGTCTATGGCTGTACAATCACCAGTCGAACATGTAGGCGTCCAAACAGTGCATAATGTAGGTCATGCAATTGTTTATAAATTCCATGTGTCATACTTTACTAGATGGTGTATTTAGCAACTCAACTTGCTAAATCCCCGCCAAGGAAATTATTTATGTTCACACATTTGATTTCTGTCACAAGTAGCAACATGTAATTTTATCTAGCAGTTATTACTTTACAGAGTCAAATCCTAAGCAACCCAATATGTATACAATCCTTTCATATGTGTAATGAAATAAGGAACCTGTGGGTGATTATTTAATAACTTGATATAAAGTAATCTATAGGAACCAATCAGATACCAACTTTTAACAATCTAATGAGGTCAGACTAATGAAAGCTAATGTCTGTCTGACTGCTATAATGTGTGTTCATTTTATTAAATAAGCTCCTTTGTATGCCTGTTCATAATTAAACATAGGAAGTGCATATTTAATTTTTGATGCAAAAGTCTATAGTAGAGGCGGTACTTGTTAATTATAAGGGAGCCACTTCGCTCCGTACACCTGTCATACTAGGGTTGAATCAGTTATCTAGCGAGCAGGGAGCTTGTGCAGATCAATCAAATCCCACTACCTGATAGCCCAAGCGTTGATCGCCACCGCTAATGTATTACAAGAGACACAGGTGGATATTAGAGAGACACAGGAAGGGGAATGGAGACATGGGGGGCTGGGCTAACAGGCTGTCTGAGAGATCAGCATGGGTGGTGGAGAAGGCTGACTGCGTGGGTGGGGGACAGGGCTGGGACCAGGTGACCCAGAGATGGTATGAACACAGTGATAACTAGAGATGGTCACTGACCCCCGTGTTTTGGTTTTGGTTTTGGTTTTTGATCTGGATTACCTTCGTGTTTTGGTTTTGGTTTTGCAAAACCGCCCTTGCGTGTTTTGGTTTTGGTTTTGTTTTGCTATTTTTGAAAAAAATACAATTTTTTTGGTCTAAATTAACCTAATTTAGTGCTCCACCAGTTTCTTAAATAAGTGAGGTAATTCTAAAGCTAATAAATTATAAAAAAAAAACAGTTTAATCCCTGGTAGGCCACCCTTAATTCAAACACTTGTCTGCAAATTATACAGACAAACCTGGTTGTCTACCTCCTCCATCTTTGATTATTGGCAATGTAGCCATCGTCTTTGGGTGTATATTACACCCTCCACTTGTAGTTGAATATAAAAAAAGCAGCCTGCACAGACTGTGGAATTAGAAAGTAAAATTAAATGGACCACGGTAGTTTGGTGGCTATCTACGCCCCCCCTCCCCCCCGCCCTCCACTTGTAGTTGAATATAAAAAAAGCAGCCTGCATAGACTTTAGAACTAGAAATTCGAATATACAAAGAAATGGACAAAGGCAGTTTGGTATCTGTCTGCATCAGACTCCCCACCCCCCATCCACTTGTAGTAAAATAGAAAAAAAAGCAGCCTGCATAGAATGTAGAACTAGAAATTCGAAGATACAAAGAAAAGGACAAAGGCAGTTTGGTATCTGTCTGCATCAGACCGCCCCCCCCCCCCATCCACTTGTAGTAAAATAGAAAAAAAAAGCAGCCTGCATAGACTGTAGAACTAGAAATTCGAATATACAAAGAAATGGGCAAAGGCAGTTTGGTATCTGTCTGCATCAGATCCCCTTTCCACTAGGAGTAAAATAGAAAACTATTCAGCCGTTATATAATCTAGAACACAAATAGAAATTGAGAAAGGCAATTTAGTATCTGTCTGCATCATAATCATCAACATCATCATTAGCGCCCTCGTCACCTCCACAAATCTCCCCCTCATCCTCTTCTATTTCCAAAGTGGCATCCTCAATTTGTGTATCACCGGTTACACTCGGGCTGTTCAGCTACACATCAGCAGAACTGCTGAAAGGGCCCTTCTTTATGGGTACACTAACAGAATACTCACAATTAGACATACCACTGTTGGATGGACTCTCCACAGGGATTGGTGTCATTTCTGATTCAGAGCAAACATTATACTCCAATGCCTTACTATTATCTTGCAGCTCGGCTTTGACGCGTAACAGTAGTTGTGCACCACTTGTAGGCTCGGTAACATTTTTGGATCTGCCACTAATAGATAAAGGCGAAGGCCTCATTTTCTCTTTGCCACTTCGTGTCTAGAATGGCATGCTGGCAATTTTTTTTTCGGCACTTAACTTTTCCTCAGTTAGACTTTTTTTTCGCTTCAACACCGCACATTTTTTTTTGGTGTGTGTTTTTTTGGATGATTTCAAAAGACATTTTAGTTTGACATCGCCTTTCCCAGATGACGTACTGGGAACACTACCATCAGGACTGGTGACAGAACCTGGTTGCTCATTTTGCTCATATGTGGACTGCTTTGAATCCATTCTGAGCCCAAAGCACTTGTAGTGCTAAAAATTATTTGGTAGATACTGCTGACAGATAGTAATTTTGACAGCCAGAAATATTTATGCACAATTATGGGGGACACCCCAAAAGCACTGGGGAGTGCTAAAAATTATTTGGTAGATACTGCTGACACATAGTAATTTTGACAGCCAGAAATATTTATGCGCAATTATGGGGGACACCCCAAAAGCACTGGGGAGTGCTAAAAATTATTTGGTAGATACTGCTGACACATAGTAATTTTGACAGCCAGAAATATTTATGCACAATTATGGGGGACACCCCAAAAGCACTGGGGAGTGCTAAATATTATTTGGTAGATACTGCTGACAGATAGAAATTTTGACAGCCAGAAATATTTAGGCAAAATAATGGGGGACACCCAAAAAGCACTTTGAGTGCCAAATATTGGAAAAAAAAACAAAAAACCCTCTATCCTCTTCTCTTCTCTAGCGATTTTTGTTAGCACAATTGGAATCAGAATATTGTATTCTCTGTCCCTGCTCTAATCAGCCTGTGACTACACCCTGCTCTCTCCCTCTGTCAAATGGCGATGGATTGCTGTGGAGGCGTGTATTTATAATCTTCAAGCATCGCGAGAACCGAGCCCCGAGATCCGACGACGTCACGATGACGTTCGGTCTCGATTTGGATTCCGAGCGGGCGGGAGAGTCCCGAGCCTACTCGGCTCGGTACTCGGATACCCAAAGTTCGGGTGGGTTCGGTTCTCCGGGAACCAAGCCCGCCCATCTCTAGTGATAACTTACATGAAAGGTGGGCAGAGTCAAGTGGCGCCTATATAATTAACAATTACCTTACGAGTCTATCTTGAGGTTAAGCATAATAATATTTAAAGTGACAATATTTGTATTTTATAGTTTACCCTACACAGATGCAAATGTCTGCGTTAGAGACTGTGTAAGGGATGAGGAGTGCATTGTCTTTGCTGATGTCACTAGGTAGCATTATGAGAGAATCACGTTTTATTCTATAGAGCAAGAATTTCACCTTGTTAACCACAGGCTCACATAGATTTGCTAATTGTTCCCTCTACCTTTTGATAGCTATTAAATAATACTGAAGTGTTTAAATACATATACATAGCCTACAATATGTACATGTTGGAAAATAGAAAACAGAATATACTTACTGGTAAATGTCTTTCTCTGATTCCATAGGGGACACTGGAAAGTCTTGACAATGTGGTATAGAGTGGTGTTTGCTTGGAGTTGGCACAATAAAGTTTTGTTTGAAGTGCTGACTATATCCTCTCTATGCCCCTCCTACAAGCCAGTTTAGTACTGTGTCCGAGGAGATACACTTAACCAATTTTTCAGAAAGAGAATAATAAACATAACCAAAGATACAGTAACTGAAAAGATATAGACAGAATTAGTCAACACATAATTGATACATGGCAGGAAAAGGCCCAGCGCTGGGAGGGTGCCCAGTGTCCCCTATGGAATCAGAGAGACATTTACCGGTAAGTAAATTCTGTTTTCTCTTTTATCCATAGGGGACACTGGAAAGTCTTGACAATGGGGACGTCCAAGAGCAACCCTAACGGGAGGGAGAGCCCTGGGACCCCTGCAACACTGAATGTTCAAATTGAGTGTCAGAAGCAGACAGCGTATCAAATTTGTAGAAACGCAGGAAGGTATGTCGACCCAACCAAGTGGCTGCTCTACACAGTTTCTCAGTAGAAACCCCTCTAGCAGCTGCCCAAGAAGGACCCATGGATCGCGTGGAATGAGATGCAATAGAGGCAGAGGTTTTCTTGATGAAGCTACAGAAGTCTGTTGGATAGTAAGATGTATCCACCGTGCTAAGGTGTGCTTAGAAGCAGGCCACCCTGGACGTACTGCGTCATATAATACAAACAGAGCATCCGTCTTGCGAACTGTTGCCGTTCTTTCTACATATATTCTTAGGGCTCTGACCACATCCAGAGAACGGCCTGATGGAGAATTATTACCCAGGATAGGTAACACTATCGGTTGGTTAATGTGGAAAGCGGATACAACTTTTGGAAGGAACCCCAACTTTATTCTTAATTCAGCCCTGTTATTAAAAAACAATAGATATGGTGACTTACATGAGAGGGCACTGAGATCCGATACTTGCCTTGCTGAAACTAAGGCCAATAACATGACCACTTTCCATGAAAGATATTTCATTTCTGTTAATTCCAATTGCTCAAACAGGGAGGACTGGCGGAAGGATAACACCAACTCCAGAACCCATGGCATAGTTGGTGCAACAAACGGAGGTTCTAATCTTTAAACCCTGTAAGAGGTCTGTACCTCCAGGAAAATTGCCAGTTTCTGTTGAAAAAATATAGATAAGTCTGACACCTGCACTTTCAAGATCCCAGTCTCAGTCCTGCCTCAAATCCTGCCTGTAAAACCAAGAAAAACCTGGATATTTTAAAGGCTGAGGTAGATACTTTTTGACCCAGAGTCACTGCTCCCCAATCTCTCTGATTCGCATCTGTGGTCAGGAACGTCCAATCTGATACTCCGAAAATTCTTCCACTCAGAAGATGGCTTGACTTTAGCCACCACGTGAGGGACAATCTTGTTTTCGGAGCCAAGGTCACTAACTGTTGCAGAAACAGACGAGATCCTGTCCACTGGCATAATAAATCCAGCTGTAAGGCCCGGAAGTGGAACCTTCCATAAGGTATGGCTTCGAACGTAGCCATCATCCTCCCTAGAAGGTGTGTACACGTGGACAGACACCCTGCCATGTTTTAGTATCTCCCCTACCATATTTTGGATACCTACCGCCTTGTCCTAAGGAAGGAATATTCTCTTCTGGACAGTATCCAATATCATAACTAGAAATTTTAGTCTTTGGGAAGGTATCAATTTTGATTTTTCGAAATTGACCATCCATTTGTGTTTTATTAATAACTGATGTGTCAGCGAGATGTTTCTGAGCAGGATCTCCCTATTGGATACCTTTATTAGGAGATCGTCCAGGTATGGAGTTATCATAACTCCCTGAGTATGAAGCAATGCCATCATTTCTGCCATTATTTTTGTAAACACGCTGGTGGCAGAGGACAATCCGAAAGGCAATGCCTGGAACTGATAATGCCTGGAACTGATAATGCCTGTCCTTATGTGCAAACCTGAGATACCTTTGGTGAGGCGGCCATATAGGAACATGGAGATATGCATCTTTGATATCCAAAGATACCAGAAACGCCTCCCTCCTCCAGTCTTACAATTACAGAACAATTAGACTCCATCCTGAATTTGATTACTTTTAGAAAAAAATTCTAATTCTTTAAATTGAGGATTGGCCTGACCAACCCATTTGGTTTGGGTACCAGGAAAAGGCTGGAATAATACCCAGTGCCATTTGATGAATCCGGCACTGGTATTATCACCCCTGAGTCCAGAAATTGTTGAATAGCCACTTGAAGGGCTAGACACCTGTCTCTGGAAACTGGCAAACTGGTTGTAAAAAAATTAATCTGAGGTATTTCTCGGAATTCTATTTTGTATCCATGAGTGACTAGACTTGTCACCCATGCATCTGAACGGGTCTCCCTCCAAACCTGAGCGAAATCCCGAAGATGGGCTCCTACCCTGGAATCCCCCAGGTAAGACTGAAGATCGTCATGCAGATGGCTTAGTACTGGATCAGAGGAGGATGCGGCGGCTGTACGCCCTCTGCCCCTGGATCCTCTAGAAGACATGGCAACTCATCTGGTTCTTCCCTTATATCTGGAGGAAGTCCGAATAGACCGAAACGATTGTGCAGCATAGCTTTTACATGGAGTTGGAGTAGCTGGTGGCAGAAAAGTGGATCATCCCCCCCGTAGCCTGGGAAATCCATTGATCTAGCTCTTCCCCCAACAACATTTTCCTGTTGTATGATAGTTCAACTCCCCTCCTAGAACCTCTATCAGCCTGCAATTGTCTAAACCAGAGATTCTTGCGACCCGCAACAGCCATAGCAGATACACGGGATACGACCATACCCATGTCTCTAGCTGCTTCACCTAAATAGGACGTAGCCTCTCTTGTATGGTCTGTTAATCTTACCATATCTTCTACTACAGCTCCCTCAGTTATACCATTCTTGAGCTGAGTAGCCCATTCCTCTACAACCTTGTTGACCCATACACTAGTCCTGATGAGCCGCAATTGTTCTCCAGCTGCTACATATATATTTTTAAGAATGGATTCTAGCTTCCTGTCTGAACCATCCGTTAACGATGTAGATAGGTAAAGTAATTTTCTTTGACAACCTAGATACATAAGAGTCTACTAAAGGAGGCGACTCCCAGTCTTTCCTATTTGCCTTTGGAAAGGAATAGGATGCCAAAAAACTTTGAGGAACTGAAAATCTCTTATCTGGGTTTTCCCAGGCTTTTGCAAAATGTTCCTCTAGTTCAGTAGACACTGGAAACGTTACAGCTGGCTTATATCCCTTGGTAAAATACATTGGCTGAGATGGTCCTGGCTCAGGCTCACTGACCTTAAGGCCGCCATTATCAAAGCCTCTAAACCCTGCGACAATGACTCTGAATCTTGAAGAGATTCACCTTCTTCCATCAGAGGTAATCTCTTACCATCAGATTCATCTGATTGTAACACAACGGGAAAAATGCTCTAATTAGCTGCAGAATTGGCATGAGACACAGAAACTGCAGGAGTCACCATCTGTGCTAAGAGCTCTACCCTGTGTACCAGAGATTGAGCCCATTCAGGTTCAGGTTGTGACAAATCCGCAGATTGCGACCTAGACGCTTCTCTTTTATGTCTAGAAGTGGCCAATTCAGCTGTTAATGCTGACATAACCCCCGCCATCTGAGCTACCCACACCTGGGCTCCATCGCTTTGAGGAGGGGCTGACTGTGGACTAATAATAGCTTCACAATGTTGTACAAGATCACCCTGCCCCGTAATGAACTTAGTTTTATAAGTCCTACAGACTACAGATTTTTCAGTAATTTTAGCTGCCCCTATCCCTGCCATGCTTTTCAACCACAGATAACATACAACAGGAAGATACAGTAAAAGGAAATGCAGGAGAAGCAGATAGAGAGGAATATCAACTCTAATATGTATATACCAAGTACACACTGCGTCTATGTACATGCAGCATATGAGACACACGTGGTCCTTATACTGTGACATCGTACTCATAGTTTTACTGCTAACTCACTGCTCTATTCCCAATGTTCAAGGGCTTTGAGAGTTATCCCGTCTGGAAGGTTTGTGCTGGGAAGGGACTGCAGCGAATCTGCAGAGACCTCTTCTGGAGCTAGCGTACTAGACCACCTCCCCTGGAGAGAGGGATTTTTATATCTGCGGCTGCCCGCATCATGCTCCGCCCACTTCCGGCTCTTTTTTTTTTTGCATCTGTGAAACACAGCCGGCCCCAACTTACTAATACCTATCCTGCCACTAGCGAAAGAAACGCTAGTCTGTCTTCGCCGGGTTTAGCAGCGGTAACCAGATGCAAGCTTTTTCAACAGCTGCAGTGCGATACCTAAAGGCAGGGTGGTCTCATTTGCTGGAATCCCGTAAATCAATCTATATGAGAGATAGACCGGGTCTCCCCGGCGGATCCCTAGGTGCAGACAAAGGTAAGAGGCAGAACAAACCTGTCTATCCTCAGGCTTGTGCGTCTCTAAAAATTAACAAATGCTGAGAACTAAAAGTAAAATCTATTGGAGAAGCCCAATGCGTGTCCAACTCCTCGGGCACAAATTCTAAACTGGCTTGTAGGAGGGGCATAGAGAAGATATAGAGCCATATTCAGTAAATTCTTAACCCCACATGTTACACCAAACCTCACACAAAAGGTGTAAAATCACCTAAAGAAACAGGTTTAGCATTAAAAACTTTTTACTGTAACATAATACATATGTACACAGTCATGTGAAAAAGAAAGTACAATCTCTTCCAAATCTGTTTTTACATATCAGGACATAACTAACAATCATCTAGTCCTCGCCAAGTCCTAAAATGGAATGAATCTAATCCCATAAGGCAACATGAAGAAGCGGTGTGTGAAAACAGAAGGACACCATTACTGCTTCCATATCTAGGGGGCCTATTTATTAAACCTTATTTTCCTGTAAATTATTCTGGGTAACAGATACAATTATAAGTATCCTGCAAATTTATGAACAGTGCATCACCGATATCTGCTTCTTTGCATTTTGCTTCGGAATCTATAGCAGTCCCCAGAAATGTGTATGGGGACTGCTCTGTACCACAATTTAACAAGTTCTGAAAATGCAATTACACATATAGTAATGTACACCAGCTCAGACTGTCGTACATTACCGTTTGTGTCATCTTTCAGGTCTGCTGTAGGGAGAGAGCATTGCGGTAGAGGGATCTTTGGATCCTTCACTGCGTCTTACTGCTCGCCCCTCCAGTCACTATAGCAAAGGTGGCCACTTTGTGATAGTGACCATGTAAAAGATAGGAGAGGGGTCTTCGCAGTAACAGCAGTTTTTCGTGCCTGCTGTTCTTGTTGGGGATTTTTAATAAATACACACAATCTTTCAATCCTTTTCATTGCGATAAGGATTGAAAGGTTTCATGTTAAAAATGCAGTCATTAATAAATATGGGCCCTAGAAAGAAATTGGACATCATTATGTGATCAACAGGAAGTGCTACTACTGCTATATAAGAGCACAACCTTTGGCAATATGGAGTGGGACATTTAGGTTTGTGTTTACACTAGAGATGCTCAGGTTCGGTTCCTTGGAAACCGAACACACCCGAACTTAGGGGATCCGAGTACCGAGCCAGTACTTGCCCGCTTTTTCGGAATCGAAAACGAGGCAAAATGTCATTGTGACGTCGTCGGATCTCGTGAGTTTTGGAATCTATAAATACCGCCCTCCAGTGTTAAAGAAAGTAAACAGTGACATTCAGGAGAGCTCCATAGCGCCAGTGTTAAATCTTATTGCAGAAAAATACAAATAATGGTGCTTACAGGGTTGATGTAATTCTGCAGTCCAATTCTACAGTGTTATATAGGTAACACACAGAAAGGAGAGCTCCATTGGTAATTCTCATTGCAGAAATACAACTAATAGTCCTTGCAGGCTTTTCTTCTAAATCTGCACAAAAAAGTGTATGGTGTTATATACACCTAAAGACAAGAGCTCCAGTGCTACATTGCTAATTGTCATTGCTGAAATACAAATACTAGGCCTTGCAGGCTTTTCTTCTGACTTTTCTTTTCTGCCACTGCTGTGCGCCAATGTGTCCTAGATATGGTAGGAACTTCCTTGCGTTTGAGTCATTGCTCTGTCGCTTAGCATCCAGCCAGGTCGCTGCAGTATTTGTCCTAAAGTGTATGAAAATAATATTGTGACCTGTGAGGTGGTCAAAATTTACTTCAAATGACTTGAAATTAGTGCTATTGAGGTTAATAATAATGTAGGATCAAAAAAAGAGCAAAATTATGTAATTATAGCATATTTGAGCAATTTTTCTAAACAAATGCAAAACCAAAAAAAAACACACGAGGATGGTTTTGCCAAAACCAAAACACAAAGCTAATCCAGATCCAAAACCAAAACCAAAGCCACTTCACGGGGGTCAGTGAGCATCTCTAGTTTACACCATGCCAAGTCGAGAAGACATTTGCAATAATTTCAGAGAAACAATTGTTGCTGTTTATCAGTCTGAACAGTTAATCATTCTACAGTGAGAAAGATTATTCACAAAGAGAGAACATTGAAGGCAGTTACAAATCTCATCCCAGCTATGTGACCCAGTGACACTTTCCTGGCCGGTGTCTAGTGTATTCATCCATGTGAATTGTCAGTGGAATTGCAATGAAAAAGTGCAAACAGTTATCCCAAAAAAACGTAGTAATAAATCAACAATCACTTCCCCGCCCCTCTGAGCATAATTTACAAGAACAAGTGCTTTATGTCAAATATGTACCACACCATGAGAAGTGTAACATTATATTGACATTATAAGAAATACTCGGCGGAAATTAAAACCCAAACTTTAATTATTAATTTTTTAATCATATTTATTTTTTGTTGGCAGAACTCTATTGAGATATTTTAGAATGACTTGAACACTCGGGAGGTCGTTTACAACACATAAAACTGCCGAAACATAGTGCAAAATCATCTTTTCTGTCAAAGTGCAGGGCTTTGTGGGAAAAAATAGTGGCAGATACACCAGGTAATGGGGAGATGGATATAGAGAGGGCATTTTGTGCTACCCACGGGAACCAGGTCAGATACTGGAAGACCCAGGACAGAAATATTACAGTAGTATTGGTAATATGTCCACCATTGTACCAGGTCTGCAATGAAGTGGGGGGCTACCAGCTCAAGCGTGTTTGTGTTAAACTTAAAAAATTTGGCACTGTCTATTGTGAATGGGGAACCTTGTATGGCGAACTTCAAACAAAGTAATGTTTTCAGTTTGATATAAAAAAGAAATGTATAAATCATCATCATTTATTTATATAGTGTCACTAATTCCTCAGCGCTGTACAGAGGACTCATTCACATCAGTCCCTGTCCCTTTGGAGCTTACAGTCTAAATTCCCTAACATGCATACACAAAGTCTAGGGTCAATTTGATAGCAGACACTTAACCTACCAGTATGCTTTTGGAGTGTGGGAGGAAACCCACGCAAACACGGGGAGAATATACAAACTCCAAACAGATAAGGCCATGGTTGGGAATTGAACCCAGTGCTGTGAGGCAGAAGTGCTAACCACGATGCCACCTTGCTGCCCATGTGTTACTACAGACGTGAGGCAATATGTGTTACTATAGAAGTGAAGGAGGCCAGACGTGTTACAGGAGAAGGCATAGCTTGCTCACTATGGGATGTGACCCCATCCACTAAATGGGATGGCCATGCCAACTCTGGTGGCACACTGATTCTTTACATTAGTGCACACATTTTTTTATCCATAGTGTCTTCTTAACAATGTTGAGAGATATAGCATAAATAAAGTATGGCATCACTGAGGTATAGCATAACTACAGAGATTCCTCTTTTGTTCTCTAGTAATATCTATGTATTTTACAGATTTAATAGGGATGAGCGGTTCAGATTCGGAGAAATCCAACAGATCCAAGATTTAGGATTCCAAGTAAAACCGAATCCTGACTCAGTTTCGTGCACCAATTTCGGATCTCAAAATGTCATTACGGGGAAAATGTCAATGCAGATCTCGAGAGAGTTTATAATATATATATATATATATATATATATATATATATAAAGCGTGCAAACTGATGGCTCCTCACACAGGTTTATCTGAAGCACTTTGACGTTTATTTAACTTGTCAGGATGGATAAACAGTCTTAACAGTGTCTTCAGCAAACAAATGAAGCATTCACAACAGTAAACATAATCCAATAGTCCTAAACACCGGCTATCACAGTTAGGCAACGTGTCCCAATTGCCACAATATATATATTATATATATATATATATCATCACACTCATCAAAGATGAGTACATCAATTACATTTTCATTTAAAAAAAGAAGATACTGCAAGTAAGTAACTGTTAGGCAGCATGTGTGACACACTGGAGAGGGTCAGCAGCAATACATTGGAAAGGGTAAGCAGCATTATATTGGAGAGGGTCAGCAGCAATACTTTGTCCAAAATTGGTGAAAATTTGGATAATAAGAAAGATGGTTTGAAAAAAGACTGTAAATAACTGTTAATGCTATAAATAGTAATATAGGAGCAAAAACATAATTTTACCTATGTTTCACAATTTTTTTATTAAATCCAAAACCAAAACCTTTCATGATTTTGGGGCAAAACCTGTAACAAAACCAAAACACGAAGATGTGTTTACGTGAGTTTCCTGGTGCTCCAATATTCTCCCACACATTTCAAAGACAAACTGGAAGGTTAAGTGACTTTTGATGAAATTAACCCTAGTGAGTGAGTGAGTGAGTGAGTGAGTGTGTGTGTGTGTGTGTGTGTGTGTGTGTGTGTGTGTCTCTGTATGTTCGGTAATATAGATTGTAAGCTCCACTGGGCAGGGACTGTAAATATTTAAAAATACTTTGTAAAGCATTTTGTAATTTGTATGTGCTGTATCATTTGCTGTTAATAAAGTACATAGTATTTTTATAGATTTTTAGAAACTTATTCTAACTATAGTGCCAGTGTACCATGTGTTGTTTAATAAGATGTCTCTTGGATTCTCTCATGGTATGTTCAATTACATTTAAATCTTACCTGAATAAACCACAGAGGTGGAAACTAAGCACACCAGCATCACTTGAGGAATAAATCCTTGGAGTGTGCCCATTTTCTGTTCACTCGCTCATTAATCCAGATCATCACAATCCCAGCTGATACACAGGGTTCTATATCCATACTCTGAGATCAGTGGCAGCACCGCACAGTGACACTGCATACAGCCATAGCTAAACAGACTGGAACCTGGAAATCCTGTTCACCCACAACCTGAGCTGCTCTCCTTAAGAGGTGTGGCCATGATGACATATTTGGTACAGCAAGCAGGAATGTTGCTTCCATCATGTGGAACCAGTATCGTATATGTTATACTGGCTCTGTGTCATTTAAAGGAATGCAGGTGAGATGAACACAAAAACACCTTAAGCCTAGAAGGGGATCATGCGAAATATATTTAATGCATCTCTAATACACTCATTTATCCAACAGAATGAATGTCTATGCTGGTATAAAGCATTTTGGAAATACCAGTGGCAAGTGCAGAATTCTGATAGGGAGGATGCCAACAATGCCTTTTACCCGAATATTCCTATCATATTTATATAAATGATCTGCAGATTCTATATACAGTATATGTAGCAAACATTATGGGCCTGGTAAGTAAAGCAAAAAAAGAAGTAACTTTGCACCCTGGCAAAACCATGTTGCATTGGAGGTGGGGGGGGGGGGGGGGGGAGTAAATTTAAAATGTGGGGACATATTTATAGTTGGGATACAGCATGTCCTAGATCAACTTTAAATTTCAGTGTAGAAATAAAGCTATCAAGTACTTTTGTGCTACATGAACACAGACAGTGTTTATCTCATGTGCAAAATAAACCAATTTTCACCAGTTGTATTGTAACATGGATTTATCCAGAAGAAAACTTATATATCACTCTGTTCAGCAAAGAGGAATCAGGGTAATGGATCTATATTAAAAAGCATTGATAATGACGACTATCTTTTATTGCCACTATTTATCAATAAAATATTGCTGGTGGAGACACGTTATAGTCCGCTGACTCAGATATACTGGGCCGGAGTGATAAAATTGAACTTACCGCTTTGCCAGGCCAGTCTTGGGGTATATGTGCATGCGTAACCTAGCCAGCCGGTACCCGCATATGCAGTGGAACTGAAAGCCCAGACTCTGGCTTTCAGTTGCACTAATAAAAGAATAACAGAATAAGTTTCTTTATTTTTTATTCCATTCATTTTTTTTGTTATCGCTGAGATCTTTGTCACTGGCAAGAGAGATACAGCTGGCGGCAATCTCTTGATAGAGTGAAGCCCTATCACACGCAAATATAAACCGATAAGTGTTTGTGCACTAGTAGAAATGTCAGTACAACATATTTATATCTGCATATGTTACAGGAAAACTATTTTGAAAGAGAAGTTGTTGCAGTGTGAGTAGTGGGTATTACTGTTGCCAATCATGCATATGCTGTTATGTTTATTACGTGTTAGGTTATTATTGTTTCTAGTGTTAGATATAATGTAATGTGGGCTTAGTGGTGTGTATAAGATTAGTAGAGTGTAGAGAGTAGAGGAGATAGTTGCTTAACTGTATATATTGGTTTGCTCACATCTGACACTTGTGCCTCCCTACGACTGGGGGGTCTTAAAAGTTGGAGGGAAGGGGTAGGCCTAGTACATTAACGACATGTTCTCATAATTGCGAGGAAGGCATATTAAGACAAATATACATATGCCAGGAGCTGTATGACTTGCGAGTACCTGATATCAGGTACAGAATACATGCACTAGTGATGATGACTGGCACTGCTAGCTTGTGTTTTCTGATTAGATGATTGCAAAGATGTTATTTCTTTTTATTAAGCCTTATATCGATCACGCTATCAAAATGATTGCGAACAATCTGTTTTGTTTTGTCTATATTTCAATTTTGTTTGGATAGGCTTAGGCGATTGATTGGTTAGTGTACTCCGATTTACACTTTTGCAATTATTACTATAAAACACAACTATGTTTTCAAGTTTTGTCAATACTCTTCTGTTTGTGTATGTTTATATCCTCAGAGCTTTGTAAAAAAAACAAACATGGCAGGATTTCTTACAGAATTTTGCTTTTAATATTGTTGTAATTCCAATGCAAACTTATTTTATATTTTCATTGCAAATGTGTCATATGTGCTTTTGGTGTGGCATGTGTTTTTTTTTTCATTGCTTTGCTGATGTTAAGCTATATTAAAGTTTATTTGTGTATTTAAGTAATCCTGCCTTTTTTATTAATAATATTTTAAACTACATTTTTATTTTCCTTTTACTGACATATTAACTTCTCTTGGCCCAATAGCATTGCTGATTTTACTTTGCCAGGGTCACCTCCACTGGCAGTATAAGGCAAACAGAGTGTGTTTACAGGTCATGCGTAAACCTCTTGGGATGCTAGAAACAAGTGACAATCGGGTTCAGGCTCCCCCATCATGTCATCCTGAAAAATCTGAAGATTGCATAAACTGACCTGGAGCCTATTATCTGCATCTGCACAGCAATACCACCGTTGACTACATTGTGACGGTGTTATATTTCTGTGTGTCAAGACCACAGTAGGTGTGGCGGTAGGAATGTCACAGACACTTTTTGCTTACATACTATAATGATTACTATGAGCATTCCTGTAGTGCCTTAGTCTTTTAAGTCAACAAAATGAAAGTGAGCATTTTGGAGTGACATGAACTGTCACTTTTGTGGCTAAAGCACTTGATTTGTTTGGGCCCAAACAAAAGTGAACATTTTGGTTGTTGTACTGGAGGATAGGGATGTTTACAAATTACTCATAGACATATGACTAACAGTGGTCATCTTCCTCAATGTCCTCACCCTCATCACAGATGTCTAGATTAACTACATTTTCATTTTACAAAAGAAGATACACAATGTAGTCTTTTGTTTGACCAGTACCGTTTGTCCACATATTCGTAGTTAAGTGGACAGTCGGTACAGTGACATTTCTTATGGACTAAATGTCTTTTTGTTTAACCTCCCGGTACAACTGAGGAATTGTTGTTTGGGAGAAATGGCATTGAGAAAGAATTTGGTTTGCGAGGACACAAGACTCAACTAATTTCTTAAAACCTCATGCATTGATGATGGAAATTGGACACACATCCAATGCTAACATAGCTGTCATGACTTTAGTGATCCGCTGTATAACAGGATGCTGGCTGTCATACTTGGTTCCTCTTACAATTGCTTGCTTCACAGACAATTGTGTTTTAAAACTATGCATACTCTTCTTGGTCCCCTTCTGTATAGCAGTATCACACCCAACAGTAGCACATGGATATCTTAGCTCCTAGGAATCATGAATGGGAAAATTTGATGCTTTACTACTCACTGATAATGAGGAGGTTGATGATGAAGATGTTGACGAACAAATCAATCACTTCAGAGACAGGGGTTGACACTTTTGTGCCTGATATGCTTAATTTGTTTGCCCCCCACAAAAGCAAGCATTATGGTTGTTAGGTGTTGAACTGCAGAATAGATAGGGATTTTAACAAATTACTAATGTATGGGCATTTGGCTAACAGTGGTCATTTTCCTTTTATGTTGACAATGTCATCACCCTCATCACTGATGTCAACATCACCATTACACAATATTAATTCATCCCCACTGAAATCTAGCGTTACAGATTCCCTTTGCAATTAACAGCAAGAACAATATTCCCGGCTGTGCTAAACACTCTTTTCAAGTAAACCCTGGAGGGTGGGCAGCTCAAGTACACCATAGCTTGTTTGTACAAGCAGCTTCAAATTGCCTTTTTTCCTCCCAGAATTGAAAGGAACTGATATGTTCATTTCTACTTCATCATTAAAGCAATCCTCCACCATTCTGCTAATACAAGGAGTATCAGATTAAGACATGTTAGAGTTATCAATATATTTGGGCATTTCTTTTATAACCTTTCACATTGTGCTGTGTTGACTCATCATCAGTGTGACTCTTAGAAAGGGGAAGCTTTTTTTTTCTGGCATTACTATTTTTGGGAGAAGCTGAAGCAGGGGACGTGTCATGTGTGGCAACAACTTGCTCACAAGGTGCTGTTTGCATCTGTGACTATTTGTGTCAGTTGGGAAGAAAGACATGAATTATGACTTAACTCTATAATCAAGCATGCTTGTCAAAATGTAGTGATCCAATTTCAAGATGCTGCAAATACTTGGGTCCTGGCAAAGTGAATAAAGAACTTGATCTACAAGGCCACCATACTTTGCAGAATCGCCAAGTTTACTTTTCTCCTTTAGCTTCTCCAGGGTATCACCTGACTCAAGCCAGGCAGTGTTAGAACTCATTTTATTTGTTACATTTTCAAATGGTTTCAGTAGCTTGCATAAAACAGTAAGGATTCTCCAATGTGCCAAAGTAAGGTAACATGTCCCCCTCTCCCTATCTCATGGCTTGATGTGTAGCTCTTGATGGCTTGTTGCTGTTTCTCTAGTGTCTGAAGCATATAAAGTGTGGAATTCCACCTTACTACCTCTTGCTTCACTTGGTGGTATGGCTGATGATATTTTGCTTGCATCCGCAGCAATGCCCTACATGCGGAATATGCCCAGAAGTTTCATGGGCCATGAACAGCTTCTCCTGCACCGACCTCTCATTTTTAAGAAATTCTGCACCACCAAGTTTCTTGTGTCTGCAAAGCATGGTACGTGTTGAATTTCACCCAGTCATAATGCGCACACAATCTTCGATCTGTTATCAGCAATAAGAAATCCTGATGAGAGTATTAGCAGGTGGGCCATTTTGCTATAACATTCCTGAGTTTTTCCAACAGATTAACACTGGTTTGTTTCTTTGTGAAATCAGTGAAACAGAGAGTAGCTTGCCTGTGAATGACTTGGCATTGGTGGTGACTCTGCTGCTGCTGATGGCAATACACCTACCCAGTATGCTGTCACAGTCATGTATTCTTTTGTTTGACCACTACAGCTTGTCCAGAGGGGCGCTGAGAGGGGGTGAGGGGGTGAGGGGGTGAGGGGGTGAGGGGGTGAGGGGGTGAGGGGGCAGGTACAAATTACCACGGCCCAAACCTGCGTGTGGGGCCCAATGTCCCCTTCACTATGTAACCACGTAGCGGCGGCACACATCTCCTCTATTACTATGTGTGGAGGGGGCCCCAAATTCCTCTTGGCGGCCCTGCTTGTGCACATATCTGTAGTCAAGTGGACATTCAGTACAATGGTATTTTCTAGGGAGTGAATTACTTTTTGATTTACCTCACGGTACAGCTGAGGAATTGCTGTTTGGTAGAAATTGAATCGATATGGAATTTGGTAGCGTAGAGACATGAACTCAATTTATTGGATAAAACCTAATGCATTGATGGCGGAAACTGGAAGCACATCCAATGCTAACATTGCTGTCATGACTTTAGAGATCTGCTTGGCAAAAGGATGCTGACTGTCATACTTTCTTTCTTCTTTCAAAGGCTTGCTTCCCAAACAATTGTGTAAAACTATGCTGCTTACTCTTCTTGGTCCTCTTCTGTATGAATGTATTAGCCCTAGCAGCAGCAGCTGTAGCATACAAGGGATGTCTCTTAGGAACCAGGGATTGCATTAGGGGAGCCAATGGAATTGGAAAATTGGATGCTCTACCTACTAATAATGAGGAGGTTGATGATGAAGGTGTTGACCATGAGGATTGCATGAAATGTCTTTGGCTGCTACCTGATGCTGGGCTGCTTGATACTATAAACAATTTGCCACCTTTTAAAAAACTACTTAACTGAACTTGCTGCAAATGATGTAACAAGAAGTGCCTAGATGACCTACGTCCCTATCTCTACTTATTATACTTTCCTCAGGATTCTGCGAATTCCCAAGACTTCAGCCCAGTGCCGGAACTACCGGTAGTGTGGCCGATGGGGCCCACTGCTGCCATCCAGGGGCACAGTGTGATGGTGAAGGGGGCCAGAGAACACAGCGTGATGGTGAAGGGGGCCAGAGAACACAGCGTGATGGTGAAGGGGGCCAGAGAACACAGTGTGATACAGAAGGGGACCAGGGGCACAGTGTGATGGTGAAGGGGGCCAGAGAACACAGCGTGATGGTGAAGGGGGCCAGAGAACACAGCGTGATGGTGAAGAGGGCCAGAGAACACAGTGTGATACAGAAGGAGTCCAGGGGCACAGTGCGATACAGAAGGGGGCCAGGGGCACAGTGCGATACAGAAGGGGGCCAGGGGCACAGTGCGATACAGAAGGGGACCAGGGGCACAGTGCGATACAGAAGGGGACCAGGGGCACAGTGCGATACAGAAGGGGACCAGGGGCACAGTGCAATACAGAAGGGGACCAGGGGCACAGTGCGATACAGAAGGAGTCCAGGGGCACAGTGCGATACAGAAGGAGTCCAGGGGCACAGTGCGATACAGAAGGGGACCAGGGGCACAGTGCGATACAGAAGGGGACCAGGGGCACAGTGCGATACAGAAGGGGACCAGGGGCACAGTGTGATACAGAAGGAGTCCAGGGGCACAGTGTGATACAGAAGGGGACCAGGGGCACAGTGTGATACAGAAGGGGACCAGGGGCACAGTGTGATACAGAAGGGGACCAGGGGCACAGTGTGATACAGAAGGGGACCAGGGGCACAGTGTGATACAGAAGGGGACCAGGGGCACAGTGTGATACAGAAGGAGTCCAGGGGCACAGTGTGATGGTGAAGGGGGCCAGAGAACACAGCGTGATGGTGAAGGGGGCCAGAGAACACAGCGTGATGGTGAAGAGGGCCAGAGAACACAGCGTGATACAGAAGGGGACCAGGGGCACAGTGTGATACAGAAGGGGACCAGGGGCACAGTGTGATACAGAAGGGGACCAGGGGCACAGTGTGATACAGAAGGGGACCAGGGGCACAGTGTGATACAGAAGGGGACCAGGGGCACAGTGTGATGGTGAAGGGGGCCAGAGAACACAGCGTGATGGTGAAGGGGGCCAGAGAACACAGCGTGATGGTGAAGAGGGCCAGAGAACACAGTGTGATACAGAAGGGGGCCAGGGGCACAGTGTGATACAGAAGGGGGCCAGGGGCACAGTGTGATACAGAAGGGGACCAGGGGCACAGTGTGATACAGAAGGGGACCAGGGGCACAGTGTGATACAGAAGGTGTCCAGGGGCACAGTGTGATACAGAAGGAGTCCAGGGACACAGTGTGATACAGAAGGGGACCAGGGGCACAGTGCGATACAGAAGGGGACCAGGGGCACAGTGTGATACAGAAGGGGACCAGGGGCACAGTGTGATACAGAAGGGGACCAGGGGCACAGTGTGATACAGAAGTGGACCAGGGGCACAGTGTGATACAGAAGGTGTCCAGGGGCACAGTGCGATACAGAAGGGGACCAGGGGCACAGTGAGATACAGAAGGGGGTAGCATTTCTGTAGCCTGACTTGAGCACACATAGTCGGGTTCACTCATCAGCACTCAAACAGGTTATAGTTGAAGGGGTAGAAGACTAGAACCTGAAACTTATAAAACAATTAATGAGAACACTGTTACAAAGCTCTAGTCTTTTAGGTGCTACATACAGATGTAGAATGAACTGGGAAAGTGGTAAATGCAGCTCAACCAGTGATCTATCATGTTCCTGCCTTCCGCTTACTGTAAATTACAGCTATGGTAGCAACAATTTCTCCTTTGCATTGTTGTTACCACATCATGAGGTAAATGTATTAACCTCCGGATTGTTGAACTCCCGCAAGTTCGCCGTCTTCAGCGCTTAAATTTAAAGTGGCGCTACCTTGTAAAGGGAAACTTCCCTTTACAAGGCAGCGCCGCTTTAAATTTAAGCGCTGAAGACGGCGAACTCGCGGGAGTTCAACAATCCGGAGGTTAATACATTTACCTCAATGTGTCTATTTCTGTCACGTGTTTATTTATCGCACAGGTTAGTGGTTTAACAGTAGACTGAGAAGAGGCCCAGCAAGTGAGAGGGGGGTCACGTCTGATAAAGACTGGCAAGTAGCAGGGCATGTGGGCACAGACTGGTGAAGAGGAAGGAATGTGGGACACAGAAAAAAGAAAAAGGCCAAAATTTCTACAAACACATGGAATAGCTAACAACCATCTTTACATACTTTTCTTTTTTTCAACACAAAGTTTGAACTCAACAATGAATATATAATTTTTGTGGTCATATGTCTCCATCTAGTGCCCAGTCAGTGTATTGACAATAAACAGACATCTGCTTCAGGAACAATGTAGAAAAGAGATAATACATGCAATTAAATCACCAAATTTGCATTCTGATGGGTGTATGTTGAGTGGCACATCAAGTTGCGTCTGCAGGGCAGATATGGCTAATTTAGAGCTTTGCGTATCTCTCTGCAGATTTTACGGTTGAGTCCAAGCACAATTACTAACACTATATTAGGACACTTTCCTCCTGTCATGTCAGCGCACTATAGAAAAAATAATTTAATATACGTAAAATAAAACAATCAGCTTTAGAATAAAACGTAACATTTATTAATTTAAAAAAATAGCAAAGATCTATAAAACATTTCAACAATCTTGGGCAACCAGCACCTAAATATAATCAAATTTCAGCCAAGAGTATATCTTATGGCACTCAGTTGTTTCTGGATACAAGCACTTTGGCAGAATCCACTCCTCTGTGTCCAGCACCTGTGTATGAGGAGAAGCAAATCATATAGTGTAACATTATACATTGAATGCCTGTACATACAGCATTTCCCTGTGACTGGGTACACCAGGCAGCCAGGTACCAGCTATCACCCAGGCACCAGCCGAATCACTCCTCCCCCAAATAAACAAGTAAAAAAGGTGGAGCTCTTAGTGGTTAATGTTGTAGAAATAAAAGGGCCAAAGGATAAATGTCTGCAGTTACCAAGTTGACCGTGTGACTGCAAATTACTTCGAAAATAAATTAGGTCTTTCCAAATGCTAAAAGTATTGAGGAAGTACAAAATGCACACATAAGACTACTATAGAAAAACGCGGACATGACAAGCACACCGATGCAACAGGTACAGATTCAGTCAGGACTGCCAAGAGGAATTCAGGGATCCGGTACAACAACTTCATGGGGCCCCCTTATAGTTGAGAATGTAAAAAAAAGCTTGCGGCGGCACAACTACTGATTGTGTTCATACAATTGGGGGCGTGGCTATGCATCATTGGGCGTGCCCAGGCCACCCTCCTACAGAAAAAAAACCTGTATTGTTGTGTACACCATTGTGTTCATTCACCAAAAATTGGGATTGGCCCACTAGAATCACAACATTTCACAGACTCTGCTGCTCTCTCCTACCTGTTCTTCTCACTTTCACCACCTGTGGCTGCAGGTTTCTTTAGTTGCGTCGTCTCTGGATCCTGGAATGTTGGGGGCCCTATTTGGAAACAAAAATGGGTACATTTAGAAAATTACAGCCAGGTCCAGCATTAAATCAATACCACCCACAATTAATAATTAGGCCTTCCTCCAGCCCCAATATTAAAATAATAGTATTCACATTTAATATTTAAACCTATTTCCCTCCCAACAAACAGCCCCAGCAATAAATTAATGGTATTTACATTTCAGAAATATACCCATTTCCCGCAACTATCACTGCCATTAAATAATTCATAGGCACATTTAATAAAGAGACCTCATTCTCCCCAAACTCACCCCCACATTCAGTAGCCCCCAAACCACCCCATCTTAAATAGTCCCCACTATTGTGCCTCTCTCCCTCCTTTTCCT
The DNA here is from genome assembly GCF_038048845.1 of Mixophyes fleayi. Lineage (NCBI taxonomy): Eukaryota > Metazoa > Chordata > Amphibia > Anura > Limnodynastidae > Mixophyes > Mixophyes fleayi. Next base: position 58,835,960 of record NC_134404.1, on the reverse strand, counting down.
CATGCTTTCCCTCTATCCCCCCTTTTCCTCATGCTGTGCCTCTCCCCCCTTTTTCCTCATACTGTGCCTTTCTCCCCCCTTTTCCCTCATGCTGTCCCTCTATCCCCCCTTTTCCTCAATCTGTGCCTCTCCCCCCGTTTTTCCTCAAACTGTGCTTTTCTGCTGTCCTCCCTTTTTTTTTACTTACCTCTCTATTAGCTTCTTTATTTTCTTTTCTTCTGTCTTCTTTCTTGGTCCTCTGACTTGATGACGACATGCCCGACATTCAGTGTAAACCGGCACTGCGATCACGTGAGCATGTGTATGTAATTTTTTTTTATTACTACCCTGCTCCCCCCACCAACGAAGGGGCGGAGCCCCCCACCCCCACAAAAAAACAAGTTTAAAAAAACAAACAAACCCCACAAACACCCCCCACCCCCCCTGGTTCCGACCGCAGTCAAGGGTGGGCACAAGACGCCCTTTTAGCAGTGGGGCATTTTCATAATATGAAACTATTAACTACATGTTTTCCATATATGTGCTTCCATGTGCTGGGACTCAATAGGTGTGTGTCATACACCAGGCTCTCAGGTCCTGTCACTTATCCCTCCGCTGTCTTTCCAAGCTGACCCTGCGGTCCTCAGACTCTGATGGTTTCAGATCTCTCTGCAAGATGCTGCCAAGTCTGTCTCCACTCCAGAGATCCCTTTAGAATCAGTGTATGGATGCTGCCATCTTGGATTCAGTCACATGATTCCTCTCAGCCAATCAGGGAATAGCAGCCTCCACTCCAGGTTTTCCTCCAAAATCAGTTCCTGGGAGCTGCCATCTTGGATCTAGTCATCTGATCCATCTCAGCAACTCAGAGTGCTGCTTCAGCACAGGTGACCGCAGTCTCCAATCATAAAACAACAACCAGTATAAAGCCCTTACCTGTTGCCAGTGGAATGTTGGAGTCTTCAAATGCCAACCTGGTTTTCTTTATTGGTCCAGCTCAGACACTGCAGTCTGCATTTCTGTTTCAGTCCGATTCAGCAATCCAGTTCCTGCCTGGTCTCCTCTGCTAGTCTATCACCACCTGTACCAGTCCTTTCATTTACATGCATAGGAGCATAATCAGGCCACCCAGGCAGCTTTTTGTAAGTAGTCACCAGCCAACTCCAGAGACACAACCCAGTCTGGGTACAAACAGAGCCTCAAGCATGACAGTGTGCTTTTGCGTGCTGGGACTCCATATGTGTGCTTCCATGTCACTACTGATGAAATTGGATGTAGGGATGCTTATCAGGGGCCCAATTCTGCACTATCTTCAGAGATTCCAGAATGAGGTGGAAGCCTGAACTTGCAAATCGCCTGTGTCATATATCCCAAAGACGCTTAGGTGGAGCTTGTAAATGTTCTCCCTGCAACTGGACCTGAGGCTTCCCTGCTGCTGTTGCTCCTCTCCCTCCACTATAAATTGCAGCAAATACACCGATACATGAACACAAAAAAAAAATTGACACAGGTCAAATAAAAACAAAACAAAAACATTTAATAGATGTAAACTGTGTACATAAGATAACTATAATGCAGAGAACTTATGGTGAAGACATGTTTCTCACTTATTCTTCACATTGTGTGTGGTATTTCAAGCAAGTGAATATAAGCACTTATACATATGTATGACATTGTTGCAGCATATATGATATGTATAAAGCTTAGAAACAAAAATGTATCTTCCTATTGGAAGTAACCTTATACAGAAGAATTAAAGAGCTTTAAACAAAAAAAAATAACATTTATCCTATCATAAAGATCTTTACAGACACAGCAAAGAGAAATCTTACCTGTCATATTACAACTACAGCATTGATCATATTTTCCAAATAATTAAACCTCTATAAAATAGAAATACTACTAAATAGCAAGGAGGTTTTATAGGCAGATGCATGCGTTACACCATCACACAGATGTGTCACAAAAAAATGCTCATCTGAGCCTATGTGACTTGTGTGTGATACTGTGATAAGTGGTTAATCATTGTAAGACCACCTTATCTAACTGAATTACTGCACAGCTTTCCCTACTCTGCAATCATCCCTTTAGTGAAAAAGTCAAGCCAGCCATAACTATTTTACCTTGTACAGTCCATTGACTTCAGCTTGTACCTCACTACCCATTCTCGCAGGACTAAGCGGCTTGGGCAGATGTGGTGTGTTTACCCCAGCCAAGTGTTTGGTTCCAATAAGCTGCCAGTACCATAATACATGAACCCCCCCCTGTGAGGTCACTCAGAGAAGCAGTGTATATGCTTTACACAGGCGGGGGGGGGGGGGGGGGGAGGGGCTGTAATTCACACCAGGGTGTGAATCACAGTATGATCCACAAGTTAGAGATGCTGTATAGGCCATAACTCTCTTCTTGATCATCACCTAAGCATCATTTTCCATTCAATGAACAGTGCAGAGAATTACCTATGCACATATAAGAAGCATCCCTGGGGAACATTAATTAATTTGGCACATATTTAATTTCCATACTTCCATTGTTTAGCTGATCTCCAAACGCTATATATTTTGGGTTTTTGTATCCATCCGATTGAGAAAATACAGTAGACATCTCACGTATGAATTATGATCAACGTGGAATTTTCTTACTTGAAAACATAGATCTGACTGGGTGTAGTACCTATTTACGGTACTGACTACCCCGACAGAAGACATGACGACATGAGGACTCCGGCTGAAGAGGAGGGCGACCTGCCAAAAGAAGTACTTACCGGAATGCAGATGTCTTCAGATGACGATTCGCTGTTTTGCTGGCTCCCGAAAATGACATCATCCTCAAGCGCGACTGCCATTTAAGGCGGCGATGGCCAGAGCCGCCTGTCATTTATGACAGGTAAGTACTATTTTAGGGGTTAGGGGTGTTAGGATTAAGATTAGTACCCTAATCTTAATCCTAATATCCATAATATATGGCTGGCCCCATCTACACAGTTAGGGTCTGGTACTGCAGCCCTGGAAGGATTAATGTCAAGCATAGCGGCACAGGGGGGTTTAATAACTGGCACTGCATTGCCTAAAGTGTTAATTTCTTTATACATTGTTCAGGGCTGTACCCCTACTGTAAAAAATGCATACATGTATTTTAGATTTTTAATAAAAGTTAAGTTTTATCTTACCCTGGTAGTGCCATGCAGATGCCAGTTTGAGTACGCTGTACATTAGATAAGCTCTATGCCCTACCTCCTACATTTTCCTATTATTACAAATAAGAAGCACCATATTGGTTTTTCATATTTGTTATAATAGGAAAAATCTGTTGGTAAAGAACACAATAGCGCTGAGGAGTGTCACCAATAACAAGGATCTACTGAACTACCATCTCTATCCAGATGCTGAACCCATTGATCTCAACTGTCATTGCTGTTGCCATCTCTGTTCAACTTCTGGACTCACTGTGATTGCTGTTTCCATCTGTTTGGCTACTGGACCCACTTTGCACAACTGTCAGCTTTCTAGACCATGTGTCCAAGCTGCAGATTCTGCCTACTTCATAATATTAGCCTGGGGTCATCAAAGACGCCTCCAAATCAATCATTGCCCCGCACAACTTGCATTCATTGTTCTTCTTACCTACCCCAGGGGCAAAAGCAAGATTTGTAGAGGGAGGTTTCCACACCACGCCACCAGTGAGCGTTACCAGCATCCATGGAGCATGGTTATAATATTAGACAGTGCTTGGCTGTTCTCCAACTCTTCCTGTCCCCATAATATACATGGGCAATGCTGTGTGGACTACTGTTAGGCGCACGCAGCTCTCCCATCTCAAGCAGAGCCGTGTGGAGCAGGGGCAGGGTCTAGCCACCTCAATTATACAGTGCCCCAGGCTTGGAGGGGTGTTTCCAGGCACTAGGAAAGCCCCCCTCTGTTTGCCTAGGTACCCTAGCTAATCCATATTCATCTACATCTCTCTAGTCGCTTCACCATGCACCTAAACTATTTTATGTTTCCCCTACTCAATTTCACCACACATCTCTCTAAACTCCTCTTTTCTCTCCAGCATCCTATTTCTCCCTCCCACATTATTATTATTTCTCCTTCACTTCTTACCTCTTCTCTAGTCTGTACCCATTAACGGTTTCAATTTCTCCACCCACCACACAATCTTACAGAAGCAGTAACAAACCTCACTCACAAATCATCCTTCTTACTCTCCTTTCATGGCATTATCTTTAGGACTATATCATCCTTCACCCGTCCTGCAACACACACCTCTGTCCACATTGCCCCTTCATCACTTCACTCACCCCTAGTGAACACTCACGATCTCTTTTTCTATTTAAATTCAATAAGTTTAATAGCCTCACCGTCACCAAAATCTTTCTTCCTCCCTGCTTCTATTAGCTGATCCAGGTCCACTTCACTTCTCCCACACACATATCTGAATGCTATCAAAATCCAGCAAACCTCAATCCCATCATCTGTTTCCCATCTCTTCCAAAGTCCTTTACATGTGCCCTTTGGAATGAACGCTTTATTTGCAACAAACTTACCTCCATATACGACCTTGTCTCTCAAACAACCTCAACTTTCTAGCAATAACAGAAACCTGTCTTACACAATCAGACACTGCTTCACTTGCAGCCCTTTCACATGGTGGTCTCCATTTCACCCACACTCCCAGACCTGGAGGCAGACAAGGAGATGGGGTTGGACTGCTTCTCTCCCCACAGTGCACATTCACAGTTCTACCAAATGTTTCATCATTCACCTTCACATCTTTTGAAGTACATGCTGTTAGGATTTTTAACCCATTCTCTATGCGTGTTGCTGTCATCTATCGCCCCCCTGGACCACACCAACAATTTCTTGAACACTTCTCTGCATGGCTCCCTCACTTCCTATCTACGGACATCCTCACCATCATCATGGGAGATTTCAAAATCACTATTTCTAATCCACGTTTCAATGCTGCTTCCAAACTACTCTCTCTAACCTCCTCACTTGACCTCTCCCAGTGGATTGAATCTGCTACTCATCAGGATGGCCACTGTCTTGATCTTGTTTTCTCGAGACTATGCTCAGTTTCTGATTTCCTTAACACTCCTTTCCCCCTCTTGGATCATCACCTTATTAGCTACTCGCTCATGCCCAGTTACTTACCACCCCACTGTTAAACTCTTCCAAGCATCCTCATACCTGCAGGAATATTAACTCTATTGATTTTCAACAGTTTTCCACCTCTGTTCAATACCTTCTCTCTCCAATTTCTGCATTATCCTCCTCTGATAGGGTAGTACCTTATTTTCACCAAACCCTAGCAACTGCTCTCGATCAAGTGGCTCCAGCTACTCTTCATACTCCGCATAGTCTTCGTTGTCAACCGTGGCACACTAAAGTACCACGAAATCGACAAAAACTTTCTAGTAAAGCAGAACGTCACTGGCGTAAATCTTGTACCTCTGATTATTTCATCACATATACTGCTATCTTCCACGCCTATATAAATGCTCTGGACACTGCAAAAGAAACATACTTCCAATCTCTCATCTATGCTCAGACTTCTAACTCCAAATGCCTTTTTAACAAATTGAAATCTCTTCTCAACTCCCTCAACAAGCAATCAGCTCAATTCCTTTGTAGCACCCTCTGACACTCTTTCTTCATTTGATCCCACAAATGAAGAGGAAGTTTCTACTCTCTTCTCATCTTCCTACTCTACCTCCTGTCCTCTTGATCCCATACCATCACAAATTGGTAGGTCCCTGTTTCCTGTGATTATTCCACCTCTAAGTAAAATCTGTAATCTCTCTCTCTATACTGGTATTTTTCAATCACTATCTGAAGCACACAATGAGTACTCCTATTCTGTAAAAACAAAATTCGGACCCAAAATCTCTCTCAAATTACCGCTCCATCACTCAGCTCCCATGCCCCTCCAAGCTTCTTGAGAGAATTACCTACACTCAACTCACACACTTTCTTACAACAAATACCACTCTACAGAGACTGTGCTGACCAAGGTTGTCAATGACTTGATCACAGCAAAATCTAAAGGCAATTACTCCCTTCTAATTCTCCAGAATCACTCTGCTGCATTGACCACTCTCTTCTCACACACACTCTACAATCCCTAGGCCATGAAGGCACTGTCCTATCATGGTTCTCATCCTACCTAATTGCTCTTTCAGTTTTAATTTCTCTGGATCCACCTTTGTTCCGCTTCCTTTATCAGTTGGAGTCCCACAAGGCTCAGTCCTAGGTCCTCTGCTATTCTCTATTTATACCACTTCTCTTGGAAAACTAATAAGCTCCTTTGCATTTCAGTATCATCTCTGTGCGGATGATATATAAAATTATCTATCCTCTCCTGATCTCTCACCATCTGTGTTGTCTCGCGTAATTGACCGTCTCTCTGCCATTTCATCTTGGATGTCCTCTCGCCAACTCAAACTCAATCTTTCAAAAACAGAATTAATAATATTCCCACCCAAAACAAAAAGGCTTCCTGTCTGACATTTCTATTTCTGTTGATAACATGACCATAAAACCCTCCTTTGCTCCCCACATAGTCTCTATATCTAAATCATGTTACATACATCTAAAAAGCATTTCCAGAATACGCACCTCTCTCACACAAGATACTGCAAAAACCTTAATTCATGCACTCATCTCCCGCAACGACTATTGCAATTCCCTCCTTACTGGTCTTCCCCTACAATCTATTTTGCCCGCAGCGGCTAGATTGATTTTCCTTGCAAACCTTCCTCTGCTGAGCCACTCTGTCAGTCTTTACATTGGTTGCCTGTTTTTGAACAAATCCAATATAAAATTCTTCTACTAACATACAAGGCCATCAACAAAAAAAATTGCACCGACTTACATCTCCTCACTCAAAATATCTCCCAACTCAACACCTCCATTCTGCATCTCTATTCCACTCATTACATCATCTCATTCCGGGTTACAGGAATTTTTTCGGGCTGCACCCACGTTGTGGAATTCTCTCCCTCGTACAATAAGGCTTTCCTCTACTCTTCAAACCTTCAAGTGTCCTCTGAAAACCCATCTCTTCAGACAAGCTTATAATATTCCTCAACCACCATCTTAACATACCTAGGTTACCCTATTACCACCCTCTACACGGCTAACACAAGACAACAACCCTCTGACCAACATTGCTGTGTGATTGATCATACAGCCCATTCAATACTTTTTATATTTGTATTCTAGCTGGACCAATGTGCAATATGATGTAGCACATGCCCTTGTGTATCAAACTCCCATTGTCCGAAAGATTGTAAGTTTGCGAGCAGGGCCCTCTTACCTCTCTGTAAGAGGACTCTCCACCAGGGTTTCTACAGGCATATGTCCATTCTTTGCAATGTTTTAATTGTCCTCAGACATTTCAGCAGACCAATCAATAGCTGCCTAATCAATATTACCCAGTATTGTGTTATTAATGTTTGTCCCCAATTGCAAAGCACTACGGAATTTGCTGGTGCTATATAAATAAATGATGATGATGATGCATGTCTTCTTTCTCTCTCTGCTCCTAATGGGTGATGGTCATCTTAACCCTGGTCAAACCCCACTATCTGCTTACGTGTCTCATTCAAACACCTGCAAAAGCCTCACCACACTAAGCACCACTGGAGGATTTCTCTGTGCAAAGCAGATTATCTTCATTATAAATTCATCCTTTCATCTTTCAGCACTGTCCTTTCATATGCCAAGTTACAATACTTAACTTTCCTAACATTTACCAACTCTTTTAAACACCCATTGCCTATTTACCACCTTCCCTCCCTCAGAGCCCATGATTTTGCCACCTGCTTCAAAGACAAAGTTGACACCATTTAACAAGCTAATCACTCATGCCAAAATCCTGCATACCACACCCACCTTCTCCTCCACTTCCCAATCCACCCTCAATTCTCTGCACTCATCTCGCCCTACAGACCTGCTACCTTGAACCTATTCCACACCAACTTCTTGCCTCTCTGTCCCCCACGGCATGCCCGCATCTAGATCACATTTTTTAATATGTCTCACTCCACTGGTGCATTTCCATCCTCCTTTAAACACCAATCATCTCACCAATCCTGAAGGAACCATCTCTTTCTCCAGCCTCTGTCCAAATACAGTCCTATTTTTCTCCTGACCTTTGCCTCCAAATTACTTGAATGACTCCCATCTTGACCTTATGCAACTGGGCTTTCTTCTCCAACATTCTACGTAGACTGCACTCACAAAAGTGATTAATGATCTTATTACAACAAAGTCTAGAGGTAATTTTTTTTCATACTCATCCTTGTACCTCTCTGCTGCTGTCAACACTGTTGATCACTCTCTTCTCCACATTCTTCACTCCATTGGCATGCATGACACTTACTCTCTGGTTCATTTCCTATCAAACCACGCCTTCAGTCTCTCTACCTTTGGCATATCTTTTTCTGCACTTCCACTGTCAGGGACGCACAAGGCTCTGTTCTCGGTTGTCTGCTTTACTCACTGTACACCTTTTCTATTGGTTAACTAATTGACCTACAGCCTCCAGTACTACCTCTACAATGACGACAACTAAATCTACTGGTCCTCCCCTGACCTCTCATTCTGTACTCTCTCATGTAAAGGTATCTCTGCCATCTCCAGTTGGATGTCTCAATACATCCAACATGTCCAAAACTGAGCTCATCATCCCTCCTTCCCTCAAATCTTCCTCATTATTAATACACCACAATTTCATCAGTCTCTCAGATCTGTTGTCTTGGTGTCACAATTATTAGCATTTATTTATATAGCAGAAATCATATTACAGAGAGCTGTACAGAGGATATGTAGTCATTCACATCAGTCTCTGCTCTATTGAAGCTTTCAACACACAGATAGGACACTAATTGGAATCAAACGCATTAGCCCAGCATTATGTGACAGCAAGGTTGACTCCTGTGCCACCATGCACTCCATCTTTTCTTTAATCGTTACATCTAGACTCTCTCCTAGTCCTGTTATTTCCAACTTCAGAATATTGCCAGAATACATCTTTTTCTTACCCAAGATGCTACAAAAAATGTTATCCATTCTCTCATTTCCCACTTAGGCTACTGCAATCTCCTCCTATCTTGCATTCCTCTCTCCCCCATTTATCCCCGCTTTAATCCATCTAGCTCAATGTGTCCTCCAGAATCCAATTCAAATGACTTGCTCTCACCTACAAAGCCCTTAATTAAACCAGACCTTCACACATCTCAAATATCATCTCAAAATGCTCTCCTTCTTGACCTCTTAGATCTACCTCTGACCTGCACCTAGCCTCTGGTTGCCATTTCTCACGCCCGGCTTCAAGGTTTCTGTGCTATTACCCACTTATGGAATTCCCTACCACATCGGATCAGACTTTTCCAAAGCCTTCAAATCTTTAAATGATCTCTGAAAGTTTACCTTACTCCCACATACATTACCCACACCTGTGCACACACAATGTTTCTAATATCCACTCTGAGCCACACTCACTCCTCATATTCAATTGGGCATTCTTCCAATTAGATTGTAAGCTCTTGTATGAGCAAAGTTATCCTTTATCTTTGTTTTCTGTTGTGCCTTTATGTTGTCTAGCTTGTATAGCCCTGTTTTATGTATATCCTGTGTTCCCCACTGTCTCACACTGTAGAACACTGATGCCTTACAAGTCAACACTAAGAACAGCTAATAGTGATATGCAGCTATTAAAAGAGCCATTACATATGATCAATACACACCCCACTTCTTGTAAGAACCTACACAATGCCAATTATCTGCTGTAGTCCTGTGACCTACAGATAAAGGTTAAACAAACTGACTGCTACCCTGCAGTCCTGATTCTAAATACGCAGTCTGGAGAAGCCAGCCAGAGTCATCAGCAAAAATGTGCTGCAGCAGCCATACACGATACTAAGAAGTAGTGGTTTCAGGAGACAATAAAGAAGCATGGTGGTGGCAGCAACAACTCACCAGCAAGTGTCTGTTGGCCGAGTGCACCAGTAGGAGTGGTCAGTAATGACAGGATATGGTTGGTAAAAGGAACCCGAAGAAGAATTAGTAAAACCACTGGTAGAAATGAGGACAGGGTGGCAGAGTAAGCTCACCCTGCAGTTTATAACTGGTAAAAATACAGAGACAAATTCCCCAGCAACACTAGTGTAAGTCAGTAAAAGTTCTGCTTTTCTAGTTTCTAATAAAAATGCAGAATTCTCTGTTACACAATTTGCAAATGCTTGATAAGTCACCCGCCACTTCACAGTGCTTCTGCTAATAGGGTGGTCCTCTCTCTTAACAATGAGATTCACTATATACCGGGTCATATATTCATGCATTTTTAAATTGAGAGCTAACTTGCCAAGAGGAACCCAAGGAGCCTCCAAGTGACAATAGAGGACCAGCACTCCCCATCAGCTTCTGTTACCAGAACATGCCTGTCAAGCAACTTCCATTTCTGTATAGTTTATAACTGATGCAAGCAATGGTTTATTCCCAGGCAGCTTTCGAAGATCGTTTTGAGAGAGCCGAGTACAAAGGAGTAACAGCAGCAAAGTGGGACATACAATGAAATGTCCAAAGCAGATACTGAATGATGAAAAAGGCACAGACATGATTGTATGAACAGCACTGATCAGAGGTGTAACAAGCAGTCGGTGAAAGTGACCAAGAGGACAGCCCAGCAGCAAACAGAGTAAGAGTTGCAGGTATCTCCCAGCTCTTGCTCACAGCTGCTCTTCTCCACAGCATGAACCAGAAGCGCTGGTTTCCTCAAATCCCTATCAATGATAGGGTAGCTTGGCTAAAGATGCAGCTGATGGCCTAATGAGACAAGGTGTCTCTGGAGGAGCAGATGCTTGTTATCCAAATGAGTGTGAATAAGGTGGCACCACAGTTTGCAGAGCCCATTGAGCAGCTACCGGATTAGGATCCCTTCACTTTACTAAGTTTGAGGATGGTGTTGCAGATATTGTTATTTGCAGGTGTTTGTAATGACCAGCATACTACATGATTTTTCCAGGAAGGAATGGGTACAATATTTGGTCCCCGCACTGCAAGGACATAAACACTGGAGTCCCATCATGATTTGGCCATATGGACTTCATGGAACATGAGGTGATAGCAAAAGGAGCAATCCAAAAATTCTATGCTATTACCCCCAGAGACCTATAGGCATAAGTATCAGGATTTAGCCAACACTGAAAAATTTTGTCAACCAGTAGTATTTTGTGGTGAAATGGGTGGATGAACCAGCTGCCAAGACCCAGGATGAGGTAATAGATTTGATCTGCAGTGAATGGTTTAACTGCTGGCGTTCTACATTGGAAATAGCTGCCTGTTTGGCAGACATGTGGTAGATCAGTCACAGTAGTATCAGTCTAACAGCTATATGCAAAGGGCTGTATGAACAGCAGAACCCAGGGAGCTACTTGAGACCATCGGAGCCCATGCTGTTGAGTAAGTAGGTCACCTAAGGATAAACTGTCCCACAGCCCAAGAACCTCAGTCTTGTGCCCCTAATGCAAGTGCTGGAACCCGGCTTGTTTGTCTGACCAGCGGAGGTGATCCTACAGTTCCCACTCTAGTTAGACCAAAGGACTGTGGCATGGAAGTTAGTGACTTTGTGGAGTGTCACTTCCATCACCCAGCACAGACGAAAAACCAAGCTGCCAGAATACAATCACCAGGCACTACCACAGTATCAACCAGCCCAGAGGAAGACTCCAGCTACAAGATCATCAGGACTGCCTCTGGAGAGTTGTCACTTAGCAATGCAGAGGGTTTGTTTCCAGTCAACCTAATCCTGTGGGTTTGCTTAGTGATGCTCCTGCGCCTAGTGGGTTTCAAGCTCCATTGGTGTTTAGTGATAATCACCAAGCCCTCCCTATGACTGAACTTAGTATTTCCTGTAACATTCCTGTAGCTTCCCTTTCTTCTATGATCTGACTCTGGGAGGCCTGAGACTTTCAGGGATGGGGGTAGGGAGTTAGACCTGGTGGAAAGAACTAATGTACAGGGTAGCCAGAGCGATAGAAGGGGATAGGTCTGTCAAGAAACAAATTTAACTGGTGGTCCCAGATAGCTTTTGCATAAAATTGTCAATTGCCAACAAAATACCTATGGCCAGATACCAAACACTTGTCAATATTTCGTAACTTTTTTCAAACAAGTGGATGTGGAGGTTATCTTCCTCTGCAAAGTAGATCAGTGAAGAGGTACATCCTCACTGTGGTGGATTATGCCACATGGTATCCTAAGGCTGTGGCTAAGGCTGCAATCACTCAGAAAAAAAGGTAGTGGATATGCTGCTAGGAATATTTATTAGAGTAGGGTTCCTGATCTCATCAAGGGACGCAGGAGTTAATTGGCCCACTGTCTCTGGGTAAAGTATGTAGTGAACCACCTATGAAGTGTCATTTGAAAGTAATGGTAGACAGCAACACAACATGCAGACAGGTTGAAGGTGTCCACCAAGCATGTGAAATTGATAGCCGTAGTTTGCGACTTACCTGTGGAGAAACCAGGCAATGATTTACTGCCTGACCTCCTCAAGCATACCAAAGGTGAAGTTGGTGTACAGGAAGTCTGCTGGGGTGAGCAACTTGATATGCATAAGAGGGAGCAGCTGGAGTCAGTGCTACAGTCCTCTAGGACCCAGTTCAATAGGAAGCCAGGCCAGACTTCCTTGGTGATGCACCAGGTGGAAACTGGCAAGCATGGGCAGACTATGCTGTCCACATACTGTCTCTCACCAGAGAACTATAGAAGAACAATAGAGCTAGGTGTGGGCATCACACAGTCCATGGGCATCCCATCCTCCTATGTATTGGCACCAAAGAGGACCAGATAATGTGGTTTTCCTTGTGATTAGCATGGGGTGAATGATACAACAACATCCAACATAGATCAATTGCCCCGTATCAATGCTTTGTTAGATGACTTGGTGAGAGCAAAGTAACTTTTCACTCTTGACTTGAGTAAGGTGTTTTGGCAGATACCACAGACTTCAGAGGCTCGAGAACAATTTGACAACGTGCCAGCCACCTTCCAGCACCTGGTCAGGCACAAACTAGAAATTGAGGAAGATCAGCTACAGCATGTAGGGAAATTATTAGGCAGACAAGTGCCAGATGAGAATATTTGAGGTGCAATACCTGATGCATTGTGTGGAGGGAGGAAAGCTTAGGTCAGAACCAACGAAGACAGACGCCCCAGTCCACAACCCAGACAGTTACTGCCATTAATTGGGACTGCAGGGTACTACAGATTTCTCCCTGACCTTCGTGCTCTAGCAAAGCCCCTGAGTACACAGGGAACAGACTCCCCAGAGTTGTAAAGTGGACACCTGCTAGCAAGCTGCCATTCCAATAATTGAAAGAGGCCTTGTTTCAAGCTCCATTGCTGATGGTGCCAAATCATAACAAGACCTGTATGAACAACAATACAGATTTGGAGCTATATTTAGCCTGGAGGGGCTGGATGGGTAGAAGCTGCTCCCTGTGGCCTAGTTGAGCAGAACACTGCTGAACCAAAAACAGATCTTGTGGAAATATTTTGGGTAGGAGCAGGGCCGGTGCTAGGATTCGCGGCGCCCTAGGCAAAATTTCGCCTCCACGCTCCCCGCGCCCCCTGAGCACACTAAATAAAAAAAATAATTAGATTTTATTTACCTTTTCTTCCTCTAGCTGCTCCTCGCGATGCATGCTGGGAGGGGAGGGGAGGGGGGCGTCGGGAAGAACTTTATTCACACTGTCTGTCAGCGACAGACAGTGTGATACTTCAGAGGCACCGCCGGACAGACTATCACATGATCACTGACATCAGTCAGTGATCATGTGTGAGATGCGCCGCGGACATTGAAAAACAGCGGCGGCACCCCGCCGCCGCTGCACTTCTCTCCCGAGCCGCTGACTAGATTAGAAAATCTAGTCAGCGGCGCCCTGCAGGTCCCGGCGCCCTAGGCAACTGCCTAAGGTTGCCTAATGGGAGCGCCGGGCCTGGGTGGGAGATTAAATGTAGCCAGGCCACTGAGAGCAATGTTACCATGTATAAAAACATACAATGATGTTTGGTGGCCAAGTAACAGGAGTAGCAAGTAATTGAAGGTTATTGATGATAGAAGGATCGCCAAGACCACAAGACATAGTGGCAGAGTAAGCCCATCCTGTGACAATTGGTTGTTTGCTGATAGATCACTGCTGCAGATCCGCTGGGAACTTTGTCGGCTTCACAAGTAGTGCGTCAAATAATAATGGTATTTATTTTTAACCAATAGAGTGTAAGTGAAGAAAAATGGAAATGTCAAAGAAAAGGGAGATGAAGATAACATAAGAATTAGGGGAGCAATAAATAATAAAGACAAGAAGGGATTGTGGAGAGTCTATTTCAAATAAATGATAAAAAGGTATTTTATTTCTTTGTACTTTACAATGGGGCACTATAGGTATGTGTGTGGGTTTCCTCCGGGTGCTCCGGTTTCCTCCCACACTCCAAAAACATACTTGTAGATTAATTGGCTGCTAACAAATTGGCCCTAGTGAGTGTCTGTCTGTCTGTGTCTGTTGGGGAATTTAGATTGTAAGCCTCAATGGGGCAGGGACTGATGTGAGCTCTCTGTACAGCGCTGCGGAATTAGTGGCACTATATAAATAAATGGTAATAATAATAATAATAGGTCCTAGCAAGGTAGTTCTAAAAGGGCAATTATGCTCTGGCATCCATGGGTATGCTGGTGTTTGTAGTTCTACAAGCACCAGCATAACCAAGCAATTAACAGTTATCAGTGCTTGCTTGGACGAGTAGTGCCACATAGTAAAATTAAATTTAAAAAATATTTTTTTACCCCAACATCCACTATTTGAGGTGTGGAGATGAGCCCCAATGCTATCAGCATAGGGTTAATTTCTTAAGTTCTTATTTTAACACCAACTGCCCAGAGCCAGGAGCTGGCACAGTGCCTCTACCCATGAACATGTACCCCCTCCAACAGCTGCAAATGTTACATTTTATTTAAAATAAAATCATGAGTTGATGTAGAATTTTGGACCACACGTTTACCTGCTTCCTATTGTTTTGCAGTATAGTTAAAAGTTAAGCCAAGCAGGGAAGTAAGTGCAGCATATGCTCAAACAAAGTCTAACAATAGTCCAAGAGCTACAGGTTGGCAACTTATGGGCATATGAGTTCAAAGCCCTATAATTGCATGAGCAGTGTGAGCCTCACTTCAATTTAAACACAGTTTTATGGCCTAAATGTACACTTAGGGGCATATTCAACTGTCGTCGGAAACGCAGATAATCTCGCTCTCCGCGCACTATTACCGTTATTACGGTAATAGTGCGCGGGAAAAACCGTTATTACAGCACCGAGCTCCTGGCTCTGGGCAGTTGGTGTTAAAATAGGAACTTAAGAAAAAAAAACCGATACATTTCAAACAAAATCAACACAGTAATTTATCATCATATTGTTGCTATTTGTTCAGCTAGAATGCTAATAAACATTTGGAAAAATGTTTTCCAAGTAAATAAAAAAAAAAAGAGTGATGCATTGGCCGGGAATCGAACCCGGGCCTCCCGCGTGGCAGGCGAGAATTCTACCACTGAACCACCAATGCTTTATACTTAGGCTGTGTTCGAGTGTTTTAAACAGCTGTCTTTCTGTGTTCACATGCTAACCATGAAAGCACGCCCACAGGACATTATGGAATGGGGGAAGTTAAGACGCCCGGCTAGCTCAGTCGGTAGAGCATGAGACTCTTAATCTCAGGGTCGTGGGTTCGAGCCCCACGTTGGGCGCATATATTTTTTTTTTTTTTCCTTGTTCTATAGTGAAACAAAAGAGACTCCCCATGCTAGCTGTGGACTTTCATAAAAATACAAAGTCAAACAAATTCTACATCTTTTCTCTACAAGAAGTTTATCACCCAGAATCTGAATAAATGTTTTTTTTTTTGTTTGTTTTTTTGTTTTAAACTTTTGAAACTAATTTTGAAGTGATTTTTTATTGTTCAGCATATTCCAGCAGTATGAGAAGAAAACAGAAAACTGTCCATTTCACAAAGAATATCAAGGAAGGAAAACATAGCAATAGAAACACATGATATTAAAATATTTTGCTCT
Source organism: Mixophyes fleayi (assembly GCF_038048845.1). Taxonomy (NCBI): domain Eukaryota; kingdom Metazoa; phylum Chordata; class Amphibia; order Anura; family Limnodynastidae; genus Mixophyes; species Mixophyes fleayi. The sequence continues at coordinate 58,819,855 of NC_134404.1, read as the reverse complement.
TTCTTTATTTAATGACCTATAGATGTGGTCACACTTTGGGGGGTTATGGCACAGAACAGAGTAGTGGTTTCTGCAATATCTCTACATTGCATGATCCTGTCTCTGATCATAGAAATTTAAAGAGTGTGGAAACTAGACAAGGTAGAAATTGCTTACATGTAATGGAAATGAGGTGAAAGCTAAATGACACGTTATTCGTCACAGACAAAAATCATCATCCACATTTATTTATATAGCGCCAGCAGATTCCGTAGCGCTTTACAATTTAAAATGAACTATATCACTGCTGGAGCAAACATCCCTGCTTGCCCCTAGGTGGCGTGATGTTATTGCATAACGTATTGACAGAAAATGTGCTTCAAATGCATTCCTTTGATGTGTTTTCTATTTTTGTTGCTGGTGGTGGGTAGGGGTTTCCTTCTATATCCTTTAACTACTTCCTTACATATATTCTGATTAAAGTAGTTGTAAAAACAGCTCTGCATCTTAATACGCACTGACAGACCTTCAGTATATAGTGTTATCTATGCATGCAGAGTAAACTGAGAATTATACAGGGCTGTATTTTGCAAGTCTGAAATGGTGATACTTTTTCCAGCAAAGAGCTCAGACTAAGTTACTACTTACCACCCAGCTAGCAGTTTTTTCTGTGTTTGAGTAACATTTGTACAGCACACAGCAAGATTTTTTTTCTGATATTATAGAAATCACGCAATTCCAACAGCTGTGCTGGTTTTATAAGTGTTGCACATAGCCAAGTTAATCTTGCAAAACAAAAACACACATATAAAAAATAGCCACATTGACAACATTTAACATACTGCTTGCAATAGCTTAAATCACTCAAGTTCAACAATCTTGAATTATTATAATCCTTAATGTAGTACCATTATATTCTGCAACGCAGAACAGTTAGAGAATACTATTCCAACACATCAGCCCCTGCCCTAGTGGAACGTACAGAATACAATTTAATTTGCTTACAAAGGGGAAATTTAGTACAAAGCCAATAAACCTACCAATTACTGTCTTTGCACTTTTGCCAACATTGGCAATAGAGAAATATTAGGCCATGTCAATGTACACAGGACACACTTATGACCTCTCTCTTTTGGCACTGTTCACATTATGGGCATCATTTAGAATTAGGAGTCATGTCTTAGGCCAACTCTAAATTTCAGTGCAAAAATAAAGCTAGCTGTATTTGTGAGCTACACGCAAAAGCATCCATGAGTTTCCCTGCATCAAAAAGATAAAGGCATTTGCACCCCCTTGCACTGCAACATGGTGTGTCCTAGAGAAAATGTGCTCCATTATTTATTTTTTTTTGCTTTGATTCTAACTTTAAATTAGTCCTTATATACCCATCTCATTATTGGTATTATGCAATATCACTAGTGTCACAGGACAACTTTTAAAGTATTTAGTGATAGACTTTATGGAATGTATAGCTATCAGTAGGTAGAAATCAAACATAAAAAGAGCTTTATACAAGCAAATTGTGTTGTTCCATAGATTCACATGGGCTCCATGTTTTTGTATAGTTAACCAAATCCTCAGACTTCTAATAACGTGACCTTAAGCATATTGGAAACATTACTCATGTATAAACTCCATCCATGCATTAATCAGATGTTATGCCACTTGGACGCACTGTTACAGAACTATGGATAATAGTACATTTTAACATGGCAGAAAAAGCAGTAAAACAGAACAAACTTCACAAAAATATTGCAGGAGAATAAGGTTCGCTGTATAAAAGAATGCGTGCCCATATGATTTCATTAACTTTTATCGAAAATGCTTCCTTAAGATAGTCCTTAAAAAAGAACCACCTTCCTTCAAGGCTTTGAAAAAATGGCAGTTCAGTGACCGGGAAAACTTGCGGCTCAGACACTTACCCCAATGGTGCCTCTATAACTGTAGATAGAAGAATTTTTAATTCCAGCAATCCGACCTCTTGCGTCAAGAACACAGATTGGATGGACTGCAGAATCCACTGAAGAGAGTGCAGAGCAATCTGACCTTTTCTAGAATGGACAGGTATACAGGTGGCAGAAGGACAAGTACAATATGAAAAGTATCATCATCAACATTTATTTATATAGCGCCAGCAAATTCCGTAGCGCTTTACAATTGGGAACAAACATTGATAAGACAATACTGGGTAATACATACAGACAGAGAGGTAAGAGAAACCTGCTCGCAAGCTTACAATTTATAGGACAATGGGAGTTAGAAACACAAGGGCATGTGCTACATCATATTGCACAATGGACCAGCTAGAACGCAAAGGTAAAAGTATTGAGCGGGCTGTGTGTGTTGCAATGTTGGTCAGAGGATTGTCTTGCGTTAGCAGTGTAGAGAATGGTAATAGGGTAATCTAGGGAAATTAAGATGATGGTTGAGAAATATCATAACCTTGTCTGAAGAGGTGGGTTTTCAGTGAACGCTTGAAGGTTTGAAGATTAGAGGAAAGTCTTATTGTGCGTGGGAGGGAATTCCACAAAGTGGGTGCAACCCGGAAAAAATCCTGTACCCGAGAATGGGAGGATGTGATGAGAGTGGAGGAGAGACGTAGATCTTGTGCAGAACGGAGGTGTCGAGTTGGGAGATATTTCAAGACAAGTGAGGAAATGTATGTCGGTGCAATTTTGTTGATGGCCTTGTATGTTAGTAGAAGAGTTTTATATTGGATTCATTGATATACAGGCAGCCAATGTAGAGACTGACAGAGTGGCTCAGCAGAGGAATAACGGTTAGTACGGAAAATCAATCTAGCCGCTGCATGCAAAATAGATTGTAGGGGTTCAAGTCTGACTTTGGGAAGACCAGTAAGGAGGGAATTGCAATAGTCGATGCGGGAAATGAGTGCATGAATTAATGTTTTTGTGGTGTCTTGTGTCAGTAATGTGCGTATTCTGTAAATGTTCTTTAGGTGTATGTAACATGATTTAGATATAGAGTTGATGTGGGGAATAAACAACAGTTGTGAATCAAAGATTACACCTAAGCAACGAGCTTGCGCGGTGGGATTTATGGTCATGTTATCAACAGAGAATGAAATGTCAGGCAGGAAGCTTCTGTTTTTGGGTGGGAATATTATTAATTCAGTTTTTCAAAAGATTGAGTTTGAGTTGGCGAGAAGACATCCAAGATGAAATGATAGAAAGACAGTCAGTAACGCGAGACAACACAGATGGTGAAAGATCAGGAGAGGATAAATTTGTGTATCATCCGCATAGAGATGATACTGAAATCCAAAGGAGCTTATTCGTTTTCCAAGAGAAGTGGTGTAGATAGAGAATAGCAGAGGACCTAGGACTGAGCCTTGTGGTACTCCAACTGATAAAGGAAGCGGAGCAGAGGTGGATCCAGAGAAATTAGCACTGAAAGAGCAATTAGGTAGGTAGGATGAGAACCAGGATAGGACAGTGTCTTCAAGAGCTAGGGATTGTAGCGTTTGTATGAGGAGAGAGCGGTCAACAGTGTCAAATGCAGCAGAGAGATCCAGGAGAATTAGAAAAGTAATGGTTATTATATTTTGCTGTGATCAAATCATTGACAACCTTGGTCAGCACAGTCTTTGTGGAGTGTTGAGAGCGAAAGTCTGACTGAAGAGGATCCAATAGGTTGTTTGCTGTAAGAAAGTGTGTGAGGCGAGTGTAGACAATTCTCTCGAGAAGCTTGGAGGGGCATGGGAGCTGGGAAATGGGGCGGTAATTTGCGAGAGAGTTAGGGTCAGAATTCTGTTTTTTTAATATGGAAGTAATCACTGCATGCTTGAATAGTGATGGAAAAATACCAGTAGAAAGAGATAGATTAAAGATTTTAGTTAGAGGGGGAATGAGCACAGGAGACCGGGACATACCAATTTGTGAGGGAATGGGATCAAGAGGACAGGAGGTAGAGTAGGAAGATGAGAAGAGAGTAGAAACTTCCACTTCATTTGTGGGACCAAATGAAGAGAGTGTCAGAGGGTGCTACAAAGGAATTGAGCCGATTGCTTGTCAAAGGAGATACCATTTCAAGCCTGATCTTATCAATTTTGTCCTTGAAATAGGAAGCAAGATCCTGTGCACTGATGTTAGTTCGAGGATTTGGGGCAGGAGGATTCAGAAAAGCGTTAAATGTGTTAATGAGGCGTTTGGGGTTAGAAGCCTGAGCATAGATAAGAGATTGGAAGTATGTTTGTTTAGCAGTGTCCAGAGCATTTCTATAGGAGTGGTAGATATCAGTATATGTGATGAAATCATTAGAGGCACAAGTAGGGTCTCTGGACTGTGGACCTTCACCATTTTCTTTAGTTGGCTAAGCTGTGGTGCCATTTAGGGTCAGGATGCTGGCATTTATTAAAACGACACACACAGTGGGCCCTGGAAATTGCCGACCACAGAACAGTTTACAGCAAACTTAAATACAGAGTCAAACGTACCAAGTTCCATTAGACATGAAGGAGCTGTGCAATTCTATACATATGGATCAGACATATCAAATCATTTTATTCATTTATGTCACATTACAGGGGATTTCCTTCCATCAGACAACTGTGCTGTGCACAATAGTCTTACAAGTTTAAAAAAAATACACTGCTTTATCTTTCTGATTGACATGCGAGTGTAACTATGGATGTTTATTAATCTAGACAAGGTTACTTATCTATGTAATTAAAGTATGTATGCATTCTATGGGGAGACGTATGTGGGGTTAGACGTGTGTGATTTCTGCACTAAGTGGGATTTTCTCACAAAGTGGACGAAAATGCACAGTTAGACAACACAGCAACTAATCCTCATCTTTCTCTTCTCTTTTCATCTTCAGGTATGTTCATCCATGCTGCTACTACTACTACTCTGATCATTATTCTGTGAATTTCATCCCTGCAATCTGTGTTTAAGTATGTTCATCCATGCTGCTACTACTACTACTCTGATCATTATTCTGTGAATTTCATCCCTGCAATCTGTGTTTAAGTATGTTCATCCATGCTGCTACTACTACTACTCTGATCATTATTCTGTGAATTTCATCCCTGCAATCTGTGTTTAAGTATGTTATAGGAAACTGTTATCTGTTTAAACTTAGGTTGGCACAGTCTTTTATTGCTGCCTAATTTATGATAGGTATCTGGCCTCTATCCTTTCCCACAAATGTTTTCTTTTCCTTTGATTAGCTGACCAATTAGCACATCTGTAGTGTATTCCTAAATTAGACTGACTACATCCTAGCTTCATTCTATGGGGAGACGTATGTGGGGTTAGACGTGTGTGATTTCTGCACTAAGTGGGATTTTCTCACAAAGTGGACGAAAATGCAGTTAGACAACACACTTGGACAAACATTGGACAGCATTTGACTTGCTTTTACTCCCAGCAATAAGCAACATCTGCCACAGCCTATTTCTGCACTACTTGTCTATTTATATGGAATACTGCTAAGAGGTAATTCTTAAAATACCCTTGCTTTTTGCTTTTACCCCTTTTATCACAATGTTTCACAAATTGCTTTTCTTAGTCTCATTTCATGGCATGATCTTTAGGACTGTGTCATCTTTCACCCCTCCACCAACACACAAATTTGTTCATATTGCACCTGCATTACTCCACTCACCTCTATTTAACACCCATGAACTGTTGTCCTATTTATTATCTCTAACAAGTACAGCCTCCACCTGTCGCCAGAAAATAAAAGGCCACACATCTTACAATCCCCTTGCCTATCTTTCGCTCACTCTGCTTCTATTAGCTGGTGATATATCACCTAATCCAGGTCCCCCACACTCCTCACACACACATACATCGGAACACTACCGTTCTATAGCAAACCTCAAACACATCACCTGTCTACCCTCTCTTCCCAAGTCCTTTAAATGTGCCCTTTGGAGTGCACGATCTGTTTGTAACAAACTTACCTCCGTTCATGATCTCTTCCTCTCAAAAAACCTCAACCTTCTGGCAATAACAGAAACATGGCTCATGCAATCAGACACTGCCTCACCTGCAGCACTTTCACATGGTGGCCTCCATCTCACCCACACCTCCAGACCTGAAGGCAGACAAGGAGGTGGGGTTGGACTACTTCTCTCCCCACAGTGCACATACACAGTTCTACCAAATGTCCCATCACTCACGTTCACATCTTTTGAAGTACATGCTATTCGCATTTTTAATCCATTCTCCCTACGTGTTGCGGTGATCTATCGTCCCCCTGGAGCACACCAACAATTTATTGAGGATTTCTCTGCATGGCTCCCTCACTTCTTATCTTCAGACATCCCCACCATCATCATGGGTGACTTCAACATCCCCATTCATAACCCACCTTCCAAAGCTGCTTCCAAACTACTCTCTCTAACATCCTCACTTGACCTCTCCCAGTGGATTGAATCATCTACTCATAAGGATGGCCACTGCCTTGATCTTGTTTTCTCTAGACTATGCTCAGTTTCTAATTTTATTAATACACCCTTCCCCCTCTCGGATCATCACCTTATCAGCTACACTCTCACCCCCACTGCTCTAACCTCTCTACTGTCTAACTCTACCAAGCCTCCTCATACTCGTAGAAATCTTAATTCTATTAATCTTCAACAATTTTCCACCTCTCTCCAACACCTTCTCTCCCCTATCTCTACATTCTCATCCCCTGAGATGGCAGTACCTCATTTTCACCTAACCTTAGCAACGGCCCTTGATCAAGTGGCTCCAGCGACACTTCATACTACACGTCGACTTCGATGTCAACCGTGGCACACCAAAGCAACTTGAAATCTTCAAAAACTGTCCCGTAAAGCAGAACGTCACTGGCGTAAATTTCGAAGCTCTAATGACTTCTTCACATATACTTCTGTTTACCACTCCTATCGAAATGCTCTGGACACTGCAAAACAAACATACTTTCAATCTCTTATCTATGCTCAGGCTTCTAACCCCAAACGCCTTTTCAATACATTTAATCTTCTTCTCAATCCTCCCACCCCGAACCCTCCATCTACTATCAGTGCTCAGGATCTTGCTACCTACTTCAAGGACAAGATTGATAAGATCAGACTAGAAATGGTATCCTCCTCCTCAACAAGCCATCAGCTCATTTCCTTCCCACTACCCTCTGACACCCTTTCTTCATTTGACCCCACAAATGAAGAGGAAATTTCTACGCTCTTCTTATCTTCCTACTCTACCTCCTGTCCTCTTGATCCTATTCCCTCGCAAATTGGTAGATCCCTGTCTTCTGTGCTCATTTCACCTCTAACTCAAATCTGTAATCTCTCACTCTCTACTGGCATCTTTCCATCACTATACAAGCATGCAGTGATTACTCCTATTCTAAAAAAAACAAAACTCCGACCCAAACTCTCTCTCAAATTACCGTCCCATCTCTCAGCTCCCTTGCCCCTCCAAGCTTCTAGAGAGACTTGCCTACACTCGCCTCACACGCTTTCTTTCCGCAAACAACCTGTTGGATCCTCTTCAGTCTGGCTTTCGTTCTCAACACTCCACAGAGACTGCGCTGACCAAGGTTGTTAATGATCTGATCACTGCTAAGACTGAACGCCATTACTCTCTCCTAATTCTCCTGGATCTCTCGGCTGCATTTGACACCGTTGACCACTCTCTTCTCATACAAACGCTGCAATCCCTAGGTCTTCAAGACACAGTTCTATCCTGGTTCTCATCTTACCTCTCTAATCGCTCTTTCACTGTTAATTTCTCTGGAGCCACATCTGCTCCGCTTCCCCTATCAGTTGGAGTACCACAAGGCTCGGTGCTAGGTCCTCTGCTGTTCTCTATCTATACCGCTTCTCTTGGAAATCTAATAAGTTCCTTTGGCTTTCAGTATCATCTCTATGCGGATGATACCCAAATCTATCTATCCTCTCCTGATATCTCGACATCTGTGTTGTCCCGTGTAACTGACTGTCTTTCTGCCATTTCATCTTGGATGTCCTCTCGTCAACTCAAACTTAATCTTTCTAAAACAGAGTTAATAATATTCCCACCCGCCAACAAGAGCATACCTGACATTTCTATCTCTGTTGATAACATGACCATAAATCCCACCCCACAAGCTCGCTGCCTAGGTGTAATCCTTGATTCACGCCTATCCTTTGTTCCCCACATTGACTCTATATCTAAATCATGTTACATACATCTAAAGAACATTTCCAGAATCCGCACATATCTCACACAAGACACTGCTAAAACCTTAATTCATGCACTAATCATCTCCCGCATTGACTATTGCAATTCCCTCCTTACTGGTCTTCCCAAAAACAGACTCAAACCCCTAAAATCTATTTTGCATGCTTCGGCAAGACTGATTTTCCTTGCAAATAGCTATTCCTCTGTTGAATCACTCTGTATGTCTCTACACTGGCTGCCTGTCTTCTACCGAATCCAATATAAAATACTTTTACTAACCTACAAGGCCATCAACAAAGCTGCACCAACATACATCTCCTCTCTTGTCTCAAAATATCTCCCAACTCGGCAACTCCGTTCTGCAAAAGATCTGCGTCTCTCATCCACCCTCATTACATCCTCCCATTCCCGGTTACAGGACTTTTTTCGGGCTGCACCCACTCTATGGAACTCTCTCCCTCGCACAATAAGACTCTCCTCTGTTCTACAAACTTTCAAGCGTTCTCTGAAAACCTACCTATTCAGACAAGCTTATAATATTCCTCAACCACCATCTTAACCTCACTACTTTTAGCCTGTTACACAATTTCACACAAGACAACTACCCCCGGACCAACATTGTTGTGTGACAGGATCATTTAGCTTATGAGTCACCCTACCTTTGCAGTCTGGCTGGGCCAAGATGCAAAATGTATACTTAACCTCATGTGTCAATCTCCCATTGTCCCATAGATTGTAAGCTTGCGAGCAGGGCCTTCTCACCTCTTTGTCTGTTTTACCCAGTTTGTTTATTAGTTTATTACGTTTGTCCCCAATTGTAAAGCGCTACGGAATATGTTGGCGCTATATAAATAAATGATGATGATGATGATGATGATAATCTAGACAAGGTTACTTATCTATGTAATTAAAGTATGCTTGATATATCGACCTTGGTGAACATCACATAGGGAAACCAGGACAAACAATGTACTTGGTGACAAGTACAAAGCAATAAACTAACAGTGTCTAGGGGTGGTAAACCCTTTAGTCTATTGATACTGCATTAATGTAATTATAGTTTTGTGTTCCTTGATGTGCTTCAACTGTGTGCCAATAAGCACAAGATATTTAATGTAACTTAGTGGTTACAATAGCAAAGTGGCATTCTGTAAGAGTCAAACCTAGATTTATGAATATTATTAGTACAAATTTTTATTGGTTCTTATAAAAATAAAAAAATAAAAAAAGGGGAATTTCTCACATTTAATTTAAAATGTAAAAGTAAAATCTCATTTTACATTATAGGAGATGGAAAAAAAAAAAGTTTTCAGCACGAGGTCATCATTTAACACAGAGGTGTCCAAAACAGAGTCCCCAATACCTACCGACAGGTCATGTTTTCTGTCTGTAAAAAAACAGGTGGGATAATTACCAAACCAGACAAATAGATTAACTAATCCGTGCATAATTAAAGGAATCCTGAAAACATGGGACTGTTGAGGGAGTTTGTCCACCTCCAATTTAACAGGCACATGGATTTCACAGCTCAGTAACCAAAACCAGTGAAATGGTTAAAGGTCATTCCCACGTAACATGGAGGTGTGCCTGGATCACTTCTAAATAACTTATTGCAGATATTTATTTTAATTAGGAAAGCAGTGCACCACTGTATATCACTGCAAATGTACTGGTATTTTTTTAATACTGTATTTCAGTATAGGAAATGTATTGATTTCTAATATGTTATGCCAGGATAGAAGGAAGCCTGTTTTGCTAAAGGCAGGAAATGCGAATTAAGTCTTTTCATTTCAGAAGCGACAGACACCTGCTTTAGCCTAAATGCTCAGCAGGGGGTAGTTACCTGTATCCTGCCTTGTTCAAAGATAGACAAACTACATGAATAATGCCAACAGCAAGTTTCAGAATATCTGATTTATATGAATGTTGTAAATTAAGTTGTGTTAACTCCACGTCTAGAGAACCATCATATCCTGCTGTTTAGTCATCTGATGGGATACCGACATTTCGGGGCCTGACCAGATCACATGTGTCAGAATCTGTATAAAAAGGAGCTCTGTTTGACCATGTAATGTGTATTATTTTCCATCTGAACTGTGGATGATCACCAGTACCACAAACTGGTGTGTAAAATTCCTTGTCATGACTCTCAAGCATAAAACCATCACTGCTTGAAGATTCTGCCTTGGACTATTACCTGCTGTAGCCTGTGACCAATAGATAAGCACTTACATTCTAATCTTTTCCCCGGCTGTCCTGTGTTGAATCCAGCGTCTGTGCCAATGCTCAGCAATCCTGATCCATAGTAAGCGGTCAGCAAGCACCAGCCGAGGTATTACAGCAGTTACACCAGCTACCCCAGAAGTACGTGGGGTTGCCGCAAAGGAGCCCAGTGGTGGCAGCCGTATTTTCATTTAACTAATGCGCTGTTCGCATTCAAAGCCGGCAAGTGCCTGTGGCAGGGTGAAACCAGTAGGAGTGGACAGTAGCAGTCGATTACTGACGGTGAGAAGGAAGCAAAGATAAACTGTGCAGTAAGGACTCTTTCATTCCCCCCCCCCTCCCCCATACAGACTAGGTGGCAAAGTAAGCCCATCCGGTCACAATCTTTCTATATTACATAAGCGATGATGCTGCATTTATAAGTAAATACAGTAAATATTTGTATAAACAGCAAGTTTTGATATCATTAGGAAAGCTTAGGAATTGCTTGCACCCTACTGCAAAGGGCTATGGATATTCGCAAGATCATCCACTTAAAAGGCAGAAACAAACAATGACTTTTGTATACACATTTTTATTCACAGAAGGCTTTTCATGTAATTTCCTTCAATGTATAATCTTTTAAAATAACTACATGACACCGTGTACAGAAGTCACCTGGGATCCTCTGGCTCAGAGGCAGCTGTAGCCATCAGTGGTGAAGTAAGTACATAAAACTAGTGATCATTGGGAAGGCTATTGGGAATATGAAGCATAAGAAATCTCACACCACCGGAGCTGCCCAACTTCCATCTGCCAGAAGTGTGGGATTTCTCTATAGAACAAACTATTATGTAATACGATATTTATAGTCCTGAAAGCTTGTCCTTTTAGTGACCATGACCGTAACTGGACAGCTCTATACCCTACTGCACCGAGACAAATGAGAGAGAGAGTACACTATTTACATAATGTATTATTGGAAACTAAAGATATATTTTCCAGAACACATTCAGCTGAGATAGAACCACACACTGATGATATGGAACATCTAAAACAGCTGATGATCTCTTTGCAAACAATATACTAAGTAACAAGTAGCTTCTAATGGCTCAGATAGTCTGACAATGATAAGAGGTGCAGTACCCCTTGTTTAAAATATAAAGCTCACAATTGGGCCCAACACAGGTCAGTCATAAAGGTCAACTGACCTCCTGTGTAACATTAAATTGTTCCTGCCCCCTGCATAAAGTCTGGAGACAGCCATTTTGTGGAAACCAATATTCACACAGAATAAGTTATTTTGTGGACTAACCGAATATTTAACACTATACAGCATATCAATTTACTAGGAAGCAGTGACATTTCTAAAGCCCTAAATGCCTGAGTGATGTATCTGGTTCCTAGTAATTCGAGGAACTACAGCCTCCTGAAATGGATTGGTCCAAAAATGGCTGCCTCTACTGTATTTAGATAATAGGCACAATTTAAAGGATTGATGGCCACACATATATGAAATAAATAACCAGTCTCTTCTCAATATAAAAGTTTATTCTTGTGTGTGAATAAATCAGTTTCATATATTTAATTTAAAACCCAAGAAGCGCTGCACCTCCATCATGCAATATATTCTGGGGTTGTTTTTTGTCTCATTCACCAACACACACAAGATTCTGGTTCTGGTCTTTTAAATCAAATAGTAGATACTACAAGGACATTTTTATTTGCTAAAAGCTCTTGACTGAAGGGCAAGTCTAAAACTGAGAACTAAACCTAATGATATGGGTTACATTTTAGAGCAAAGTGAACATAATACTTAGCTTATTAATGGGATTAGAGGTGAGGGCTTTAAGGAGATCAGTGCTTGGTGGGCAATATCAGGAAACCCTCGTCACAGACAGGAAGTAATAGGTAATACAGTGATGTATGTCCATCTGAAGGACTACTTTTGACAGCAATAAATGTACACACAGTGGAGGCAGCCATTTTGCAGGCAGAATGAATATTCATCCTTTCCATTCACTAGGAACTAGTGACATGACACTGAGGCATAAAGGCACCAAGTGCTTCAAAACCATTGTGAATATTGGTTCTGTACACAAAACGGCTGCCCAGTTGTGTGCAGGTGACGGACAATGTGATTTTCAAGAGTAAACTTGCTCCTTCTTTGGTGTTGCAGTTGTCCCCACACAGGAAGAAGTGACCCCTGTTGCTCATTTCAGCATGTCAAGTGCATCTGGCATTGTGTATAGGGAGGGGGAAATACTTGGGACACCACTGTGATACTGCTAAGCTAAAATAAGATGGACACCACCACTGGTAGCATCTACACCATTACAATCATCTTCAGGGTATCTACACAGAATAAGGAACGCCACAGGATAACTACTTTACTACCACTGCTATGTCGTAACAGTAATGTACGTAAAGATTGGGTGGAAAAGATATTGTAATAGTGACTTAAATTTGATAAGGATTATACAATTTATTTTTTTAAATGTAATATTTGATTTATGGTACCTAGATTTGTTAGTGTCTCTCACTAGGGAAGATATTTTAATAGACTAAAGGCTTTGGCACACATTAGAAAAATACAATTAAAAGTAACCAATGCAAATACAAGAAAGTTGTTTGTTTTCTCTGGGTTGTGGAAAAAGTAAAATAATATTGTAGGCCCATGCTATATCAGTGATGTCTTACCAGGTATTAAACTGCAAGCCCCAAAACACCCTGCCAGTCACAGACAAAGGATGATGGGCCTATAGGTTAATAATAGTTAAGGGTACCACGGGTTGCAAAGACGTTATAGAGGTGGCATTTAAAAAAAAAAAAAAAAAAATAGTTATAAAAGCAAAGTAGTAGCAATTGCCAGCAGTGTGAATTAACAATATCTGCTTATCAGAAATACTCTAGAGCTAGGGCAAGCTACAGAAAGAGGTACAAGACCTTGTAGGTGGGTGCATTAAATATTTGAACTAGCACCTGAACTGGAAGGCAGCCAATGCTTTGTAAACAAATAAATATGAAATGTTTTGGATAAAAATAAGAACAGAACTAATGAAGAAACATTGCTAATAACACGGTGCCAGTCCGATACATGGCAGGTAGGGCAGAAGACATGGGTATAATTCCACAGTGAAAACAGCATTTGATCCATGTTGATGATGCCCATTGGATTCATATAGTGGACAAAATAAAAAAGCAGCATGTAGATGTGATATGTGGCGTTCTGGTGTGATCCTCACAATCGCATTGCTTAGAACCCCAAATGCAGAGGTTTTACATTTCTCAGTCTGATATGTTACAATAGTAAGGCAGAATTGAGAAAGAAAAAAAAAAGGGGGGGGGGGTTATGCACAAGGTTGGGGGGTATAGAAAGCAAATAGAAAAATTACATGAAAGAGTATAATCCAATTGATAATGAGGAAAGTAACGATATAGAACACGTCCTTCTCAGCAGGGCGAGGAGATGCCTTTGGTTCTATTTTGGGGGTTTTCAGTCTGTGGTTGTTCAGTCAGTCATTCAGTGAACGCACCTAACCTGCAGTTCCATCCCTCACTTCTCCCCGGCATTCTCAAGACAAAGGCTTGATTAGATAGAGTTTCTCTCCCTGCTCGCTGGTAAAAATTGGGGCCTTTTTATAATGTTCTACCAACTCCTCCATGGTGGTAAACCTGCGTTGGCCAATGCAGTACACATTGTCTTTCATCTGTACTTTGAAATGCTTGTTCTTGCCTTGGGCTTTCAATGACACCGAGAAATCATTTGGCTTTAAAAGGAGGAGAGAGAAAACAATTAGAAGTTGTTGGACAAAGGACAATTAAATCAAAAAACAGAGACAATACTTTGTGAACTGGAATGAATTGGATGTCATCTTAAACCCACAGACTGATTGTAGGGTCGTCCACCTAACATCTGTTTATATCAGCGGTAGTACAGACGTTGCTATGTTAAAGCACCAGAATGGTAGTTCAGATACTACCATGTAAGTAAAATGTTTCTAAGGCTACGTACTCACTGAAGTGTTCATTACAGTGTATCAAAGCTGTGCAGCAACACAATGCACAATAGTAATTTGACAGGGCCCTAAATGAGCACTACCACAGAGATTCATTATATTTACGGAGCATGTGAAGCACTGCAGATAAAGTGAAAGCATACCAAAGGTCCATTCAATCCCATTTTTAGGAGCTCTACTGTAGAATAATTTGTGATTGGTAGAAACAGTTTACAAATATGTTAGGGCTTGTACACATGGGCATTAAAATATTAAACACAATAGTTTTAGAGTAAAGTATATAAATGTTGCCACATTGCAGCATATATCTGGTAAACAGCCAGGTATTTGCAGCACAAAACACGACAGATGCCCGATAATAATACAAACTATGTAGAACATTATCTGTCATATTTGTAACGGAGGTCAGAACATGACTGCTATTGGCCTGTTTTCAACTGCACTAATGTGCCCCAGTCACACTGGATCTTTTCCAATTGGCCACCTACATGTGTCCAAATTAAACATGGATCCTGCGACCTGGAGCTTGCACCTAGCAACAGAACTAGCCTGTGCATGCTTAAGTGTATCTCTGATCATTATCCTTCTAGCTATAGAAGGGAACAGATTTTGGAACCTGAAACCACATGCAAATCAAAGTGCTACTAAATCAAGCTGGGATGTGACAAGGAGCAGCAGGATTGGCACTATGCACCTATCATGGACACTGTGCAAGACAGCAGAGCAGGTATTAGAGAGCAAGAGAGAAATTGGAGACAAATGTGTGCTTTGACCCATAGCAATAAATCAGCTATTAGCTTTCATTAGTCAAACTACATTACACTGCTACATGAGGCTAACCAAATGACTGCTATGAAGTAAAGCACATCTTAACACATGTTAGGGCAAAGAGTAATTAGGGCATCTAGACCCGACAGTCTGCAGGTAACGTAGAGTTTGCACACATGGTCATTTGAAAAAAATGCTAGTGTACAGTGATCAAGAAAACTGTCAATTAGTCCTATGCATTCAATGCACTAAACAATGCATCCGGAACCTTAAAACACTGCCACAGAACGCCACCATATTTTTACCCCACGTTGACACAAAGTGAAGACTTGTCAGGGAGTGTATCTACAGGACCATTTGGCTTACATTCGTATTTGTACAAACAGCATCTCAGTGTATTTATGTGCTTTGAGAACATGCCTTAAAACACTTCAATTTAAGCCCTTGTGTACACAGGCATTAATCTGGATGTACACCCTAGCTAGCTGCTGCTTTGAACAGCATTTCTCTTCTCAAACCCATTGCGGTCAATGACATAAATAATCTACCATTCAAAACAATCATTTGGCACCATCTGTGGCAGTGAGCACACCCTCCTATTCGCTCTTCGAATCAACTCCCAATAGATATCAAATGAAAGAAAAAGCAATGAGGGTCAAGGCTTCTTTAAGGATAAATAATCTGCATTTTAGAAAAAGCATTGCTCCATTTTACTGTGCATTCCCCTATTTTTGAGAGATGAAATCACCAGTCTGCACATCTTACTCTACCCAGCAACTCAGTAAGACTGTACAGGACCTCGCTCCCCACACTCATAATTAATAACCCCATGTCAGCCTGGCTCAGGGTAACCTGCACGTATCCAGGGAAGACACACCAACAGTCTTACCAGCAGGAAAGAGGAGGGGGTTAAAATATTTTAGATATTTGATTCTGACCTATTTTGTAGGATTTTTCTTGAGATTTTTATTTATTTTTAGAGGTTAAATATGCAACCTAGGCACCCAGAGTGTGTGTGTGTGTGTGTGTGTGTGTGTGTGTGTGTGTGTGTGTGTGTGTGTGTGTGTGTGTGTGTGTGTGTGTGTGTGTGTGTATGTATGTATGTATGTATATATATATATATATATATATATATATATATATATATATATATATATATCTCCATCTATATTGGTAATCTAGCAGTGTTTCTACAGGAGCATTATACAATTGGGGGCCTAATATATGCAGACCTTTATTTACACACCACAAACCTATCATAAGGTTTGAACGGAGTTGCTTAAATTGCTGTGTGCTAGTCAATTAAAGCCATCGATGCTAACACGTAGGTGGGAGACAGGAGCAGACAGAGGAATACAAATGGCCGTACCCCAGAAATCATAAATCTGATCAGTAAGGTACTTGTCTGATACACTGCCGTATAGTATAGGGCAGCGGTTCCCAAAGTGTGCACCGCTGTCACAGGGGTGCCGCGGGCCAGCCATAGCAAAAACAAAACCGAAAAACATACCAATCCGCGCAGCCCTGGGACCCAGCATCCACCTCTCTCACGCAGCGTGTCACTGACTATCGACATTCAGTGACACGCTGCGTGAGAGGTAGATGCTGGGTCCCGGTGCCGCGCGGATTGGTAAGTTTTTCTGTTTTGTTTTTGCTATGGCTGGCGCGCTGCAGAGGGGGCAGAGCGTCTGGATGCAGAGGGGGCAGAGCGTCTGGATGCAGAGGGGGCAGAGCGTCTGGATGCAGAGGGGGCAGAGCGTCTGGATGCAAAGCGGGGCATTTTTGCATACAACTAAATAAGTATTTCTGTCCTGACCTAAATACTTATTACAATTTTTTGACACAACTACAAAAATAATAACTGAGCAGTCCTGTTTTAGGAGGGGTGCCTTGAAAATAATTATGGAGACTAAGGGTGCCGCGAACTGCAAAAGTTTGGGAACCACTGGCATAGTGGCTAGATATACTGCCATATAGAACACAGTTTAGATTGCAGAGGGTTTGCTCTTTGATTGAACTAATGGGTCTATTCTGCATACACCTTCATAAAGCCTTTTATTGTAATGCTCAGCTGAAACAAGACCTTGAAAAAGTTAAATAAAAATAAATTACAAGTTATATATGGACCTACAACACAATTGTGTTCACTCCTGCTTTCTTATTTAATCATAACTTAAGACAATAGATGTAGCGTTAAAGAATATAAAGAGCAGTACATGGCTGTCTTATCTGCTATAAAAATCAATTACAATACAAATATAACAGCTTTAGCATTCAAGAAATGCTATTTACAAATACTGGTTAGGTTATACCCAATATTTAAATAAGGATAAATGTCCCCATCCTTTTTTCTGGAACAGGTGTGTATGATAATCCGCTGACTCCCCAAGAGAATACAGGTGTTTTCTAGTGAGGTGTACTTTACATTGATAAAAACATGCAGAAACAGTAATACAAGTCAGAAAATCGGACATGGAGAATTTGAAATAAATTAAAGAGTCATATGATTAATTTGTTGGCCTGTACTTGCCCTCCTGCAACTTGTACTAAATGCCAGATTCTTTCTAACTTTCTTCTGTGTCTTGCAGCAACTAGTTTATGATTTGTTATCGTATGTATATATTTTTGGATCCAATGCAGAGAGTACAGTATTGGGGAGTTTGACTGGGGTGGTACACATGTCAAACCGTAACGCAGGTGTCCTAAGGCGAGCTCAGGGAGGACAGAAACCTTCCGTGGAGCATATTTAATAGGATTATTTAATTAAGAGGCACGTCTGAAATTTAGATACAAAAACTAGAAAGAAGCATAAATGTATTTAGTAATAGTTGCAGAAATGTATGTACAAACCAATACATTAAAGTCACTTGAAAGCATTATGGAAAGAGTGGAGCTTAATAGCATAACACCATGCCTGCTATCACAAGGCCCACACCTGTGCAGTGAGAAGGCCCATCCAACCATGTAAATTTACTATTAAATACTCTGGGTCAGATCAGTTACCATACACAATGCACAATGCACAAAGCTCTACTGGAGAAATGGGCTCTTCGGCTGCTGTTGATCCACAATGTCCTAAGGCACCACTTACAAGTCATGTTTGGAGTCTGGGCAGTATTAAGGTAGGGTAGGTTTGGATCTCCAGCTGCCGGTAAACTCCCAACATAAACGTGCAGCTATAAACCAACCAGCTTTTTAATAACGAGATAATCTAGACTAATAGCAGGTATACTTACACACAATACAATGTATCTGCTGAAACAAACACAATTCTTCTGTTTAACAATGTACATTATATAGATATAGTAGTTATGCACATTACCTATTATAAAATTAAGCACAAAATGAACTCTGACCACTTACCGAAGACTCACTATCTCTAATTAGGAAGTCCCCCTCATTTCCTCGCTCGTTGAGTGCCATTTCTGCCTGGTGTCGTGTTACCTTTCCATAATACCACTGGTTGCCAGCAAATCGTCCAGAGACAGAGGGTCCAATGTAGTCACAGCGTGGCGGTAACGGCTCATAACCCGAACTGGGCTGAAGGTTCTGCATTATAGTGACGTAGTTCTTTGGCACCAGGCCTACAAGACCATTGCTCTTCCGGCATTTCCACCACTCTGGGTCATTCTCTGGCTTCTCAATAACATCCATCATTTCACCCTTCTCAAAATTGAGCTCTTCCTCATTGGACGAGCTAAATGGATACAGGGCCTGGACAACATGGAGTGAGCGGCCATTATTGAGGTTGTTGACCACTGCTGCCAGTTTTTCAGACAATGTGCTCACTTGGTCACCAGAAGGGCTATCGCTCTCTTCAGTCACATAGTTAGATGGAAACCAACCTACACGTCCATTGTAACTACCCCGCCACCAACCGTCACTGCACTTTTCCATTACAATCACTTTCGTGCCTTTCACCAAGGACAGTTCATCTTCCCTCTCCGCCGAATATGTGAACTTCACGTAAGCTGGCATGTTAAGGTCATACAGGCGCTCCGTGTCAGGGCAGCTTTCATCAGCAGTGGAAGAGGAATCAGGCATGTTTGGTTTCCTTTTTACTTTTCCAATACCTGTAAATAAACACAGAGTCAGAATACTTTTATGTATTAAGCAGCAGTCTTCTATATGATGCAACCACTTTAAGGAACAAATCTTGTTTCCTATTAAAGGTGTGATTCACACAGATTCAGTTATAGGATGCATATAATAAATGGAGTCTCTCCTACAGACGGAAGCATCCCATCTTTCATAACAGATCAGAGCAGCATTACTACACATTAAGAATACTGAGGGGGAAAAGAAAAAAGTTTGAATAAAACTAAGCATGTACTCTTTAGTAAAAGGGAAATAATAGTTGCTTTATGCAACCATAGATATCATTATATAAAGCAGAAGCCGAGCTGCATAGGACAACATTTTGAATTTATTAATTGCGTATGACCAAAGCCCTCACTGACACGCTCGTGGAGCCAGCACATTCTCAAGCCAGAGAACATACACACAAGTATTCAGCTTCTTACTCCCCTCAGCATGAGTTTGTGTACACCATGAGCTGAAAGTATCCTCTGATCTCTAAGGTAGGCAAAGTATTTATACACAGTCTCACTGGCATGCACCAACTATCCTGATTTTGGTGTTTTTAGCTCTTGCAAAAAGTGTCAGGAACCAAAGCCCTGACACCAATGTTTATATAAGATTACTGGCATTAACTGTTCACTTTAGGCTGTTTTAAGATGGAACCATAGATTGTAAGCTTTCGAGCAGGGTTCTCTTACCTCTCTGTCTGTATGTATTACCCAGTATTGTTTTATTAATGTTTGTTCCCCCATTGTAAAGTGCTACGGAATTTGCTGGCGCTATATAAATAAATATTGATGATGATGATGATTATGAACTAGCATCTATTTCACGGGTGCTCCACCGGGCTGTTTTTACTTGCCACCCCTCTCTTTGAGCCAAATAGAATCCTAGTATAATATAATAAACCATTGTTTCCCCTAGTAGAACATGCACTATGTAAGCACTACAGCCAGCAGTGTCTGTGTGTTAGACCACAGGTCTGACCAGTCCTGGTAGGTATGGCCAATACCCTCCAGCATTTTTCAATATTATTATAACAATTGCCCCCACCCGGCTTCTTAATGCCACCCAGCTCACAAAATTTTCTGGGGAGAACACTGAGACTACTACTAAATTCTATAGCCATGAGTGCCAAAATTCATTGACACAAAAGGCACAGAAGAGATACTAAAACATAAACTTGAGATATCTGCATGGTAGAGCTCTCTGCACAGCGGGCATCTAGATCACTGATCCAGATAACAGCAACCTCATACCACAGCATGCTATTAATCTAACCAGCCCAATGCCATGGACGTTTGTAACAGAAGATCAAAAATCCTGATGCCCACTATTTTCAGTGTGCTGAGCAAGCCATGAACGCAGTAAACCACTGTCACACCACAAAGCATGCACATTACACTTCTGTGTAGATATCTCAAAGAGCCCTCATGTGCACTTGGAAAAAAAAAATCATGAAAAACTAAAAGCACAAAGTTCTTTAAAAATTGAGCAAGAATCCATGCAACTGAATCAATGGGTAAACACTTGTTAACACACAGGGAACAATACATGCTGGTGCCAGAAAGCAGTGATATGAAGTGAGATGTTATTTTTATACTACGACTATTTTCATAGATTATTTAACGCACATAAAGCGTGCAGGTTGTGAACTATCCCTTAAGGTTTGAAGAGTTGAACGTGTGAACATTACATTACAATTATGTTTAAGATTTCAGATCCTTGCCTGAAAGCAAATATGACATTGGAGCGTTTTAAAATTATGAGCCATAAAAGGAGGTGGGGATTTTTTGGGCAATGCATATAAATCAAATGAGAACATGCACTTTTTTCATTTGTTTTTAAATATAAAACAAAATAAAATGTCACAATTTATAGAAATTTTAAAGAGCACTCAAAATGCATATAAGTGTGACAAAAAAAAACTACAAGTCAAATGCATTTCACTATGTTCATTGTAATTTTTGCATATGGAAACGTGCCAAACATTAAAATAATGCAAGAAACAGTCAATGATAAAAAAAACAAAAAAAAAACAGCACTGCGAGTGCAACTATAAGTGTGTTTATGATTAATACAGCTTGCTGTGCACCCATGTGGACGTTCCCTAAACTTCTGTAAGGTCAGGTCATATGCACTAATAGCCATCTGCTGCACTAAACTTTATCTGATAATCTTCTGTATTTAGGCTTGAAAGCATCCACAGCCAGGTTTGAGGCTTCTATCAGTCAAGACCAAGCTGGGCGTTCAGCAATATGGATGAGCCATTAACACAGTCACTCCCTGGTTTGTATTGACATGGTTCTCAGCAGTGTTCTTACAACTGATAATCACGCACTAGAAATCCTGCCTTCGTGTCTTAATCAAGCCGGATGCCTTTCAGCTGTTTAACATTCAGTTGCTGGAATCATTTCAAGCATTCCATCCTGAGACTTTAATGTCTTCTTCCTGTTGTGCACAGTGGCATCCTGCTTGAATCCTCAGACAGAAAAGGGTTTTGGTTTTTTTTTTAGTTTTTTTCTAAGAGACCTGTTCTTAGCCTTCAGCTGTGCTAGTTTGTGTACAGGTACAGCCTGTGGATTATGGAACCAGCTCAATGTATGAAATTCCATTCAGTGTGCGGAAGAGCTGAACTGCACCAGCGGTTTTGATCCACTGTTGCATTCATGCAATATTAACCCACAGTTGTATCTAATTTACCTGCCAAAAATCACCAGTGTAACCCAGCCAACAATGTTGTGCAACATGCAATCTTGCCAGGGAAAGCCCGGCCATGTCATCACTAGAGTTTCAGTAAAGATAAAAAAAAGCCACAGTTTTAGCAGTCTACTAAAACACTGTCCATGAGAGCGCTGAAGGACGGTTCTTATGGCACTTGGTTGGTGTACTAGAAAGGGGACTGATCTAGCAGTCTGATTTAGTTTTTTGTTTAAACAGATACAGGTGTCCAGCCATCACATTTTCTATGTAATTGCATGAGTGCCCTTAGGGATCAGAGGTTACCTGTGTAGTGCAGCCTAAACTAACATTTACTCATTCACTTGATTTCCACTAATGAAAACGTGCACAGTTCTACCCTATGTTGGCACGAAAGGTGGTGCTTAGACACATTTGAGAAGCTGTTCCACTCTGGCTGAACTGCATCCCTCAGAAGACAGCACACTGGACCAAAGGTTGTTCACCACTGCCTTTTACTAACAGACTGCCAGGATTTCTACTTATAAGGCTTAACACTGTCCAGTGGATATCCACATACATAACTTGGTAGTTTACTGCCCAATGGACAGCCAGTAAATGCTGTTCTTTCGATGTTTGATATGATTTGCTCCAGGACATATTGGAGGGGGGGATTCAATTTGGCACGCATTGCAACAATGTGTCTCCGGAAGATTCCGTGGTGATACATTGTGGCAGAGTTTCTCTCGAATCCCTGCTTGTTTTCCCTTGCAAGGATAAAAAAAGCAGAGGTTCTGCACCGTATTGGCCAGCAATGTGTGCAGCTGGACACCGGGGTGATGTCCAACAACACTGCATCAGCAATGGACTTCCCCCACAGAATGCCGATTTCACATAGACTGGGGACCTCCCCGATTCCTGCTGATCAGGGGATTACATGTTCACTGGTTGAATCCTAAAAAATTGTCATGTATTAGTCTGGGAGTGTCATTGATACTAAAGCCAAAAGAAAGCCTCACCAGGACTCAACCACTAAGCAGGTCACCAGCTGGTACTCTGATATATAGTCTAAATAATCATCACAATTTATTTATATAGAGCCACTAATTCCGCAGCGCTGTACAGAGAACTCACTCACATCAGTGCCTGCCCTATTGGGGCTTAGTCTAAATTCCGTAACATACACACACAGACTAGGGTCAATTTGTTAGCAGCCAATTAACCTACCAGTATGTTTTTTGGAGTGTGGGAGGAAACCGGAGCACCCGGAGGAAACACATGCAAACACGGGGAGAACATACTAACTCCTCACAGAGAAGGCCATGGTCGTGAATTGAACTCACGACCCCAGTGCTGTAAGGTAGAAGTGCTAAACACTAAGTAAATAATGCTTCTATATCTGATACCAAGATCATCCAGATGGCCTTCAGCAGCTACAGTATGTTGAAGCAATATTAAAGACTAGTAATAGTTACTGTGAATGTTACAAGTCCATTTTTACTTTTTAAATCTAATGTATATTATTTTTCATAACAGCAGATGTCAAAGTGCCCAGATGTAATGAATATATGTGGGAGCCCTAAAAAAATTCTCAGTACACATAAGGAAAATTATCTTCTACTGAATCTCCATACAAACTTCACATTAGGAGAGTTTCGTAATGAAAATTTGGTTATGGGAACCTTCATTGTTTCATTTATTTCTGTGGGCTCGTCTGACATGTGAACTCTGCTACTCTGCTCTGGGGATTAATAGGGTAGAAGTTTCTCATGTCCTTGTGACAGTATGCTGACACTGGGGGTGAGCAGACTCGAGAAAGCCATAGGGACACGTTGGGGGAGGATCACAATTTTACAAGTGTGCAGGAGCTTGGGCAGATTTAGGAGAAAATGTCAGCTTAAGAAAGTCCCGGACTTCCAATGTAAAAAGCAGGGTTTTTTTGGCACTTAAAATTGCCTTAAGATGTAAGTATTAAAAACAAAACAAGTAACAAAAGTGTTAAAGGACTGCAACTAAAAAGACAGACATCTTAAAAACAATTGCGTCTAAGTACATAACTAAGGGGAACAGAAAACGAAATAAGCCAGAAAAGCTAAGCAGTAACTGTACACCATAAAGACCTTTCCTAAGACTGAAACAGTAGAAAAGGGGATGGGTACATACAGTAATCTACAAGCGGTGCTGAATACAAAAAAAATAAAATCCCTGTCCAAGTTTATCAAGTGGGCTGCATAAAGGTTATAACTAAATACATACTTGAAGGCACTAAAATTATAATTTAGTGTTTTATGAAAGAGCTACTTTTACAAATACATTTAAAATTGGTTACCCACTGACATTGCACTTGAGTCAAAACACAGGTATAAAATCGCATAATAAAAAAACCTCATATCATGCAAGGTGTAAATGTGCCCAGGATGCAGCACTTTTCATTTCAATAGTCTATTTCAATGGGATCCCCAGCAGGTGCAGTACATAAAGAAGCCCAACGTAAATTAAAAGGCAAATGAAAATATTGTGAGAAGCACAAGTTTAAAACGAACACAAAAACAAAAACCCTAAAACAAAAAGGAAAAAAAAACAAACACACAGGCACAATGCAACACTCTCCACAATTTCTACAACCAGTTCCAGCGCAAGACAGTATGTGCTGCCTCCCCATTAAAGCAGGGTGACCATGAGCGTGGGGCCCCCCCTGTATACAGTGGGAGCCCCAGGCTAGACAGGCCAGTCTGTTTCCCAGGAAACCCTCAGTGTGGTTGAGAAATGTGATTTTGCTAAGCTGACGCCATCTTGTTGCCTAATAGCCATTTTGTTCTGTTATAGCTTAAATACAATTAGATGCACCTGTTTTGTAGGAGTAATTCATTATTTGCAAGGCTAAAGCTTATAACCTTGGACATACCAGACAGGAGATAAGCCAGCACCCCCCTTCCTGGGGAGTTCTAGTGTGGATAATGAGAGAATATACTAACATCTGTGTGAAGGGAACATGAGTAGTTAAAACCTTTTGGGGCGTAGTTTTCTGTAATACGTGATTTTTGCTATATAGATAGGAACTTGTAACTAATAAAGCAGAGTTTATTTGTACACTCAAACCATGCAGTGTATTTAATTCTCTCTAGCTGATAAGCTCATAACTAATAATCTGACACTTACAGGTGAACAATCTGATATAGATTAGACATGGTGAACCCTTGTCACAGCAAAATCAAGGTAGTAATAAAATGGAAATAAAAACAGACTATTATAATAACGAAAGTAATACTCCCCAAACCATCGTTCACCAATAATAAAATTATTCTTGTAACCCAAAATAGAAAACCACTGCAAATAAATAATCCATAAGAAACAAGACAAACTGCTCTGCTTGGAGCCCCACTGCAAAATGAGAGAAAAATTAACTAGCCAGGAGTGTCAATAGCTGCTCGGCCAATCGCAAGAGGTTTTAGACAATTCCCACACTATGCAGGTCCATTCATGTCAATGGTTAATTCATTTCCTTGGGGTCTGTCCATGTAGAGTACAACTCCATGGAATTAAAAGGGTCATAGGAATGAGTAGTCCATTGATATGAAGAATACAGCACAATACTAGTTAAACCCTAGTGGGTAACACACTGCATACTCAGATCAAGGGACTTTTTCCAAGTGTGGTGACAAGTGTCCACAGCAACAAATATGCATGCAGAAGGATGGAAAGACCCGTCATTTTGGGCCCATGCATGCTACAATCTGCGACCAATTAGCCCAATCACTTACCAAGCTATGATGCAGTAATAGGACTTTTGAATATACATCTGTGAATGCTACAGAACATACAGGAACAATCCAGGCAAGCAAATAATATTTAAGTTTTTTAGTAGTTTAATATAACTACCTAGAAGACTGTCTTAAGTCTTATTTATAAAATATGTCATTTACCTTTGTACTAAACCTGAAGATCAGCAATTCTATAACCTTGCTAGAGAGCTATAGAAAACCACCTTGGTACAATTACAACTTGTATAAGTTCTGCACAACATTTTATAGTATTTATCCTACCCAGAACTGCATATAAAACTAAGCAGCAGAAAGGGACCTTCCCGTCATAGTAGTGTTGAGACTGCTGCATTCTGATTTCTGGCCAAATTTGGCATGTACGTTATACCCCGTCCTACTGCAAGTAAGGTCATAATACTGGGTTATCCAAAGTTCTGGAATCAGCAGCCTCAGTACACAAATTCCAGGGACTGAAGATCTTGGCCAGGGAAGCTCGTGCATATCTACAATGAGATAAAGGGTGGAATTGACCTACAATGACAATGAAGAAAGGAGAATGGACCTGAACATCCCCAGAGGCAGGGTGGGCAGGAGGATGGGAGGCAGGAGAAGTAAAGTGAGGCAGCAGGAGAAGTAAAGTGAGGCAGCAGGAGCCAAATGGGAGGAGATATCCTGATGGATGCAGTCAATAGGTATTGTGCATGTCTAATTTGAGGCAGTTAAATTAATAATTCACACCTGTTAACACATTTTTAAAAAATGGCATGCAATAGTCCAACAGGTAAGACTGAATTTGAAAATAAGCCAACTTATCTAGCCAAAAAAACATTGGTGTTGGTGGGAGACAATCATGCCTTCACATCTATATGCACACTATGCCCAGAAATCCGAGCAGCTTAGGAGTGATGTGGATTGAGGTACCAAGAGCACATACTTATGTAGGCCCTCTGACATACCAGGTGAGCACATCATACACAAAAATACGAGAGCCCTATGGAGGCAACGATATTTAGCATCTAAAAAACTACATAAAAGCCTAAAAAGAGGGAAATCCAATTGTGTCAGATTCTGGGGATTCTGAAGGTCTAATTTTATTAGAAAACTTATGGGAAGAAAATAATGTGGAAAATGTCAGTATGCAGGAAAGCCCTATATTTAATATCTCGAGTCAGGTTACATGCACAGAGGTGCCAAGATTTAAAAAGAAATCAGAATTCAGGTCTTTTACCAGGATACCCTAAGGGATTTTAGGGATATTTGCAAGAACGGTGTGTCAATTGGGAGGAAGGCCATGGGGATAAAGAATTTGTCTAGAAGAGAAAGGAAGGCCCTTAAAGACCTTCAAGAGGACTCATTACTCACTGTCAAACAGACTGACAAGGGGGAGGAGGAATAGTTATTCTGAATAGAACATATTATATTAAGGAGGCAATGCGACAGTTACAAGACTCTACGTTTTACCGTTTATTGAAAAAGGATCCCACTACGATATTTCAAGTACCATTGAAATCCCTTCTGGATGATGCTTTAGTTGAAGGTATTATCACAATGGGTGAGTGTTTTTTTGGTTCCTACACATCCGATCAGTCCTATTTTCTATTTACCCAAGATTCACAAGTCACTCACTCATCCGGTAGACCTATTATCTCAGGTCTAGGTTCACTTACGTCGAATCTTTCCTCCTATGTAGATCATTATATCCAGAAATATGTTACTATGCAGAGATCTCATATTAGAGATACCATGCCTATTTCTTAAATTAATACAAAATGTTCAATGGATAGCTGGTTTGGCATTTTTGACCCTAGATGTACAAGCACTTTCCACTAATATTCCACATAAAGAAGGGTTGGAAGCCATCAAAAGAGTATCGGGAAGTGATGAACAAACTTAGGCTAATCACAATTATTTTCTTCTTATGGCAATACAATTCATTTTGACTCCATTATTTTCTTTTTGACTCCATGGTATATTTAGTTGATGGGAATGGTCATGGGCACCAGGTTTGCACTGAGTTATGCCAACCTTTACATTGGGGAGGAGGGGGGCGGCGTGCGAGGAACGCTACCAGTGGGGCAGGCCATTCAGGGTGAAAAGGTGCTCTATGGCCGTTATGTTGATGATCTATTTATTATATGGGAAGGTGGATATGAATTGGCACTACAGTTTGTTGCATTTTTGAACTCAATCATAATTTGAAATTTACTCATCAATATAGCTCAACAGATACATTTTCTGGATGTGACATATTCAGTTCAAGATTACCAAATTATATTCACCAATTATCAAAAATTGGTGGATTCAAATGTATATCTTCACTATAAAAGTGGTCATTATCGACCCTGGTTAGATAATATCCCTAAGGGACAGATGAACACAATACATAGAAACTGTACAACTAGAAGACTTTCAGACTCAGGCCAATATTTTACAACAAAATTTTATAGATAGGTTACCCTAAAACATTGATTGAGGAAGCCAAACAATCAGCACAGAATAAAAACAGATCAATTACTGGTTCCCAAGAATCAAAGGGAAAAGAGGAAAACATGGAAAGATGATAATCTCCCATTCATTTTAAAATTCAACAGTAAATCTTAGAGTTAAGAAAATCAGAGATAATGATAAGATCCTACAAAATGATAATGTTTTACGGAATGTGGTAGGATATGAACCAAAAATTGTGTTAAAAAAAAAATTACATTTTGAAGTGCCTTCTGGTCCCAAGTTTTCTAAGACCTCAAATTGAAGTTTTCAGAGAGGACATGGATACCAGATCGACTGAATGGTTGCTTTAGGTGTAATAAAAATGCTTGCCTCACTTGCAAGCACATTGAAAATGGAATAAAAGAGGTTAAGTCAACCACTAATGGTACTGAATATAAAATCTCCCAATTTATTAACCGTGTAATTTATGTACTGAAATGCCCCTGCAGCCTTCAGTATGTGGGCAGAACCACTCGCCCTTTAGTAATATTTGTTTGATGTACTCAACCTATTTTTCAAAGGTGTTATGACACATGGACTTTCAAGACATTTCACTGAGAAACATAAGAGGGATCCATCCAGAATTAAACTTAAAGGGTTGGAGAAAATCATTGCTACGGTTGGGGGGGAGAGATAGTTACAGGAAATTGTGCCGTGGTGAAGTTATGTGGATTTTTAAACTTCAGACCTTATTTCCAGAAGGTCTAAATGAGACAAATGAATTCAATGACAATGATCATGCCCATACTATCGTTTAATGATAACTGTTTAGAATGAACAACAAAACACTGACAAATGGTTTTACATTATTAATGTTGAGTGTAGGTTAAATGAGTTTTTGCTTTTTTTTTTTTTTTTCAACTATATCTGATACAAGATTCAGTATGTGAAAAGATGATATTTAGCAATATACATAATGTTTATATAGATATCTGGCACAATTAGATATATATGTTTTAAAAAAAAAAAGTAGAATTTATATAGATATCAAAGGCAATATTTGTGTTTTCCTTATAAGTTATAAAGTGGTTATTTAATATACGAATGAGAATGTAATACTATTGAAACTATACTGGGACGACTCGCTGCTTCCTGGTGCTTGGACTAATTAAACTTAATTAGGTACCAAATGATGAAGATCCAATCAAATTCAAGGATAAGCAGTATTAAAGGAATGCTACGTAATGCAAATAAAAGGCTTGAAAAAGTCCACAAGCAGGGTGGACGAAACGCGTTGCCGTGCTACATTGTGTCCGACCTGGTGTGCAAACATATCGGACTAATTGTCTAAAACATTATCGATGCTGCCATAGCCTTATCTATTCGATACGGTCTGCAAACTTGAGAAGAACTATTTTTTGTGGAGAGCAGTTGTATCCGGACAATCGGTGCGCACCTACTTCAATATTGAATCGATCGGCTGGAGACAGAGACAGAGGAGACGAGCTGTGATCGGAACAGAGATCACTGTGAATGATCGGATATATAAGTGCAAGTTGATGCTAACATCTGTACTTTTCAGCATGTCTTTGGACAAATGCTATTATCTCCGGGCAGTGAGACACTCTGGACTATAAGACTATTAATCCCATGCTATTTGCGAATTTATTAAGGATATTATATTGGCGTTTCACCTTGATACTTGTTTGGACCTATCAATGTCTGTTATGGTTTCATGATTGACACCTAATTACAGTGCTAGTCGGACCATTATTTAACCCATTTCGAATAGGGTTATATCTATGCATATATATGCACTCAGTATTGTGTATGCCCCTATATTTTTATAGGGGTATACTGTTATACCCTGTATAGTCTACTGTTTGTACTATGTGCGGCACAGCGGAAACCTTGTGGCGCCTAACAAATAAATGATAATAATAATAATAATAATATAGGTTTTTTATAGGTTTGTTATGCATTTTTTTACATGTTTTTATGAGTGAATAAACTGTTATATTTTAATATTGCCTTGGATATTATTTTTATTCAATCTATTGATATACATCAATTGATATACACCTGATGTACTCTCACCTTTCAGCGCTGTACACACCCAGTTTTTCCTTTAGATCATTTCCAAATGCACATTCTAGTTTTACTGAATCATAGCAGCAACATGTACCTAAGGCTCATTAGTTAACTTCGTAAAACATAGTCAGTCACTCACTCGTGAGGGCAGCCAGTTGTTCACAATTGATCTAGACTAACAATCTGATATAGAAACAGTTATAAAATACAGACTATTAGAACAGAAAATAGATTACAATGTTGAAACAATCATAAAGCAGTGTAATCAAGAATGGGCGCTGATGTATCGCCAAAAAGCAGCCTGAGTCAACATATAAAGAGCCACCTGCTCCCCAAAAATATGTATGACAAGGAAAATGATAACTCACAGTGCTGAAAGGTTCACATACATAAGAATGTCAGCATCTAACATGGATAGCTGTAACATAAGAAGAAAATATACATAGAGCAGTAAAGTCCCAATATTTATATGGGGATATTAAAGATGTCCTCAAAGGTGATCCCTCTTCCAAATGTGTTCTGGGTGGCCAATTAGTGGACATGTGAGGGGGTCCCCATAGGGTATGTGCTTACAAGATGGTTTCTTTAAAATCTGCACATCAACCAAATTCCTGGTGGGGAACACCGGATCCGTCTCCACTGTGGACTCCAGCAATAAAACACGTGCACAAAAAATAAAATCATAGCATAATACCATTTATTGCAAATGATTCAATTTATATAATAAAGCAGAGAAAGGTCTGCTTCTAGGAGCGTACCTCACAGCAAAATATAAACAGCAATGTTGCCTATAGACAGGTGGAAAGCATATTCCACAAATACTGGTCATAAATGTTTAAACATAAGTCTCCACAATTTTCAAGGTCCAACTTTAAGTTCAAGTAATGTTCTTTACAAAGTAACAAATATATGTCAGGAACCCCTCAGCAAGTGTGAAATCAGTGTAGCAAATACAAGTTAAACTGTGGCACTAAAAAAAATGAATAAATGAATATTTCATGAATTAAAGACAAGCCCTTGGTTTCCTTCCAAGGTTTCAGGCTCTCGCACCTGACCATTTGTCAGACAGATTAGCAGCAATATAAACACCTGCAAGCAATTGGACTACTAAAATAAAGTCTTTACACTCATAATTGGTGTTATGCACACAGTAAAGATACAAACAAATACATGGCTGTGGGTACCAGGGTGACAAAGGAACAAGGAGTGACCAAAATAAACAGACACTCAAATATGAACACAAATAGGTATGGACGCATAGTACAAATTGGATTTTCAGAGAGAATTCAAACGATAGTGGGTAATATCCCTTAATGTGACATTACATACAGTCATGACACAGTAAAGGCCTATCCTCAAATATCATATCAAAACAAATATGAAACAAAATAAAATGTCACAATTTATAGAAATTGTATAATAAAGAGCACTCAAATGCATATAAATTGGACCAAAAAAACTACAAGTCACATTCAATATGTGGCACACACAATGCAATATGTGGGTTCAAAATGCTTCGCTTTACTTAATATTAACAGTGTCACCAACTCTAACTAGATGTGGACATGTCATTGTAAATTAAGTGTTAAAGGTAATAAAAAAAAATAAGGGAATATGTAGAGAGCATCCCATTGTAAATTTATACACATTGCAAGCCTCCTGTGTACTTTATGGAAAACACTAAGAGACATCCCACATGTAAAATGCGCTCGAATGAGGTAAAGCTTCGCCTGCGTGTGGATGAAAAATGTGATTATTGTAACATATTAAAGCACTGTGCACAACCTAAGCAAGGGAATGTCCCAAACAATGGTTATCTAAAGAATAAGTGTGCTTTACCCAGAACACTGTAGCGTTTAAATGCCTAGAAACACAACCCATAACACCATAAGTTTAATGTATATTCAGGCAAAATATGCTTTTTAACAGCCACACATTTAAAGCCATAATTGCAAATTAAAGTAGACATGAGAGATGGTGGTAAAATACATTACTCAGGGTTGAGCTGAATATAGAAAGTGCATCTGGTCAAAAGTATTAATGTCACACTGCAATACAGACAGTAGAATCCCCATCCTAAGGGCATATGATCTCAAACAAGTAAAAAAAAAAAAAAAAAAATTGAGTTAACTGGTCTGTGTGTAAGAATCCACACTGTACATTTCTGCTCAGCAGGTATACAAAGCAGTCATTCAAACGCTGTCTGTGCAGTTAGAGATGCACCTCCCTCTTACATGGCAACCTGCTGCAGAGGAGTGAAACAGCATGGACGCATTTAGTTAAATATAAGCACTCAAGTTATTTCATGTATATTGTTCAGTTTAGTAATAAATGTTAGTTTTAAATGATGGTTTTGATTGCTGTTAAAACAGATATGAATTTAAGACCATATAGTAATACTTAGGACAGAATGTAAACATTTTTTTCCAGCTTTATATTGGTAATGTGAACAATCAGTATCCAATTAAATCTATGAATTTGGAGACTTCCAACACCAACGGTGACCACCTCCCCTAACTACAAAGAATTATATGCCCATGACATTGTCCTCTGTCACAATGGTTGAAACTGTGATTAATCCAACATTCTGAATAGTCTCTCTGCCTCCTAAACTCAGCTCATCTCTAGGACCACACTCACAACTTTCAAATTTGCTACATACACAAATTGTGCAGAAGTGCCAGGTTACATAGTAAAGCTTCTACCCCCCCCCCCCCACCCCCAATGATCTGTCACCCTCAACATATGTGCATTATGTCCCATATGTTATATGCAAATGTATCCATTTCCCACCACTGCCTTTCCTCCCCCTCTAAACAGCTCAAATACCAGCAGCACTTGCAGCTTCTGGATTCTAAACAGTTTCATCACCTGCTTCTGATTGGTGGCACAGTGTAGAGCCAAATTTGTCCTAGAAAACGGTATACTGGATGCAATTCACCAATGTTTTAGTTACTCTCCACAATTTCTGAAATCATATTGCAGTGACGCATACAAAGAACAGAAGACAGCAAGTATTTGCAGGCATGCAAAGCAGGCCATGGCAAGCTATTACAGGACAAATATTAAACTGCAGTATAGTTAGCGGCATATCAGGGCAGAAGATTGCATGATAAAGCATAATTGATGTGCTGTTACTGAGTGGAGTAATAAACAGTGAAAATATTGACTGTGATAAAACCTGAATTTACGCATCGTGATGCCACAGTGTCATGCCCAAATGCACAGCAGGTTTAATCTGCCTGGGCTCACAGATTACCCACTATGACCGAATTTCACAAAGGGGGGGGGTCTAATTACCTGGTATTATGGACCTACCATCCTCCCTCAAGAATCTCATGAGGAGCTGCTACCTGGTTTGACCATGCTCATCCACTAAACATTGCAATTCCAGGCATGGCTCTCCAGGACACACTGGCTGACTGCCTATTTTGGATCAAATATTCCTATAACAAAAGACCCTGTAGAACGGCATGCTGCGCTTACACACGTGTTAAACAAGCTTCTAAGTTGTGCTTCTTTATGTTCACCCATGATACTGGAATTGGTATGGCAATATTTTTGGAATCCTTATTTGGACACCACATCGCTGTCATCATATTGTTGGTTAGAAAACAAACCTTGACTACAGTCCTCGCGCTCAGTGATGTTTGGACCATCAGGCAGGAAATCTATTATGTCATAATAGAGTCCTATCTCAATCAGGGGGCCATTCATTGTCCCAGCTGAGTGATCCCACATTGTAACTCCTTTCCTGCAGCCTACAGATGTTTCCTGTTACCGAGATAACCTCTCATCGGTTACTTGCAACAAACTTATTTATGTCTCTGCTCAACTACTGGTTGTGTTGTGTATGTGCTCATGCCATAGTGTGAATATCATTTTATAGAGTGCACACTGGTAATAGAGGACACCTTTGGAGAACTGAAAGGCAGAAATCCTATCCATCTCCTCACAGCAGGGCTGAAACAAAACAAAACATGGGGGCCAAGTAAGCACAGACCACCGACAGGTGACTGCCAGTGCATAGCTTTAAGGTAATATAACTATATGTTAATGCAGGGGTCAGGGAACTTTTACACCTTTAACCCCCAAATATATTTAGATACGCCAACGTTACCCCCTTGATTTGAAAGGAAGGAAATCGTATGTTAATTATTGGAATTAAAAATTTTATTGAATCTATTCAAAATTTCTTTGAAAGCTTCAACTTCAGGTTTTGGAGAAATGATGTTGCTTCATTTTTGATGCGAGAGCATCAATATTGGGGCATTTTGATGTCAGAGCCATTTGGATACAGTCTTCAGCGTCCAATCGATTTCTCCGCTTTGTTTTTATGTTCGTTAGAGTGGAAAATCCTTGTTCGCAAAGGTAGGTTGTTGCAAAAGGCAGCAACTTTTTGACTGCCTCCTCATGTGCAATTTTGAATGGCTTTGCAGCTGTTGACATCCAAAAATATGACAGATCTGCTTTGTTTTCAAATGCAATACGTGCTTCATTATTGCATTGAAGCTCAAGAAGTGCCTCTGCCAACCCTTGAGGCTCTTCTGGTACAACAGCAATTTCACATTTAAAGGGGTCTACAATCCAACTGACAGCATGTGACTCGGCAGCATTACCCCCAGGAATTTCATTTTTTCCCCATTTGGAGTAATTTACCCCTGTTCCCTGACCACTGTGTTAATGGGTACCACACACTACCTCTCTGAAACTACAAATGGCTCTTAGATTATGCTACTTGCTGCTTTGCTCTACATCAGAAGGCGGCTGGTATGTCAGGGCATTGCTGGGGCTTGTAGTTCCACTACTTCAGAAATCTCATTTTTCCCCCCATACATACCCACTTTACACACAGAAATCCGTGAATGGACAACTGGAGCAGAGATATGAAACAATATGTATTTATCTCTCTCTGCCGAGGTGTAATTAAGAAAATTAAGGGAGACTATAAACATGAAGCCAAAGAGAGAAAAAACAATAAACAAAAAAAAAAAAAAAAAAGAAAAAAAACCAACCAGTACAACTGATCTGGTAAATGAATAAACAGTCCATTTAAATTGCCAAATATATACAGCTAGTAAAATTCTCACAATAGCACATTTGGTATCGGCAGAACGCGATCACTGGCAGGTTAGGAGCCAGCATTAGGATCTGCACCATCACCTCGTCCATGCGTGAGATCATAACCAAGAGCTATCCAAAAATGCATAATAACAAATTATTTCCAGTCTGCTTCTCCACCTCATGTCAGAACTGGCACTATTCATTGTTTCTACAACTGCTGTTCCTGGGAGCCCTATGAAAGGCAAAGAGTTCAGTGTGGGGGGGTTGTACGGAGCTCTGTCCACTGGAGGAAAGCCATATGTTACAAATTACTAATCTGGTTGAAACTTCCTCATTGGGGTCTCTGTCATAGTGAACTGTACAAAGCAGAATTAATCCTAAATAGTCTCACGCAAAAATTGCTTAACCCCTTCTCTGTGCCTCTTAATCCTGCCAGGAGCTCTGACTTCACATCCACTTCCTGTCCACAACTGGCTGCCAAAGTCTACTGGAGCCTTGCTCAGTGTCTCAAAGCTTTAATTAAAAGGACCTGGGTACTGCTGAATTAACCCCTTGTGTGCAACCCCAGCAATCTGACAACCTGCACTACAGAGGACTGATAGATTTGTTATTGCAAATGCTGAAATCGTGTAACAGCAGTAGCAGGTACATACTTTGAGGTCAAATAATGGTGTTGTGCCCACCACTGCATAATAAGTGTTTAAAATGTTAGAACGCAGAACAACCTATTGTTGAAAACATGTTAAAAACACATGACAAACATTTTCCCCCAGCACATGTGAATGAGTCCTGTCTGACTGATCCATATTTGTCTAGCTACAAAAAAAACTCTAAATAGTTTAGATAAGATAACAAATCCCACCACACAGAACTGTCTGCAGAAATTCTAACCTACCAGAAAGCATGACTCCACTCTACCTACTCCCAAGAGCTTGTATAAAGAAAATACAACATTAACAGTTGCAGATCCAGCTAATGACATTTCACCTGCACTCATTTCAACACAATATGTGACATTCTGCTCTCAGCACTAAAACAAGGAGGGACATTCTCAACCACAATGCACTGGGAAGGCTGCGATCAAACAGAAGCTTTGTTCAGAGGGTGACGGGTGGTTATAGAATACAAATGAGCCAAAGGCAGTATATGCTGAAGAGAGACTGATTCTCAAGACGGGCTGACTTACTGAACCAGTGTCTGAAGAGGTTTGGAAGATCCATCCTTTCTATCCACAGCGTCTGCTCTCTGAAAGTTGTGTCTCTGGAGCACAGCCTGAAACTTCCTGCTCCTGGGGTGGGGGAAGCTGGAGAGCAGCAGTCACATGACCTGGCCCTTCCTACGGAAGCACAATCAATTCTTTAGCCTATCCTACCCCTAAATTAACCCTAGAGGTTTCAGGATGGCCAAGAAAGCATTCTTAATTGGATATGCTGTTTATAGGATTTTTTTTAAGGATCAGTAAAAAACTATTTCTTTTATTCTAGACTACAAAAAAAAAATAAAAAAATTTTTTTTTTAAAGCAGGCGGAAAAAATATGTGGTACTCCAAGCCCCAGCATGCCCTTGTCATCTGTAAGTACACGTCATCTACTGTTCATTTATTGGTTTGAGCATTTAAAAAACACACCTAAATAAACGGTTTGCATATGCTACAATACTAAAGTGTTTTCAAAGATCCCATACACAAGATAATAAATAAAAATACATATTTTTTTTTCAACCATCTACTAATCCATGCCAGCATACCAAAATGTGATGCGACTTGTACCAAATGAACTAAGAGGTTGACTGATGTGCAACCTACAAAATATCTAGCAAAAGCGTGCAGCGACATAGACACTACTATAGAGCAGCGACATATTGCAAATTACTGTGATAGCAAAGTTTAACTATTCACTTCAGTGCCTGCCAGAGGAGCTTACAATCTAAATTTCTCTACCACAGGTAGCTGCACAGACACTAGAGCCAGTTTAGACAGAAGCCAGTTAGTCAGGATGTTTCTGGACCATGGGAGGATCCGAACCACTGTGCCCCCAAAAATTTTAAGTTGTAAGCCAGTTTCTGTATTACAGATGTAGGATATTATTAATAATTGTGCCCAGGTACAATAACCCCCTCCCCTTCTCTAGATGATAGTGATGCTTCTGATCTAATACAGTTCGTATTATGTCAGGTACTTCAAGCGACAATCTTGTGTCAAAACCATTAGATTTGCATGATTAAAATTGCTTTTAAAGAAATATACGTTTTAGTTGTGTCCCAAAAACCTTACAACCGGGTCTGCAAAATTATACAATCTGGCCATACTGCCAATAGATCTATTCATTAAGTAACCCAGCTATATGTGATTTTTTGTTTACTGGAAGGGTTGCACTTGGCACCTTTAGCAGTATGGGCTTAGCATTAAAAAGGTTAAAAAGAAAACATGTTGAACAGCTCTGCTATTATTTCTGACAACTGGTCACAAATATTCAAGGGGGTAGGAGGAGACCGTGCAAGGTCACAGGATGCTGACCTCCTGGAGGTCTTGCAGCTTGAGGCTGGAGGCCGACTTGTATAAACAAGTAAGATAACAGCCTGGATGCACATGGCCTGGGGGAAACCAGAGGATCAGTCAAAGTCAAACTCAACATTAACAGGGATGCCGATTTGCATGGCTTATTTGCATGATGTCAAGCAAGTGCACAGCAGGTATTTACTAACACAATGCAGAAACAATCCAAACCAGTGATCGACAAAGCTGCTACCAGAATCTGTATGTGTCCAGGCAGAAAAACAACTTACCGTATATACTCGAGTATAAGCAGAGTTTTTCAGCACATTTTTTGTGCTGGAAAAGTCCCCCCTCGGCTTATACTCGCGTTATGCTCCAGGACCACAATGAAAGACCAGACCAGCGTACGGAAGGAATCTGTGGAGAGTGACTTGCAGTCTCACCTGAGAACTGAGAAGCAACGGCGAACTAGACTATTGCAGGACGACTCACACCGAGCCACAGCACTGTGTACGGCTTGTTACCTTGGGGACGCTCAAGCGTCCTGATGCCGGGCGGACGTCCTGATTCTCCAGTGGTGGAAGTGCGCATGCGCAAGCGTGTGACGTGGTGCTGCTGATCAAGCGGTTGTGAAGCTAAAAGTCCACAGTCTGAGTTTGCGTAATGAATACAATCCAACGAGTTTTACCCTGGCGACTTCCTCAGGGATCATTGTGGAGGATATCAATGTCTCTCAACATCTGACCAGTTTATGGAAGGAAATTGTGGAGAGTGACTCGCAGCGCTATCTGACAATTGAGCTGTAACGGTGGCACAGATTCTATTACCAGGCAGTCTATGCGGAGTAACAACACTTGCCCACTATTCACGGAGGGAACCTACGATATTTACTTATTGATGTAACTGTATTGTAACCTTTTGTTAATACCGAGTTTGGATATAA
This sequence comes from Mixophyes fleayi, assembly GCF_038048845.1. Classification (NCBI taxonomy): domain Eukaryota; kingdom Metazoa; phylum Chordata; class Amphibia; order Anura; family Limnodynastidae; genus Mixophyes; species Mixophyes fleayi. The sequence goes on along the minus strand of NC_134404.1, from coordinate 58,781,186 downwards.
CCTCTGATACTGAAATATACACAGATCACAATAACTTAGCTCGTGGGTGATAAGGACTCAATCGGTTAAACGAGGAGGACTCGAGTCATCAAACATACTAGTAGCATTTACTACTCATTACTCAGGGAATTGGAAACTCAGGATTCCGTGCTAGGACTGTCTTATTATTAATCAGTTTATACTATACAAGTTTTCTATTTGAGGACTGTCAGAATTTACCAGTAGCTGCTGCATTTCCCACCCTAGGCTTATACTCGAGTCAATAAGTTTTCCCAGTTTTTTGTGGCAAAATTAGGTGCCTCGGCTTATATTCGGGTCGACTTATACTCGAGTATATACGGTAACACATGCTTAATTTGCACTTTGAAAGGGCGTGTTTTGTGCTTGTAGGCATGCCAGACCAGTTGCGTTGTGATACACCAATACTATAGGCACTAGAACCATCTATTACATGTCATACTTGGGGCTAACTTAGACGATTCATTTAAGACTTAAATGATGCAGTGCAGTATTTCAGGAGGTGCAAATAGGGGGTTGGCGAGATGAAACTCATGGAGTTATTAAAAATAAAATCCCTTTCAATTTACTACAACCATTTAGAACACTTTCCATCATGCACATTTTCATATATTATTCATTATAATATCCATCATTGTTTTACCACATACTGCCATTATTCTCTAATTGGCGTATCATATTATAATTTCATTCATAACATATACCTTATTCAATTTATTGGCAATAATAATATACACTATATTGTTACCCATTTCCTCATATTACTTTCAGTATCGGTGTTCTCCCCAGAAAATGTTACCACCTGGGTGGGGGCAGTTGTAATACTTTGGAGGGTATTGTTTAGACCTGCCAGGACTGGTCAGACTGGTGGTCAGTGGTCTAACATACACTGCTGGCTGTAGTGCTCACATAGTGCATGTTATACTAGGAGAAACAATGGTTTATTCTATTATAATAGGACTCTGGTGGGCTCCAATAGCTGGGTGGCAAGTAAAAACAGCCAGGTGTAGCTTCCGGGAAATAGGTGCTGGGCAGAACGCTGAACACACACACACACGCCGTTAAAAAAATAAAAAGCTTGTGCCTCAGATTTGCTTATTTATTCTGTATTGGTATAATAAGGGACGGGTCTTAGGCTGCCAGTCCAGGCTCCGGTTTTCTTTTGCTTTGTATTATTACACTGGTACACAACAATTTAACATGGGGCTGGGATGCTGTGGGAGGAAGGGAACCCACTTTTTGGGTCCCCCACCCCATATAGAGGGGCTCTAGGGATTTAAACTAAAAATTAGAACCATTTATCCTAAGTTAATTGTGTCAAACTTTCCATTTGCTGCTCATTCTGGTAAACATTTTCAGAGCCTATTCATTTACAGTGAATTTCTGTGGTTGCAATAATTGTGCAAAACTACAGGAAGAATCATAGAAAGTTGTAGGTTTGCCTGTCTTTACCTGCATAACGTCCTTAAATAAAAATATCAAGATGCTACTAAAAAACCAAATCTCTCTCTAAACAGAAAATAGCAAAAGATTCACTAAAGGTAAAAAAAAAAAAAAAAAAAAAAAAGTTTAAAAACACAGCAAAATGATGAAATGTGATCTGGTCACAAAGATCATCCACTCAGTCATGAAGGGGTTAAAGAACCCCAAAATTTGCCTGAGAATCTCCTAACACTTGCATGTCCAGATCCTTGCACCATGTTGTACTAATATAAGCATTGTATACAATATTGTGCTGTTCTAAATAGGATACCGGCAGATTAATGGTGCACCATGAAGAGAAGGCTGGATACCTGTTTTGGTTTAAGTGTGCCAAAGACTAGACACAGGACATTATAAACCCTGTTCATTTAGGAACTTTTTTTTTTTTTTAGGGGATTACAATTTCTTGACAAATACAGAGGACAGAAAAATGCACCTGTATAATGTATGCAAGCACTAACCAAACTCCTAAATCCTACTGTCCATAACATCACAGGTTTCTTTGGGATGATTCACGGCTTGGTACATCACAGCAACACATACCTCAATATCCTGTACATAAATGGTTCTCTAGCGCCTTCACAGGACTGTTGTACAGTAATTCATCTGGAGAGCACCAACATAACACACATACAAAAACAGCCACACTAAACCACAACAGGCTTTCTCCACTCTGCTTTACCCGCAAAAAGGACATGTTATGGGGATTCCCATATGTGGCAACAAGTTGACTAATAACTAACCCAGTAAAATCAGCGTGGCTGGATCACTTATAACTTATTGTATAAATGTATTTAAATTATTAGCACAGTGCGCTAATTTATATCATTGCAAATGTTCTGATTTTAATACTGTGTTATCTTTGTATATTAGAAACATATTGATTCCTGATGCAATAGGCGTGTGTGTGAAGACGTGTTTTTGCAGCTGTCTGAAGAAAGGACCCCATGTTAATCTCATGTTGGACATTTTTATCTCAGTAGCCAACAGGTCTCTTCAGCCTGAAAGCCCAGAAAGGGGATAGTTACCTGTGTCCTGTCTTGTTAAAAAGACAGACAAACTAGATGAATAATGCCAACAGCAAGTTTTAGAAAATCACAAATTAATGTGAATTTTGTAAGTTAAATTGCATTAACTCCACATCCAGAGAAATATCACAACCGGATGTTAAATCATCTGATGTGATATCAGACATTTCGGGGCCTGGTCGGATCAGGGGGCGGGGCTACCCCTTGACAGCATGTGTTTTAGAATCTGTATAAAAGGAGCTCTGTTTGACCACGTAATATATAATTTTGTCATCAGAATTCTGGATGATCACCAGTACCAAAATCTGGTGACTCTTGAGCAATAAATATTCACTGGTTGAAGATTCTGCCTGTGACTATTACCTGCTGTATCCTGTGACCAACAAATAAGAGCTTACATTTTAATCCAGTGGTTCCCAAACTTTTGCAGTTCGCGGCACCCTTAGAGTCTCCAAATTTTTTCAAGGCACCCCGCCAAAATAATTACAAAGCAGTCCTGTTTTAGAAGTAGTTGGGTAAAAAAATTGTAATAAGTATTTAGGTCACGACAGAAATACTTATTTAGTTGTATGCAAAAATGCCCCCTCTGCCTCCAGGCACACTGCCCTCTGTCCCCCCTCCTCCGCCCCGCGCCAGGCGCCAGCTATAGAAAAAAAGAAAGCAAACAAACTTACCAATCCGCGCGGCGCTAGGACCCTGCAGCCTCCTCTCTCGCGCAGCTGTCACTGACGTCGATATTCAGTGACAGCTGCGGGAGAGAGGAGGCTGCAGGGTCCTAGCGCCGCGCGGATTGGTAAGTTTTTGTTGGCTTTCTTTTTTCTAGGGCTGGCCGGCGGCACCCCACTGACAGCGCCGCGGCACCACTGGGAGCCGCGGCGCACACTTTGGGAACCGCCGCTCTAATCCATTACCTGTCTGTCCTGTGTTGAAGCCAGCGTCTGTGTCACTCTGCCCGCTACCCAGCAATCCTGATCCATAGTAAGTGGTCAAGACGTACCAGCCAGCCCACAGCAAAGAGGCTTTGCAGCAGCTATACCAGCTACCACAAAAGTAAGCAGTTCTGAATGCCGCAAAGAAGTCCAGTGATGGCAGCCGAATTCTCCTACAACTATTGCGCAGTTGGCATTCGCAGTCGGCGAGTGTCTTATAGCAAGGTGACATCAGTAGGAGTGAGTGGTCAGTAACAATCAGTTACCGACTGTGAGAAAGACACCAAGATAAACTGTGCAGGAAGAACATCCCTCCATCCCCCTACAGACTGGGTGGTGAAGTAAGCCCATCCGGTCACAATCAGATTTAACTTATCCACAATTAAGGAAATGCTCTGAAAATTGGGGTTACTTGAGGACTGGTAGCTGTCAAAGTTGCCATTAGAGAGACTTTCAGCCATACCTAGTCCCATTAGGATACAATCAGATTATCTTGCGGACACCTATGTTACAGTAAAGGAAGAAAAATAATCAAAATACAGTTACACTACAGGCTGTCCCCAGCGATACCTAGACTTAGGTACTCAGAGCAAAAAAGATTACTTAAGTTTAACATTTCTGGGAGTCATTTTATAGCTTGTTAGACTTCAGCAACCAATCAGATTCTGTCATTTTGTAACATGTACTAAATAAATGATAACTAGGATCTGATTGGTTGTTATAGGCAACATCTCAGTTACTAACCCACAGTTTAGTAAACATACCCCCAGGTCTTCACTTTTGAATTATATACATTTGGTTTAGACAGTGTTTAACAAAAATAAGTATGTGACATCCAATTTTACACACAAATCAGATTTTATGAACATGTACAAAGGTCATTCCTAAAACTGTCATCAAGAACAGAGAATCGTTCACATCCTACGTTGTCATTTACTGTCCCTGTGAGATTAGGATTTAGAAAAAAGCAGGCACATGGGAGACACTGACAAATGTGGTCAGATGTCAGCAGAACAGAACGATCTGATCTCAATCACAGCCTGGACTTGTTACATGTCCCTTGGTCACCAGCATGTAGCGCAAAGTACAGTAGTCACTGGATGCTGATAGCAGCCATATGGAAGTGCTTAGTGACAAGTCAACTGTTCTCCATGCTGGCCAGTTAAAAGGACCCAACCATGTATATGGCCAAAGGTATTTTAATTCAAGCTACAACATGCATGTAAGTGGGTTTCTTTGAGCAGGTAGTAATAGCGATGGGAAGCAACATACAGCGTTAGCATACGGACTATTACCACTTCGTAATAGGGAAAGATGATCCAGCCTTACTAACGCACAAAATGAGCAATTGCTTTGTCTGCATCATCATGGAAAGTCTGGCTTGGTATGTGGCAGTAAATGTCATGTATTCATCTTTCAGTATTAGATTTATGTACATCAGTGTTTATTCTTTTGTTTTTTTAGTTCTGGACCTAAATTTTTCCCTCAATTGTTTAAAATTGCATTTTTATGGTTGCAAATACCAGAGCAGAGCAATCATTTTATTAATTGTTTGCCACTGTACGAACAGAGTGTAATAATAAAACAACGTGATTATCAATGGTTGGACTCACCCAACGTGTCCTTCAAGTTTTTCACAATGGAGGCCTTCCGGGCGCTGTTTTTTCTCTCTACGTAGTTTGAAGGCACAAAGCCGGTTTTGTTCATGGAATTGCGCACACGCCACCAGGATTTTGAGTCGTCCAGGAGCAAGAGCCGCTCATTCTTTTTTATATCAAGTTCCTGATCTTGCTGGGCCACATAGTCAAACTTAGCCACCACAACCACCTCTTCTGTTGTCATCTTGATGGAACTGTAATGGGGCACACAGAAAATAATCTGCAGTGTCTGTATCATACATATGCATAGAGCTGAACATGTAGGTCATGAGCTGTATATTCCCTGCTTAATAAATTCCACAAAGCACAGCTTTGAGGAGCACTGGAAACAATATTGCTGCAGTATCGGAAAGTACTGCTCTACAATCTAGGTTCTCAATCTGTGGCACATGTACCCCAATGGGTATCAGAGACTCAAGGAGCACTTTGGGCTATTAAATAATATACAAAAAACACCACTGACCAAGGGGCTACAGGGCCTAATGGAACACAGATAACAGGGTACCTGGAAAGATTTTGTTAAAGTATGTGTGTCACCATAGAGTGCAGGCAACAATTTTGCGGGCTGAACAAATATTTCTAAGGATGCAACCTGTCCGTTCACTAGGAATTACTGAAAACGCAGAAGTCTTCGGAACTTTGCTGATGTCATTACTTCCTAGTGAATTGGTGGCCGCGTTCTTAGAAATATTGGGTCATCGTTTCATTGCTTTATTTAGGTAGGGAAGTAGAAAGTATTTATTAAAAGAAGGTGGGGGTGGGGGTGGCAGTGGAGAGATAGACAACCAATAATGTATAGCAAGTTTAAACCTCCAACATTAAAAATGTATTACATAAAAGGAAGTAGAATAAAAAAAATAAAAATAAACAGGGGCTTTTTCTTTAACCTCATACATTCTTCTTTCAGTATGGGCATTACTTAAACTACATAGTTCTAAGCCAGGCGTTAATATATTTTGATGACTATAACCATGCTCATCTGTAGGGGCCCTTTCCCCTTTAGCACCTGGGGCCCTTGTTATATGGGTGGAGAGGGTTACTGAGCGGTACGCTTGTCTGCCTTGCCCTATCCCAGGATTTCAGCGAGGGACCCAGTTTGTTGGAAGGGAGGAGTAACCAGCCCGTTTTCTTCTTAGCATTGTTTGCAGTGAAATACAAGTGTCTAAGTTTCCTGTTTCTGAGGCTAATCAGACATTACTGAAAATAGCTGTCTCGGGAAGTGGGGCAGAGGTTCTCAAATTTGCTGTGTAACTAAGGGCACTATTAAAATTTTATATCTGGAAGGAATTGCCATCGTCACCAAATTAACAAAATAAGCCTAACAATTACTATAGCGAAAAAAACTTGAGTAGGCTTTATATAAATATTTATTAACATTGGTATACTCAAAAGGACCTTATTATTATGCTGAGAACTTGGTAATGGTTTACCTTGGCTATAACACCCCACCCTCCAAAAACGGTCACAGGTTTCCTAGGATTTCTCCCGTGTTAGAGTGCCCTCCGGTTGTTAGAGCCCCCGGACCTCCTATTTTTTCTCTCAATATGTCAAACCTGAGACAACCGTCTTGCGACACTTACTGGGGACAGAAGCCACTGCGTTGCAAAGGATGCTGGCAGCGTCCCCGGCCATTGTGTACAACTCTAACTGCCCATCATGGCTCCTGCACCATGCCACTATATGGAAGTATTAGCCCATCAGCATCACCCAGACTCTGGCTGCACATCTCTGTTGTATAGATGTATAGACACTTGAACCACACACTCACATAGTGCACGATAAATAGGATAGAAGCCTATGTAGTTCTATATGAAATACAGAGGGCAGAAGTCCTTATACAGACAATTTCTAACATGCTATGTGAGGTGTAATTTTACTCTGCAGTAAACAAAATATATAATACGACCAATGACCTACAGTCCCTGCTTCACTTTCCAGATTGCTTAACCTCCACAATTTTCTAAGAATATTTTCACAACATGTGGATAGATATCTTAAGGAAGTAAGACAGTGTGCTGGAAGAACCTAAACCACAAGTTGAGCAATGCAGTAATGTAGAGGGGAAAAAACACAATGTATCAAGTTTGTTTCAAAGAAATGCAATTGCACACTGTTCTGTCTGCAATGAAGCCCATACACAGAGTAGAGGTGGCTGAGCAGCACTCCATTCTTTGAACTGAATGTAGTCTTGCTTTAACAATACAGCACATATTTCAAAATTGTAATGAAATGGACATAGTCTAGGATGTGAGCACATTGTGCTCATTTTCAAGTAACAACAAACTTAACATTAATGAAATTATGCAGCAACACAAAATATTATCTGATAACATGTGTGAAGAAAATGAGCCACTCCATAGTTAAAGGATACCTCCATACAAACAAAATAAAAAAATAAAAAACCCCACACATGTTAACGCTCAGTTGATCTTATCTATTCGGGCCCCCATTCTCTGTTCCCCACACTTCATTCCACTTGCCGAACAGGTATCATTGCCCCTCCCAAGTGAACTCTGGATTCAGCTGACTGGTAGCAGTGCATCAACACAACCTGGCTTTGTTTCAGACATGCCGAGCGAGAAGGGGAAAGTGGAGTGTGGCATGGGATAGTTAGAACGATCAGGGACCCAGGCAGCTCCAGCAAACAGTGCTGGAAGATAAGCATGTCTAACTTTAGTTGGGTGGCGTTATCCTTTAAAGCCTCATACACACTAGTTAAAACTAGCCAGTGAAGAGCTGGATGAACCAAAAACAAAATCTTCTTATATGCAAAAACATAGGCTTTAGATTCAGTGACATTCTCCAACACCTGCTCTAATGCTAGAGGCAGTATCTGGAGAAGCTCTTTGCATCTTACTAGAGCCAGGGACTCTACCTCCTCTATGGAAAAATCAGGCAATTAAATGCCAAGGTTTGCAAAAGGGGAAAACAATCATCACCTACACAGCAGAACACAGCAATTTATTGTGGCTTCCAGCTGTTACACTGGAATCAGTGAGGTCCTTGTTTAGCAGCACACCACTGCAAATTCCCCAAGAAGTAACTGTACAGTTTGGTGCAAATGTATGCTATACCTGAATGAAGCTAGTACCAATCAGAAGACAGACTAGAACTGATCCGATAATATTTAATCACATTGGGTAAATTAGCTTCCGGTACATCCAGCTAGAGAGCACTTGCTCTGCAAAGGAGTAATTTGCTGTGACATGTAACTGCTCCCTCCCCACACAATCAATACAAACCTCCCAATAGTCCCGATCTGGTGGAACAGTCCTGATTCTAGTGCCAGTGCATGGCCTACTTGTAAAAGCATGTGGCTTTGAGATAATATGTGCGTAGTTTGTAGATCTGGGTGTTGCTTTTGGTAGAGCAAGAGTATATTTTAATCCAGTTTTGCCATCTAAAATGCTGGGAGGTATGCTAGCACACAGATTCAGTTAGCAAATCATACACGCAAAGTGTTTTTAGTGAAATATCCACAGATTTTTTAGCAAAAATAAGTGTATATTTTTACCATACTACCAGTAAAAATGCACAGTCGCGATGTTCTCAGGAATAATTGAATCTACCACAGAGTATAAAAAAAAAAGGCATCTTTCCCCATTCACTCCTGCTTCCTGTCTCCCCTATACAGTACTTAAAATAATACTACTACCTAGCCCTGCTCCCACATAACTTGAGAGCTAAGTGACAGTTCTTGTAAATGCCAAGTCATGCCCCAAGTGACTGTTGTGCAGGGCCCAGCTCCTAGAAAGCGCTTCCCTGTTATGTGGTGCGAACAGTCACTTTTACACACAAATATATCCAATATCACACAACACTACTTACAACACAGAATCCCCCACTACCAATCACAAAAATACTACACACTGAACTGTCACCCACTTCCTGCACTAATATCACTAACCCGTTATATCAGACATAATACCATATACTTATTCTGGTTATTATTCCCCAAACACTGATGTTTACCTATAAACCTACATGTCAAACTTATATCATACCACATCAAACATTACACTGTACTGGTTCAGAGATCAGTGAAAGCCACTGAACGGCTGTATTAGGCCATGTAATAATCGCAGCATGTTAGTTATGACCCCCTCACCATCCAGTTATCCCACAGGAAGACAACTGGGTCACATCTGAAAGTCACAGAACTTCAGTTATCATTACATTTAAATTGCACTACTATCCTACATTTAACCTAGCTGAAGTCACCCTTCCCCTGGATCTATTGTTAGCCCAGGCACTTTAAATATTCTCCACGCTCGGAGTATATACCTAGCAGAGGTAGCAGCAGGGTTCTCTGGCAAATGGGAGCATCCCAGGAAGGAAACCCCACAGTAACTAGTTTCCGGAGAGAGCTGTTGGAGGGAAAAAAAATTAAACTAGACCAAAAATGAATTGTCTGGACATATAACCTAACTAATGAAACGCTGCACACTAAACAACCACCTGCCAGTGAATCTGGGAATATAAAGCTGTAAGTAAACAATTAAATCTATACAAAACTTCCACTCCACTTGAAGCACCGCTGTGTCTAGTTACATTGTCTTACCATAGCAGATTAACAGTTACAAGTAGAGTAAAAACAACAACAATATGGGAACATTTATCTGGACAGCAGATACTCAAAAAGACTCAACAGAAAGAATAAAGTAAATAACTGCAGCTGTTTGGTGCATGTGTCACACACAGAAACTATCCCGGGGAGTTTCCTCCTACAATTACTATGAGGAACACAGATATACTTGTTTTGAGAAAGGGAATACCAGAAGCAGTGTGGGTAGAGACATGGGGCAGCATGGTGGCTAAGTGGTTAGCACTTCTGCCTCACAGCACTGGGGTCATGAGTTCAATTCCCGACCCACGCAAACACAGGGAGAACATACAAACTCCACACAGATAAGGCATCTGTTCTCCCTGTGTTTGCGTGGGTTTCCTCCGGGTGCTCCGGTTTCCTCCCACACTCCAAAAACATGCTACTAGGTTAATTGGCTGCTATCAAATTGACCCTAGTCTCTGTGTGTGGTAGGGAATTTAGACTGTAAGCTCCAATGGGGCAGGGACTGAGGTGATTGAGTTCTCTGTACAGTGCTGCAGAATTAGTGGCGCTATATAAATAAACGATGATGATTATGGGTCATTTTTAACAATTTTATGCATGTTCCTCCAAATAACAGAAAAAATTGTGCTAAATGTTTTGTTTTTTTTAAAAAAACCCTCAAGAATTCCAGAAAATACTGTACTAGTAGTATTTTCGTTGACCCAAATTAACCCATAATAGAAAGGACAAAAAAATAGGCCTTAGAAGGGCACAAATCAATTACTCATGGACATAAGATGAAAGGAGGCCTTCAAGCATTGAAGCAGTGTTTGTTAAATTAGGTCACCAATAATTATCTACAAACAGTGATTTCAACAGATAGAACATTGGATGCGCTCTCTCAACAAAATATCAAAGCCATCATTATCATTGTAATGAAAGACAGAAAATAGGAAAAGCATAAAAAGTTTGCAGAAATGTGTAGTGTCATTGAGAACCAAATTACACCCCTAATGTGGTGTAAAACACTAGAGCAGGGCTACTCTGAATCATGTATTCCTTTATGATGGTAAATGTTTAACAAATACCCCACTACTGTGAATCCATTTGTCCAGTGTACCCTGAATGTGTATGTAGGTTTGCTATGTAACCCATGTCTGCCTAATTACCACCCATCTAGAGAGGTCAGACATGTAGCCTCTTTCTATACCCCATACATTATTGTCATCAGGAAACTGCTCAACACCACCATGAGAAGTAGGGAGACTGGGGGGGGGGGGGGGGGGGGTGGAAGATTTCATCTCTGGAGGACAGTAAGGCTGCTATCTGGGGTGTCCTCTGGAGTGTGAGATTCCTGGTGGTCACTGTCCAGCATAGGGGAGGTGTGACATGATCCCCAGATCTGTGTATGTGTGGGCACTACGAGATCAGGCATACTGACAGCAGGACATGACCCGGCCGTACTCATACAGTTTCTTTGTGTGATGATACAATTATATTTATCAATGAATGATAAAACTTGGCAGTATGAAGCATTGGCAAGTCCTAACTATAGGGTGTATTTTTAAGGGCAAATCTTACATTTCATATAAAGCTTTGATAACTAACTCTTTAGACCACTTTGATTAGTATTGATCTAAGGATGATACAAAGAGAACCCGGTGGCCACGAGTAAAATGAATGTTGTGAAATCTGATGCATTAGTGACATGAGATGTAGTGTGTCAAATTGACATTAGTATATTGGAAACCAGGGTGCTAAAGTGAAATAAGCCAACTTGTATCCTAAAATACCAAACGATGTGTCTCCAGACTACAAATTATCAACTGACCTGAGCAATCTAGCTTCAAAAAAAAAAAGAAAAAAAAAAGGTCAGGAAAGCCGCCAACACGTTTAGTACATATCTATTACTTTTGTAAACGTGTGTATATGTTGTAATGCTGGCGACACTCAACATTTTTTTGGCTTGTAATATTCAACGTCTGGCACCCACAGACAAAACTGTTGCCTACCCTGCTATAGATTATAAGCTTGCATACAGGGCCCTTTTCCTCCTTGTTCAAAAGGAAACAGGAATTTTATTTTAAACAGATCTGTTTTTATTACATCAATTTGAACTAAGGATTAACTAGTAAATGTGGGTGTTTAGTGGTATAAAGTACAGGACACTCTTCCCAGCACCCTGCATTCCATTTCTCATTAGAAAACAAAATCCAACACAAATGTGTCTGGGTCTTTCAATGATGAAGGGGGGGGAATAACCAACCTGAGCAGTTATATCACTTGCTGGTAACCCAGACCTGGACAAATATATCCAAGTTAGAGCCAGGATCAGAGATTCAGAGCAATCAGTTCTGTGATTAAATATTTGCAAACCATGCATACATTGTTGGTGCTGGAGCTGCTGAGCACTATTTTACTACCAGATAACTCTTAATTAGAAAACTTTGGGCCCCAAGACACTAACCAGCCCTACACTCATTTTTTAGTCAATGTTTTCTTAATCAAGGTAACTGTTGACAATGATAAAAGTAAACTTAATACCGCAGCTGTTAAAATCATTATAGAGAAAAGTATTAAACTAAATAAAATCGGTCAGACTAAAAGGTGCCCATGCCCTCTTCAATTTTTACAGGCAAAACACAACATCCATAGGTTCAAAGACACTGCAGATTCCAAATCATGAAACTGATGGTCAGTCACCCAATGTTGTCAGGATGAATGGTAAATCTTCAAAATATATTTGTAGTCTTGCTATACATTAGTCAGTCTCTATGGATATGTTTAACCAGAATAGACTGCAGAGCAATAAAACGCATACCTTCGCCACATCAAATCTTCCACACTTTCAAATTCAAAAGACCACCTACAAAGAAAACGGTAAGGATAAATAATCTTCAACTGAACAAAATACGCAACACTACTTCAATCCGTTAAGATTCATCTTAATGGATTGAGGAATATTTTTTTTTTTAAAAAAAAATAGAAGAAAAAACAATGTTTATTAAGCTGCAGTGAAATAGCTCAATGATTACAATTGAACAGTTAAACTATACTAGTTTCATTGTGTGCCATGAACACGCAGCCTATCAGTTCACTAGGAACTAATGACATCACCGAGACACAAATAACTAATTCTCATGAAGGCTTCAGTGCACAAAGTGGTTGTCTCCACTGTGTAAAGGAGACTGGGGCACTATAAAAGTTTTATTAAGAATTTTGCAGTTCATTTGTCCACCCTATATCATAACATTGGCAGGGTAGAAGACAAGCCTCACTATGTATGCATTACGGTTCACTTCAGACATCTCATTGCCTTACACTGTAAACCAGAAGGCTGCATCGCTATGTCCTGCTCATGAATTGTGTGATCTGCAGGATAATTGCATAGGTGTGTGCTCAGCTTTACTGCGTCCTAACTTACAAGCCAGTGTACACCAAAATAAAGAAATTGTCAATTATTTGTTTAAACAAAATTAGTTTATTTGGACAGCACACAGTGGCACAGCAGTTAGCATTGGTGCCTCTGCTTTATGGGTTTGACCTCAAACATGGTGCTATTACTAATTATCATCATCTTTTATTTATAAAGTGCCAACATATTATGTAGCGCTGTACATTAAGAGGGATCATGATACAAACATACAATGACTTCAAACAGAAGGCACAAATGGCCCTGCCTAATTTGGTTTACAACTCTAGAAGTGTGGTGAACAGTGGATGTATAAAGCCACAGAACAACAAGTGTAGCTGGTGGCGGGGAAAGTGTGTGTGGCTGCTACCAGCCACCAACAACACAGCCATTGGTATTTCTATGCAGCTACTGGCATTATACAGTTGGAATGAGGAGACCGTGAAAGATGGAAACATGCCCTTTGTATATAGTGTGAATCTCCTCAAGGAGCTGGGGTTTCCTCTCACAACCCAAATACTGTTCGCTTTAGAGCTAATTTTGTCAAAGGTATTAGTGTGTCCACCTAAAAGTATGTACATTTTTATTCCCAATTGGACAGAGCTCCATATGTCTGAATAAAGTTATCTGCTTATAGAATTTGTTGCCACAATGAAAGGATGAAAATGTAATCATGTAACGTGTCCTAGTTTAGAGAAGTATAAAGTATTCCAGGAGACATTTATTCTCCCCAAACACAAGCACTTTCTGATAAGCCCCATCCGTTTAACTAGGTATTACTACACACAAATATGTATATGTACATAGCCCACGCAACAATTATATACAGCACTCAGTGTCTACATAGTAAAACGTTAAATAACTTTTCTTCACAACCACCAGGTGGCGAGAATTCACATAAAGTAGAATACGAGACATTTAACGAATGCTAAATTACCAAACTGGGAAGATTATACAGAACCCAAAAATAGGTTTTGTTGACACTCTGCAGGTTGTCGAAAGACATTTACTGTGCACGAATTAATTTGCAAATATAAATAAGCACAAAACTATTTTCAACAAGAATTTTAGCACTACCACCATCACTGACATTATCCCTGGAAAAATGGATTGAAGGCAGAATTTACACACAAAAAAAAAATAAAAAAAATTATTTGCCCCTTCCTTCTCAGGAAACAGTGGTTTTGCTGACTAACATTTCAAAATGATATAATGGAAATAATTTTACACTAACGATACATTGACTATTGCGAGCATCTCTAAAAATTGTTGGGAAAACAAAAAAAAGGTGTGTCAGAGAAAAGCAAATTCTTAGCCCCGTTTCAAATGACCTAAAGCTTGTTGTTCAACAAGCCTCAGCACGACTTGTCAGCCAGTAGCCCACAACGCATGCTGCAGAAGCAGGTAACCCAATTCTGTTCTACCATTATTATTATCTTTTACTTATAAAAAGTTCTGCAGCTTCATTCTAGATCCGTATTCTTCAACGCTGGTCCTCGAGAACACCAAAATATATCATTTTCAGGATTTGCTTCATTGTCAATTTCTTTTCTGCAAATTTCCCAGCTGTTACCAAAGAAGGAAATTTTGAAACCACGACATGTAACGAGAGCTATAAGAAAGGATCCCAGAAACCCCAGCACAGATGTATAGAACCTTTTTTGCTGCTATAACTCCCAAAAACATGACCAGCATAGCACAAATACCTGCAAAATTGCTCTTCTGTAATTCACTTCCATTTCACCAGACAATTCTGACAGCGCCGAGTCACAAAAATGAATTACTGACATCAGATATTGGCAGGTGTCTGACATCACACAGGCTGTGAACTACTAATAGAAACAGTTCGACAACATCTTTATCAGAAGTCACAATAGAAAAATTTTTCTTTTCTCAGTCATTTAAAAACTTCCATTACCACTTCTCCTACTCCTTTGTTCAATGAAAACCTCATCCGTTTACCAATCCCCCCTCCAGAAGTGTGTGCTGATAGAATATCACTATATATGCACATGGGTGACTGGATTATGCAAATCCAAAAGTAGAAATCAAAAAGTACAAATCTAGCCTTACCCACACCCTTGCAGAGTTGGCGGGTACCGAGATGGCTGTAACAGGACAGAACTGTAAACCATGCTGAAAAAGCAAGAGAGACAATCTTCTCCACTGGACGATTATAGACATTGAATCTGGGCTTTGCACGAGCGAAGACAAGTATGTTTATGTACATTTATGTATTACCTGAGCTTGCAAACTGCAGCTAGGAGACCTTCACAGTCTACAAAGCGAGATAGAATGAAATAAGTGTTTAACCACAGGAACTCCCACCTTCTGCCATGCTAGCATCACCCAAAACGCAGGTGCAAAGTAAAATGAAAACTGGGTTCACAAATGCTTCATCATGCACCTGCACTTACACATTACTCAAATAAAAGCAGGAAGATGTGATAGAGGAGAGGCATTCGCCACACTATGGGCATGGCCTGCATTCCACACTAAGACTACACCAAGGGGGGTATTTAATTGTTAGCGAGATCCCCGGAAAACGAGCGCTCTAAAAATATTAGCGTTAATACGGTAATTACTCGCTGAATTTCATCTCACAGCTCAGGGAGCTGCGAGATGAAATTCAGCGAGTAAACTACCGTATTAACTGTATTTACGTGCATATTACCGTATTAACGCGAATATATTTTGAGCGCTCGTTTATCCGGGGATCTCGCTAACAATTGAATACCCCCCCAAGTGTTTCCTTCCAACAGCGACAGAACCCGGCTCCTATCCAGTTCTCTTTTTTGTGAAGTTTTTTTTTCTGGTAAGGGCAACAGGAAATAACTGCTTCACTTGATTACTTGTACATTCTCCATACACATTATATTTCTTAGAAGAGATTACAGAAGAAGTTACTGTAAACTCAAGTCAGCTCGTGCCATCTCATTTCAAATCTATGATCAAATTAGACAGTATGATAAATTAAAAGGAGCTATTAATTGGATTATAGTTCACATTATCTTCAAAGAGGCATGAAAGAGAAATTCATTTTTTTTCTTATACAGCATTTTTTTATAGAAAATTTTCTAAGTATAAAATGTGAAAACAAAACATTTAATAGTGTAGAAATACTGCTAAAAGGTCCCATATCCAAATAAAAAAAAAACAAAAAAAAAAACCAAAAAACGACATGACAGCTAAGGATCTCTACATCTATGTAACAATGCGTTCACCGTGGCCAAACTGCACCATATTTACCATCTTCTATTGTTGCAGTTTCCCCACTAGATGTCCAGCAGTGTATAAAAGATTTTCCAGGGCCAGTGTTTAATAGATGTGCACTGTATTAGGGATGTTATGAGAGCTACTAAGTTAGTATAAGAGGTATGCAGGACCAGGAACAGACTGCCACAAATGAAAGAAAACCCCTACATTCCAATCATATGAGAGTCTACTAACAGCTCATGCCCTGCAATAGTTCATATATTTACTGCTCAGGTTTATTTTATTTTTACTCACATGTTTTGTTCTCTCTTTAATTAGTAAGTTAAGTACATTTTAAGCATGCATCATTTTCACCTTCATCTTCCTGCAACTCATCTCCTTTTCAAAATCACTCTGGAGAGATAACAAGTATGGCTGCCAGACACAGGCTCTTAACATGGCATGTCATGTGATGGCAGAGGGGGGGGGGGGGGAGGATGTAACAGTGAAAACAGAGCTCAGAGAAGGGGAGATATGTTAGGAAGAAGGTTGCATAGCAATAGTCTATGCATACCATTAAATGTTACTTGTCAAACACATGAAGCGGTTCAGTTACACCAAAACAATCTTAAAGATCAGTCACATGACCGAGATAAACAAATATAATATAGTATAACAACATACAGATCACTATTTCTTACATTTGTGGTCTCCATCATCACCAGATCAATGCCACAAGACTGGCAGAAAGCAGATATGGAACCAATCTTTGAAAAGGGATCACAATCAGTACAAAGAAATTACAGACCTGTGAGCTTGACATCTGTTGCGAGTAAATTAAAGGAAGGTATGCAGTTCTAAAACATACTGTAGAAAATAAGTGTTGGTATAGTTTCATAAAGGACCAGTAATGCGTAACAAATAGGATTACTTTTTTTTTTTTTTTTTTTGAGAAGGTAAGCTTGAAACTGGATCTTGGAAACCAACAAAAGGTAGTTATAAATGGAACAGGTTATACGCCACCCATAACTCACTGTGGACAAGTTTCACTATTGGGCCTTGTTCTTAAAAATTGAATGTTGACCTTGTAGATCAGTGATGGGCAAACTTTTTCAGGAGCGGGCCAATATAATTTATTAAAAAACTCAAATATCTAAATATATAATACAAATTTTTTGAATGGGACGGGAGGGTGTTATACAGCAGTGTTACCTCTATAAGTGCAGCGATCGTACGGACACAACACTTATTTTAGCAGGTTGTTGCAAATCCGTCTTTATGGTGAGCCACTAATACCCCATTCATACTGCACCAAAAACCCGGGTTTTTGCAGGGGCACGCTGAAATAGTCCAACCCCAAAATCCTGGGTCTAAAATCCCAGGACTTAGACCCGGGATTTTGCGAGGGGTAATTCCCGGGTCTCACCATTCATACTGTAAAAAAAAAAAATGTCAATGTAAAAAAAAATGATTTTAATTAATAAAAAATACATAACAAATGTTTACTTTACTTATTTTCAGGGTTGTCAGGGTTACCTCTGGGTACTAAAATGAGTGTAGTCCATTAGAAATGACGTCATTTTAGTACCCAGAGGTCCCCCTGACAGCCGGCAACGCACCGGAGACACCGCTGGCTGAAAATAAGTAAAGTAAACATTTGTTATGTATTTTTTATTAATTAAAATCATTTTTTACACTTTTTTTTTTTGCAGGTGCAGTATGAACCCGCCCGTCCCGGGAATCTTCTTATCTATACTGCCCTGTTAACCCGGGATATTGCCGGGGCGGCAGTATGAAAGTGGTATAACTGACAACACAGCAGCCAATCGAAATCCGTCTTAGTATATAGCCAAACCCATCTCTTCTCACATGACTTTCAGCCATTAGGGGACGGGCAAGTGTTTGAGTGATTGACATACGAAGTGTCCTTTTAGGAAGGAGGATGAAGTGTAATGGAGGAAATAGCTGGGAAGGCATAAAAATGAAGGTTCTGACACACAGGGTCGGCCCTAATAATTTTATGCATATTTGAATGAAATTTTTTAGAATATTGGCGGGCCGGATAGAACCTCTAAGTGGGCCGGATCTAGCCCATCACTGTTGTAGATGGTCTAAAAAGCAAGGTATCCATAATTGCTGATGACACTAAGCTATTTAGGTGTACCAATGCTGGCTAGAAGAGTAACTTGATACAAAAATATTTTGGTAGATTAGGGTTGTGAACAGTTAGGTCTTGGTAATAACTATACTAATTACATATTAAATAGGAAAACAGGAGATGGAAGAGGACTGATAAAGGGGAGAAGCAGCTGCAAAGGTGAATAATAGAATCTTGGAATGTATACGAAGAAGTTAAAGTAAAATACCACACTTTAAATATATAAATAATCAGAACAGGATATTATGGGGGGTGATTACTATATTTGTGAGAGGTTTTTTTCTAATTCTGTGAGGTTAAATTGACAAGTGCTGCACTGGAGATTTTGTTTTCCTTCCTGTGGACCAATTACAACACAGTTGCAATTTATGAAAGGCAACACTTGATTGACATGTATCTTTTTTTTTAACCATGTAATGGCATGCAACGGGAATATGTACAGTGCACTCTTAACGCACTACATCTACAGCTGAACATAGGAGAAATACCAAGAAAAAAAAAGGACGACTGGACTCAGCAAAACATGTTACAAGTTAAAAGCGCTAATAACATACCAGTAAGTCTTACATATTACTTGCTCATACTTCAAGGAGTGGTCTATGCTCTGTACTCACTAATTACATGACAACAATGCTAGAAATTCAGGTCTGAATGTAAACACAGTGACAGTTTATTACATTCCACGTATATCTGTCTATTTTATCTCTCCATAAGGAACTCAGCAAATATCACGTACAGGAAACTCCTTTCTGTTGATATACAGTGTAGAATATTTAAAAAATGTAAGTTAGAAATATAAATATATCTTCTAAGATCTTAACATGATCAGCATCATCACAGCTGCAATCACAATTTAAGAAAACTGCTACTAGAGAAACTCAAAAGCAAGGAGACCAATACTGCTGCTAGTAGAATGAATATATTATATATACACACACTCACGGCGTTGGTGAGGAATTTGTTGGAAAGGTCTTCAGTTATTCTGTTACTATTTCTTCAATAAGATGTTTAAAAGCTTTTAAATAATGAATAAGGCAGTGGTGGGCAACCTGAAACACTAACTGCACATTACCCTTAATCTCAACCAAAATTGAAAATACATTTAAATCAAAGAAAGACACTTATATGTAATAAACTAGCAGGGGTTTTAAACACGTGTTACAAGCTATAACAAACAATTCCAGGAAGGAGCTGGGGCCACAGGTGAAGTCTCGTGGCTCTAGGCCCCCCTGTTGCTTATTACTGGCGAATCTATGTAAAAAAGTGTGTTTTAATAAATGTACACTGCAATTAGGATTTTACTTAGGCTGCACCAATGTTGGATTTATTCTAGAACTACATAGCACAGACTAAATCTAGTTGAATGCACACAAATAACTTTAGGACATTTGCAAGACCATCTATATTTTGAGGCAGCCATAGTTTCTCTCTAATTTACATGTTGACCATTACTTCCTTGTATCCACAAGCTGATTTAATAAAAAAGTGTGTGTATTGATGTATTCATTGTACAGAACATGTAGCTCCCCTCCTTGATTATTTCACAAGCTTCAAACTTCAGAAGCACGATGTAATACAATTAGATTAAGTGCCCCTGTTTAATTTAGGATATAACTGTGCTGCAGTGGTCAGCGACAAACAATAGACTGAGGAGGAAGTAAAAACATATAGTTCAACCAGACCAAACACTAAGGAGTGAGTGTGTCAGATAGATATGAGAGACGGCACCCTGTCACTATCCAGCTACAATGGAACTACAAGTCCCAGCACAGTAGTTCCATAACAGGGGAGACAGGTTGCCTCTGTTGTATATAATGCTGTCTATCCACTCTTTTTCCATTTGTTTGTGATAGGGGTGCATCATGCAAACAAAAATAAATAATGACCGCTTACCCACCTCCTACAAACTCAACAACTAGCCTCAGAATTAGAGGTCATAGGGATCCATAGGCAAACAGAGGGGAGGGGGGGTTCCTAGTGCCTGGAAACCCCCGCTCTAAGCCTAAAGCACTGTATAATTGAGGTGCTGGACCCTGCTCTCGCTTCACACAGCTCTGCTTGAAAAGGGAGGGCTACATGCACCTAACAGTAGTACATGCAGCATTGCCCATGTATATTATGGGGATTGGAAGAGTTGGAGAGCAGCCAAGCACTGTCTAAAATTATAGCCACGCCCCCATGCATGCTGGTCACGCCCACTGGCGGCGTGTTGTGGAAACCACCCTCTACAAATCCTGTGTTTGTCTTTGGGATCTGATAATGAATATGACACCCAGAGTATCAAGTTTCCCGTAGCTCCTATGTTTTCTCGGACAGCCAGGGAAAGGAATGGGTGTGATAAGGCGGGCCAACCCCAACCTGCAGTAGCAGTCTGTGATTGGTCCTCCCGCTCACACAACAATACATGATCCCGGGTGAAGCTGCAAATGGCTCATTAAATCTTTTTAGTGTGTGATAACGCTGCTTTAACAAAACAAAATATTTATAGTACCAGGATGTGTGTTTAAATACCTTAAACAGTGAAAATATGGTCAACGGCGTGGAGAGAAGCAAAAGACTCCTTTATTTACAAACACTGTAAATCCATCTGTAGAAAAAGAACAAAAAACAAATATGTTGCTATGATTCTGTGAACATACAAACAATCCTCCATGAGATTAAAGCTCAATCTGTAAAACTTCTATTGTAGTCAAAAATTACACATTAAATGCATTTCACACAATACTCCATGCCAATATTAAGGGTAGTTCTGGATCTGGAAAGGTTTCACAAAAACAATTGTTAACAGGGTTTTTCACCTTTATATTCTAAGTATAATCTAATGCCCTAATTCAACTGTTATTCCACTAATCGGTGTATCCATGTCTTTCACCATAGCCTTTACATGATCAAGGTAGAGGTGTTATTGTTGTTGCTTTTGGACAGTCTTGTTGTTAACCACAGCGAACAAAAAATAAATAATCCAGGAAAAAGCATAGTACTTTTTAAATAATGCATAAACTAATAGCTTTACATTCTCAGAAGATGGGAAACTCTTCACTTGGTTAAGTAAATCAAGTAACGTTCCATTGTTTGTAACAATGTGGCCTCTGAAAGGCAGTTTCACTGGAAAGGATGGATGATATTGAAGCCATATGAGAGTTCTACATACACTAAATACAAATATGCAGATAAATAAGGCTCTTTGCACAGAAAAAACAAAAAAAAAACAAAAACCAAAACATTAAAATATGTCTTACTGAACGAATAGTAAAATAAAATGGTGGCTTCCTTTTTAAAACATTAAATGCAATCTATCTTTACTCAAACAATGCTTTAGTGAGGGTCCCAAACCATCATCCATCTCATTTACAATTGCTGACAGACTGTCAGAGTTGGGACCCTGCTCAATACAAGAGATGACGGAGGGTCCTGGGGTGGGAATCCCACCAAATTATACTTCAAGGGAATAGAAAGCAATTATTTTGAAAATAGGAAGAACCTCTAAAATAAACAAAGGACATTTAAATAAAAAAAAAAAAAAAAGATTACATTATTTTATTGATCTTAAATAAATGAGACAGTTAATCTGAAAATACAATCTGTTTGTAGGTTCTCTCTTTGTATAAATGCCAGGAGACTGTTCTCACATAGCTGGGAATCATGAACGGAGCTCCATGATCACTTCAGCTATCCGCCAACCCATCAAGTCTGCACTCTAGATAAATCTCATAAGAACATAATGAACTTCTACCTGCAGTTTAGAAGTAGAATACATGGGATGAAGGATGGGGCAGGGTGAAAAAACATATTGGAGCGTTCGAGGGCCTAGATAAACCCTCTGACAAAATCAGTCCAGATTCTCAATGCAGCCAGATGACTTATCGCTAGACATTGGCCCCTCCTTACAACATGTGCATAATAAAGAATAGCATATGGTCACTATGGAGAAAATATCTGCTAACCTAAACAGAATATCCCATAAACGTTTTCACGTGTAACCTTTGTTACTACAATACCAATTTATTCCTCCAACTGCCACTACCGGACTGTCACCTTCCTTGGTAGCATTTACATATTTTCACTCACATATTTTTGTTGATATTACTTATGATACATTCATCTACCTCAGGCCTGCAGGGACCGCAGTCATTAGTTGCCCTTCCCTTCCTCATACGTCTATATTTGGCATAGAGAGGCATTCAGCACTATAGTGTGTGGCACCATTTCTTGTCTTATGATTATCACCTTTGCTCATATTCTCACTATTTGCCTGTTTATTTTGGTTTTCAAATATTAAGTTTAATAAATACTAAGTTTATAAAATAAATCTTAAAATAAATATTTAAAAATTGTGTTTAGTTTAACTAATGAAAAGCAAAACTGCAAATGAAACGGTGTAGAGCTTTAAAACTTGCACACTGGGAGAAAGGTCATTCCACAAGAGGCATTAGATTGGGATTTGTACAGCAAGGCTCATATTCTTTTGCACTATACTGCTGCACTTATTTTATGGAGATGGAGGTCACCAGGTATAATGTTAAATGGACGTCTGCACGAGCAGGGTCTTCCTGTAACACTGGACTTATGTGGAAGCAATACAAACAGGGGGGTCCATTTTCAGGTGTGTCCACCATCATCATGTGTTTGGTAGACACTTTATCTTGGTCTCTCCTCTGTATCTATTTCCTCACTCTGGTAAAGAGAGACTGGACAGAGAACAGCTCAAACCAGAATTGCATGGTTTCTGCACTCATTACAAAACTTAAATATAAAGAAAGACATGCTGCAATATCTAACCTAGCTAGTTGCATAATGTCACTTATACAAGCTACATTACCCAGTGCGTGTAGCAATCTTTCTGTACTCTTAACAATAGTCAGGTTGAAATAGAGGGAGCTGTATAAAGACATAACGAATTAAGCCTCCAATTTAGCAATAAAAATAATGTATTACAGTCACAATTTCAAAGCTCGCCATGTTACCCCGAAATAGTAAGAAGCATGAAGTTACTGCACTACACTCGCCATCATCATACAATCAGGCATATCTAACACTAGGACAGCCTATGATGAACCACCATCCATTCTACCACACAATGCCATTCTAAAGGATCTATAACATATTCCGGTGTCATCACACGCTAGTAACTGCATGTAACATTCCATTGTGTTGTGCATGTCTGGATTTATAATGCAGTATTGGGAAATTGCAGCATTTGCCAAATTGTCAGAATCTGCAAAAACATCAGAACTTTGCCTGAGGACCTCAAATCATGACATGCAGGATTTGACCATATTTCTTATTGAGCTTTGTTAACTCGCAGTGCTCCCTGGATAATGGAGGTGAAAAACAAGTTTTAATAAGTTTCACAAATATCACACGAAGGAAACACAAGAGACTTCTTTCTCTCCACAGGCCTTCCAGTGTAAACCTGCGATAAACAAGTTGGTAGGATATACCAGATTTGCACTTCACAGGTATCACTCAAAAGGAAGAGGTCCCAGACATCTGGTCATGTGACTCTGAAAAATGGTGTGGGGATAGGGGGGGGAAACTATTGAAATATTTAGTATGGATGGATGGACGGACATTTAAAGGGTTAGCTGCACAAGCTTTCATGTCCTGTAGCTGGGGCTGTTTGTGTGGGATACCTCACACACCAAACAATCAATTTATACCTTTTAAAGCAGCTTAATAAAAAAACAAATGCTTTCTTTGTGATCTATCACTGCAGAAACAAAAGCCAAAACTAAAAATGAAAAATGTATTATATTACAATGGAGCAAATATGTTCTAACCATTGCCTTCTTTGTAGATTAGAACACTATGATAAGAAGTCATTAAACAATGAGCAATTTCATATAATCGTTTACATTGAACTGGAGGGCAAGCACTTGTCAGTAATCATAAGATTAAACATATACCGAAAGAAATTAAAGTCCTGCATTTCAAAGATGTGTACAAGCCACAACAAGCAGAGGGAAGGCCAATAGTGATGGGCAACCCGATATACTTGTGGGGCACTCCAACCTTCAAAACCCATCGCTCATTCAAAAATGCCCCCACTTGCTCCTCTATTTTAAAATTCCACCAGACACTTGACCTCTCACTTACCACAAAATGCACTCAGATGCCCATATGTAATCCAAACCCCCCCCCCCCATGTGCCCATCAGAACACCCACACTTTCACAGCTGAAGTCTGCAGAGGAAGGAGGGCGCACATACAGCACAATCCACTGCCACCTCCTTTGGCATGCCATGTTACCTCCCTGCATTGTGCAGAGCACGCAGAAGACTGCTCCTGTTAAATCTTATTTTACGTTCTATAACTTAGCAGGCTAATAAGTCATATTGGGAGAAACCAGCTGGGGATGCAGGAGAAGGCACGATGGGCCAGCTGTTGTCCACCACTGTTCTAAATTGTAAGGAAGCACGGCTGGACATACTTGTTCAAAGGTTACAAACCACAAACTTCTACGGGGGGGGGGGGGGGGGGGGGGGGTAACCTTGTGCCAAACGTACGTGCCGATGTACAAACTTGTTAGAAGTGCGTTTTCACAACACATACCAACAGTACCCGAAACATGTACTAGCAGCGTAAAATTTTCCCTGGAGCTTAGCAGCAGTGCCGGACATTTACTTGACATTAACTCACAGCATCTACCCGTCTGTGCCAATATGGTGCCCAACAACTCTGCCCACCTCTGGCGGCGAGCATGCCTGCAGTGGTCAAGACACTTCAGCAGATCTCTATGCACTCACCCTCTGCTGTGCTTGCAGTGCATTCCAACCACACCAGCAGCACAAAGGCAAACCTGTGCATTTTGTCACTTAGACTTCATCAGGGGTGTGGCTTCCCGAACCTGATAGATCTCATAGTGTATGCTATGCAAAACAGATTTATCCCGTTATCTCTACCACTATTTAAAATCAGACATTAAATAAAACGAACATAACAAGTAATTGCTATTTCATTAAGTTGAAAATGTTATATTTTTCACTTTAAATAAAAGCCACCAATTACACATGCTTTGATTTTTGCTTAAACCAAGATTAATAAAATTGATGTAAATGGACAAATACTACACTACATTATTTTATTGTATTTGGAAAGCAAAGTGAGATATAAAGTAAAATAAGCCAACCGGACCGCACTGGTGAGTATTCTGGCACTATGCAAATACATCTTACAAAATAATGTCACATGGACATCCCAGTTTTATGATTTGATTTAATTTGACAGCTTAATGACTGTAAGTGATCAGATATTGTATTTACTTTGGTAAATGAGCTTAAAGGGCAGGCAAAATAAATATACCATCCATCAAGCTGCTCACTATGTCCATTCACATTAAAGATTCATTCATAAACTATGGTGACAAATATAGATATATATAGCTTTTTTTACATTGTTACCAATGTAGTGTACGTGAAAGAATATAGTCCCCTTATGTCACCTTTGCGCAAACCAGGATAGAGAATTGTCTTGGTGTCCTCTGTGCTCCGTTCTGCTCACCCACAGGTGGCTGTCTCTCATTGTCACAGCCCCCTGACTATTAAAGTGGGAGAGTTGGTTCCCCCTTCCCCCACAGAAATTGCGCACAGGGAACTATGTAAAAAGTACTTTAACACAAAAAGGAAAGTGTTTTTGTAAACTGTTTTGTATTTGGGATCCGATGCATTATTTTCTTCTATATTATGGGAAAATGTCCAGTGTAACTAGAAGTCAATTTTTACAGCTGCAAACCAAAAATAATAAACGTTCATTGGAAATGGTTTCATCATGGACACGTGGATATTAATCTCAGCAAGAAGTCTGACTTCACTCAGTCTGGAGTTTATTAGCAGCAGGAAACACATCTTCGATCAACACACCATAAACCATTTACTCTTATTAAGGCTATTCATTTCTTAATATATTTTATTTAAGTTCACTTAACTGTAAACAAAAAAGCTTTCTGAAAAATCTGTGCAAATTTCTAATCTTTTGTGCAAACACAAGGAAAAAAAAAATGAAGAAAATGTGACGATCAGCCAACAGCTAAGTTACTAGAAACGTTAGAACGTTAGAGCATTAGAGCAAATTTGCGTTCACCAGATACTTGAACATCTTAACACCTTCAACCCTGCAAGTCTGACTTCTATAGGAAGTCACTGGTGGCATCATATGGTAAAGTGAGTATGACTGCCTGTACAAACAGAGCATCCCGTTTGAACACTGTATATAACATGCTAAACGTTTCTTCCACAGTCATCATACCCACCAGCTGTCAGTGGCACGTAGAATTACGCAAGAGCACGTGCAATATGTGATCCTGCACATTTGTGGGAATGGCCTCACATGGCTCACTGTTTCACAACTTCCTGCATGAAGACTGACATGCCTCATTAGGTATGTTTTAGGTTTCTGTAAAATGTTCCAACCCCGGACACAATCACATTCATTAATGAGTGTGCATACCAACATATTACATAGGAAAAGCCCTTAGAAAACACAAGGTGGTTAACACAAAACCCTACTATAGGAGCTTACTGCAACAGAAGCTTTAGCCCATGGATAAAGCCCTCTGGCCTATGTCTTATACAAGAGCACTGATAACATTCACGTGAATAAACGTTAATCATTCAGGAAAGTTGATTTGGTGATGTCACACCTCAATTTCAGGCTATTTTTTGCACAATGACGAAATTGCCTAATGAACATTTAACGTGGCTTCAATCTGAAATAGCTGATGGCAATATCTAGCACTCTGTGGCATAGCAAATGTAAATGCAACTAACAAGCACGGTCACGGAATGGGGGGACATCTCTACATATTTGTCCATGTTGCAAGAGGACGTAATATTGTATTAACTGGAATTGCAGGTTTACTGTTCGTCTGAGTGGCGACTGTAACAGCTGTTTCTTATTGCACATAATGACAAAATGTTTCTGAAATACGGTTTGTGTTACGTGGCATTTGCAGTGTAAGCATTCTTAAAGTTGTAAAACAAACAAGACTGCTTTTCTTAATCAAATGACAATGAGGCAGTTAATTATGGGCAGAGTCTGCAGCAGAAATCTAATACTCTAAGGCTGGCAGTGACCAACAACTCCTAGTACACAAATGACACTGCTTTGTGGAGCAAGACTACTTATTTCTATTTCTTCACAATTTAATGCTGGCCTGTCACAAGCAGATCATTCAACTGAATTGTCAAATGGTCATTTATGGGCCATTATTCAGAGGAAAAGTGCAAGTTGCAGACTCCGATGTAGCAAAGTCAGCTAATGACCGAGTGCTCCTACCAATGTCAGTCAATCCAATATATCAGCATGTCTGATTACATTTCTAGCCACAAATAGAGCAGTACTGAGATCTCAACAGATAAGATTACCTTCACTGGTGATGAAATGAAGGGTCTTATATTCTCTAAAAACACTCCATTGTTCTGGCACTGGTGGGTTAATTTTAAAGGTCCAATATCATGAGATACACTTATCTTGTACCAGTAACTTGTACTATGCAGTGTGATCTTTCCAGAGATAAGATTGTCTGCTACATAATCTTAATTCTGGACTGATTTTGCTAAACTTTAGGAGCAGCCCCCCTCCCCGTAACTTCTACCCCATCCCTACCAAGAATAGTGGATATTGCGTACAAGGAAACCTGTGCAGACTCAGGACATCTAAAGCAAAGAAGCGGAATCAAAGCAACGGATAAAAATGTGCTCAGTCTTCGTATATGTATTATACAAGTACTTATCTGTGCCACGGGAGCAGGCTGCTGCATTATTCTTTCCAAGGAGCCAAGGAGGTTGTGATTAATGAGTGGGGGATAGAATGATTACAATCAGGGGTAAATAAGGATGAGGAGGAGTAGGGTTGGAGGGGTGGGGTAGTGATGAAGACTTGGGATGGAGAGGCAATAGTTGGGGATAGGTATTAAGGACAGGTAAGTAGATTAAAAGGAAGGTGATGGATATAAAATATACACATGTACATTACTCAAGCATAAAAAGAAGTAGATGAAAAAAGCAATGGAAAGTTTAGAAGTAGAGCCCACAAATATATCACTTTGCTTCCTTTAGTAGAATCAAGTGTCACTGGATAAACCAAAAAATAAGTATTTAAGTGTGAAAGGTCTAACAACTTAAACCTGTTGCTTACTATGGGAGAGTGCAGATTAATTATTGGTGCGTTATGTGTAGACACCCTTCCACACCCCTACTTAATATAAATACCATAAATATGACAGCACAAACTTTTCATGTGTGTCATAGACAGCCAGTAAAAAGCTATTTTTCCCATTGCTGCTACCTTCCCAAATTGAGAGGATTTAGACTACCAGCACAAATCTATTAACACTGACTGACCATGTAATTCACCCAACGTCCAGAAAAGAAAAGTGTTAGAATAGATATTTACACAGAGTCATCTGCATAAAGCTGGATAGAAAAGGTTATTTAGGTTTGAGAAAAGCTCGTTTTAAACAAGTTGCTAAACTGGAGTTGGCCTTTAAATGTAATTACTTAGTAAACAGAAAAGAAGAAGTGGTGGTAGGAATTAAGAAAAGCACAGACTACGTTGGGGAGAAAGCGGGGCATCCTCGTGTATGCTGAGGGCGACTTTCACAACCTCAGTATCCATTTTCCAGACATGACAAGTTCACAAACCGCTGATCTTCGATGAAAAAATGTTTAGAAGTGTTTGTTAAAGCAAAATTTGGTTTTATTATTCTCTCATGGCATAAACCACTAATATGTCCGATATATATATCTATATATCTATACACCCACCAGAGTTTCTGCTTTATATCCAAACACCAGTGGAACACTTAAGAATGAGCCTGGTGTAGGGGTGTATTAGGACACCTACCAAACCATGGTCACTACCTCTCTGTCCAGATATTGAAGATAAGATTTCTGTGGCATAGTTAAGTAGTCATGTAATCGTACCATAATTTCACGGCAGCTTCTCTTCCCCTTCCCAGCAATGAACAGTCTTCTGTAAGTGCAGTCATGTAATTGGGTGCTCCATACCAGCAGCAGAGGTTATCCTCTACATAGTACCATTACATTTCCCTGTTGGAACATTCGTAATATTTTATGGGAGGAGCATTACAAAGGAGAAATCCTATGATGTCACTACGACCTCCTCTTTGTAATAGACGAGACCTGAAAAACTCCTATTCTGTCAGTGTGCAGTAATAGATGATGCACACATTGGATCTAGAAGTACTGGCAATATGGAGGACAGTCCTAAAGATTTCACCTGATTTAAAGAAAAGAAAAAACTCTAGCCTTATTTTTTAATACAACTCTATCAAATATTTTATTAAAAAAAACACAAAAAAAAAAAAAATCACTATGCAACTAAAAGAAAGAACTATAAGTTCCCCAAAAACATCTAAAATCCACCACCAGATTATGAAATAGTAAACAAGCTCAAAGTAACCTCAAAAGATGAAATTTAGCCTGGTTAGGGGTAACACCATAAACTATTAGCTAGTAAGGAATAATGAACAGTTCCAAACTGAAACTTAGCCTCGACTCGTACATAGGCAACAATCACCTAAAATACTACATGGAAGTCGGTCACCCACGTACAGCATGGGGATAGCTTTGATAAACCTCTGCTTGCTCTCCTCAGAAGATCTATGCTTTCCAGGGCTGTCTAACCACAATGGGGGTGGGAGGAAACGGCCAAAAGACTGAGCAGACAAGTTCCCAGTAATAACAAGGGAGCCTTCCAGTGTAGATTGTTATTCCTTAATTACTAGAAGCAGCTACAATTACATTAACTGATCTGTGTATATGAAAGCATTTCATTTGAAAGTAATGATTTTTACAAAAAAAAAAAAAGGGAAGAGACCGTTGATGGCTTTAACAGTCCAACCAACAGTGCTCTCTTCTCAGACTATGTGCCAAATACCCCCGAAGGACCCTCCCAGTCATGCAGCAAGTTTAAAGGTGACATTTCTTTCAGACGTGGATGTTATTTGCTGCCCATAAAATGCATGTAGCAGTGTTTCTCACTACTGCAGATAAGTATGACGACCTGCTTGGCACTTTTCAATTAAAATGTAACAAAACACTAACAGAAAAAGGTCATGACATGAAAACGATAAACTGCTTAACATGGATTTGCAGGATATGTAACAGGTTATATGTTGTAGTATACACTGAAGTTAACAGGGCATTTTTTTATTCACCCTACTACATCATGAAGATTTCCTTCTGATTTAGTAGAACTTTAACTTGACAACCATACACAACTATTTAAAAAGAGCATTCAATGGACATGGCCAGTGTCATGCTGCCTTATAACCCTGCAGGCCCTATTATTTATGTGTCGGATGTTCTGCCTATATGTAGCAGGACAGTGTTATGTGCTGCATATAGTACTAGGAAACAAGCTAGCTGCTGAGCTTAATGGTGTCTGCTCAGTGGTTGATTTTAATGTACCCCTCACCAGTACGGTCTGGCAGCTCGGCTACCACGTAAAGGCTATACAGCAGGCTAAGGTGGGAGTGCGGGATCCACGAGATCGACTCTTGCACCCATGTGCTGGGAGGTGGAGAAAAAAAAAAGTTGCATTTAAGAACTCACGGGAATGAACAAGCCCATTAAGACACCATTCATCTTATTTTTCATGTTCCTTTTAGGCGCTAGCAAGCGGCTGACAAGTACATGAACAGCGGATAGGTGAACGAGCCTTGGAGAGTGCTTCAAAATGGATATAAAATTGTAATATGTTTAACTATAGTAGTGTTATCCAAAGCCAGTTACTCAAATCTAGCATCCAGAAGGATTGTATAAGGACAAAAGGAAGATATGCCTCAAGAGAATTGTATTAAAAAGTTAGGCACCAGCAGTAATTTTTCAGGCACACATGCTACTGGGCTTGGAAAATTGTCCAGCCCTGTTGTAAGCTCTCCCACATAGGACAGCAACCATGGAAGAGACTCTGCCCTGCCAATGCTTTAAAAAAAAAACAACAAAACAAAAAACCCTAGGGGTCAATGTGTGACGTCCATAATGTGACCATGTGTTGCACGATGGGACCATGTGACTTTGACAAAATTTATGGGTGTTAGTCATTCGGCAGAAGCAATTGAATAAACAGGCAATTGTTAAAACATTTGTTTGTATAGCAGACTGCAAGCTCAGTTATCACAAATGAAATACAATTATGTCAACTATTTCACTGTTTATACTGCCAAGTAAACCAACTTCAACAAAAAAATGTCAGCTCACGGCAGTTTTTTTCTGTCTTAAAAATGCCATAAAAGTATGTAACTGTGCACAAGATACATTTCTACGCACAGAAATAGTGAAGCCTAAAGCAACGGTCTGAAATCGGCCAGTGAAAGATCATTGTACTTGTCAATCACATGATTTAACGTCTCCTGTTGTCCAACCACAAACACACAGCACTGAGTATTAGATACATCTCAGCGATTCATAGATATAAATGATCATTATACCAGGCAGCTGCAGCACCAGAGTGAACGGATGTGCCTCACATTTGAACACCTTAAAGCAACTCCTTTTCAGGTAACACTTATCAAAAGCTGTAAATTGGTTATATTCCTATTTTAGTAAACCAGCCTACCCTCCATGTCTGTATCTTCCGTGTCAACTCTATGTCCACGATATTTGAAGGCTATTGTCCCATTACAATAAAGTTTGGTCTCCACAAAGGAAGACTATTTGTAGCCCACAGCAGGTCAGGCCCGCCTCAAACCCGCCAAATTCTTGTAATTGGTTCACTGTACTAAACAAATCTATACATTCTAATTTAGATTTTATTCACATACTTATGCTGTAATTTCTAGCAAGCAGTGTCCTTACATTTCGTTTCATTATACTGTTCCTGTACTATGACCTGTTCAGTACAAACATTTCGCTGGTAGTCAATAAACAAACTACGAAATTATGTAAAAAGGTCTCTGCACAATGGGTGTTATTTGATTAGTTTATTTTTTTATAGAGACGACATTGGAATTAGGGGATTGGGTCAAAACCTGTAAATAGTTTACTAGAGTGAGGCTACATCATCCTATGATACACAAAACAAAAAGGTCAAATTACCCATATAAAACAAACAACGCTTACCACCTTACACAACTCAGTCTAGACTCACATATAAGCTTACATCATAAAACTCAGACAGAACTAAACTCATTTATCAATTGGCTCACAAAGTGGTGTATACAGTATGAACATAGAGTCAAGAAACATATTTACCACTGATTTCTAATAACAAACTGTACAGAAATCTACAAGACAACCAGAAAACACAAATTAAAAGCAGATGTGATCTGCTCAAAAACTATTTATTTTCATAGGCTATTCTGCACCTTTAAGATTTTTCCATTGGCTTAAAATGTACTACTCCCACTGGAAGAGTGATCAGATCCCACAGTTCCCGGGAGCCAATATAAAAATAAACTTGACGAAACTAAACTGGCTGAAGGCAGGAGAGGCCCCAGCTTGCAACTTTATAAACCATGCATGTTTCTCCCCCAATCTGGAAACAGAAGTACATCATTGTTCTAGCAACCAACATTTTATTAAAACACATCCTATTTCTTTTTTGGAAAAAAAATATGATCTTTTCAATAAGCCACATTGTTCTGTGCAAGGTCACTAATACTTACCATTTAATGATTGTCTCAGTCATCTTTAAAGACAACAGTGCATTATGCAAATGAGAACAAGATAAGGGAAGAATTAATAAGCCATGTGCCATTACTAACTAATGAGAACAGAGAAACTGTAAACATAAGAAAATGTTTATATTTATTAGATGTTCCAGGCAAAGATTGATTTCCTAGTCTGGAATGAAAGCCTATCCCTGCTACAGCTCCTGCAGGTCTCAATCTGGGTACGCTACAGAATATTCCACCAGCTTTTTATGCCGATCGATTTTACATCCAATCGATGGTCCGATCGCTCGGTCCATGGACTGCATACACACTAGCCTTGTTTTAGACGATAAAGGAAAGAGCGGCCGTCCCAGAAGCGACTTTTTACAGCCATGTTGTCGTGAACAATGATTTTAATTTCGTACACACTGAAGCAACATATGCGGGGCTTTCCCTATAGTTAACACCCACAAAACCCTAAAAAGAAAAGACACACTGAGAAGACAAAACTGTCTCTCTTATAGTTAAAAATCTCCATACACAAGATTATTATACACGAACAGGCACCACCTACAATGCTCCATTCTGTGCGGGCATCATCGCTGATTGGTCCACAGCAGAAACTAACGCCCATGTCTGAGGGTATAAAATGACAGAGGAGCCTGTCTTGCGCCGAGGAACGCGAGAAGATGGTGTCAGTGTGGGTTGGAGCTATGGAGACGGAAACAGAGTAAGAGATGGTGCTGGAAGGCCCCAAAATGATGAAAAAGTGAAGGTGGAGGATGGCGATGCTCTAAAAGACAAAGACATTTTTTTTATTGCAGTTAAAAAAGCAAAGCCAATGAGCCCAAGAGAGGTGGAGATGATGGTAAAAGTATTGAACCAGTACGACTGTCAAAAGCGTAAGTACAGAAAAAACTTACTAGAAAGGAACTGTTAATGCAAAAACTACTGCAATTACTGAAGGAAAAACTTGGAAAGAAAAGAAATAAATTCCAAGTTCAGAAGGGGTGGCCGGACCTTAAGAATAAAGGGGAAAGGAGACTGGAGCGAAGTCATAGAAACATTAAAAGTAGTGAGTAGCACGTGTAGTGTACATGTTTTAAGGACTTTATGTATTTCATTCTAGTTTCACACGAAGCAATGCAAACGACTGATTTGTAACAGATTTTTTTTTGTCAGAAAGAAGAATTAACAGTGAGAAGACCTGTTTATATACCACTGATACAACCAATGTAACACCTGTTATCAAGCAAGAAAAAAATTATGTTAAATACAAAAATATAAAAAAAGTTATACACAAAGGTATCTCAATGAAGATGTGTAGACAACTAAATACTTTGGGCACATACCTGTACCGTTATAATAACCAACATGGTGTCTGTTTACCAGAATCTATGGAGGTTAAGCTCACTATTGTTGCAATTGTGCCAGAGTGACCACAAGATAAACTGATCTCGAACAGTGTGCAAGGTGAGCAAATAAGACTATTTCTGGTGTTGGATTAAGACTTTTGTTAACTTTATTAGATATAGAAGTTTAATGCTAAACATTTTTAATTACCTTGTTTCGTAGATACCATCGTCAACGTTCTGAGGGAGAAACAAACGTTCTAAAGCTCCAGGATTATTTTAAAGCAATCAAAAGGGAACATAAGCGACTTCAAGAAAAAAAATATTAAAAACCTTGAGAATAAATTTGTTGAGATGAGTATGCTGTTTGGAACTGTTCTGCCACAAACCACTAGCACCTTTAAAGTGTAATACTATTTTTTTCACTTGTCATTCTACAATAAAACTGTTGCAGTAACACTTGTGTGGTTTATTCTGGGTATTTTACAAATATTAAAGTTTAATGAGACTTTATAAGTTAAATAGTTTATAAAAGGGTAAATATGATTTGGATTCCCAATATAGATACAAAGGGTACATGCTTTACACAAGTAATGATCTGCAACCAGACAGGTGCAATACACATGTATACAAAACAAGTCAGTGATGTGTAGATACCGCACCACGTGGGATAGGTGCAGGATAACAAATTTACATACACACGCCCTCAACGAAGTCTCGGGTCAAAGAAGCATCGGAGGATTGTCGTGGATCGGTCAGAAGTTTATACACACACACACACACACACACAACACAATGGAAAGGAGATTGGAAAGAAAATATTGAACGGTACGACCAACCAAATAAGGCGACAGTCTTCCATTTGGGCAGACTTTCGACCATCGTGTCACTACACATACTGACCAGACTTTCGAACAAGCGGTCCTATGTCGGCTGGTTGAGCCGATTATTGGACGAAAACCCTGTAGTGTGTACCCAGATTCACACAGCAATAGGAAAGGTATGATAACTGATCTTAACGAGGATGTTAAGGATATTTTCTCCCACAGCTTTTATGGCCTGGGTGTACTTCACGGTAAGTTAGGAGCAGGGGACAAATCTAGGAGTCAGCAATTTGCAGTGCACCAACAAAAACATGCAAAACACATATTAGCCAAAATAACCTGTATAGTATAACCAGTTAGTGAAATAGACTAGCACCAATGTCGCCCTCAGTATACCAGCATGACCTCAATTTATCCCTGTTACCACAGTGTAGTAACACCTCCAGAAACCAGCCGTTGCCCGGCAGTACAGTATACAAGTACCAATAACGACACCAGCCTGTGCCCTAGAGGGCAGTACCACCTAAATATCTAGTGCCCACCCATAAACCAGTCAGTGCCTCCCCCATTTCAAAAGGCATAAATAACATCACTATAGTCTTTGTTTTCACTAAACTGCTGCCATGAGCACTTACAGAGCACTATGTCGGCTGCTCCCAGTCTCTCATACACTTAACAGTGTCACCACCCCCTGTAAATCCCTCAGATAGTAATCTGGTGAATATAATACTGGCACAACCAGCCACCTGTACACAGTCAACCATGGCAGTTTTAGAGAAGGAACCGTGTTCATATTGCCACTAAGCACTATGCTACGTTTTGTGGCTCTGTTGTAGTGGACATTCCCATTAATGTGTGTGGTTAGTATAGCTTATTCAACAGCTCTTGGATAAATAGTAAGGAATTAAAGAACAAAAAGTGTCACTTAGGTAGAAAATTAAAATACTCTCAATTAAAGAGAATTCTTATGACCAGCAAAGTGCCATGTAATAATCAGCGTGCAAAAATATATTAGTAGCCATTTTAAAGTACAAAACAGTCACTGTTAAAAGTTGCACTCACCAAATGTATCTTAAACGAAAGCATTAATGAAAACATGTATCCAAGAATAGACAGCAGTCTCACTCACAGAACCAAGCAA
Organism: Mixophyes fleayi; assembly: GCF_038048845.1. NCBI lineage: Eukaryota > Metazoa > Chordata > Amphibia > Anura > Limnodynastidae > Mixophyes > Mixophyes fleayi. The sequence continues at coordinate 58,744,823 of NC_134404.1, read as the reverse complement.
GAGAAGCAGTGTACAGCAAGGAGTTTCTGGATAACCAATCCTCCCAAGGAGCTTTTAAGTGTACATTTGAATTTTTATTGCTGTATATAATGAAATTCAGCACACAACCTAATGCTGTACTACTGCCAAATTTGTACCAACATGTTCATGCCCACAAACGCAGCCCCAGGGGTTGCTCCTTGAAGCCCGTTTTCTTGGGGATCCACCGGTTCTGTAAAACAAGCCCAACCATTTCATTTAGTTTTCCACTTTAGAATAGAAATGCAGATGGGGGGGACCAAATCAGAAGCCGCAATCTCAAAAGAGCACCACATGGTCCTGGTTTTCGTCTTGGGCTGTGAAAATAACCACAGGACCCCAGGAAAACAGCTACATGAAGGAACCCTCAGGGGCTCCATTTCAAAATTTTACTAATTTTAAATTATATATACATATACACATACACACATAGATCAGCCACATTAAGTCTTTCTGCCTAATATTGTGAAGGCCCCCCTGTGCTGCCAAAACAGCTCTGATTCATCGAGGTATGGACTCCACAAGACCTCTGAAGGTGTCCTGTACTATCTGGCATCAATGTTAGCATCCTTTAAGTTCTGTAAGTTGTGGGGTTGAGCCTCCTTGTTTTTCCAGCACATACCCCAGATGCTCGATCAGATTGAGATCTGGGGAATTTGGAGGCCAAGTAAACACCTTGAACTCTTTGTAATGTTCCTCAAACCATTCCTGAACAATTTCTTGCAAGTGTGGCAGGGCGCATAATCCTTCTGAAAGAGGCGACTGCCATCAGGGAATACCGTTGCCATGAAGGGGTGTACTTGGTCTACAACAATGTTTGGGTAGGTGGTACATGTTAAGGTAACATCCACATGAATGCCAGAACCTAAGGTTTCCCAGCAGAACATTGCCCAGAGCATCACAATGACTGCCGTTTTGCCTTCTTCCCATAGTGCATCCTGGTGCCATCTCTTCCCCAGGTAAACGATGTACACACCCGGCCGTCAAAAAGATGTAAAAAAAAAAAAAATGACTCAGACACCTTTCTTTGATTGTTCTATGGTCCAGTTCTGGTGCTCACGTGGCCATTGTAGGCGCTTTCAATGGTGGACAAGAGATAGCAGGGTCACTGTGACCAGTCTGCGTGTTCCCCATACACGGCAAGCTGTGATGCACTGTGTGTTCTGACATCTTTCTATCATATCCAGCATTAACTTTTTTCAGCAATTTGTGCTACAGTAACGGTCGTGTGGGATTGGACCAGAGAGGCTAGCTTTCGCTCCCCATGCACATCAAAGAGCCTTGTGAGCCTATGACCCTGTCGCACTGCATTGAACCATTTTTGGTAGGTACTAACCACTGCATATCGGGAACACCACACAAGATCTGTTGTTTTGGAGATGCTCTTACCCAGTCGCCTAGCCATCACAATTTGGCCCATGTCAAAGTCACTCAGATGCTCACGCTTGCCCATTTTTCCTGCTTCCAACACATCAACTTCAAGAACTGGCTGTTCACTTGCTGTCCAATACATCCCACCCCTTGATAGGTGCCATTGTAACGAGACAATCAATGTTATTCACTTCAATTGTCTGTAATTTTAATGGTGTGGCCAGACAGAATGGGGGGTGGCAGTTTATGTTAGTATATATTTAGATCTGCACACACACACATACAATCTTAGATAAAACGGACAGTATCCTTGATTTATGTATTATGTAGATTTGACATGATTTATTAAAAAGTTCTACAAAACTAGTAAATTATGGCTATAGTTCGCTAAGAAATAACCAGAGAGCAGAATAGTCTGTTAAAATGTGAAGGTAGTTCATAAAACTATAATATAATAGTACTTTACTCACATTAAGCAGATGGCTACAGTATTAACACACACACAAAAACCTCCTTTAGCTCCAAAAAAGCTGAATACTCTAGTAGAATGTCAGGCTCAACAACACAAGATCGAAAATAGCTTCAGCTCAGACTAGCATTTACTATGACAGACACTAGCAATCTAAACACACTTAAATGAATCTTCTTGTTCAGTATTATTAACATAATTATAACAAAATCAGACGTAAAGAAACACAAGATGCCACAATATCCAGAGCTGTCATTAAAACGCTTGGCAGCCAGAGGAGTTGATTAAATAGGTTCCCAAGACACTTGATAACGGAAGTAGCCCAGGATGCACTCAAGGACAGCTTGTAAGCTAAACATTCTTTAGCATTCCACGTAGCTGGATGTATTTACAAAAAGCTGACTTCTCCATAACCAATTTAAAAACACTTTAGAGCTGTGTAATCCCAATACTACAAGAAGTTCTCACACTCCCTGTGCACTAAACACACTAGTTGTAAAATCCAGAATGAAAGGTGTAAAAGTATTAGGGTTCTATTTACAAAGCACCGCAAAATATGAATGAAACTTTTCATTCCTCATCGCATAGATGCAGATTGAAAGATTTCTCATATTAATTGAAAAAAAAAAAATCAACACAGGAACAGCCATTCCGAAAAACATCTGTTCCTGAGAAACATAACACTCACTGTACACCAAGTCTTCTCCTGCGGCCCTCAAGTGATGATCTTTGGCTTCTTAGTAATCCTTGTGCGCATGCGCGACCGCAAAACTCGCGCATCTGCACAGGGAAGCGGGATGTTTAATGAAAGAAGACACACAAGCATGTGACAAGGAGGGATCCCATGATCCTTTCACACATGCGCTGTGCAGGAGCAGAGCTGTTTTCAGTGAAATGTTACAATTATGTTAATGTACACCAGCTTCAGCTGGCGTACATTAACATGGTTTTTTTTTCAATTCGGCTCTTGGTAAACAGTGTTACTGAGCAGTGCCCATACACTTATGGGGACTGCTCATTAAAACGATGATATGCAAAGCAGCTGCTGCGATGCAGTCATAGTAAATAACAATTTTGCGATTAATCCAATCATGTTTCATAATTTGCTCCTTCCACGCCTTTTACTTGTCTTAAAAGGACAATGACACACAAACCTAAACAGATGAAAGATATTTACCCTGGATGCACCATTTACCAGATCTGCCGGGCTCCTCGATGGCTCTGAAGGTCCAATGCCTCGGCCCCCTGCTCTCTTACAGCAGACCTGTTTCAAGCAGACCAAGCAGGTATTGATGCCCCTCCAATGTGAAGTTTACAGGGAAAGGGAATCAACCCGTTTTAAAGAGACTGAGCTGTAAGTTTAGAGATAAACACAGCATGGGACCATTCAAACCATCAGAAAACCCAAATGCTGCAGCCAACAGCACAGTCGAAGCATTCTTTCATTTTCTATGCTATGTAAAGGTGAATTCAACCAAAACTGCATCCATACATTATACAGTGACAACACATTGCATACCTGGTGCCCAGTTTTACCACCCTCCATTGTAAGTCACCCAATGTCTGCCGTAATCCAGTACTGTTCTACTTGCTCCTGCTGAGGTAGATTTTTCCATACAGTCAGAATGTTTATCAAAAACATACTATCAGAAAGAGAGGGGAGCACTGACGGACTATGGCAGACATTTGGGGATCCCAGTAAAATATCCTGTGACAATATATCATTTAGTTTGGTTACAACGCATGTCAAATGTTTGTTTTTTTTGACACGCAGTGGCAACTAGTGCTTTCACTTGCCATCAGGGAGGGGTACTACACTGATCCTCCCTTCCATTCTTTAACAAAAAAATACTAGTAAAAGCATGATTTAAGTGGGTAAGGAGCCTTCAGGAACTCACCCTTCTCTACATCACTTCCTCTTATCACTGTATTGCATGACATGTTTCACCTATTCATTCTTCTCCACATAAGCCTGTTTTCTCCAGCTATTCCTACTAAAAAAGGTGTATATATATATATATATATATATATATATATATATATATATATATCTATATCTATCTCATGAGTGTTTACAGTTAGTGACTGTCTACAGTGTTGACTGGTCACAAATATAACAAACTAAGTACAGTTCTATTGAGGACCACTAGTAAAGAAGTGCAATTTCCATTTGTAGCAAGAGTGGAGAGGATTGCATTTCGATAGGTTCATTATAGGGAACTGTGCGATAAACTATTACACTACAAGACTTGACATACTCTACATGAGACAATACTAAAGTATACCTACCAACACCCAAGGAAGATAAGGAAGATTAATTCAAGTGTATGGTTCATTTGTTTTGTTTTTTAAATTACTCCTATCAATTCCTAAATCCACATCCAAGATACTTGCCTAGTCTTGTATGATAACCTGACCAGAGTGGAGGATGAATCTTGCTTGTTTAAATTAATTGATTCTCTTCATTCTCATAATAGGAATAGGCTTTTCCTGTGCCTTAAAAACCTTCAAGCATCACTACAAATGCATGTGATTTCCTTTAGGGGCATGATGTCCACAAGACAAATACACAACTGAGACCATTATGAATATAATAGTAATGTTTGCTTGTGTTTTTGTTTTTTTCAAAGTATGTAACTCCTACATCAAACATTATCGGCTATATCCGAACTTATCCCAGTGAAATGTGTGCTTCATGTCAGTGCAATAAGTAACTTGTATATGACTGCAGTCACCGGGAGTACAGCAAGAGTATATGCAGAGGTTAAGTATAGCATTTAACTTCCTTTAAATTTACTTTTGAGTTCCTGCTTAGCCAAGACCCCCTATCAACTACAGTGGACTATAATATGGTATACTGGAAAAATATTAGAATTTGAGTTACAATGAGTGCTCATAGTATAATATAATTAGCAAAGGAGCATGAGACAGCCAAACTTCAGGAAATATTAACAGCTTACTTCCAAGTGTGAAGGGCCATTGGTGGTAACAGTTTTATCTGTCTCATACAAAAATAAGCTACTTTAGAAAGGTGCAGGGTATATAGGAAACATTCATCTTAAAGAGGAAAGCCCATATGGATAATGTAGTCAACTAAAATGTAGCCTTAGATTAAAATAAAAAAATATTTCACATTCTTAACAGTTTCCTGCCTCTAGGTGAAACAGCACTATACTGTAAACCTACAGACAGTAAGGGCAGTACAACTGTGCAAGAATTAAAAGACAATTTGTTACCATCACAAAAAATACGTTAAGCCTGTGAAAATATGTAAACATTTAAATGTAGTACACATGTAAACATGCTTGTTCTGTGAAGGATGATTAAATGACATTAAGAGCAATACACCCTATAGTGGCAATATAAACACAATACTGAACAAAAGGCCAGGCATGTGTGTATAAAAATAGGTGAAATGTGGGTCAAACTGATTCACTTATTAAACATATGGTAAACATACATATAATCTACAAATTAAAATACTATTTATGGTACACATCACCTCACCCATTAACATGTATATATGTAAGCAAGTCTCTCAGTGAGAGGTTATAGGTGCATTTCTAGCTCACAAATGACTGACAGATTACTATGAAAAAAAAAAAATATATATATTTTTTTTTCTATCTAACACACATACATAAAAACATACATACACATTTCTAATATTGGACTGAGCACGGTGTGTGTGTGTGTGTGTGTGTGTGTGTGTGTGTGTGTGTGTGTGTGTGTGTAAAATATATATATATATATATATATATATATATATATATATATATATATATATATATATATATATATATCAGACAGAATCTACCACCCTATGAGGCTGAGCTTGGCACCTAGACCTCCAGTCACAGTGAGTGTGCTGCTCCCCTGTCAGCTCCACAGGCCTCGCACACTGTTCCCTGGACTCCCTCTCCCCTGTCCCCCTCTTACCGCCTCCCCACAGGCCGCAGGGCTGCACACTCACCTGAGGGCAGAGCGGGTCTGTATACGAGGTGTACCGGTTACCAGCGCTCCTGTCCCCGGCTGTACACCGCCCGGAGCGCCGACCTCAAACGACTAGAGACAGCGGAACCCGCCTAACCCCGCCCACCACGACAAGCGCATCCACTAACCACACCCACCCAGCAAACGTACACAATGACCACGCCTAGTGACTCGCCCCGCCCCTGGGATAACCACGCCCATCCAGCTTCTTCATATAATGGACTAGGTGACGCGATGGAGCGCTCACTAACCTCTTTCTTTTATGCTCCTGGCAGGGTCAGGGCCGTACGCTGCTCATGGAAGCAAAATGTGACTGCTCCTGGCCTGACTCTACCGTCATCCCTTTCCCGGAGGGCGTGGTATGGATATGTCAATCATTTCTAGCAGATGACGTAACGTGCTGGCATTCTATTACCACGTCCCTTGAATTCTTTTCTTTCTTACTTTCTTTTCCCGGACTGAATGACTAGGTGACGTCGGACTAGGTTTCTGCGCATGCGCGACATGTAATGTAGACAATGTGGTTCTCTGATTGTTGTGAAACTAGACTTGGAGGGTATTGGTAAAGAATCCAATTTCATACCAGCAGCAGGAGAGCCGCAACTGTATATACAGCATATTGCAGACTTTTATCACAATGTTTTTAACTGATATCCTGGTACAATACTATTTTTTTTTATTTCTATGTGGCATTATCCTTGCTGTCTGTATGCTTTTATTATTATTATTATTATTATTATTATTATTTATGCAGCACCATATAACCAGCACTGTACACAGAATTGTGTTCAATTCTGTATTCAAAACTAATCATTCACATCCATCCCTGCCACATTGCAGCTTGCAGTTTAAATTCCCTGCCACACAAGCAGAGATCTATTTTGACAGAAGTCAGTTAGCTACTAGTATGTTTTTGGACAGTAGGAGGATACCAGAGCAACCGGGGGAAACCCATGCTAACACGGGGAGAACATACAAACTACACAGAGATTGTGCCCTGTTGGAATCGCACACATGACTTCAGCACTGTGAGGCAGCAATGCTAACCACTATTATAATAATTGGTGCATACACCAGCCCTCTATAAAGACCATACATGGTAACAACGAGAGCACGACAAGAAGCAGAGAAATAGACTATTTCCATTATTTTGTCATGTCGAGGCAGACTGGCAAGGCTGCAGTCCAGATGTACTGATGTCTGATGCAGAACGCTGCTCAGCCTCGACTGCTGCCCAGGCTCAAATACAGTATACCCAGGGGGGATGAGGGGTGTTTTCAAATGTTAAATATTTCTAGTAATATAACAAATAAACATTGTTTTTCAGCACAAGTGCATATATATGCCCCATTAAGCGCAAGCAGAGTTCATGGCATCCTTAAGGACCTGAGGATGATTATGGCATCACCATATCAGACATGCCACCAGTGTACTTGCATATGCCCTTCAAAATTCCATGTGTCCCTTATATACAAACCACTGTACCAGATGCCTCCTACTGTATCAGATGTTCTCACGTGCCACCTAGTGTCCAAGCCATCTTATGCCACTCAATACCAACAGATGTTATTAATGTTAAGAACTTACTCACTGTTCTCTCCACATATCGTTTGTGCCTGGTGTCTCTATATGCCATTCATATGCTACCACCCCCACCCTTCTTCCCACACAATACATAAAATCCACCCCAAACCACTACCCACACATTGCATCTACACCACTCCTTCCCTGTCCTCACACGCAGCACCAATGCTACCCTCACCACCCTCCCCACACACTACAACAATGCCACCCCCTCCTCTCTTACTGCACAGTACACCAATACCGCCTATCACCAACCCCCTACACACACACATTACACCAATGCCACCCCCACCTCTCTCACACATTACACCAATACCACCTACCACCCCCCCCTACACATACATTACACCAATACCACCCCACCACTGTCCCTGCACATTACACCAATGCCACCTACCACCAACCCGGATACACACATTTAACTAGTGCCACCCTCACCCCTATCCTGGGCCGGATTAACCATAGGGCTAACTGGGCTACAGCCCAGGGGCCTATGGCATCCAGGGGGCCCTTGAAAGTGCTCAGCAGCAGTATTGATTGGTCGGGGGCGGGGGCGCCCCCGGCGTGATCAGTGCTGCTGAGCACTTTCACTGCTGTCCTTCCCCGGCGTGCTGTAGTCTCTTTACTGAGGAGATCTTGCGAGTCTCACTCTCACGAGATCTCCTCAGTAAAGAGCGTACAGCACGCCGGAGAAGGAGGTAAGTGCTGGGGGGGGCGGGCAGCTCGGATCACGGGGGGGGGCCCTCACGGGGAATGGAGGCCCCCTTAGCCCAGGGGCCTCCATTCCCTTAATCCGGCCCTGCCCCTATCCCTACATATTTCACCAATACCACCCTCGCCCCTTTCCCCATATATTACACCAACACCACCCTCACCCCTCTCCCTGAACATTACACCAATGTCACACACATACACTTACCTCGTCATAGAGTCGGCATTCCCTGCTGTGTCTGCCAATCAGCTGTTTGTCACTCTGCACTTCCTGCTCAGAGAGGAAGGGAGCATCAGACTTCCCTCACTCTCTAAGAGCTTCCACTTGAAAGCCCATGCTGCTGACCTTTGACACAGCGTGGTGCACACTGTGGCGCTCCCTTCATATCTTGGCACTTTATGCAACTGCTTAACCATAGGGATGGGCCTGCACACACTGAACCGATTTGGGTGGCACTCAGTGGCATCCCTTAAATCCCAGGACTCTAGGCAGCTGCCTAATTCTAGCACCAGGCCTGCTTGAATCTCTTTCATGAAAAACCATTGTTACTTAAGCTACTTAGAAAAAAAATTTTTTTACTGTTTACCAGTATCAACTGTAGTCAGCGACAGAAACTGTAAATGCCGAAACTCCACACCATGCAGCGTGTTATAGTGCTGATCCTGTCATTATACAATATTGTGCCAAGGTTGTTACATTTAAATCTTTTGTATGGACATGCATCTCATGTAACATAGTTTTAGTTACATCAATGATAAAGTAAATTTAATTTACAAAAGTACTAACTGCAGGTCCACAGCACAAATCATGTTTTTTAAGGTGCACTTGTCATACAGTTTTGGAAAATCTGACAGTTAAGGTTTGAGTAAAAGCCTGATTGCAGTGTAGAGTGATTAATATGTAAATCCATCTTATTCTAAAAATGTGCCACTCCCTCTTTGTCTAGCACTTCTTTCTAGTACAGGGATGGACAACCTTGTCTTCTTTGAGGGCTTCTTCAACCTTCCAAAGTGCCGCACAGAGGAAGGAGGGAGAGCACACCGCAAAGGTCACGTGACGCAGAAGATGGCTACCCCATGTCTGCCTTATTCTTTGGTTTATACAAACCAGAGAGCAAGATCTGCAGCAGCTGGCCAAGTTGCCACAGGTTCTAATATCTGTTAAGCATTATTTAAATTAGCTGTTGCTGTCAGCTTGTACTAACATTAACCTCATGTGATCATTCTGAGCCAATGTATAATAAAGTTGTCAGCCTTCAAAAAAGTTTGATGATGTCAGAAGCTTTCTTGACAACTCAGTGAGCATGCTCCTGCCAGTACATGGGATCATCACTCCCTCATGAATACCCATGAGTACCTGCCAAGAAATAGCCAACTTAATTCAGACATTTAAATAACTGAATATAAAACAAAGATGTAACAAACAGTAACTATAGAGTATATTTTGTTGTATTGTTTAGGTACAATATCTTTTAATGTGCGTTTGTGTGTAACAACAATTGGTGTTGTACTCTTAAAATGTTATAGTGCGTTGGTTAGTGTATGAGAGAAACCCTGCCCTCATATTGTGTCTATGTAATCAGAGCTTGATTTAGCATTCTACTCCATTAGTCACCCTGCTGCTGCTGTTGATTGTTTTTTCCTGATTACTGACAATTTCCTGTTAAGATAAAGTACATGTTTGATCAGTCTTCTAGTGTGTATATTAATGGTATCCATAGACATATTAAATATCCCCAGTGCATAAAATAATGGCTTCTACTCTGCCCATATATTAGCTGACCATGGAAGTTACAGTTGGTCTACAGAAGCTTAATTATGTATTGATTTTTATTTTTTACTCTACTGTATTGATATAAATATTATAGCTTTACTGCAGCTAGGATTTATAGCTAAGAAGATATAGTATAACAGTTGTAGTGTTATAGTTCTGCTGAATATGATGAATGGCAGCATGGTGCCACAGTGGTTAGCAATGCTGCCTCACAGCACTGGGACCATTGGCTAGATTCCATCCATGGTCCAATGTGCATAGTGACTGTGAGCCTGATTCATCAATGCCGATATATGCTGTATCTTCCGTACAATTGCACTGTGCATGCCCAGTAATGGACTATATGTAGTGAACAAAAGTAAAACCAATTAATCTTCGAACGCAAATTACACTTCTGATAGCCTATGATTTCATGGGCAGAATAGGGGAGGGAGGGGGCATATGCACATAATCAACGCAGCAGCATATCATTCAAGCTTTTTCAGTCATACCATTTGCACCAGCTACAGGGGAGGTGTAAGTGCCCATTCATACTGATGATGGTTTTTGCATTAATTACTATCATCATCATCAACATTTATTTACACTATATGGCCAAAAGTATTCAGACGATTGACCATTACACCAACAAGGACTGTAATGACATTGTAGTCAAATACATATTCTTTGCTTTGTGCACTGGGTGTTACGCCTATTATTTGTATCTAGAAGCAGTACCTCATACCACCAGAGGTGCTGCTGTTCTGTTCCTGAACTCTTCAACATGCCTGAAGGAGTTAATCTCTCTTGCCTGATGCCTAATTAGAACTGCACCTGTTGCACTACTTCAAATACCTGCCTCAAGCTGTGCTCAGTGCAGTTCATTCTTTTATTCCTGGCTGCTGTTGGTTTCCCCCTGTTCCTGTGTTTGCTCCATTGCTGCTTGATCTTCTGTTGTGACCCTCGGCTTGATTCCTGGACCCTGCTCGTTTGCCTGTTGCCCTGACCTTCGGCTTGACTTTCGGACTTTGCTTATTCTTGTGACCCTGATCTCTGCCTGGCTATTTGGATTCTGTTAACCTGATCTCTGCTTGATCCCTGGACTCTGTCTGCTTCCCTGGACAGTCTTGTGCCTCCTGGACTGGAGTAACTTATATTACCTGTTCCTGCCAGTTAACTGTACAGTCACTATTTGGAACCTGTTCTTTTCTGTGGAATTGAGTTATCCTTGTTTATGTATTTGCCTGAATAAAGACATTTTGCTTTATGCTTCCATTGCTGCTTCGTGTATGCACTAGGAATCATAACACTGGGGCACATTCATGTTGGAATAGAAAAGGACCTTCCCCAAACTCTTGCCACAAAGTTGGAAGCATAGCATTGTCCAAAATGACTTGGTATGCTAAAGCATTAAGATTGCCCTTCACGGGAGATAAGGGGCCTGGCCCAAACCCTAAAAGACAGCCCCATACCATATGTCTCCTCCACCAAACTTCACAGTTGGCATAATGCAACCAGGCAGGTAACATTCTCCCGGCATCCGCCAAACCCAGACTCACCCATCTGACTGCCAAACAGAGAAGCGTGATTCGTCAGAATGCAAAAGTCTGTCCAGGAAGCAAACAGAGTCCAGGCAAAGTATCTGACACAAGCAAATAATCAAGGTCCAGAAGTCAGGCCAAAAGGTCAGGGCAACAGGCAAAACAGCGTGGTCCAAAGTACAGGCAAATGATTCGTGGTCTCAGGCAAGCAGGCAAGGTCCAAGGTACAGGCAAATGATTCGTGGTCTCGGGCAAGCAGGCAAGGTCCAAGGTACAGGCAAATGATTCAGGGTCTCGGGCAAGCAGGCAAGGTCCAAGGTACAGGCAGGGGTCATACACAGAAGTTCAGTCCAGCAGGTATATATCAAATAACACAGGAGCATGTTAGCAGCAGCCAGGAACAAATGGGATGAACTGCACAGAGCACAGCTTGAGGCAGGTATTTAAAGCAGTGTGACAGGTGCAGTTCTAATTAGGCCTCAGGCAAGAAGATTAACTCCTTCAGGCATGCTGAAGAGTTTAGGAACAGAAAAGCAGCACCTCTGGTGGTATAAGGTACTGCTGCTAGATACAAAACACAGGAAGAGTTGTAACATGGCCAAATACTTTTGTCCATATAGTGTGTATAGCGCCAGCAAATTCTGTAGCACTTTACAATTGGGGATAAATATCGTAATAAAACAACACTATGTAATATACACAGAGAGGAAAGAGGGCCCTGCTTACTAGATTACAATCTATAGGACAATGGGAGTCTGATACATGAGGTCAAGTTCCATACATTGCATATTGACCCAGCCAGAATGCAGAGTTAAAGAGTGGCTAGTGGGCCATATAATCCAGTAACACAGCAATGCTGGTCAGGGGCTCAGAGGGCTGTATTCTTGTGTAAACTGTGTATAGAATGGTAATAGGTTAACCTTGGGAGGTTAAGAGGGTGATTGAGGAACTTTATAAGCTTGCCTGAAGAGGTGGGTTTTCAGAGAATGCTTGAAGGTTTGTAGACCAGAGCAAAGTCTTATTGTGCGAGGGAGGGAATTCCACAGAGTGGGTGCAGCCCGAAAAATTCCTGTAACCGGGAATGGGAGGAGTTAGTGAGAGTGGAGGAGAGACGCAGCTCTTGTGCAGAATGGAGGTGTCGAGTTGATAGGTATGTTGAGATAAGTGAGGAGATGTATGTCGGTGCAGTTTTGTTGATGGCCTTGTAGGTTAGTAGAAGAATTTTATATTGGATTCGGTAAAAAAACAGGCAACCGATGTAAAGATTTGCAAGGAAAATCATTCTAACTGCTGCATGCAAAATAGATTGAGTCTGCTTCAGGGAAGACCAGTAAGAATGCTGTTGTAATAGTCATTACAGGAGATGATGAGTGCATGAATTAACAGTTTTGCAGTTTGTGAAAGATTGAGTTTGAGTTGGCGAGAGGACATCCAAGATGAATGGGAGAAAACAGTAATGCGGGACACCACAGATGGCAATAGATCCGGGGAGGATAGATAAATTTGGGTATCATCCGCATAGAGATTATATTGAAATACAAAGGAGCTTATTAGTTTTCCAAGAGAAGTCTTATAGATAGAAAACAGCAGAGGACCTAGTATGGAGCCTTGTGGTACTCCAAGGTAAGGGAAGGGAATCAGAGGTGGATCCAGAGAAATTAACACTAACAAAAGCGGCTAGATAGGTAGGATGAGAACCAGGATAGGACAGTGTCTTGAAGACCTAGAGATTGTAGCGTTTGTATGAGAAGAGAGTGGTCAACAGTGTCAAATGCAGCAGAAAGATCCAGGAGAATAAGAAGAGAGTAATGGCCTTTAGTTTTAGCAGTGGTCATATCATTAACAACCTTAGTCAATGCAGTCTCTGTGGAGTGTTGCGAATGAAAACCTGACTGAAGAGGATCCAATAGGTTTTTTGCGGATAGAAAGCGTGTGAGGCGAGTGTAGGCAATTTTCTCTTATATTATTAACAGGTGACAATATTTGAATACTTTTTTTTCTGTGATTTCTGCTGGAACTTTATATTGCACATATGTATTGTACGTATCTAGCAGTGTGTTGTGTCTGCCTCAATACAGCAAGTGCCATATAAGCAGAGAGTTCCTAGACCCCTATTAACAAGATATGTTTCTTCAGATCCTCTTGTAGTTGAATATGGATGTGTGTATGCCCAAATTATGTGCGTTTTTTAAAAAAACACACAATGGCCCTGATACTTTAAGAAAAGTAAAAAGTAAAACAAAAAAAATGAGTAACTTTGCACCTTAGCAAAACCATGTTGCATTGGACAGGGAGATACATTTAAAATTTGGGTACAGATTTATAGTTGGCGTAGGGCATGTCATCATCACCATTTATTTATATAGTGCCACTAATTCCACAGCTCTGTACAGAGAACTCACTCACATCAGTCCCTGCCCCATTGGGGCTTACAGTCTAAATTCCCTACCACACACACACAGACATACAGAGAGAGAGAGACTAGGGTCAATTTTGATAGCAGCCAGTTAACCTAGTAGCATGTTTTTGGAGTGTGGGAGGAAACCAGAGCACCCGGAGGAAACCCACGCAAACACGGGGAGAACATACAAACTCCTCACAGATAAGGCCATGGTCGGGAATTGAACCCAGTGCTGTAAGGTAAAAGTGCTAACCACTATGCCACCGTGCTGCCCTGTATGTCCTAGATCGACTTTAAATGTCAGTGTACAAATAAAGCTATCAAGTATTTGTGTGCTAGATGAAGAAACAGCCAGTATTTAACTTATGTGCAAAATAATAAACTAATAAGCACCCCTTGTATTGTAACATGGTTTGTCCAGGAGAAAACTCATTTTATTGCCTTTCTTTCATTAATGAATCGGGCCCAATATGTTCATTTTGCGTGCCTTAATGAATCAGGCCCTGTATGTTTTCCATCTATTTGCATGTGTTTTTTCCCAAGGTGCTCCTCTATCCTCCCACACTCCAAAACCATACTGACTTCTGGCAAAATGAACCATGTGTGTATTTATGTCATAGGCAAAATAGATTGTAAGCTCCCGGGGGCAGGGAGTGAATTATATATTCTTCTGTAAAGAGCTGCATAATATATAGGCAATATGTAAACAAAGATTAGTAAAGTATAAGAATTTAGAGATCTAACAGTAAGGGAACACCTCCTGCCTACCTAGAGGTTCTAATGGGCATTTACAACAATATTTTCTGACATTGTGCACCTTAGTTTGTACAAATATGTCTGTATTTACCGGTAACACACAGAACATCACGCTAAGATAGTGGCAGTCAAAGAGGGTGTAAAACATAGGACCTTCTGATGGGAGACGTTCATACTAGGTGCGGGAAAATGGCCTGCTCTCCAGTGAGTCAGGAGACCTACCCAGGATTCTCCAGCCTCCCGGAAACTCCAGGAGAGTGGGCAAGTAAGGAGATGTTGGGTTGATTAGAGATTTCCTTGCTGAACTAGTGCAAGGTTTTTGTGGATTTAAATAAAATTCAAGAGGTGGAGAGGGCACATTCTAGGGGTAGCGGATGGCTGCAGAGCTTCTCTCTCCTTGCAAAGGGATTGGGGGTTTTCTTTCAGCTGCTTAGTTGTTGCAGGTATGTACATCCGGCTCTTACAGTGCACAGCCCAGGAGCATTTAAAACCGCCAAACGCCTTTATAACACATTTCATAAAAATATTCAAACATACAAAGCGACACATTCCCATAATTGAAGACTCAAATGAGGCAACAGCAAGCATTATTTTAAATGCAAATTATTTTATTATTGAAGGGGATTATAAAGTGGTGGTTGGCTGTGACAGAGTTATTTTGACAAGGTGGATTAATAAGGGAAAATTGATTTGTGTAATTTTTACACTTTTGGAAACGACCTTTTCTGAGATCTTATAATTCTGCTTGCTCAAGCCTCAATTACCTTTAAATAACTCATGAGAGTAAGGGAACAACAAGACTGTCTTTATTGTGTGGGCCACTATCGTCAGGTTTATTATTTCTATTACATTGCTAGAAATATGTGTCTTCCCATATATAGTGTACCTGGAAGGTGTAACAGGCATCCCATGGAAAGTGTAGGCTTAGCCCCAATCTTATGGAGAACCTCAGGTTTAAACTAACTAGTGCAAATAGCTATTCATGCTTGTAAGGTCAAACCTGATGATGTTGGGTATGTGACATGGCAGGGTAGACATACAGAGAAGATAGCATTCCAAACCTCTCACCGGTCTAGATTTAGGTGCGACAGTGCCGATTTGAGCGTTCTGTCTCGCCATCCTGATCACTGGCGGATCCAGAGGGGGGGGGGGAGCAATCGCCCCCCTAGCAGCAATCTTCATCCCATTAAAGTGCAGTGGAGAGATCCAATCACTGGGGGGTCTTAACCGAAACCAACCAATCAGAGTGAAGGAGGGGCATGGCTATACAACATGCCCCCCCCCCCCCCAAATAAAGGTCTAAGTATGCCCCTGATCCCAGTGAGGACAGCTTTGTCATGGAGGTGGGAAATTTGGGAGTTGTGTCTCGTTCACTGCAGCTCTGCATAGCAGAACAGCGATGAATGGGGGCCGATATTAAACTATTCCCCCCCTAAGTTATAAAAGTATTTTGGAAAAAATTGTTAAGGTGTTATCAGATACAGTGTTTAAAGAAGACATCAATTTATCAACAGATATAAATCATTAAACTTATAGGTGAAACAAGCAAGGTTTTTTAGTAAATCTATCCCTAAGTGATGTCTGGGAAATGTTTTTCACTGATTCCAAGCCTTCCGTAGGCTATAATTCAAACTGTGTTTTAGGAGAGAAACTGAAACCTTTGTTTAACTGAAAGCGGTGGTTGTAAAGTGGTAGATGATTGGACTTTTGATGAGACTTTTACACTCCTCCAAAGTGCACCTCTTGATATTTTGCCACTTCACCCCACACTTGGGTGTTTAAGTTGCAGAGAAGTCTCCGGAGAGTGGAGAGTAGGCGTGTACCTTGGTGTGCACAGGGTGGACCATATATATAGGTGCACCAGTGCAAGAGGAAGACATTTTGTGCTGCACATCGTGCACCTAGAATACCACAAATCACCTGATTGTCATTTGTGATGGTATAAAAAGGTATTTTATTTGTTTGTCTTTTATTCTGTGTTTTAATGCAGACTGTTAATATAAACTCCTGTCCGCCCACTTATCTAACATTAGTCATTTTTGAGAAAACACTTCATGGTGGAACGTGCAAATTAATAAGTGGATTGATAAAACAACACATATGCAGACAAGCTAATTTAACCACTTTGTGCATCTAATTTGGAGGAAAAGAAAGTGTTTTGACTGATGATATAAGTAGGGATGTGCACCGGCGACTTTTGGTGTCTCGTGTTTTGTGTTTTGGATTCGGATTTTCTTGATGTTTAGGGTTCGGATTTGTTTTGCAAAACACCTGCCGAAAGGTTTTGGTTCGGATTTAAGGTTTTGGATTCGGATTTTTTTTGAAAAAAGCATAAAAAGTTCAAAAATCAAGTTTTTGGGCTTATTTTCACTCCTACGCTATTATTAACCTCAATAACATTCAATAACAATCATTTCCACTAATTTACAGTGTATTCTGAACACCTCACAATATTGTTATTAGTCCAAAACATTGCAACGAGGTATCTTTCTGGACTGCGTAGTGGAGTGGTCCCCACAATATAATAAGAAAACCATCAACTGGTCTTAATCGCGCCAAAAAATGTACCTGGACTGCGTAGAGGAGTGGTCACCACAATATAATTTAAAAACCCTGAACTTGTATGAATCGCACCAAAAAATTTACCTGGACTGCGTAGAGGAGTGGTCACCACAATATAATTTAAAAACCCTGAACTTGTATGAATCGCACCAAAAAATGTACCTGGACTGCGTAGAGGAGTGGTCACACAATATAATAAGAAAACCATCAACTGGTATGAATCGCACCAAAAAATGTACCTGGACTGCGTAGAGGAGTGGTCACCACAATATAATTTAAAAACCCTGAACTTTTATGATTCGCACCAATAAATGTATCTGGACTGCGTAGAGGAGTGGTCACCACAATATAATAAGAAAACCATCAACTGGTCTTAATCGCACCAAAAAATGTACCTGGACTGCGTAGAGGAGTGGTCACCACAATATAATTTAAAAACCCTTAACTTGTATGAATCGCACCAAAAAATGTATCTGGACTGCGTAGGGGAGTGGTCACCACAATATAATAAGAAAACCATCAACTGGTCTGAATCGCACCAAAAAATGTACCTGGACTGCGTAGAGGAGTGGTCACCACAATGTAATTTAAAAACCCTGAACTTGCATGAATCGCACCAAAAAATGTACCTGGACTCCGTATAGGAGTGGTCACCACAATATAATTAATAAAAAACCCTCCACGGGTCTGAATTCCCCAAAAAAAAATTCTGGACTGCGTAGTGGGTTGGCCCCGGTACCCAATTTGATACCGGGGCCACAATATAATATATACACCCTGCCTCAACTGGTCAGAATTCCACCAAACAAGTATCTGGACTGCGTAGTGGGGTGGCCCCGGTACTAAATTTGGTACCGGGCCACAATACCTCCTCCAAGTTCCAAGTGTAGTGTTTATAACATATTAACACTACACTAATTCTAGCACGTCAATACCTCTTGTTTTAAATAATGACAGGGCATTTAACTTTTGATTTAATTTTTTGAATTTGTTGACATTTTCTTTTACTTTTTGAACATGGCAAACGACTGTTGAATGGTCACATAATGCCCAAAAAATAGTTGCAAGATGGAAATGTCCTTGGGCCCTCCCACCCACCCTTATGTTGTTGAAATAGGACATGCACACTTTAACAAACCAATCATTTCAGCGACAGGGCCTACCAAACAACTGTGGCTGAAATGATTGGTTTGTTTGGGCCCCCACACCAAAAAAACAATTCATCTCTCCCTGTACAAACTAAACAGGCTCTAATGAGGAATGATGTCGTCCTCATCCTCAACCTCTGATTCCTCTCCCCCTACAGTGTGTACTTCCTCCTCATCACACATTATCAATTCGTCCCCGCTGGACTCCACAACCACAGGTCCCTCTGTACTATCTGGAGGGCAGTGCTGTACTTCATTGAGGAATTGATTATTCATTTTTATAAACATAATTTTTTCAAAGTTGTGAGGAAGCAACCTCCTTCGCCGCTCACTGACCAGGTTCCCCGCTGCACTAAAAACTCTTTCCGAGTACACACTGGAAGGGGGACAACTCAGGTAAAATAGAGCCAGTTTGTACAGGGGCTTCCAAACTGCCTTTTTTTCCTGCCAGTAACAATATGGACTGTCTGACATGTCTATTTGGATGGTGTCAGCAAAATAATCCTCCACCATTTTTTCAATTGTGACAGCATCCAATGCAGCGACAGTAGACATGTCTGCAATGGTTGGCAGGTCCTTCAGTCCAGACCAGATGTTATCAGCATCCCCGCCAGCGGCTCTTTTAGGAAAACTGAGCTTTTTCCTTGCAGCCATAGATGTGGAAGAAAATGAGGGTGGAGCTGTTGGCATGTCACGGTCCTCTTCAGAGGACAATCTCCTGACCAGCAGGTCTTTGCACCGCTGCAGACTTGTGTCCGCCGGAAACAGAGACAAAACATACGCTTTAAACCGAGGATCGAGCACGGTGGCCAGAATGTATTCCTCTGACTTTAAAAGAGTGACCACCCTCGGATCCTGGCAAAGCGTACGAAGGGCTTCATCCACAAGAGCTACATGCTTTGTTGGAACGCAATGCTTTAACAGCTCCTCCCTCACTTTCTCCAGCTGCTTCTGCAACAGCCTGATCAGGGGAATGACCTGACTCAAGCTGGCAGTGTTGGAACTGACTTCTCATGTGGCAAGTTCAAACGGCTGGAGAACCTTGCACAACACGGAAATCAGTCTCTACTGCGCTTGACTCAGGCGCATCCCCACGCCTTTGCCTATGTCGTAGGTGGCTGTGTAGGCCTGAATGGCCTTTTGCTGCTCCTCTATCCTCTGCAGCATATAGAGGGTGGAGTTCCAGCGCGTCACAACCTCTTGTTTGAGGTGATGGCAGGGCAGGTTCATGTTTTTTTGATGTGCCTCTAGTCTGCGGTAGGCACTGGCTGAATGCCGAAAGTGTCCAGCAATTTTTCGCGCCACCGCAAGCATCTCCTGCACACCCCTGTAACTCCTGAGATAATGCTGCACCACCAAATTAATGGTGTGGGCAAAACATGGGACGTGCTGGAAATTGCCCATATTTAATGCCCGCACAATGTTACTGGCATTGTCTGACACCACAAATCCCCATGAGATACTAAGTGGGGTAAGCCACTGGGAGATAATTTCCCTCAGTTTCTCTAATATGTTGTCAGCGTTGTGCTTCTTATTAAAGCCTGTAATACACAATGTTGCCTGCCTTTGCACGAGCAGCCATTTTGTAGATGCTGCTACTGATGCAGCTGTTGCTGTTGCTGCGGAAGGGGATGCATCGACCCAGTGGGCTGTCACAGTCATATAGTCCTTCGTTTGCCCAGAACCACTTGTCCACATGTCCGTGGTTAAGTGGACAGTGGGTACAACCGCATTTTTTAGAGCACTGAGAACACTTGATCGTACTTCTCTGTACATTTTTGGTATCGCCTGCCTAGTGAAGTGGAATCTCGACGGGATTTGGTACCGGGGACACAATACCTCCATCAACCCTCTAAATCCCACTCCACTGATGGCGGACACCGGGCGCACGTCTAACACCAACATTGCAGTTACAGCCGCAGTTATACGCTTTGCAATAGGGTGACTACTATCGTATTTTGTGGTCATGGCAAACGACTGTTGGACGGTCAATTGTTTTGTGAAAGACTTAGCGGTCTTACGACTTCCCCACTGGGAAGATGACCGACTAACAGCAGCAACAGCAGCAGTGGCAGTAGTAGGCGTACCGCTGCAGGATTCCTCGGATGAATCCCGTATTGAAGAGGACTCAGTCTGGCTGCTGACTTGGGCTGCAGGACTGAATCTGATGGAAATCGTGGAGGAAGTTGTCGAGGAGGGTGTTGCTGGTGTGTATCCAACTGGACCACGGGATTTAGGTGTCTCTGTACCGATGACGGTCCTAGCCCCAGTTCCTGAACTAACCACTGAACTATGAAGGTTATTCAGGTGACGTATAAGGGAGGATGTCCCTAGGTGGGCAAGATCCTTACCCCTGCTTATTTGAGCTTTACATAAGCTACATATGGCCATACATTGCTTGTCCGGATTTGGATAAAAATAACTCCAGACCGAAGAGGTGCATTTTTTGGTCTTCTGACCAGGCATGACGATGGGCTTTTTCATCCCATGGACATCAGCTGTTTCCCCCCCTGGTGCCTCATTTTCAATAACCACATCACCATCCTCATCAAGTTCCTCCACAGCGCCAGCTACATCATCAATAGCCTCCTCCCGAGCCACCTCTTCCCGTACAGTGATGGGAAGGTCAGGCTTGACAACCACCAACACCCTTGGACTCGCCTTGGGGATTTGTGATAATTTCTCTTTAGAAGGCAGAGTTGTTTGCTGTTTTGTTGCTGACAGCATAACTCTCTTCAATTTTTTGTAGGGGGGGGAGGAGGAGGAGGGCTAAGATCCTTGGGTGAAGCTGAACCACTAGTCATGAACACGGGCCAGGGCCTAAGCCGTTCCTTGCCACTTCATGTCGTAAATGGCATATTGGCAACTTTACGTTTCTCTGCAGATGATTTTAAGTTTCTCTTTTTGCTACTTTTTGAGAACTTGGGCTTTTTGGATTTTACATGCCCTGTACTAGGAGATTGGGCATCGGGCTTGCCAGACGACGTTGATGGCATTTCATCGTCTATGTCATGACTAGTGGCAGCAGCTTCAGCATTAGGAGGAAGTGGGTCTTGATCTTTCCCTACTTTATCCTCCAAATTTTTGGTCTCCATTATATGTAGCACAAGAGACTGCAGAATGTGTGAACTTGGTAATATTGCAGTACCAATGGACTTATACTGCTGGATTGGTTATGCAAATTTTGTTATAATTACTTTTTTTTTTTTTGTAATTTTTTTAAAATTTTTAAAAAACTCTTGGGAATAATGGGGAAATAACTATGCCCTTAGAAGCACAGAGCACAGGCCACAGCACCACTGGACTGAGCAGGACACAGCACAGGACCCAGCAGCACCACTGAACTCAAAATTGACAGAGCACAGCACACAGCACCACTGGACTGATACTGCAGAATGTGTGAACTTTGTAATATTGCAGTACCACTGGACTTTTACTGCTGAATGTGTGAACTTGGTAATATTGCAGTACCAATGGGCTTATACTGCAGGATTGGTTTTGCAAATTTTGTTGTAATTAATTTTTTTTAAAATTATTTTTTTGTATTTTTTTTTATAACTTTTTTTAAATTTTTTTGAAAATGGGGAATAATGGGGAAATAACTATGCCCTTAGAAGGACAGAGCACAGGACACAGCACCACTGGACTGAACAGGACACAGCACAGGACCCAGCAGCACCACTGAACTCAAAATTGACAGAGCACAGCACACAGCACCACTGGACTGATACTGCAGAACACAGCACAGCACAGAACTAAACAGCACAGCACGAGATCTACCAGGACAGAGGACCACCTAACACACCCTCCCTCTACCCTGATCAATGCCCGAGTGAAGATGGCGGCGACTAGCGGGGAATTTATAGGATCCGAGTATCGCGAGATCCGACAGCGGGATTATGGCTCGCCAATACCCGGATCTGTCTCGGATCCGACTCGGATCAGCAACGTTCGGGTGGGCTCGGATTCAGGAAATCCGAGTGCGCTCATCTCTAGATATAAGTATATGTTTTTTCCTTTAAGGTGAATTTTATATACAGAATAACTGCTATGTAACAAAGGCCATAACTAGGGATGTGTAAGAGAGCAGGGAAATGAACAGTTTAGGTTAATTTGGTTACAGTTGAGGGCAGTGGGTGTCAGTTTTCTTTCTTGCACCATCAGCTAAAATTATTAGTGACCCAACTATTTAATGATTGCCTAAATTGTTCCATTAACATTCCATAGTTCTTAAGGGGAGTCTATATAATTCTGTTAAATCAAAGCAAAGAGTTTATGCTTTGTGTTTAAGTCACCCAAGTCTTTATGATATATTTACTAAACTGACGGGTTTGAAAAATTGGAGATGTTGCCTATAGCAACCATTCAGATTCTAGCTGTCGTTTTCTAGAATGTACTAAATAAATGACAGCTAGAATCTGATTGGTTGCTATAGGCAACATCTCCACTTTTTCAAACCCGCTGTTTAGTAAATATACCCCTATGTGTGTAATGATTTTGAAATTAATATACAATGTTTGTTCTCGTTGAACCTTAGATGAATATACAATGTTTGTTCTCATAGAACCTTAAATGAATATACAATGCTTGTTCTCACTGAACCTCAGATGAATATACAATGCTTGTTCTCATTGAACCTTAGATGAATATACAATTCTTTTTCTCACTAAACCTTAGATGAATATACAATGCTTTTTATCATTCAATAAATACACATTACATTGTTGATTTTTTTTATTGTGCAGATAACACTCATAGACAAGAACATGGCACTTGTTCACCAGCACAATACAAAAATATATTGGCAGGAAGTATTTTCTCTAACATGGCAGTGAGATGATGTCTTCATTTAGTTATTTCTAGTAATCCTGCAAACAATACAATATAGTTTGGTGACATAAGAGAGTTTTCTCAAAGCCGTGCGCTCAAATGGGAAAAGTTAAAAGCAGGACTGTGTATGAAAAAGGCAGCACTGTTCTGAGCAGTAGATTCTCAGGTCACAGAGGCACTATGGCTTTTTTCATAAAAGTTCATTATTAACTCTTCCATTTACAGAGCACACTGCTTAGAGGAAGCTTGGCTTCAAAACCCAGAGATCCAAAAGTCCAAAGCTGAGTATTACACCTTGATGTGCTAAACGTTTGTTTTCGGTTTCATTACACAGGCAGAAGTACTCCTAAATTTAATAATTTGTGCTATACCAAAAATATTAATCATAATGTGATGAGTTGCTGTGAGGTTTACAGTAGGTTATCATGATCAAAGATTAGATTGCAGTGTGGGCTGATTTTGCAGTATTGCTATAACCTTATTTTGGGCTTCAGCTCTACTTTAAAACAATATAGTTCATTTGCAGAAAGCAGGAAGGCTTTTAAAGAAAATAAATTATTAATACAGAAAGCAGCTGCATTGTTAAAGCTGCATTATCACCTAAAGCGGGGGACATTTCCGTTCACCAATATAAAATTGCTGCGGAAGGGGTGTGTGAGCGGGAGGACCAATCAAAATCTGCAATATCTGTGACTGTGGCTTTTGATTGGTCATCCCACACATACAGCTCTGTCAATGTTTCCCAGCCCTGGTTTTCAGCCAGTACTACTAAGTGATGAACCATGGAGTACCGGGAATAATGGTTGCATAGAGTAGCCCAGAGGCACCGGGGAGGGTGAGGAGCTAATTAGATCTAGCTGGTAATGCAGCTTTAAGTAAAAATAAAAGTAACAATAAATCACAGCTAAAACATTGGTTATAACTGATCTGTGAGACATAGCTGAACCGTGGGTCAGGAGGCTTGCTCACTGATTTAAAGGATAGTTTAGTTTGGGTGGAATATCCTAAGTAAAACCCAGTTACTAAAGCTCACTTTCCTGGGGTCCAGTGTACAGGATATCTGGCATATTCTTCTCACTCCTGCATGCTCCCATTGGCTTCATGAAGCAATGGATAACACACTGTCTGCTTGGAAGAAGACCAGTTTAGTAGGAGCAAGGAGATTTCAGTGATGTCTACCACACCCGTTATTTGCTCATGCCAACCTGCTCTTTCTTCAGACTGGCATCGTCTTAACTATGGGCAACAGCGGGAGCAAGCAGGAGCCAGGGGAGCAACGGTGGGTATATGCAAGCCTTCTGGGCCCCGCTGGATACCCTGAACACTGAAATGCTGGCAAGGAACACTTTTTGGACCCACCCCCCGGAAAAAATTAAATAAATGCAATATCTAAAAAGTTCTGAACTATTCAGACCAAAAAGGTTAAGACCACAAACCAAACAGTGGGCTTCTCAGAATATTTCTTACCACATAACTTAATAATGTCTGTAAATATTTACCTAACTCCCTGTAGTGTTAGTAAAAGTTACCAAGTACTGTACAGTACTCGTGGCAAATAGTTAATTATTATTTTAAGTTAAATTTCGCTAGTTAACATATGCCCTAAAGTTTCACTTGAGGGTATATGTAGCACAGGTTGATAAACTGATACAGAATGTATAGGTTAGCCTGTGGTCTATCATGTGTCTAAAGCCTGACATATTTAAAGCATTTCTTAAATGTTAACCTATAACCATAGGTCTGAGATGAATGAGCTTCAGGTGTACAGCAGGGTTATGAATCTGGTGCAAGTTCCCCAGATGCAGATGAATCTGCCCATCTATCAGGTAACATAGACCTTATGTTGGCATTACTAGCTGCGATCATGCAGGCTATAGCCATTTAGTTACACTATATATATGTTACCACTGCTCTTACAGACCTTGATTGACATATTCATGTTTTAGTATTAGCTTATATATAATGTATCATATCTGTCTACACCTTATCCAATCTGTCCAATAAGGTTCTCATTGTTTGTTATTTTTTTTTGCTTTCTTTATTAGAACATAGCCCTTGTTATTATTACCTTAGGAAATTACTCTTTTCGGTATTTGACATTAGTTTGCAGCTGATCACGTTGTTTCAAAAGAAACTATTGTGGAATGTATATATCCATGTAGATCAGATTAAAAATGTTTACAAAGAAACCACCTGACTCCTATAATGGGCAGATCTAAGCTTCATAATATCAGTGGTAGATGTTCTACAGCAAGATTCATCTTCTGGTCTCTGGCAGCGGCAGATTACTACAACTCCACATATACGGAGACAACACACAAACATCAGAACGTGACATTTGTTTCCATCTATAGTCATTGGACATGAGCCGAGACACATATTGTGATAATAACGACAGTAATGATTCTTCCTTCTTTTCCTAATAGGCTTATATTTTAAATCAATATTCAAGCACTATTGAATTAGTAGTCTAGTCAATATGCACAGCAAGCCCTAATTACACACAGCATTGAGGAAACGACCCATTATCCAATTCAGTAAAACATGGTATTATCAAACTTCTGCACAAGTACTAAAACTTGAAGGGCCTGATTCATTAAGGAAAGTACGTTAGGGAAAAAAAAGTAACTTTGCACCTTGGCAAAACCACATTACATTGGAGGGGGAGCTAAATTTAAAATGTGGGGACAGATTTATACTTGGGGTAGGGCATGTCCTAGGTCAACTTTAAATTTCAGTGTAAAAATAAAGCTATCAAGTAGTTGTGTGCTAGATGAAAAAACAGCCAAAATTTAACTTATGTGCAAAATAATAAATGAATTTCACCCCTTGTATTGTAACATGGTTTGCCCAGGAGACATTTTACTCATTTTTTTTTGCCTTACTTTCTTAATGAATCAGGCCCCGCAACTATTAATGGTTTTGAATATTTTTGAACACTGGTGATAATTTTATCAACCCTCCCAGATCATGACTGAAGCCATTATTTTCTAGCAAAAGTAATAAAATGAGCAGATGATATGAAGGTTTTGATGAAAACACAGAAAGGGCATGTATAGTAAATTAAAGTTGTCTACAGATAGAAAACCTCTTTATTAACATCTATAATTAGAATCACACCAAAGGAATGTCGATATGAAATAAGATGTACCTGTTCTACCTGTCTGCACTATCATTTGCCTGGTTCTGTGTTACTAAACCACAGCGTGACGAAAGGTTGCAAAATATATTATTATCATTAAATGACAGCTATCCAAATCCTTTTTGAGGCTTGGAAAAACATGACAATACTACTATGCAATGAAAAAAGAACACAGTTCCCTGCTGACATAAGTCGATCGTAATTTGGAAGTTTGCAGAGCACTGACACATTGGGGCCTATTTATGAAAGTAAAAAAGTGTGTTCAATCCCTGAAAAACGATTAACCTCTAAATTCTTATTTACTATCACTGCATCGCAGCAGATATCATAGATATCTCTTTGTTTTACTGAGCAGTCCCCATAACAGTGTATGGGCACTGTTCAGTATCGCTATTTACTAAAGTTTGCTTAAAAAAAATTATCATTCTTTTAGCATGTTAATCATAATTGAAAACTTTCAGTGCTGTCAGCTCTGCTCTGAAGAGCAGAGCTGGACAGCGCATGCGTGGAGGGATCACATGATCCCTCCCTCTCACTCACCGCTCTGTCTCTGCAATTGTATAGTGCAGAGCTGTTTGTGCGCATGCCCAAGGTTTTCAGTCGGCGCATGCGCACTGGAGTGAGAAGAGGATCACATACTTCTTCGGAAGAGAAGAGGCCGTGGTAAGTATGTTTTTCAGAACTGCTGTTCCTGTGTTACTTTTTTCATAAATATGAGAAATAGTTTAATCCTTATCAATGTGATAAGGATTGAAAACTACTTTTCATTTTATGCAGTGGTTGATAAA
Organism: Mixophyes fleayi; assembly: GCF_038048845.1. Classification (NCBI taxonomy): domain Eukaryota; kingdom Metazoa; phylum Chordata; class Amphibia; order Anura; family Limnodynastidae; genus Mixophyes; species Mixophyes fleayi. Next base: position 58,717,756 of record NC_134404.1, on the reverse strand, counting down.
TGTGCCCCAAAAAAGGAAACTATCCTCAATGTTTTTCTATAGTATAGTTTTATGTTTCAAACAAGACATAACAATGGTGTGCACTGCTTTACATGAACACATATTCGAGTAAGTTTCTATTGTATTACAACAAATGTTTTCAAATATGAAGGTTTTCAAACTTTGGGATGATGTATAAATAGGGAGGGAAATTGCTCTGCAGATGCCCAGAAGTGGGAGCATGCTATGCAGACTGGAGAAGCGGGACGGGTAGGGGAGGGGGCGGTCTAACGTGTCCAAGTACAATAGAGGCATATTCATGAAAATGCGACTCGTGCAAACCTGCATAAAAACAAACAAACAAACAAACATATCCCAGTTAGGAGGCATATCTTTTATATCTGCTATATGGCAGGTACAAATACTAACTGATGGCAACTGATGTGAGGCAGACACATCTCAGGATGTGTACGCTCCGCATATGGGCAATAATACGCTATTTTTCTGTTCTAGGTTTTTTTTTTACCTTATTCCCATTTTGCCGCCAACTTCACAGAAGCCCCTTTATCTCTACAACTTTATTCATTGACTTTTTTCGCTTTCACTGCTTGAAAACAGAAATTGGCTATTTACTACTAAATAATTGTTAGTGTTAGGCTGCCCTCGGTTGGCCAACGTCACCTGCAATATAGAGACGTTGGTAAGAAAACAAAATCAGAATCAGATGATTATCCTACACGCCAGAGAACTCAGTGAGCCAATGAGCCCTGTGTTATGTAACGCTGAATGGCCAGATCCGTCTAATTCAGGTGCTTGGTGTTGGGGCTGAGTGGCAGGATCAGTACGTGTGTGCCACGGTTTATGAACGCCTAAATTCAACTTGCTCATACAGTAATAGACCTAGTGGTTTATTACTAGGCCTAGTGGTCTATTACTAGACCTAGTGGTCTATTACTAGGCCTAATGGTCTATAACAAACAACTACCTTGACCGATTAGAATACATCACATATGTATAAATAAAGGAAATGTTGGCACTTTTACTTTGGATGTAATAAGCAAAAGTGGCCCCAAGATTAAAAAGTCTCTTTAATGGACCATGAAACTTAAATTACAAATATCTTTATAGTAACGAATAAGTTTTGTTAATGTACATGTAGAATTTCATCAGAACTAAATCTATTTAAGGTAAGGATTATACATACAAGGCTTCCGGGCCATAGGCAGGTGCGGATACAGATGTCTGGAATGCCCCCTCTAGACCAGATGTACTGCTTAATATCTGAATAAAAGCTGTTTCACTGACATTTATAACACTGTATATACATAAACTGACATTGACACCTTATTTCTGTGCAGTGTGATCTGTATCAAGGCCAATATATAATATTTGATATGTAAACTGAATGTGATAAACATAGATAATGTATATACATAGCATATGTATGTTTGGTCAAAGGCAGAACCCTGAGCGTTTCCTGCTGTCAGTAAGTCCTTAAAAGCACTTTCACAATCCTTTTAAACATAAAGGGCCTGGCTCATCTTCGGACATAAGTCCCATTGTTTGCCACCCTAAGCAGCTTGCGCTACATTATCCGCAAGAATAATCACAGCAGGTAGCTCCGTATGTCGGCACTGCGTCGTGCTAGTATGTGAAATAGCGCTGCGCGTGCTCGGAGACAGACTATTACGCCAGTGAATGCAACTGCATCCAATTCATGTCAAACACCAATGACCCATCTGACTGCCTACAACAAGAAGGGCAGATCGGGGGATGGAAGGGGCGGACACACGTCAGGAATGTACAGTAAGCGTGTGCCGAGCTCAAGCTCTGAGCGTTCCTTAGGTGCGTGTCTTTTAGCCGTATCACTTGCACCAGCTACAGGTCAGGTGTAAGTACCAACTGATAGTGATGACTCACGTAGGTATGCCGGACCATGTGTTTGCAAGTATGAGAAACTATAAAATGTATTTTTTGTACAGTATGCATTAAGAACATATAGATTTATGATTTCATGTTAAAATATATATATATATATATATATATGTATATATATATATATATATATATATATATATATATATATATATTTTACATATATTTTATTAATGATTATAGTATTAATAGTTGTAAATTAATCTTATTGAAAAATGCTTTGCATGAGTTCTGATGGGACTTTATGTGGCACATATGCATGTGCGTATAATGCACTCTGTTCTGTCAGTCTACATATGACAAGTAATGTATAGACAGAGTGAGCTCATACCCCTATTCACATGGAAATGTTTTTGAGATCCGCTTGTACTTTAATGCGCACGTGCACGTTACATCCAAATATTTTAAACGCAAGTTGTGTTCACATTGTGTTTGAAGATGAATTAGGCCCAAAATAACAGGTACCAGAGGATAATAGCTTAGTGAGAGGTACATTATAGGGCATACATACAGTATGAAAAAATCTCTTACCGTGGTATGGAAAATTATGTATATACTGTATATTTATGGATGTTACAATATACACTTTAAAGGTTAGATAAAATGTCATTTTAGAATTCATTTTAGGTTTAGAGACACTTTGAAATTGAACCTAAAACATTTTGTGGGGCCGTGTTCTAAACCTTTTACAATTGATCTGCGTTGGGAGAAGTTCAGCTGTTTCGGGGTAAAGGCATCTTTTCTTCCTCAACCTCTGCATACAGTGACATGCACAAGCCAAGGGTTTTATAAAAGCCCTTGAGCTGTAACAGAGCATGTTACACATGACACACTTTCATGTCCAGTCTTGCAGTTTCTGAATGTCTGTAGTTTATTACTAGAAAGTTTTCAGAGTTTTGTATCCTATGCTGCCTTAGTATGACAATCCAGAGTCATGTAGCGTTTGGGGATAGAAGAATGTTTTCAAATGAAGGTTTGTTGCCTTCTAATAATTGTAATTTGTTTAGCATGAATGGTTCTGCATTGATATCTATCCTTGTCATGCATACCTTTTGGTAATAGCTGGTTCACAAAGCTGACAACTTAGTTACAAATGGGTTAGGAGACTGCTTGCGCCTGTGGAGTTTGTGCTACCTTTTATCATCATCATCATCCTCATCATTTATTTATATAGCGCCACTAATTCAGCCAGTGCTGTACAGAGAACTCACACCAGCCCCTGCCCCATTGTAGCTTACAGTCTAAATTCCCTAACATACATACACACCGACCAAGAGAGACTAGGGACAATTTAATAGCAGCCAATTAACCTACTAGTATGTTTTTGGCTTGTGGGAGGAAACTGGAGCGCCCGGAGGAAACCGACGCAAACACGGGGGGAACATGCAAACTTCACACAGATAAGGTCATGAATAAAAGTCCTGTAAATATAGTACTTTTTCCGTCAGGACATCTCCTTCTTTCCTCCTATTAAAGAGGGAATCGATGCACACAGGTTTACTAGAGTGAGATTCTTCACTGCCCTGCTCTGCCAATTACCACTTAGCAGGGGAAAACCAGCCAATCACAAGTGTTTCCCACGCAGGACGCTTGTGATTGGATGACCAGTAAAGATGAGCCACAGGGATTCCCAGTTATAGTAATTTTGCACTGCTTGTTCGTAATAAGGGGTTGTTGTTTTCTTACAGGTATTCAGGGATACTATTTTTTACTATATTATTATAATGGGGAGAGGTCTTACGGAACCTCTGTCAATTATAGTGGGACCACTGGATTGGCAAAGTTGCCGATTCAGAGGTCCAAATCTTGTTAATCACCCGAGAGGCGTCTGAAAAGTCCCCAACAGTTTTAAGGCCAGGGCTGGTAGCGAGGTAACTGTTATAGAAGAAACCCGCCCATACTCTCTAGCACTCGGGCTAATTGAGGAGTGGCCGGGCCTGTTGCCCATCATTTCAATATTCATTGATATATTACATAGTGTGCTGTACATGAAGACTTTTGTACCACAGGTGTTTAGGTCACCTGCGAAAAGTGCTTCTCTGCCATACAGGTCTCATTAAAAGTACAAGCCTTTGGCTGAGCAGGAGCGCACTTCTAGATGCCCTCCAAACTATATAATAAAGCAGCTTCACAGACACAAAAGTGACACATTTAATAAAAACAGTATCAATGTTTTATGACTTTTATGCAGTGCAGCTTCTAAAGAGTTTTCCGTCTCTCCGCACATCGAGAGGCACTTTTACTTTTACAAAGGCTCCTCCCAAGTGCGCAGAGGCGATATGCACCATGATGTGCGATGGAACGACAATCAAGGGCAGCAGTGCAAAACCAAGGGGTTTTAAGGCATGTGCACTTTGGAAATGAGGTCCAGCATATCTGATATTACAGTACGGCTCTTAGGTGGATGATACCGTGGAGTCTGCAACCTGCATTATGCCTGAGATTTACTGCATTTTAAAATCAAAATGTTCAATTTGAAAAAAAGGGTATTTTGGCACGTAAAAATACTTACAGAGATTACAGTGGTCAAACAACTTATACTGTGCTGTTTTCCTTTATAAAAAAAAACAATGTTACATATTTTATCACTGCAGTGATAAAGTGTAGTGTAATATCTTTCCAGAAAGATATTACACCAAAAATATAAGTTCCAAATATGGCTAAATAAGGTTCTAAATACAGTCGAAGTAACATTTTATAGATTAAAAATACATGTTTAATTCGCTTAATTTATGAAATTCACGATGATTTAAAAATCAATGTTATTAATTTTTCTGCTGTCTTTTGGTGGAAATAAATCACTTAATAATGCTGCTTTCTTTTAACTTGCTTATCTGCAGAAAACAGACAATTGTTGGGGTTTTCACAGCTCCACTCACTTGACTCATTCATCACATGAGACCTTGGCAGGCAGCCATCTGTAATACTGCAATCAGGCTGTGTTTATGTTTAGGAGCATAGTTTGCAGAAGATTATAAGTGTAAATGCTGTATTCTAACCATAAGGTAACAGAAAATGAATCATGATGATTTCCTAGTAATCCTATCAGCTAGTAAATAAATAAATCTGCCCATTATTTTAGCCAAATGTTCCTCTTTTTAACAAGCAAGTGGTTATAGTCATCATATTTCCATCATATTCATCATATTTTACGAACATTAATTATATTTGATTATAAGATTTGCATGTAGCAGAAAATAAATAATGTAAAATATATCTGTAAATTTATGTTTGTTTCTTGATCAACTTGTTTCCAAGCCTTTGAGTGAAATGTGGGTTTGGTCACCTCAACTGTTAAATGTGTGGAAGGCAACACTATTACAGACACAAAACAGTCAGCAAATAGACATCAGCCCTTATTTAATTGGAGAGTCCAGTATTTCTTGATAATCTTGTCGCCCCAATCTCCCTAAGTAGAGTTTGTAACCAGCCAATGCAAAGACACTGATCATGATGACTGCCCCGCCTATGATGTCATAGACGCTGGGGAACATGCGCAACACAAGAAGTTGGAGAACCATGGCCACTACAATCTCCAGATGCTGCACTGTGCTGACCAACGCTGGGTGGAACTTGTACAAAGCATAATAAACACCAAGGAATGCTACAGTAGAACACAAGCAGATTGCAAGTAGGTAGCCCCAGGTTTCTCCATCCAGAGGGATGATTGGTTCTTGAAGGACAAACATAGTGCAGGCTCCCCACACACTTCCAGTCCACCCAAAGGTAAAAAGTGCTGTCCACATGCTGACCTTCTCTTTGATAGACCTGTAGACGATCATGGAGAGTGCCGTGGTAAGTCCAGCCATCACTGTCATAGTGTAACCAAAGGCTTCCTTCCAGACACCAAGAAAGGAATTCTCTTCATTGACAATATTTGATATCATGACCAAACATGCGCCAAATACACTGCAAACAACAGTGATTAAGTCAACATATGCCATGTGTTCGTCTAACAACAAGAAGGCCAGTATGGCACTGAAGACAGTAGTGGTCGCTCTCCACATGATTGTTCCATTGCTTGGAGGAACGATAGAGAAGGATGTGTAGGCACAAGTAATGGAAATAACATTGCACACTCCATAGAAGAATAACCGTAGTCTGTACCCGGGAGGTCCAAACGGAGCCTCATTATAGTAACAAACCATTATCACAGAAAAAACTTGCATAACAGAACGGATGAATAGTAACTCCAGAGAGGGCACTTTGGAGCGGTCAGAAACCAACCTGGTAATAAGTGCTACACACCCATGAGCCATTGCGGAGGCAAACAATACCGCCCATATTTTCCGAGATTGAAAGATAGAGGTGTCTGCAAAACTTTGTAGCTGCTGGGCAAGATCATTATCGGGATCTTCCATTTGTTTTGGCCGGGCATCCATAGTCCCAAAGAGTGTCCTTCCCTTCTTTTTGGCATCCCCTAATAATCTTTTTTTCGGGTTCTCCTCCACAAAACCCCCATTGTCTTCACTGGTGTCTTCATACCCCTCGTCTCCAGGTTGGGGGTAATGGGACATGTATTTAACGGTCACAGTGTTGGGATGTATTTTTACCCTTTTCTTTGTTGAGTATGGTTTGGATGGAGAACTTTCCATTGCTTCAAATAGTACTCTGAAAAGTGTACAAAAAATGATGTTATATAATTGTTTACAGTTTTATTTAAAATCAAGATTAGAACAAAACATATACAAAAAAACTGCTAAGGGAAGAAAGTGTTAGACCCGTTAGACATGTTATTATTGTTACTTAATGTACGTTGTTTTTAACTAAAACCAAGCATCGACCTGCAGCCTTTCAGGGCCTTCCACACTGTACACCAACATTTAAGCTAGTCTACCTCCCACCAACACTGCTCTTACACAGAAACCAGTGTAGGAGCAGAGCACCCACTTCTTGTTTAATCTGTACTCTAAATCATGGTGGTATCAGGACTCTTGGAAGATCCCAGGGAAATCCCAAAAGCCCTTCTCAAACACAGATAAAGGATAATGGATAGCAGTGCCTGAGGGACCTTAGGTTCTGTAATCTGAGAGCTGCTAAGAATATAAGGTAACCAACCTTTCAAATACACTAACGATGGGAGCAACCAGCGCTCAGTGTTGCTGTCTAATACGTTCACACACGTTAGGGGTATCTGTAAGCACTAATGTTTATAAGCATTATACACTTAACTATATACTGATGGGTGTTAATGTATTTATATTATATTTATTTATTATATATCCTACATTAGTCAGCATTAGTGTATACTGATATCCCTAACACATGTGTGGACACAGGGCCGGATTTACCACTATGCAACCTAGGCACCTGCCTAGGGCCTAGCGGCTCTCAGGGGGCCCAGCAGGGGGGATGGCAAGAGAAAATATAAAAAATAAAATAAAATAAAAAATGTGGCCCCTCCCCTGACACACGGGGGGGGGGGGAGGGCGGATTGTGCGAGTCGGGGGAGGGGGGTCAGGTGCCACCAGAGGGAGGAGGGGCTAGTGTGGTGGCTGATCTCCTCCCTCCTCTGTGTGGCCTGCTCTGTGTCACATGGGACGTGCACCACATGACAGGTGCCATTCCATGTGTGAAGAGAGGGAAGAGTGCACAGCTGGTGGATGCAAAAAGGTAAGTTGGGGGGTGTGTAATATATTGCTAGTGTGTGTGTATTATGTGTGTGTGTGTGAGGGGCCACTGTGTGTGTGTGTATTATGTGTGTGTGTGTGAGGGGCCACTGTGTGCGTGTATTATGTGTGTGTGAGGGGCCACTGTGTGCGTGTATTATGGGTGTGTGAGGGGCCACTGTGTGCGTGTATTATGTGTGCGTGAGGGGCCACTGTGTGCGTGTATTATGTGTGTGTGAGGGGCCACTGTGTGCGTGTATTATGTGTACGTGAGGGGCCACTGTGTGCGTGTATTATGTGTGTGTGAGGGGCCACTGTGTGTGTGTGTGAGGGGCCACTGTTTGTGTGTATTATGTGTGTGTGTGTGAGGGGCCACTGTGTGTGTGTATTGTGTGTATGTGAGGGGCCACTGTGTGTGTATTATGTGTGTGTGAGGGGCCACTGTGTGTGTATTATGTGTGTGTGTGTGTGAGGGGCCACTGTGTGTGTGTATTGTGTATATGTGAGGGGCCACTGTGTGTGTGTATTATGTGTGTGTGAGGGGCCACTGTGTGTGTGAAGGGGGGGGGCCCAAACCGATATCTTGCCTAGGGCCCCATGAGGTGTAAATCCGGCTCTGTGTGGACATATTAGACAGCACCACTGAATGTGATTGAGCACTGGATACTCTTATCATTAGCTTTCTAGGGGTCCCCCCAAGACTCTGATCTCTGCAATTAGCGGTCATGATAAAACACTAAGTGGATGCGTTTCTCTTATATCTGAGAAAACATCGCTAAAGTGCCAGGAATGAGTGTGTGACTGGTCCGTCAATACTGGGGGAATCCTGATCACCACACTTATTAATACAAAGGTGACCCCAGAAAAAATAAACAGGGACACACTAATTCTAATCCTTTTGTAATCATATAGAACATTTCAATTTAGACTCTCTGCAAGATTCTATTGAAAAAAAACTATATTTTTGTTATTTTTTTTATTAGTGGAACTAAGCACAGAATGTGAGAAAACTTATATTAATACACCATGTAAAACATTCTCAGGTCAGCTGTACAAAAAGCTTTTTAGTAAATGGGTAAATAGGAGTGTCAATCTAGACACCCTCAGTAAGGGTGCTACCATTAAACTCATTAGATTCATAATGATACAGCCTAAATAATAAACAAAAATCCAACTGGTAAATTAGAAATAATAATTTTATACTTCAGGCGATCATAAGATATCCAGGTGCAAATAAAAAAAATTTACTCAATCTTATTTTTGTATTGCTTGACTTAACCAAATCCATCATTACAATGTTAGGGGTAGATTTAAAAAGTTCTAAAATGTAAAAAAAAAACCAATTATAGAATTTTTGTGTTGTATTGAGATCTTATGAAAACTTGATGTACTGTAGTTTAGGGATACAATGGCAAGTGTCTTGGAGAGGGTTGGCTCCACCAAATGTGATATTTGCCCAATTCCCATTAATGTTACAATAATAGAAATGATCTTCCCTTATTACCTATTTCTATTAGAGAGAAACACAGGTAAAGAAGGGTACGATGAGTCATTATGTAGTGTACCTTGCCGCTAGCAGGCATTACCCATCTCGGAGACTATGGAGGTGTGGAGGCATTTATCACATTGCACACAGTTCTCATACATTTGGGACACGTGAAAGCTCATTCAGGACCACTAAAAAGCACAAGTTGATAGCACAAATGCTCCTTTGTGATGTGCAATTGCGCCTACATTTGTACTGGTCTAGGAGTTGGGCAGATCGGAGAGACATAGTACACCTAGTTTTGAGGGTAAACCAAGCAGTATTTTACAAGAAAAACGGAGAAGTTTAATATAATGAAGGAATGATTGTAATCTGGAAGTAGGTTGCACTTACAAATGACATTTTTACTATTTGCACCCTCCCGCAAAGCAAAGAGCTGCCCTCTAAATGCACACACACCGATAGTGGTTACCTTACAAATACTTTTACCAACATGCCCAATAACGATTAATTTGTGACATTTTTGGCCATCTTAAACCCAGGCTTGGGGCCACTCACATGGTGATTTCGTGCACATGATATTGCAGTGTGTATGGATAAAATAAGTCATTGCCCTCCACCCTGTACTTTTTTGTGCCTGGGCACCCACTGACACCTTTTTTTAACTCTTTAATGTCCATTCCAGACCAATTATAAGTTTAATAGTATTACTAACATGCCTCATACACCAAATATTTACAAGTAAGTCAAAAGACTATTGAACTTCATTGCATTATACAGCAAGCTCCTCACTACAAATAACACTATATCTCTGTGTAAGATCATGTTTAAGGGGTTACTCAACTCAAAATTATTTTACCGAATGATCAATTAGTATGCTGGAAACTGCAACCAAGTGGAATAACTGTTGATAGGACTAAAATCAACTGTTGAAAGTTCAGAAACACTCTGTTGCTGCAATCTGACAGAAATGTTGTGAATAACTGACCTTCCTTAGCAACATCTGTGACCGTGGATCCCACTGATTGTTTCCATGGTTACCAGTTTTGCTAGGGAAAGTCAGTTATTCACAGCGACATTGGAGATCATTTATGAAGCCTTAAACGGCTGATGCACAGTGCGAAATCAGCTTTTGTCCTGCCATGCGGAGAACTTTGCATAGGCCGAGAGGGGAAGTTGGACGTAGTGAGCGCGTTCCTTGCAAAGCACGTAGCAGGTGCACTAGTGAGCATCGTTTTGTGGAGCAGTGCAACAATGAGAGTTACTGAGTGTCTCTCAGCTGCAGCATGTACTGTACATGTAATTTAATAACTCCAAAATAACCACTCACTCAAGGACTTAATCTTGCTGTCACTCCTTTTTTGTAACTCACATTTAGGGGTATATTTACTAAACTGCGGGTTTGAAAAAGTGGAGATGTTGCCTATAGCAACCAATCAGATTCTAGCTGTCATTAATCTAGTGCATTCTACAAAATGACAGCTGGACTCTGATTGGTTGCTATAGGCAACATCTCCACTTTTCAAACCTGCAGTTTAGTAAATATACCCCTAAGTCTGAATGAAAAGCAAGAATATTGGTCATATACTTTATATATACTCTCCCACATAATCTACTTTTATACTGTCCTCACTAGCCCACCTATGCGTAGACTCTCTACTCTACAATTCCTTGTTTAGTTCTGTTACATTTGTAAATCCTTGCAAAGATTTCCTGTATAGGATAGAATTTGTAATAGGATTATTCACTATTTAGGGGCATATTCAATTAACTCGAATGTTCCTCCGAATATTGCAGCAATTTTTTTTCAGTACTACGGTTCCTCAACAATGCAGACTTCTCTTTGCACCCCTACGGGTGCCTTCGTGACCGTTCTGGAGGCACTCCGCGGCTAATTGAATATGGGCCATAAAGCCGTCGACATCAGTGTCCTGATCTAACACATTTGTTTAAAAATATCGATAGATCTGATCTCACCATGGCATACTCCTATCCTCCTCTCTCATTACTCCCCTTCAGTTCTTCTAAATTTTCTCTTACACATTTATTACACTTTATGCTAAGCTTCAAACTTTTAATTGCTCCCTCAAGGCACCTTTTTAGAGAGGGTTACTAATCATTCTTCAACAAGAACGGTATCAAAATTAGCCTGACTTTACTAACTGTACACATCAGCCAGCATTCTTATTCTTCTTGTAAGACTGACCACTCTATTCAGGATTCCTGATACATGCTCATATTAAAGCTAATGTAGGAACCGTAAAAGTGCACAGCAACACTGGAACACTTTTGTGATGTCATGTGCTTACTTTTGCAGAATTGCATTGGGTTTTAGTGGAAAGCACATGGATATGAGAGCCAAGATGGGAGCACCTCTGTTGTGTAAAACTTTGCACAGGCTAATGGGTGGAATATCGCAGATTTCTGTTCACCTTCTAGCTGTACTTTCATGAGAGCAGGCATTTCTAAGCACTCTTCCAACAATGTAACAAAAACTGTCAAACACAGGTGACGTGTAGCAAGTACAATACCAGGGATCAGGAACCAGAGAATAGCCAAATACAATGCCAGAGATCTGGAACTAGAGAGCAGCCGAATACAATGCCAGGAATCAGAAAGCAGGGAGCACAGCAACCAGGAAGCTTGTGCATAACGCTGCCAGTGGCAAAGGTATGCAGGCAGGAGAGGTCTTAAATAGTGCAGTTCACCAATTAGCTATCAGAGGAAGGTACACCAGCACCACAACTCAGAACTATTTGAGAGCAAGGATGCAGAAATCAGTTCTTCAGAGGGAGACACACCAGCTCTCCAGCTCAGACTTAATCAAGCAGCTTATCCCTAACACATTTTGACCTCTGACTTCATTGACATAGGTGGCGTGGAAAGTACTCAACTGGAGATTTTGGTAGTATACTATGCTGGCAGATCAAATACAATAATTATTATCAAACTAATTACCATTACACATTACAGTGGTGGGGGTTATAGTGATAGATATTGAATGCTTAAGTAGCAGTCACGACAAGTACTGCCCTATCTACTGCTATTAGTTCTCTGAAAGAGAAGTTTGCACCAATGTTTATTAGGGTTTATTTGCTATCATAGGTTTAAATATGCACATTACATCTTCTGATCTACGTGCCCCATGAACCAACTGGAGATGCATGAAAATGCAGCGCAGATTAATTGTTGTTGATTTCCCCGGCATAAGCCCCGCCAGGACTAAATACACCAATTGGCCAACAGAATTAAGACGTGTGGAAATAAGTTTGGCTAGAATTTTGACATCTGAGCCCAGGGGGTAAATGTATCAAGCTGCGATATTGAATTTCCAGTGATTTTGTCAGGCGAGATTAAAATTGCCGATTTATTGACTGGCGATTTGATGTAAAATCGTCAGAGATGTGTTTCTTTCAAAATTGCCATTTTCAAAATCATTACAAATCACAGAGCCAATTCTTTACCACTCTAGTTATACAAATTACCAAATGTATTAAGCTGCAATTCAAAATCCCCTAATACACCACGCTGCTTTCTATAGAGATTGGCAAACGCTTCACTGTTACACTGCAGGGCAATGTTATTATTACAGCAGGCACAATGGAAGTTTAAATAAACCATCTTTTTTGTTGTAGAGAGGCAAAAAGGATTAACAAGTATTTGTGTGCTACATGAAAAAACAGCCAGTATTTATCATATGTGCAAAATAAAAAACTAATTTGCACCGCTTGCATTGTAACATGGTTTTGTCCAGGAGAAAACTATTTTTTTGTGCCTTACTTTCCTTCCTGAATCAGGTCCATGGTATAAGACTTTAGCTTAAGAGTCCATAGACTGCATGTCTTGTGGTCCTGAGCTTAATGTTATTCCCATCACTGGAGATCACTCGTAAGGAAAATTCTGCCATTAGAGTAAGAGACAAAAAGAGCAGCAAAAAAATAAGAATCATCATTATAGAGCCAGAGTCAGAGCCACTTTGCCGACCTCCCTGTTCCATATCGCACTCTACCGACTCTTTCTCAGGAAGAGACCTTCTTTTTGTAGGTGAGTCATCTTCTGACTCTACATCACATTCCTGTACAACTCTTTTCAACTCCTGCTCCAATTCTAAAGCATCCAACCAACAGGTATCATCATCCGACTCAGATAACGCCTTGTATCTATTGGAAGTAACTATTACTTCTACGTCTGCTCCTCCCTGAACTTTTTTATTTTTACCTGGTTTTTGGACAAGCCTCCATTCACCTTCAGGCTTTTGAGAGGATTTATCTTTTCTCCTCCTCCTATTCCATGTTCCCTTAATCTCTCCGGAAGCCGACACTGTTGTAGAAGAAGACAGTTGAACTGGCTGTTGCTCAACTTGCGGAGCATTTTCTATTGGACACTTTCTGGCTGTGATGCTCTTGACGTATCAGCTACATGACCAGACTTCCCACATATGAATCATGTCCTGGGCTGGCCTGCATAGAAGCGTACCCCTCTCTCACGTCCAATGAAGAAAGAAATTAGCACCATCCATATCTTTATTCTTTAAGTCTGACACTACATCTCAATGCCTCCTGAGCCTGATCACAATGTCCTGAGCTCACTGCTTCATTCCAAAAATATAATGTTATGCTGACTGTGTCTGGCTTGGAGAATGGAATAAAACTAAACTTCTTCCAGCCCACTACACCCCTAAACTTGCTGAAATTTGCCTAGAATCTACCACACATGGTGTAAAACTCACATAATACCATTGTCTATCTGGTAGGCTTATTACTGCTAATATGTTTGCTGGTAATACAATAACTCTTATATGACATATATTCAGTCTGGTAATTCTTCTTGGGTACCTTTGTTTCTGAATCTGACCACATTCCACCTCCTAATGGCCGGGCCTGTATAGTTCCTATTAGAACTAAATGTTGGTTCCCCACGGCTCCAAGCGTTCCCAGGAGAAACCCGTCCAGATCCACTACTTGTATTACTTCCTTGTGTACCATTCTGTGTATGATCCAGAGCAGACTGACTACTCACTGTTGTGGGTATAGGTGTATCTGCCTATACCTGAGACTGTCCTGCTCCAGATAAAGGAGGGAGATCTAGTGTAGTGTTCTCTACTGAGACTTCCATCTCATCTCTCTCAGTATTCTGATCCCCTGATTGCTCCACTAGTTGCTCTATTTCTTTGGAGGTTTCAACGTCCCATATTGATTGCAAACCTTCCTCATTTTCATTTACCACCTCTTGTATGTTACCATCTGTATATTCTACTTCATAAGCAGCAACACCATTATTATGCATAAAATGTGCATCATTATCATTATACATAACAGGAGTCTCCTGTATACAATGCTCAGGTATTTCTTCACAGAGATCCAATTTCCTGAGGTGTGCTGACATCTCCGCTCATCAGTTGTTTAAAACTGTCCCTCGGGAACGGAGGTGTTTGTACTGGACTTGGGCTTTCTCTCTGCTGCTTTACCACTGCTGTGTGTCTCTTGTTGTACAAGTCTACTTCCTTAAAGGAACAACTGGCCTCCTACTGGTCTCCTCTGTGACAGCTGTGCATCATCTTTGAGGTCTTCAGACTCAGATTCACATGAAGAACTGGACTTTGGTTCCATATTCTGTTTCTCTTTCTGACCTCTTTATTTGTACCCTGGGTTTTATATACTTCTCCAACAGTCCCAACTGCTCTAAGACAGAATCAATGCCTCTTACAACAATTGCAAGGTCTACACTTAATGAATTGAGTTTACCATCATATAAAGCCTCTTTGCTTGGATTTGAATCTTTTAGTTTATAAACACATTCAGTCTGTTTTTGTATTGTCTGCTTTCTTTTCTTTAAGGCCTCCATTTTTTTTTTTTTAACAAGTGCAGGGATTTTATCTGCTAGGTGCAGCACAGGTGCACGCTCTGCCCCATTAAGATCCTGACTCTGCATTGAGGTTTCTCCTGACTGTTTAAAACCACTCAACCCATTTGATGTTTCTGGCCTTGGAGAATGTCTTCCCTTAGTCATGTCCATATCTCCTATATATCTTCCTGCCACATGTCTCTCAGCGACAGCTATATAAGTCTGCAGTGTTTTGCAAGTTGTAATCGCCATCATCGCTGCTCCCATATGGTCAGGATCTCCATATTGCAGCCTGGATCCTGGGTTTGTTGCAGTTGCAGCTTTACCATTACTTTGCTTCACTGGCACCAATGGCTTCTCTGCAGATTGCAGCTTAGGGGGGTCCACTGACACAAGCTTTGTCACCTTTTTAGTGCTGCCAAGATAACCTCCACCTAACTGGGATCGAGTGCGAGCTGGGTGCACCAGACTAGTTACAAGCACTTGCTGATGCAGGATTTCTTGCATATTCTGTCTTTCCAGGGATGTTCCCCTCTGTCTCTGGGGGAGGGGTAATTTGCACACCAGGTGAGTTTGCTGCACATTGTTTGCCCTCCTGTGCTCTTTGCCGTTTTTGTTGTGTACTTTCCTTTGCTTTTCCCTGTATTTGTTGCATTTCTTCTTGAAGCTTCTGCTTTCCCTTTGTTTGAAGCTGTTGCATTTGCTGTTCCATTTATTCGCAGCTAGTTTGACTTTCCAAACCTTTGTCTTGTTTGGTAACTGCACTTTCTGTGTCACATTCTCTTTCTTTCCTTCACCTTTATCTTTTTCCACAACCACTGGTGACATTCACCACATTATCTGGCTGAGAAATAACTTGAGGTTTTGAAAGCACAGCTGTTTGGGGCTGGGAATTGTCTCCCAGAACAGGCCCAGAGGCCTGGGGTTTGCCTTTGGAGTTTCCCAGCCCTGTATTTGCACCAGACATCAGACAAGCACTAACCACACTTCCTATCAAGAGTTAGAGGTAGGGGCTACAATGAAGGTAGTAGGAGAAGTGGCTGTGTGGCATACTGCCATATACACTCCCACTTTGAGCGCTGCATAAGTCTATAAAAATGTTAGCCATAAACCTCACTAAATACCCTTTAAAGACATGTCAGGGAAAATTTACTAAAGAGTAGTTTGGCAATTTTATGAGTGACTTAAAAACGGTCAGATTTGCTAAATGGTAAACCAGAATCCATGTTTTTTTCAAAAGCCACATTACCTATCGCCGTCCCGATTATTATACATGTGAAATTTATCACACTGTGGATTACCAAACTGCCGGAAAACCAACCTGAAATCCCACCAGAAGAAAGAGGTGGCTCTTATAACCGCATGCTGTTGTATCATCTGTTGGATGCATAATTTCATTCAGTAATAACAGATTAAATAAATACAGAAAGCAATTTGTAAAAGACCTTCCCTCCCCTTCTTTAACAGTCCGTGCTACTCAGATCATCCGTCAGAGACCACTCCTGATACTCCTATTAAGTAGGTGGGCTTAAAAGATATAAAATAACTTGGTGACGAGCTCCTCGGAAGAATTCCGCTTAGCCAATTTTATTTTTTTATTTTTTCATTTTTTTTCCCTTATGGATTTCATTGAATCAAGACATGAAGAAAATACCAGATAGTTATTTATTAAGGACACTGAACTCCAGAAAATATTATTTGAGAAATAATATTAAAAGTAAAAAGTGAGACAAAATAATTATTTATTTCACAGACTAAGGGACACAATTAATGTACTATAACACTAAGTGGCACAATTAATATATCATAATACTAAAGGGGCATCAACACTTTATTAGTACAATATTGGGGCACAAAGACTTTATTAGAATCCTAAAGCCACACAAACAGTTTTTAGAATATTAAGGGGGGCACAAACACTTTATTAGAATACTTAGGGGAGGCACAAACACTTTATCAGAATATTTATGGGGGCACAAACCCTTTATCAGAATCCTAGCTAGACACAAACACTTTATCAGAATCCTAAGAGGGCACGAACACTTTATAAGAATACTACAGAAGCACAGACACTTTATTAGAATCATAAACAAGCACAAACACGTTATTAGAATCCAAAGGGGGCACAAACACTTTTTTGGAATCCTAAGTGGGCACAAACACTTTATTAGAATACTTAAGGGGCCACAAACACTTTACTAGAATACTAAAGGGGCACAAACACTTTTTTAGAATCAGAAGAGGGCACAAATACTTTATTAGAAGCCTAAGATGGCACAAACACATTATTAGAGTACTTAAGGGGGCACAAACATTTTGCTGGAACACTAAGGGGTCATAAACACTTTACTAGAATACTAAGGGGACACAAACACGGTATTAGAATATTAAGGTGGCATATACACTTTTTTATAATCCTAATGGTTCACAAACACTTTACTAGAATACTATGGGAGCACAAACACCATATTAGAATACTATGGGGGCACAAACACTTTATTAGAATACTAAGGAAGCACAAGCTTTTTATTAGAATTCAAAGAGGGCACATATACTTTATTAGAATCCTAGTGGTTCACAAACCCTTTACTAGAATATTATGGGAGCACAAACACTTTATTAGCCTAAGAAGGAACAAACACTTTATTAGAATGCTAAAGAGGCACAAACACTTTACTAGAATACTGTGGGAGCACAAACACTTTACTAGAATACTAAGGGGGCACAAACATTTTGCTAGATAGAATACTAAAGGGGCACAATTACTGTGTTAGAATGCCAAGAGGGGCATAAACACTTAGATTAGAATCTTAAGAGTGCACAAACAAGCTAAAGGGGCACAAACACTTTATTAGATTTCTAAGGGGGCATAAACACTGTATTAGAATATTATTGAGGCACAAACACTTTATTAGAATGCGAAGATGGACACAAATGCTTTATTAGAATCCCAGAGGGGGCGCAAACACTTTATTAGAATACTTAAGGGCCTTAAACAGTTTATTATAATCCTAGGAGAATACTAAGGGGACACAAACACTTTATTCAAATACTTAGATGCCTCAAACAGTTTATTAGAATACTAAGAAGGCAAAAACACTTTATTATAATGCTAAAGGGGCACAAACACTTTACTAGAATACTGTGGAAGCACAAACACTTTACTAGAATACTAAGGGGGCACAAACACTTGACTAGAATACTAAGGGGGCACAAACACGGTATTAGAATACTATGGGGGACACAAACACTTTACTTGAATAGTAAGGGGGTACAAATACTGTGTTAGAATGCCAAGAGAGGCATAAATACTTAGACTAGAATACTAAGGGGGCACAAACACTTTAATAGAATACTAAGGGGGCACAATCACTTTACTAGAATACTAAGGGGGCATAAACACTGCATTAGAATATTATTGGGGCACAAACACTTTATTAGAATGCGAAGATGGACACAAACGCTTTATTAGAATCCAAGCGGGGGCGCAAACACTTTATTAGAATACTTAAGGGCCTTAAACAGTTTATTATAATCCTAGGGGGGCACAAACATTTTATTCAAATACTTAGATGCCTCAAACAGTTTATTAGAATACTAAGAAGGCAAAAACACTTTACTAGAATACTAAGGGGGCACAAACACTTTACTAGAATACTAAGGGGGCACAAACACTTTACTAGAATACTAAGGGGGCACAAACACTTTACTAGAATACTAAGGGGGCAGAAACACTTTACTAGAATACTAAGGGGGCACAAACACTTTACTAGAATACTAAGGGGGCAGAAACACTTTACTAGAATACTATGGGGGCACAAACACTGTGTTAGAATCCTAAGAGTGCACAAACATTTTATTAGAATACTAAGGGGGCACAAACACTTTACTAGAATACTAAGGGGGCAGAAACACTTTACTAGAATACTAAGGGGGCACAAACACTTTACTAGAATACTAAGGGGGCAGAAACACTTTACTAGAATACTATGGGGGCACAAACACTGTGTTAGAATCCTAAGAGTGCACAAACATTTTATTAGCATACTTAGGGTCACAAACAGTTTACTAGAACCCTTGCGGGGGACAAACACTTTATTCAAATCCTAAGGAGGCACAAACACTTTATATAAATCCTAAGGGGGTGCAAATACTTTATTAGCATATTAATTAGACACAAACTTTTTATTGAAATACAAAGGAGGACTACACTTGTAATGCACACTTGTGCGACTGTACATAGAAGGGCAACTAAAGTGGTGCATGGTCTACAGCACAAATCTTATCTGGAAAGACTAAAAGATCTTATGATGTATAGTTTGAAGCAGAGAAGGGAAAGGGGGGAGATGATAGAAACTTTCAGATATATCAAGGGTTTGAACAAGGTACAGGAGGGAAACATTCTTCAAAGGAGCAGAAGTATTAGAACACGAGGACATGAAACTGGAGGGAAGTAGGTTTAGAGGAAATTTGAGGATGAGTGGTAATTTGAGGATAGTTTGAGGATAGTGGATAAGTGGAATAGCCTCCCATCAGAGGTGGAAGAGGCTAATACAGTAGAACTGATTAAACATGCTTGGAGTAGACATAAGAATATCCATATAAAGAACAAAGGATCAAATATGGTTTGAGGTTACTATAGGTTAATAAAACAATGGGCAGACTAGATGGGCCAAGCGGTTCTTATCTGCGGTCAAACTCTATGTTTCTATGCCAGCTATGTGCACTATATTTGAACATTTTAACCCTGTAACCCACTGACCACGGGTACCAGGAGGGGCCCACCTTACTACCAGGGATCTCTTTAAATGCAGTTTTGCTCTGCAGTTTTCCCTAAACTGCATGGCGTTTGGGTGAAACCTCATGCAATTTAGGGGTTTTCAATCCACCACAATATCAGGTACAGGACATATCTCCAGTTACGTCTCTCTTTGCACTTCACATATAAGTGTATAATTCTGGTACAAACAGGTAACAGGTAAAAAAAACAATACTGTGGTGTTCAATATATTATATAACCTCTATTTTCTCTGTATTTTAAGCTTTAATTACAAATCAAAGTGTCAATGGAAAAAGAAAAAAATACATTTCTCATCCACTGCAGTAACAAAATTAAAAATGTAGACTTAACCTACATTTATAAATTAGTCTACACGTGTCATACAACCGCTTTAAAGCATTAATGGTTTTGAATTAGGTTTATTTTGTGTGTAATGTAACAGATTTCATATACAATACAATTACCTTCACTTACACATGAACCATTTTCTACTATATTTTGTAGTGAGTTTAATAATTGCAATAATTCACTTGATGGACATATTCCATTTTAGCCAGTTAATAAAAATTGGAATGACTGTTATAAAATTACTGCCCATTTGCAGATATATATTTTGTATTCACTTCTATGTTTAAAAAAGGACATTGCTTAAATACACCATTTTCTAATAATAAGCTGTTTTGTGTAGTCACAGTAACTGATTCAAACACATCCCTAGGATTACATGGTGTCATTGTTTTTCGTACACAAAAAAGGTAATGTTATACCTAACCCTGCTACAACAAGTCCAAAGATTCTGTAACCCGTAGCAACCAATGCCTTTACTTGTATTGTCTAATTTGCACTATTTCAATTATAATTAAATGGTTGCTATGAGATACTACCCATGTATACTTTTTATACTGTTCAACAACAGACACATATGTGCTTAATACAAATAATAAAGTAAAATAAGAACTGAACTATGAGCTAGCAATTCAGTCTGATCTGATTAAATTGGCATTATACCTAAGTTTTCCTTTTTAAAAAAAAAACATTTCTTCTATAGCACTATTCATGTTGCATAAAACAAGAGTGAAACCAACAAATGTAAAGGCAAGCAGGTATTTAACAATTTCCCTTATTTTGGTCAATGTGTTTACTATTCTTTTCTAAGGGAGGAATTTATGAAACTGCGGGTTTGAAAAAGTGGAGATGTTGCCTATAGAAACCAATCAGATTCTAGTTACCATTTATTTAGTACATTCTACAAAATGACAGCTAGAATCTGATTGGTTGCTATAGGCAACATCTCCACTTTTTCAAACCTGCAGCTTGATAAATTTACCCCTAAGGCTGATATTTAATTTATCCTCCACTGAGAAACCAATATGGCTGCTTCCGGTAATGTTAATCAATGAAATTGTGTAGAGCTTTACTAGATATTTGTTTCTGCTACTGTGGATTTAACACATCATAAGTAATGATGATAGTCTGTAAAGGTTACCGCTTACAGGAAACATTTATAGCAGTGGTGTAGGGACTCACGTACCCTAGGCTAGTGTTTTATCTGTGGTTCAGTAGCTGAATTTGCTACATGGTGATTACAGTTTGCATGGCTGTTATCATAGACATCAGTGTAAACATATCCTCAGTACAATATTGAAGCGATGAAAGCAGGATATTCTATTTCTGATGTGTTCAACATTCCTGAGAGTACCATAGAGGTCAATGGATTGTATAATAGGTATTTCAAGCATTAAACACAGTCAAAGGCAGCACAAGTAAAACAGTGTCATTTTACATATTTTGTACAAGTCCTAAGATAACTGAAATAACTAGATAATTCAATATCTACATTCATGAAATGCTCATGTTATTTTACTAGAGAAAAATGGATTATTAACAGCACTTCACTTTCAATTGCAGCTAGAAAATTCTTACATCAACTATACACTGGTTGATACAATGTAACTAATAGACCAAATATTAAGCATTAATCCAGCACTATTTGTCTCTTATAGACCCAATAAAATAAGGAACAGGAAGGTACTTATATTTGGTGATTGGTGAAAACAGTCTTCATAAAGCCTCAGTTTTGAGTATGAGCATAAAACGAGAAAACAAAAACAAATAATAATGCAACACTGTAAGGATATAAGCGTATTCAAATTATTCACACTACAGTATAGCTAAACAATTATTATATTTGTGATCCAGGTGTCTGTGGGGACTATAATACCCCTCTGGTGATTCAACTTACAAAATGCACACTTGTGTCTATGCATCAAACATGTGATCTTAACACCCACTATCCAACATGTACACCCCCTATGGATAACACACAGGATATCTTCTGGAGATTTTCATATAGAGTAGCCTTTAGAGTATTCCTCAACCAGGGTTTTGAAACAAAGACTTAGGGGTATTTTTACTAAACTGTAGGTTTGAAAAAGCGGAGATGTCGCCTATAGCAACCAATCACATTCTAGTTATTATTTATTTAGAACATTCTACAAAATGACAGCTAGAATCTGATTGGCTGCTATAGGCAACATCTCCACTCTTTCAAACCCAGAGTTTAGTAAATATACCCCTTAGTGATATATGTCTCATTACTACATCACATACACAATGCGAAAAAAAAAAGAGAAGAAAAATATCTAGTGTAATATATATTTCAAGTCAATAGAATGGTTTTATGAATTCACTAGATATACACTTATATATACAAAAAATACTAAAATAAATGTTCCCCCTACATGAGTGATCTGGCCTTATCACATCAATATTGTGTTCTTCCCACACAATCAAAGCACAGGATTTAGTGAATAATGCATTTAGATATAGGCAAAGCAGCTACTGTCTTGCTTGATCTCCCACAGCAAACAGTTTAAGCTGTTTTTTAATGGTGTGACTGTGTCGCTTAACGTCATATGTGCAGCTGGGCACTGACAATAGCAATAACACTTAATGTAGAAGCAGATGACATCCACTAGCGCCACACAGCCTGTATCTTCTGCAAACAGTTGTAAAACCTTGGCTACTATTTGTTCTTAAATACCCAGGGTATATTCTTATCTCTCAACACCATTCTAAATTCTTTATGCTACATTTGGCTGCCAGTCTGCCTCCAGTCCGCATGGTTTAGTCTGCCTATATTTCTATGAAACACATTTTACCTTTTTTTATAAAATATATTAATCAAACGTCCATGCACCGTTGTCCATCTCTTTATCTAACTATGAAAAATACATGAATCAGTGTGTTTTGAGACAGACTACACTGAATGGCAACATGTTTCCTCTACACATACATATTTTTTTTGGACCCCAGACTCTATTGATTTGGCTCATACAAGTTATAACTCCATCCACAATCTACAGATGTCTCACTATCAGTAATATTATTATTCTGCGTTCTCTTGGTTTGCTGTCAAAACCACTTTATTGCCCCATTTGCTGTACTAAATATATTAAGATGACAGCATAAGCGCAGTAAGATTACATTCCCATTACATCCTCATCCATATTTTAAGGCTTGGTGAAAAAAAACAATGATTCATTCAAAAAAACAAGGAAGCACAAATATATCTGCAGGATGTTATTTATGTCACATAACTGCAAGGTTTCTTTTATTACAAACATTAGACATCTAATCATTTGTTTAGTTCCCTTCTACTTATTTGGATAAAAACCTTGTATGCAATATGGGATATGTAATAGGTATGTAAACCATGCTTACTTAATAACTACAATAAAAAAAATCTACAACAAAGAAATAGAGAAGCAGGAAAAGAAAATATAATATCTGAGAATTAAAGAATTAAAGTGTAAAGTAAATTTTGGGTTAGAAACAGCACATTGTGCATAGATTTACTGATACTTAATTGCATTAAAGACTTAAATGAAAACATTATTGCATTCAGTTGACACAACAGTGTTTGTATTCTGCTTTACAAAGGATTGATCCAGCGTTTATAATAATGAAGTCAGTTTCCATAATTTATATTATGATCGTTTCCCTCCAACGACCTAGATCTTACCAAGGCAGATAACCTAGCCAAATAGAGTGGCACACTAGCCAGGTAGACTGGCACACTAGCCAGGTAGATCAGCACACTAGCCAAGCAGACTGGCACACTAGCCAGGTAGACTGGAACACTAGCCAGGTAGAATGGCACACTAGCCAGGTAGAATGGCACACTAGCCAGGTAGATCAGCACACTAGCCAGGTAGACTGGCACACTAGCCAGGTAGACTGGCACTCTCCATCCGCATTGGCATGAAGGTAATGGGTACACATTGTGGTGTGTTAGAAGTGGTGCAGGAGCGCTTCAGCACTAAGGACAGCGGAGGGAAAATATCAGCACCAAGGACATAGCTCATGTCGACCTCCAGTCTCCTTGTGAGCAGCTGGGTGCCTCGGAGCTAACATATTCCAAGACAAAGATTACTGGTAACGAGCCAAGACCTTTATGCCATCATCTGCACTATCCCACTATCACTATACAGCCCCCCCTCACAATCCTCAATGGAGATACATTCACCCGCACACATACCCTGAGCAGCCCATCATTACCTCTGGTTGGATCAGGTGGAGTTTGCACACAGAGGTGCCGGTGGCTTCACAAGGAAAGAGTTCTGTTGCATTGGGAGGGAGACATCTCCAGCTGACTTTCTTATCCTCCTATAATACCTTTAATGGACCGGGACAGTGCTATGGAAAGCCCTCCAATATTTCCTCTCTATGTCTACTGGGAGCTGCTGTTCTGTGTAGAGGAAAGTGACGATAGGAGGGCAGTAAGATCTCCCCACCTCCTACATCCCCCTCCCTCACCCTGTGTATCTCGCTCTTCTTTCTGATTGCATTTGTCAAACATGCACGAAAGGAAATAGGGACGGAGGTTGCAGCTGGAGGGGAGACTGTGAGAGAGCGACAGAGCTGCATGAATGGTACTAGGGCCATCTGCGCATGCGCACAGGGGCTCGGGGGGCATCTGGCACGCCTGTCATAAGCTGTTTGTTCCCTTATTATCTGTGCAGGGAAACCTTCCTTCTCCTATTATCCCTCTTGTTCATTTGCTGTTTAACCCTTGCACTGCCAAACGACTTTGTGATTGTTCAGAATTGTGCATCACAATGAATGCCCTTGGCCTTGGGTTTACACTGGACACAACCGGGATTTATTTTTGTCCATCATCTGTTGGAGAAATCAAACAGTGGGCACAGATATTGCATTTAAATAGGGATCAATAATCAATTAGGAACCATCTGTCAGTGCAACATTCGTTTTGCATTCAATTGACCGAAGTCAACAGAGTCTATATGGCAGATAGGACGCTTGTCTGTCACAGTCTGTTATTTATAACCGGCAGATCATATTACAGCAGGTTGTTAGTGCACTGCTATAATTTAATTATGTACAGTCTGGCGCTGAAACTCTCTATAGTTAGCCAGACTAATGGTTCAATGTGGTCAGTGAATAAGATTGAATCCCTGTCTGGGTGCATCTCAATGGACAGTATATGTGTGAAAGCAGTGCCAACAGCGGATAAAAAGGAATATGGTCTACAGAAACAATTGCCACTGGTTTCCTATGTCCTCTCTGGACAAATGGTTGGTATCATTCCAAAACCTGAATAAGGGGCCAATATTTCATCCTTTACTAAAGGCAGGATAAGGTAGTCACTATGAGTAGTGTAGGGACCACCTGACCATCTTTAGTAGGTTAGAATATAGTAGGTTAGTAATTTAGGTTAGTAGGTTATTAATACAGTAGGTTAATAATTTAGAATATTTGGTTATTGTCAGATGTCAGAGGTTTCAGTGGTTAGAATAATATACAGCAATGAAGAGAAGGTCATGTATGCACATTACATCTTGCTCTGAAAAGTCAAGGCAAACTCCCTACTATCCCTCTGTATCAGTGCTGTAACTAGACATTTTAGTGCCCTGGGCGAGACAGGGCACCGGCGCCCCCCATCTAAGTGGGAGTGACATTTGCCAAGTGGGTGTGGCCAACCTAATGTGGGGGTGTGGCTAGCACTTTACTGAAATAATTCTGCGGGAAAGTAAAAGTCTAATACAGAGCCAGATAGCGGTTGGCTGCTGCACCCCCTTGGGCTTGAACCCTGGACGACGGCACCGCCCGCACATGCCTAGTTACGGCTCTGCAAAGGGATCAGAATCTGCATTGATTTGTCAAGAAATTCAGTTTCATCATTATGATTTTACCTATTACCAATTGAATTTTCTCCACACCCCATCACTTTTATCATAGACCGAGTAAAATGTAAATGTGATAATATTTGGCATGTCATCTATTATTAAGTCATAATTATTTTATTCTAGCAATAGTAAAATTTAAAGCATTTACCACCCTTAGATGACTTTAATGTATTAGCTTGTATGGCCTCCTGCTACGTTTGATACATTGATTTTCTCCTGTGCTTTTCAGCCATTTATTTAATTTGTAGCACCCTGCAGGGCATTCCTTATAAATGCCATTATCAGTAATAACGAATGACCCAGTTATATTTTTAGAGAGAATGTAAATATATGTCTATATTTAGTATGTAGTATGTATGTAGACAGCACCCACTGCTTGAGTCTGTGACTCTGATTTAAGGCTGCTGCATAGAATTAAATAACAGGCCATTCTGCAGCTCATGTGTACAGCTCAAGCAGCAGACCTAATCACGTATTCACCTAGGGACAGTGAGCCTCTTTCTGCTCTCCTGCATTCACCTATCTCCACTTGCAGAGTCAATCAGACCTGACTGAATCCTGACTGTGCGGAGCTACATGTGGAGCTGCAACAACAAGGAGCTCTGAGAAGGAGGAACAGAGGAGAGAAAATGACGAAAGGAGAGAGGATTTCAAGTATGGGCAGGGGGAGAGATTTTTTTCGTGAGCCGTTTGCCGTCCCGCAGTGGAACGCACATGCGTTCCTCTGTGGGACGGTAAAAGGCTAATACAGAGCTAGGTAGCGGGCGGCTGCTGCCCCCCCTTGGGCTTGCACCCTGGGCGATGGCACCGCCCGCACCTGCCTCGTTACAGCCCTGCTCTGTATGCTAATTTGTCATGAAAATGACACTGGGGTGATGTAAACGGAGCTGGTCTTAGACGTCCCAGTGCACAATACTGCATATTTGTATGGGTTCATGTATACCCAGGTGCAAGATACAACTGCCCAGCTTCATGGCCACCTGGGGATTATTGTGGTTTTCAGTGTGAAACTAAATATGGTAAGTGTAAATATCACTACAAACCATAGCATATTACATTTCACAGAGGAGGGGGGCAGGTTAAATTGAGAGGGGGTTTCCGAAAGAAGTTAACCCCTTTAAATATGTTGTCCATTATATGACATCATTCAATCACTGCCAATCAAATAGTATAAAGGAAAAAACTAAGTTATTAGTTTAATCAGTGGTCAAAGTGAAAATTTAGACATGGCAGTATGGAAAATGTAAGTGAACGGGATCTGATATTTTTACAGTAAAATCAATAGGAGAATTGGCAGCATGACGTTTCACCATATATTTTCTCACTTCGACTACTGACTTTAATACATTTTGTATATGTCAGTAAAATAAACTTTTCTTCTCAAAAAGCTGGTTGTATCATCCTCCATATAATTCTGATAATAAGCGGACACCAGGGCCGCCTTTATTTAAACATTCAATTTCCCTTGTTTTTTGCTTTATTGGAAAAGTACAGATTTCTGCCAACTCTTGGGAGTAAATTTATCAAGCTGCTGGTTTGAAAAAGTGGAGATGTTGCCTATAGCAACCAATCAGATTCTAGTTATCGTTTATTTAGTACATTCTACAAAATGATAGCTAGAATCTGATTGGTTGCTATAGGCAACATCTCCACTTTTTCAAACCTGCAGCTTGATAAATTTACTTCTTGGGGGTAAATGTATCAAGCTGAGAGTTTTCCGGCGGGTTTGAAAAGCTAATCAGGTTCTAGCTATCATTTATTTAGTACATTCTACAAAATGATAGCTAGAATCTGATTGGTTGCTATAGGCAACATCTCCACTTTTCAAACCCGCCGGAAATCTCTCAGCTTGATACATTTACCCATTGGTGTTGATTAAAAGCCTTGTGTTACCTGCAAACATGGAGTACCTTCAACAATGTGCAATCTCCAGCCTAACAGTTCATTTACATTTCTTATCCCACAAAATCAAATCTCATGTGCAGGAACAAAATTAAATGAATTTCCATAACACCTAATAGAGGGGTTCAGCTTCTACAGTATATTCACAATCTACATAAAACTCATAATTTTAGAAACTGTCAACCTACAGGTATGATCTAAATAATTTAGTCAAATAAAAAAATTAGTACAATATTTACTATATTTATTTCAATAAAATACAAACTGTACATCTATATTTAATTGTGATGGCGACCATAAAACAATATCTAAAATCCAAAAATAAAATGAATAGATATTCTTTAAACAAGTATACATTGGTCTTTAATTGTAGCACTGTTACAAAAATGTTACCAATTCCTATCCTTACAAGTAATTCCAGTTTGCACAATTAAAGGGATTATCCATTGGTGTACAACTCCGCCCCTTTACTATATCCTGCTCCACCCATAGATAATAGGACAATATCCTCCTGATGAACTTTAAACCTGATGCCAGATCGTGCTCATGACCAATCGTTTTCTTTGCAGTCATGCTATTCTACTGTATCTGGTCCATTAGGCAAGGTTAGGCACTTGCCTAGGGCGCCGGGCTCTGGAGGGCGCCTGGAGGGCGCCACAGATTAAATTTTTTTTTAAAACTGTGAGGCGACCGCTGACTATACCTTTCACGGCCGCCGCACAGCTTCAGATACATCCACAGGGAGGGGGGAGGGACTATTGATCATCACCACCGCCGCCTCTCTGCTCCGTCTCCTCCCCTCCACTCACTGACTGTCGGGCCGTGACATTATCATCACGGCCCGACAGTGTCAGTGAGTGGAGGGGAGCAGACGGAGCAGAGAGGAGGCAAGTTAAGGTAAGAAAAGACGGGGGGGGGCGCCGATTCTGAAAATGGGGCGGGGGGGCGCCAATTTTGAAAATGTGCCTAGGGCGCCAAGGACCCTAGCACCGGCCCTGGTAAGAGAGCTCTGTGGATCTCTATTGTCAACAATTGGATACATTGAGTCCTGCAGTGCTGGAACTTGAGGCATGATATTGGCTTCCTGGCTTTGAGTAAGAGGGTGCTCCTCATTATTTGCTATACAGGGAGGGGCTGGTTAAGTATCTCAACGATTTACACAATGCAACCACTGCCGATCAAATAGTACTAGTTATACATTTGTTATTATTAGTTAAATACAGATAACAGTTTAGAATGATAGTTATTATTATTGTAAGTAATATTGTTATCAATCCTCAAATGTCCCTTAATGAGTGCAGTCCATTTACTATCAAATTCACAGGAATAAACCACCTAAATAAGTAACAAATATAAATCACAGAGCATGCATAAATGACATAATTCATAAATAAATCTGTATTTCTTACTACAATTCCATATTTTGGAGGAAATGTTCAGCTAAAAAACATATGAAATGTTGATGAATCCGCAAACACCTGTACTACACTGCTATGCTGTTATACCAAGAATTCTATGTTTAAAGTGTTAGCATTTGACAGCTTTAAACCTTAATGTGAATCATCCAGTGGGTGAAAATTGTTAGAAAATCAAACACCTAATCTATGCTGTGATATCACATTTCATGTTTCAGGAATGCCCAGTAGCCCCTATCAGATACGTGGTATAGAGACTCTTTAGTGCCCATAAATAGCTGTGTTAAATTGCTTCATGATCCCTACATTTATCATTCAATAAATAAATACATAATTAATATGTAATAACATAATTATTTTCTAAACTGAAATATTTTTCTTGAAATCTGTCAATTTTTGATTCATTGAAAAAACAAAATGATGATTATAAGAATAAAAGAGAGGACATACTGCTATAATGATTGTCAGCCTGTTCCAATACCACAAGCACCCCTGCACTTATTGATCATTTTACGGTACACTGGGGTAGGCACAATTTATCAATAATACCTGAACTAGGACTTTAGTACGTCGGGGCATTACTTTGTTTATTCATTTTTTTTTCACATACATTTTTATCAATGTAACAATACAAAAGTAACATTTAGTAGTTTCTCTTTCCAGTTGTGCTATCAGCTTGTTATGAGGATATAAGGAAAACAAAGTTTTACAGAGTGGCAGTACAAACATTGTGGAGGAAATAAAAATGGACCAGAAAATGAGTAGGCAGATAAGGCAGGAGGTGAACCTAGTAAGCCCCATGATTTCTGCTTTAAAGGGAATAGACTTCTCTGAATACATCGCAGTATCTACCATGACTTGGCTGCAAGTGTACTAGGTCTGCATGTGAGTGTCATGGAATTGGCTCACATCCTGTCCTGGCATACCCTCTTAAACCCGCCCCCCCAGCTACCTCCCCACTCCCTGACCAATCACCCTAGAGCTTCCATCCCAAAGTATTAAATATGTGTACAAATGTATATGAAATACAAATCTCATATACAAATTCCATGTATTTCTCGTTAATGTTTATGTGTTGTTTTCTCAATGCTTCAGTTGTCTCATCTGTAACACTATTGTGTTTATAATCCATTGTGTGACGAGTACATTTTTGTAATTTGCTGGATTTTGCCAGCTTGGGGCTTTCACATTAATTCACAGGATGAAGTGTGAGAAATTCACTGACATTCCCTCATCGAGCTCATTAATAAAACATTTTACTGTACTATTCTGCAAGGCTTGTAAGCTGGATCGTCACTGTTTCTATATCTCCTCTGCTGCTAAATCCTACAGAACGGCTGCTTAATGGGATCCAAACACTATTGGGAGAATGTCAAATATAACAAGGAAAAATATATCTTATTGATTAAAAAGTGCAATATAGTCAGGTACAGTTCTAACAGTTTTATAATATGGAGAAGAAATTCCAATTCAGATGGTCCTTCTGGTGCAGGAATCACCAGGCACAAACGCTCTCTGCTCTGTCCTGTATAAATAAGGCTTTGTAAGTAATAGTCATCTAACAAATCCTTAATAATATGGATCCACATTACTTCCCTATTTGCCATTTCTTTCTGCCATCACATTTCGGGTCCAATTCCTGGTCCTTGGAACTGCACTTGGAACATCAATCTGCACCTAGCTCTGTCGTATACACCTGAAAATGTTCATGGTGGAAACAGAGAAACTTTACTAAAAATTCCAACCCCCTAATAATTAGAGTTTAGGGGACATCGGAACCGTCCTTATTACATTTGACACTTTTATGTGTCTTTAAGTTTTTTTCACAATTGGACAAAGTGCACCAGAGATGTCCGTCTGCACCAAAGTGCAACTGGAAGGTGAAAAGGCATTGTATTAGAGTGCAGGGTGTAAATATAGTGCTTCTGCTTAGTGCAACTGGCTGTGTGGGCTCCAAAACTGCTCCTTCTTCACCCTTTATCTTATTTCAATAATCTTACTCTACAAAATGATATCTTGAGTACTGCGCTGTCCCACAAAGCTAGGTGCAGCTGGTCAATATTTATCGGGACACTACCCTACTCCGTCATACTCCTCCCACCGACCGCTGGGAACATCTGCTCTTCCGCACACACTAGCGGTACGGCTTCCACCTTTCCTTGTCCTAGCTGTAACATCTCTCATCCAGCCAATGGAACACTTCATAATAGTACATTATGGGCCTGATTTATTGTGGACTGTAACAAATGCAATTGTTGGGCGTACGCAGCAGTGTGTCTGAGCACTTATGTTCCTGCAGTGTCTCATATCTTAAGATACATATCTAGCATACAGAGTTCTCCATTGCAAAGATGTGCTGTCATCATCGTCAACATGATAGATTACACCATGTCTGTGGCATGTGTGATTAGGCGTTTCTTTAAAGGTGTTTCTCAAAATACTCATTGTATAGCCATTAGCTGGCTGCATGAGCAGTACAACCAATTTTATGTGAGTCACATTTTTGAATGGAGCAAATGGACTTGTGCCCAACTCTGTTAGGCCCTATATTATATTACCTTCATATGTGCCATAGTTAATGTTTTCTGTGTCTAGTAGGCCAGCTATTAAGTGCTTGTTTATCCTATTTGAATGATGCTTTCTTTCTATTACTATTATTTTACACCACTTTTAACTTTTCTACTGTTTTAAATCACACATCACTAGAGGGTCAAATTAATCTTAAAAAAGGAGTCTCCCCTCTCCCCTCAAATATTGCTTTCTGTGCTATGTTTATTTTTATAAAGTGAGTTGAATCACCAGTTCTGAGAGCCACGGATGTGCTATTGTTTCCTTAACGTGCGGTTCCAGGTGCTCTTTGTTTGTGGTCAGCCACCATTACTACATAACCTTCGCTCAGGATGTGGGTCTCTTATCTGAATCTGCCTCTTTTTACTAACCTACCCCTGCCTCTTGTAGCCACCATGACACAGGACAGTGTTAAACCACCTTGTAACTTGTTTCAGTCAGCAAAAAAATGATGTGAATTTAACAAAATTTTCACACTGGCTGAATCGGGGCATCAGAAAGAAGAACTATAAATAAATATTATCACCCATTCAAAAATAGCCTTTTTATTTATGTATTTACATTGTCACACACATGTCTGTAGTTTCCTGAATGTGAAGCATATTTGAACTTGTTTTTTTGTAAAATGAGCTGCATTCCATGTACAATGTCTGGGAAGTGTTGCTCCATTTTATACATGGGGAGCAGGCAATCTAATGGTAGTTTAACGACATCTAGTACAATTATGATATAGATGTAGTTGCAGAAAGAAACCTAGTTAAACTTGTGCAATCATTACTCACACAGAGGCAGCATAAAGGTACGGACAGCTGTCACATGACCCTAACAACTGCTTAGTAATACAATCTATACCTGTCAACCCTGATTCCTTTTCATGATGTGATAAAAGTCCTTGGGGATAGATTCATCAAATCTTCTAAAAGGAAAAGTGGAGGTGTTACCCATAGCAACAATCAGATTCCTGCTTTCATTTATCTAGTGCATTCTAGAATACCATAGCTAGAATTTTATTGGCTGCTATGGACAACATCTCCACTTTTCCTTTTTAGAAGGATTGATACATCTCACCCTTTAGCTACTTTTTCCACTTGGTTTCAGTAGAATCACCTGGCCTTAAATGCTAAATTGTGTGGTTCTTATTACATGTGCAGTGGCAATGGCCCAGAGAAGAATTGTGGAAGTCCTTCAGTTTAGCGGGATACCTGGCTTCCACCTTTTGCTTTTAGGCTCATATATTATGGGGTATTTTTACTAAACTGCAGGTTTGAAAAAGTGGAGATGTTGCCTATAGCAACCAATCAGATTATAGCTGTCATTTTGTTGAATGCACTAAATAAATGAAAGCTAGGATCTGATTGGTTGCTATACGCAACATCTCCCCTTTTCCAAACCCGCAGTTTAGTAAATCTAACCCTATGGGATAAATGTATTAACATGCGGGTTCTTCAACACCCGCGAGTTCAGCGTCTTCGGCGATTAAATTTAAAGCGGTGCTGCATTGTAAAGGGAACCCGCATGTTAATACATTTACCCCCATGTCTTCAACTCAACACTGCAGAGCTCCCACCAAAGCATTGGTGTTTCTGTCATGAGTGGATGCCTAGAGCAGCGAACCTATAACCATGATTGTCAAAAAGGTTCCACTTCAATAAAAGACTGAAATAAAACAGATTTAACAGATAAAGACAACCAAGTATCACAAAATGCCATTTTGTGACAACATACATCTATTTTTGTGCACATACTACCCGATATACAGGAACTGCAGGGACTAGCATCTAAGCTAGCATGCCAATGAAATGCAATCAGAAAATAACTATGTGATTAAAAATACTATATGATCAAAAAATAACCTGCAATACGAAAATACTATTAGCAGAGAATAGCATGCAACTATTTGGAGAAAAACAGTCAACTCCCTATTGTAATGCATATAGTGCCCTGCGACTGTGGGAGTTAGTCACCCCAGAGGGGACCAGCTGACTCATGTTAAAATAATTAATTGCGCGTGAATCTGACCCATGGTCTCATGCGAACTATCACGGATCAAAATCATCCATGTACAAAGGCCTTATAGTCCCTGCTTCATGTACTTGGTATTTTGCAATGAAGGAATGTGCAAAGAGAGGCTGCCTGAGATCTGATTGACAGGATCATAGATTAATGTGGGTACACACATGGTTGGCCTAATTGGCCTAATATCTGGTCATTTAGCTTAAGCCAATAGCAGTCATCTTCTCATCACATTTTGACCACACCAGCTATTTATCCTATTACTTTCAATGGGCTCATTACCTGGAATTGCAGTTGTTTTGGGAGCACAGACAATGTGATAGTGGGCTGATTGCCCGACAATGCCTGTGGTATACCAGCGTCTATGGCCATCTTTAAAGCAGCCTGTCCTGATCTGAGCAGTGATGAAGTGTTAGTGAATATCACCATGTAGTTTTCAGCCCCCACCTTCATACCAGAACAGGACTGGCCATTTGGTTTTGCTACAGTTTTGCAAACCCCAGCTTAGTAAATCCAGCTGTTTGTCTGTTCATCATTGCTAAACTCGGGATGGTGATCTGTAAAGTGATGGTTTTTAAAAATATTAATTTTGACCATTTTAATGGTGGTTTAGCCTTTAGTAAATCCAAATGAAAACTGGTGGTTTCATAAAACCACCCTTTACTAATTCTAGCCCTCAGTCTTTGATGACTGGCGGCTGCCATGATGACTTGTCTAAAAGTGAGTGGTACAGAACTGTCTATAGTGAGAGCGCTGACACTTCTTTGGAATTGTTTATTTTTAGAAGAAAATACCCAAAGAGGAAAGGGAAGTAAGTCTCTTGCAGCATACACTTCTGATAAGAGTACAGTACATTTATTATGCTCCATGCATTGGAACAGAATTGCTCAGAAATATTTAATTGTCAAAAGGCCAACTTTTCAAATGACTCTTCAGTTATTTAAAGTATCACAAGATCAGGGTACAGACTCCGACTCCTGGGTTACACAAGGTCCTTTATCGCACAAGTGACAAGCTTGGGTCACCCAATTCTGCTATAGGGGTTAGTTAGAGCCAGGAGCGTGTGCTGTTCCTGAAGTGCTGTAATGACGCCAAGTGACCACAGTGACTGGCTGAGGAGAGAACACCAGCGGTACAAGGACTGTGCTTTTCTGTGTTACACCACTATAGTGAAAGTGGTAAGATGCCTATCTGTCCACTTGATAAAGACAGGTGAAGAAGTGACCCCCTATGGGGGCTAAGTTTGTTGTTTTTTCTTAAGACCGCGTTTGCTTTATGGTTGCTGATAATTAAAACTAAACTATGTTCAAATTCTGAATTACCTGGTGAAGACCCATATTTTGCAACCACAAGGCCTTGTGGCTTATATGCGTGTGTTAAAATATATATATATATATATATATATATATACATATATATACATACACATATGACTGCAATTCTAGATATCGCTACGCCAAGAGACTGCAAGGTAGAAATTGTATACAATGTGTAAAGGTTATGTAGCTTAAGACACTGAGTGCTGTAAGACTGCCAACAACAGATAAAACTTGTTGTGCACCATCCACAATAATTGTGGTTTCTAAACCCAGCCAATGTACAAACCGGAGGTGTTACATTGAGACATAATTATCAGTATCTGAGCTGATTCCTGCTGAGGGCGCAGGTTGAAGCATTTCATCCTGTGACATTTTCATGGTGATTACAGCAGAAGGTCACAACTGCAGTATCTACAGAGTACACAACACATACTGTCAATTTGTGTTTACCTGCTTGTATATTTCTATGTATAATGCTATGTAACTCTGTCTGCAGCTGTGCATGGATACATGTAACCTTTTCAAGGTAAAAGGCATTGTTATTGCAATCACATTGTTCTATTACATTAATCACCATTACCGTTAGTATTAAAATAAAACACAACATAATATAATATAATATTTGTAATCCAGTGTTAGCCAGGTTTATTTAAAGCGTCTCCAGATAGTCCTCAGGAAATGTTCATTAGTTCATATTATCAGGTAGATGCAATGAATAATTTTAAAAATATTGGATGAATATGACATTAATTTAGGTGAATATTGTCAAATAAAGCACAGACTGAGATTTATCCATCTGCTGGGAGAACCGTCGAGGTTTACAGCTAGTGTTTTTAATTGTCTTCTGGTTAGTATTTTTTTTTTTTTAGAATCCATAAGATCAATCACCAAATAACTAGATATGTGGACATTCCTTGTTGCAATCTCTATAACATATTTGGTCATTCGGCCGTAGGGTGTAAACCAGGGATGGGCAAACTCAGTCCTCAAGGGCTACCACCAGTTCATGTTTTTAGGATTTCTTTAATCATGCACAGCTGAGTTAATCTATTTGGCTGGGTCAGTAATTATCCCAGCTGTTTCTACAGACAGAAATCCTAAAAACATGAACTGTTGGTAGCCCTTGAGGACTGAGTTTGCCCACCCCTGGTGTAAACCACCTATCTGACATAGCCACATGCAATGACATACATCATTCTGTCCATTTGATTTCAATCCACTTGGATTTTTGGATGTGATGGGCCACGTAGCCTAATTTGGGTTAATCACCGAAATTGTGTGTATGTGTGGCCACCTTAAGTTAAACAAGACTAATTGGATCATTACCCATCCATACATATCTTGTCCCTGTGGTCTTTTTCAGTTATTAGTAAGAGTAACCACCATCTACTGAAACAAATTACTAACATGCTACCTGGAACCCCAGCTATTTTCTGCAGGTTTTGCTGTTTGACCCATTGAAATAGGTTTCTGAGAGATTTTTGTCTGTGGCTTTAAGAGGAACAGAGGCACAAAGGGAAAAACAACTGAATGGAGCAGTCTATGAGGCTCCTGTTGGGGTGGTGTGAGGGGGAGGGGCGTGTTAGCAAAAAAAAATTCTGGAGGTCATCATCATCATCATCATTTATATACCGCCACTAATTCCGCAGCGCTGTACAGAGAACTCACTCACATCAGTCCCTGCCCCATTGGAGCTTACAGTCTAAATATCCCTAATATACACACAGACCGAGAGAGACTAAGGTCAATTTAATAGCAGCCATTTAACCTACTAGTATGTTTTTTGGAGTGGGAGGAAACCACTGTATGGTACCTTGTAAATACCTTGTTTCTGCTATATCATTAGT
This sequence comes from Mixophyes fleayi, assembly GCF_038048845.1. Classification (NCBI taxonomy): domain Eukaryota; kingdom Metazoa; phylum Chordata; class Amphibia; order Anura; family Limnodynastidae; genus Mixophyes; species Mixophyes fleayi. The sequence goes on along the minus strand of NC_134404.1, from coordinate 58,680,850 downwards.
TCAGGGGCAAACACAGGATTTGTAGAGAGGGGTTTTTACACACCACGCCACCAGTGGGCGTAACCAGCATGCATGGGGGCGTGGCTATAATTTTAGACAGTGCTTGGCTGCTCTCCAACACTTCCTATCCCCATAATATACATGGGCAATGCTACGTGCACTACTGTTAGGCGCACGCAGCTCTCCCTTTTCAAGTAAAGCCGTGTGAAGCAGGGGCAGGATTTAGCCACCTAAATTATACAGTGCCTCAGTCTTGGAGGAGGGTTTCCAGGCACTAGGAAACCCCTCTCGGTTTGCCTATGTAGTTCTTAGCACCCTATTGTAGATTGGCACTGACAATTAAATTCTTAACACTTAAGCTGGGTACACACCTATGCAAGCTTACTTCAGATGTAATTTACACACTTACACAATTTACCATCAGATCTGTGATCTTCATCTCTCATAACCATCTGCTGAAAAGATTGTGACTCTGTACACCCTCTACAGATGTCTGCCGACGCTGCTGGTAATGAGTGCGTACACACTTCCACATTAGCCCGACATCGTTCCATTGGTGATTTCTTATGAAGTTTAGAAAACCAAATCAACAGATACAATGTGTTTTGGTCTGATTAAACATGATAGCGGGAGTATACATTCTCTTACAATATCTGATCAAACGGTCATGTGTCCTGTGATCTGCATGATAATTGCATAGACGTGTACCCAGCTTAACACATATACATCACTGAGATTATTACAACATGCATATCATTAGTTACATGTGTCTGCCACAATGTATCAGCAACTATGTTGCAATGAGCATAATAACATGTCTGTTATTATTGTCTTTAGACGACAATGTCTCAACTACTGCTGCGTCATTGCAAAATTGCTACAAATGGCAGCCAGCAGTTGTGAATGAGACGGCAATCTACAAAGCAGTAATGTGGAACAGACCCTGCAGCTGTGTGTGACGGCCTCTGTGTTTAAGTACAAGCATAGAATGTGTGGTTATAGTAACACTGGTAGTGCTTCCTGTTTCCTATGACTGTTATATATCAGCAGGTGAGTATATCTCTAGTACTGCACATAGCACTCTGATCAAGATCATTTTTTTTAATATGCTGTATAAATGATCTATGAAATTTAATTGCACGTTATAATTTTTCGTTCCCTTCTCTTTAGTAATTTGATTAGTGGCTGCAGATGTTGTTTTAGTCCGCAAAGTGATTTAGCCTGTAACTTATATCATTCCAGATACAATGGGACTGATTCATTCAGGAACATATGCCAGAAATTGAGTAAGTTTTCTGGACAAAACCATTTTGTAATGCAAGTGGTGTAAATTAGTTCACTATTTTGCACATCATCATCACCACTGATTCTGCAGCGCTGTACAGAGAACCTTTACAAGCTTTTACAAGCCATCGCCCCTTCAAAATTTTCACTGCAAAGTCGCCGATTTCTGGCGACTAGCCGAAATCGGACATTCATACGTTTACCCCAAGATCTTTGATGCTAGGTAGGGGACAAAAGTAACGTATGGTCAAAGGGCTTCTGAGCTGGTGCCAGATCCCAATGCTGCAAAGCAGGGAAGACCACTTTGCCCACATTGAGACCAAAGTGAGTCAGTTCCAGTGGGTAGCCATACATTGTTTATATAATTATATCACTGTGCAGTAGGGGGAACTCCAATGTCAGTGGATTTTTGTAATGTTAAAGATAAATTATTCAAAGTAAAAGTAAAGCAAAAGTATAAGCTTCAATATTAATTATGACAACAAGATATGGCAGAAACAACTGTATTGAACATTTTATTTGTCTATACAGGCTTGCTTTTTACTTGTGATTTTGAAATTGTGTTTTCCTGTGCCATTTACACCTTTATTTTTCTTTCCTTTTGCTTTTGACCCACCTTCATCTATAAATGTGTCATGTTTTGTAGTAATACAAACCAAGCCTACTCTTAATGTTACCAGTCATGCCAATTTGTAAAAGTGAAGTACAAGATTATTATACCTTTTATAAACGGTATTTACTCCACTAAAATGACACAAAATGTTTTCTAAATATCCCTGAATGTTAAAATGAGAAAGGATGGCACTTAACAAAAGGATGTCCTATTACTTTCATCAGTTATATCATAGTAAACGGTGTAAGCCCCATAAAACATAAAAACTCCAAGCATTGATTAGGCAAGAATTGGCGGCCATCAATCAGTATGTGGCCCAGAAGTTGATTGACAGCATGCCAGGGCGAACTGCAGAGGTCTTCAAAAAGATGGGTCAACGCTGCAAATATTGACTCTGGGCCTGATTCATTAAGGATCTTAACTTAAGAAACCTCTTATATCAGTCTCCTGGACAAAACCATGTTACAATGCAAGGGGTGCAAATTAGTATTCTGTTTTGCATATAAGTTAAATACTGACTGTTTTTTCATGTATCACACAAATATAAACTTTAAATTTCAGTGTACAAATAAGCTATCAAGTATTTGTGTGCTACATGAAAAAACAGTCAGTATTTAACTTAGGTGCAATACTAATTTGCACCCCTTGCATTGTAACATGGTTTTGTCCAGGAGACTGAAATAAGAAGTTTCTTAAGTTAAGATCCTTAATGAATCAGGCCCTCTTTGCATAAACTTAATGTAATTGTCAATAAAAGCCTTTGACACTTATAAAATACTTGTAATTTTACTTCAGTATACCATAGCAACATCTGACAGAAAGGTCTAAAAACAGTGAAGCAGAAAACTTTGTGAAAACCAATACTTGTGTCATTCTCAAAACTTTTGCCCATATTTGAGGATTTATTGGAAAGTACACTAAGAGCAAAGCTGTCTCAACTTGTGTCACCATCTCTAACTGTCTACTGTATTCCCATGCTGTGCTTGCATCAGCAGAATCACACACCTACACCAAATACAGGGGGCTATTCAGGTTTGAGTGATAAGTGGGACTTTTTGCTCCAGTGTAAATGCTGGACATGTTGAAGCCCAAAGTTTCCTTTACTGCACCTAAATTATCATTCAATTCAATGTGAACATTGCCTCATGACACCTCTCACAAAACATAATATTTGTAAATAGCTGTGAAATCACGTGTAACACAGTTATACCTCTTATACCACCTGATTTCCCACATTTCTCAGTTAGATCTGAGATCTGTAGAGAGGCAGGTGGTCTGAGTTGTCTTGCATTCCAATCTTATATCCTTCTTTATCCAACAGCAAATTTCTACTATTCAAAGGTTTAGGTTTCAAAGATTCCTCTCATTGCTCCTTTTATTAAATAGTTTATTACTATCTAATTTAATCTTAATCTAAATTTTTATTTGATTTATACTCTCAACTGACACACACACATATTACTCCCTCTCACACACCCATATCCATCTCTCCCTTACCTCACCCTATACCTTAAATGCCTTTTTTTGTACATAAATAACATCTTCACTTGTTAATTTTCATAAAAAAACAACGCTGAGGAGGAGAACAATGCTCTTGTCAGGAATGTCCTACATTTCTTCTTTTCGGTTACAAGACGCATGTTATCTTCTCTAAATGCATGTGAAAGTAATTGTAGATGAAGCCAACAGAGCTGTTGTAACAGTTAGAGGCACCAATGTCTTTAGGAAATGCTTCCGTGACTGCATGTATACATACCACAAGGGCGAAGATGGCCAACATCAGAAAAATGCCCATGTCACTGGCAAAGGAAAGCCACTGCGGAGTTGATTCATTGATTTGGAGAAGAAGCTGAATGAACAGCTGTGCCAGGGCCTTGTTGAAGAATGTGCAGGCACAAAGAAGCCCTGGTAAGACTTTATAACAATTTGTTTAAAAAATAAATGCTGTGATTTCCACTCAGACTGTCTGTTTCAGAGAGAGACATACACCTGTTTGAATAGCATGTCTTTCATTTTTTTCTCACTGTGCATGCTCAGAAAGTTACCATATCCAAATACAGCTATTCACACCAGCGACTTCTTGCCACTTATTACTCCTTACATATGAAGAGACGTCATGGGGAGAGAAAGGGTGTTCTAACGTAGGCAATATACAGTAAGGCCGTGTTCAAGTAATTGTGTGCAGAGTTAGACTGGGACACAGTCGCAGATACGGCTAAAACAGTGGTTTTCTTTGTTTAATTAGCAAAAATTAAGAGCTAAAAATTAAGTGATTATCAGAGTAGACTTAGTTATATTATGAGCAATAATTCTTGTGCCCCATTCATCATTTATTGACTTCTCCAATAAATGCATCATTTATTTCTTCATTAAACATGTATTTTATACGAGAAGTGTACAACCTCAATGAACATGACTTGTCAAATCTTTATATTAACAAGCTAATTTAATGCTGAGATCTGTCTTAATCATATGTGCTTGAAAGTGAAAGCCAGTAATGTTGCCTCCAATTAGCCAGAGACACTTGTGTCAAACATGATTAGTATTGCGGTTTTCTTGCAGTGGGTTTCCTTAACTTTCATTTTGCCTAATAAACAATGAAAGGAGATTATCCACCAACACAGTTTGAGTCATTTTGAAAGCCGAAGAAGAGAAAGAGGAAAACTGAGGGGAATATTTTATTTTTTATTTTGAATGATAGCTCTCTTTTAAGACTTAATTCAATCAATCACTCAATTCATCAGTCAAATCAATCAGCTAAGAGGGCCAAAAAAGACGTTTTACAATAGATTTGGATAAGTGACATATATTAATATCCTTTACTTTAACTGGATCAATATTGAGCATGGAATGTGCAGAATGTGCAGTGTGAGCATTATGTTCATACATTAAAATGATTCTTATGTTCGTGGCAGAAATGCACCAAATAGAAAGTGTCCACCCAACAGACCCAAATATTACAGGGGGGACAGATGTGGTAACATTATAGAGGGTGAATGCAGGGTAAAGTAGCATATATAACAGGGTGCTTACATGAAAAAGGGGAACGAAAAGCCTCAACTCTACCTTTCCTCTCCTGATCTCTCTCCCTCCCTTCTTTCCAGGGTATCCGCATGCCTCTCTGCCATCTCCTCCTGGATGTCCTCTAGATTTCTTAAACTCAATCTTGCTAAAACTGAACTTATTGTCTTTCCTCCCTCTCGTACCTCCTTCCCCTCTGACCTCTCCATCACTGTTGACAACTCATCTATCTCCCCTGTTCCCCAACTCCGCTGCCTAGGTGTCATCCTCGACTCCTCTCTCTCCTTTGCCCCTCACATTCACTCTCTCACCAAATCCTGCCGTTTCCAGCTTCGCAACATTGCCCGCATTCGGCCCTTCCTCTCCCAGGATGCCACCAAATCTCTCGTCCACTCTCTGATTATCTCCCGCTTGGACTACTGCAACCTTCTCCTTATCGTCCTCCCCCTCTCTTATCTCGCTCCCCTTAGATCTGTACTTAACGCCACTGCTAGGCTGATTTTCCTCTCTCGCCGTTCCACCTCTGTATCCCCACTCTACCAAGCCCTTCACTGGCTCCCCTTCCCCTACAGAATCCTTTTCAAGCTCCTCACTCTGACTTACAAGGCCCTCGCCAACTCCACTGCTCCCTACATCTCTAACCTTACCTCTATTCACACTCCCTCCCGCTCACTGCGATCGTCCAACGATCGACGCCTCTCTTCCCCTCTGATTACCTCCTCTCACGCACGTATTCAAGACTTCTCCCGCGCCGCTCCCCTCCATTGGAACAAGCTCCCCCGCTCCATCAGAACTTCCCCTAATCTGTCCTCTTTCAAACGAACATTAAAAACCCACCTTTTCCTTAAAGCCTTCCAGTCTCATGCCTAAACTCCCACCGGTCGGCTACCTCTCTTTCTCATCCCTTCTTCCCTACTCCCCCTTCCTCCCGTCTCTCCATCTCATCCATGTGTCTGTCTGTCTTCCCCTCCCTTTAGATTGTTCGCTCCTTTGAGCAGGGCTCTCCTACCTTCTGTTTCCATCACTTTTAACTGCGCTCTCCAGCTACTCAGCTCACCTCCTCTCAGTCCCTCTGCCCTCTGTCTCCTCTCGCTTCTCTCCGCTCCCCTCAGTGACTCTCAACCTGTCATCCGTGCCCACCCTCTTGGGCCATAGTTACCTGCCTGTACTCACTTTTCCCCTCCCTCCCTCTCTTTCATGCTGTGCCTGAGCCCCCAGAGTTATAGTGCTTACTGTTACTTGTACTGTGCTGTTTCACCTTGTACTGTGCCATTGTTTGTCCTTGTACGGCGCTACGGATACTTTGTGGCGCCCTATAAATAAAAATTAATAATAATAATAATAATAATAATAACGTTGGTGTCATCATGACAGGGCTTTTAAATTTCAGGGTATGTTTTAGCAGATCAAGTCTTTGGTCCCAGCTCACCAGTTGCTGGAACACTGCAGACATTACACATATAGCATATGAGGAAGGCACATGTGTCATGGGGAACAAAATATGACGCGAGAGTAGACGTGACCTCAGGGCTAAACTTGACATGGTGTCACATGCCAGGCCTGTGATCAGGTCCCAGCATACTTACCTGCTCCACGCAGGGCTCCCCTCCAGTGCAGAGAGCCGCCATCTCCTGATGGCCACCATCTTGGATTCAGACCTGATCCCTTTTATAACCCCTCTCTTCCTCTACTATTGGTCTCCCCTGCCTCCACAGGGTATTTTAGGCAGCTGACACTGCAGTCAGGTGCCTGTTCTTTGTGTCAGTTCTCTGGCCCTATTCATCCTTGTGATCCGATTCTCCTGGTGTTGCCTCATCGGTTCGCTGTTCAGTGGAACTCATCTGCAAACTTTCACCTCCTCACGCCAGGCTTGCTGCTAAGTGGTAACCCCTCCACAGACTACCACTTCTTATGCTCAGTTCATTGTTTCAGTGATTCCTCGGTTTGCTGTTCAGTGAAACTCATCCGCAGACTATAACCTCCTCATGTCTAGCTGACTGCTTACTGCTAACCTCTCCGTAGACCAGTGGTCAGGGAACAGGGGTAAATTACCCCAAATGGGGTAAAAATGAAGGGCCTTATTCATTAAGGATCTTAACTTAAGAAACTTCTTATTTCAGTCTCCTGGACAAAACAATGTTACAATGCAAGGGGTGCAAATTAGTATTCTGTTTTGCACATAAGTTAAATACTGACTGTTTTTTCATGTAGCACACAAATATCAACTTTAAATTTTAGTGTACAAATAAGCTATCAAGTATTTGTGTGCTACATGAAAAAATAGTCAGTATTTAACTTATGTGCAAAACAGAATATTAATTTGCACCCCATGCATTGTAACATGGTTTTGTCCAGGAGACTTAAATAAGAAGTTTCTTAAGTTAAGATCCTTAATGAATCAGGCCCGAAATTCCTGGGGGTAATGTTGCCAATTCACATGCTGTCAGTTGGATTGTAGACCCCTTTAAATGTGAAATTGCTGTTGTACCAGAAGAGTCTCAAGGGTTGGCAGAGGCACTTCTTGAGCTTCGATGCAATAATGAAGCACGCAGTGTCGGACTGGGGCATGAAGGGCCCACCGGGGAAACCAATGACTGGGGCCCACCTCATAACATGTAGCGCTGCAAAAGGGGTGTTGGGGAGCCTGGCGCACATAAGATGTTTACTATAATTTTAGACAAATACAGAGGCAATACTGTGTGCACTACTGTTAGATGCACACAGTTCTGCCTTCACAAGCAGTACAGTGGGAAGTGGGACATACCTCCCAACTGTCCTTGTAGTAGAATCAAATCCTGCCTAAGCAGGACAGTCACCCAAATGTGGGACTGCCCCGCCAGATTCAGGACAGTTGGCAGAGTGTCCTGCTCTCTCCTACCTGTCTTGTTACTCTCACCACCTTTGGCTGCTGGTTTCTTTAGATCAGTTGCTGCTTGTCTGGATCCTTGGAGGCCCTATTGGAAAACAAAAATGGGTACATGAAATGTAGAAAACTTCAACCATCCCCGGCAGTAAATCAACAGCACCCACATTTAATAATGAGGCCTCCCTCCGGCACCACATTAAAGTAATAGTACTCACATTTGATAAATAAACCTAATACCCTCCCTCCAAACAGCCACGCCAATAAATTAATATAATTTTACGTTCAATACATATATCTATTTCCCAAAACCATCCCCAGCATTAAATAATTTATATTCACATTTAATAAAAAGCCCTCCCCCCAAACTCAGTCCCATATTCAATTAATAGCCCCAAACCACCCCAGCATTAAATTAAAGGTCCCGTCACCTCACCTTAAATTAATAGGACCCACTATTAAATTCAATAGCCGCACCAATAAATTATTGTCAGAACTCACCCCCCTATTAACAGTATATACTGTATAATGTTGTTTACTAGTAGTTTTATCCTCTCCGTGTTACTAAGAGAGCCTGAGCGCAAAAGTGTGCTTACATATTTTGTGTACTTCCTAATCATCTGTTCTGCACCTAATTCTGTCTCTCTGGAAAGTACTGTGGCAAGCTTGTGCTTACTGCTTGATATAATACGAATACTGCAATCAGGATTGACTATTATAAACTGCAAATGTTCCAACTTGAATTACCTTCTGAAGTCACTGTAGTTTGTAAGTTCTTTATCCAATATGCATGTTGCTACACTATAGTAAATAACAGAGAACCTCAAAACTGATCAAAACCTCCATGAACCATCTGGAGCCAGATTTTAGATTAGGTACTAAACAGATGATTAGGAAGTAAATGAGATTGATCAGGTACTTTTGATATTCACAGATCAGGGTCATGTCATACACAGACTGTGAGAAAGTTGCCAGTTTCTCAGCAACAGAAGAGCAGTCCTGCATGATGCAGGTAATACAGTAATTATTTTAGGTGTGATATCAGCAATGTTGACATATTGACATATAGAGTTTGCATTTAGGTATTATCACACTACACACCACCCACTTTTCTTCTCTCCATTTTAGATCACTTGCAAGGTAAAGAAAACCTGTAAAAGTGACACCCCGGTTTGTGCTGGAAGGGACAATTATACTGCAGTATCGAGTGCTTCACATAGTGAGGATTTTACCTCCATATCCGCAACTTTATATATGTTTAATTGTTTAGCAATAAGCAACTTTTAATCACTTCTAATAACTTTTAAAATCACTTTTAATAAGTGGTGTGCGCTGGTGTTTTCTTTTTCTGGAAGTATTGTGTACTAACCTGTGATCCGCAAAGTAACCTTCTTCCATCGGGTCTTCTCGGCGGCGGTGGTGCCTGCTCCAGGGGTCGGGTCTTCCAATCCCACAGCGTCGCAACGTCATCGACGGCAGAGACGCTTACAGGTACAGAGAGCCAAGAGCCAAGACATGACTCTCTGCATTGCGCGGAACGAGCTTTACTTTGCTCCGCCCCTCCACTGAAGAAGGCGGAGCTACATGGCATCCGGGCCTACCGGTCAATCCCCCGCCTTCCCGCCAGGCCAGTCCGACCCTGGAAGCACGTATTGCATTTGAAAACAAAGCAGAGCTGTCATATTTTTGGATGTCAACAGCTGCAAAGGCTTTCAAAATTGCACATGAGGAGGCAGTCAAAAGTTGTTGCCTTTTGCAACAACCTACCTTTGCGAACAAGGATTTTCCACTCTAACGAACATAAAAACAAAGCAGAGAAATTGATTTGACATTGAAGACTGTATCCAAATTGCTCTGACATCAAAATGCCCCAATATTGATGCAACATCGTTTCTCCAAAACTTGAAGTTTTGAAGTTGAAGCTTTCAAATAAATTTTTAATAGATTCAATAAAATTTTGAATTCCAATAATAATATATGATTTCCTTCCTTTCAAATCAAGGGGGTAACGTTGGGGTATCTAAATATATTTTGGGGTAAAAGGTAAAAAAAAGTTCCCTGACCCCTGCCCTTCTGTGCTCAGTTCACTGTTCCAGTGATTCCTCGGTTTGCCGTTCAGTGGAACTCACCTGCAGACTATCACCTCCTCGTGTCCAGTTTGCTGCTTAGTGGTAACCTCTCCGTAGACTATCACCTCCTGTGCTCAGCTCGCCGTTCCAGTGATTCCTCGGTTCACTGTTCAGTGGAATCTCTCTGCAGACTTTCTCCTATTACTGTACTCTCCTAACGGTCTCTTATATCAATCTCTCGGAGGGACGCAACCTGCGGGGCAGAGGCCGCAAAGTCCCTACATCCTTGCGGTGATCCCTGGTGACGACAACCTGCCTCGATAGACTACGCGCCATTGGGTAGAGTAGTGTTAAGTTAGGCAGATCCAGGGATCCTAATTTCTGCCGTGGTTCATGACACATCGGAAGCTTTGGGAGCAAAACACATGACAGGGAATCCATATATGAAACAGAGGACAAAACTTATGAGGAGGTAAACATGGGAGCAGACATGACAACAGGAATACATTACACAGATTAACAAGATAAGGGGAAGTAGATTGAGGGCTCATATGTGTCAGACGCCGTCCCTGCTGTTCCTCAGCTACGCGGGGACGGACGCCTGATGACTCTGACCCGGGGTGCCCTGTTGCCTAGCAACAGGCGCGCCGTGGCTTCCGCCTGACCCCGCTGTCGGGCACATGCGCCCTGGTCCGTCCCGTTGCCTAGCAACGGGACGCTTCCTCTGCATGTAGCATGCCTTTCCCCAGTCTCCTCCAATTCCTGGCCCTCTGCCTCTATTTAAACCTGGCTCTGGCGCCATTAGGGTGCCAGAGTAACAGGTCCCTGACTCCAGCATTTTCCCTGTGATATTTCCTGTTTGACCCGACTCTCCTGACCATTCTCTCGTCTCTGTGCTCTCCTGTTGTGCCCAGGCTTGTCGACCATTCTCCATTCTGCCTGTCCATATTGTTCTGTGACCTTGGCCTGTTCCGTGACCTTGGCCTGTTCCGTGACCTTGGCCTGTTTGACTACCCGCTCGGATCTTCCTATTGTAAGATCTTCCTTCCCGGTTGGCTTCTGACCCGGACCGTCTGATCCTCCTTACCGCTACACCGGCAACTGGCTAGTAGGACCGCGACCTACATGCCTTAAGCAGCGTATCCAAACCTCCTTGCGGGGGTCCCTGGCGAACACCAGGGGCACGTTAGACTCCGCACCTGCTAGTTCAGTAGTGTTAATACCGGTTAGTGGCATCTAGTTCACAGCTGAAGCCTGACAATATGTCAGTGGGGAACAGGTAGTATAGACATTATGGGGGGAAATCAATTGGCCGCATTACGAATAAAAGTAACGCGGCATGCGCATTATTACCGTTATTACGGTAATAATGCGCTTAATTATCGTTATTATGGTAGTTTCAACGCTGGCTATTTGAAAGCCGGGTTAAAATTACCGTAATAACGATAATAACTTTAACACCTCGCTAATTGGGGGGGAATTGAATTCCCCCCTATGGGGTAGATCAGGAGCATAAATAGCAATATATTCATGACACTGCGGAGAAGAGAAGGCACATGTGAGACAAGGGTACTAAAACATCACTGATAAGATATTTCAGTTATAGTAATTATTTTATAATATCATGGTCACTCTGCTTCAGCCAGAAGTTTATACTTATATATACTATGTAACTTACAATTAAACGGTTACAACCTTTACATAAACAAGTAGAAAAACACTATTTTCATGTTGCTACTAAGACAAATAGTGGATATGATTAAAAAAACAAACAGACTTTGTTTTAACTGCATAAGCATCAAAATTAGATCTAATAAATATGATAATTCCTTAGGCAAATATATCACAATTTCATCTTGTGTGTGGGCAGAAAATGGGACTAATGAATAATAGTGTCAATTCTTACCACCTGACGGCAGAAAAGAGATGGGACAATAATAATATCATTTGTAAGTAGGCATCAAAAGTCCTGGGCCCCAAAGTGACAGACCGGCAATGCAGCTAAGGGCGATCATTGTGAGGTGGTCATGGCAGGTAAGATACCTAACACATTGCTGTGGTTGTTTTCATGCATCTGTCTGTTCCCATCCTATATCTCCCCTAAAGGACCCGGACGATGGCCCTGTCAAAGATATGGTGAAGGGAAGACCTCGTGAGCAGAGTAAGACTATGTGTGTGTCTGTTCTGTTTCCCTTTGCAGGCGTTACACTAATACTAGTAAACCCTTTCCCATAGTCAGTGCAATATACAGGATATCTCCAGCTCCCGCTCAGTATCTCTGCTGTGTTCATCAATGGACCAGTCTCAAGCTCTTCTTGGTAAAGGGTAAGCGGGAAGGTATGTGGGCCATGTAAGGGGCATGTGGGGAGGTCTGATGGCATCAGAGAGGCATGTCGAGAGAAGTGATTGGTATGTAAAGGGCATGTGGAGAGTACATTGCTCTATGCTACACCATTGTGCCCTTGACATCCAAGGGGTGGGGGTGATCAAGGAGAAGGGGGTAAGGCTGCCTGTTTTGTTTGTACTGGGCCCCACAATTTCTGATGGGAGCCCTGCATGAACCTATGACAGATCTGTCTGAATATCAGCTGCTGGTTGGGGAAATATGGGATAAGCCCTAACACGTCACCTGCTGTAGTTTTGAGAGAGATTTGAGACAACTACAATGTGATTTGTATGTAGGCTATGACTGACCATTACATTTTTTGCATTTTTATGTTTTAAAATGGGTTACCATTAGAGCCAAAAATTAGAGCCAATCAAGCAAAACTGATGTCATATTCGGAATCAACTGATGTCATATTCGGAATCATCAAGTTACCGCAAAATCACTCTGTTATGATTGGCAATAAACTGAGTGTTGACCAGTGTAAACAGTGTGTACTAGGTGTGTGATAACAGTGTGTCTTGTGTGTAGTGTGACCTGTGTATAGTGATCAGTGTGTATCAGTTGTGATATCTGTGTGACCTGTTTATAGTGTCGGACTGGCCCACTGGGATACAGGGGAAATGTAGGGGCAGGGTTATGATGTGCACTTGGAAGTAGAAGAGCAGCCTGAGCTGCTTTGTAGCACTCAGGAGTCTCTTGCTCAGGAGGGAACTCCTCAGCATTCTGTGCTGTGCTCTGATTGGCTGAGTGACATCACACAGTCACTCAGCCAATTGGAGTATAGACATGCCCCTTACCCACACTGCCCCCAGACACAGAGGAATATGGATGCAGCACAGCAGAAACAGGGAAATGTAAGGGAGCTTGTGTGTCAAATGAGAGTCTGAGTCCATAGTTGCCTATAGCAACTAGTCAGATTCTAGGGCCTGATTCATTAAGGATCTTAACTGAAGAAACTTGTTATTTAAGTCTCCTGGACACAGATATCAACTTTAAATTGCAGTGTACAAATAAGCTATCAAGTATTTGTGTGCTACATGAAAAAACAGTCAATATTTAACTTAGGTGCAAAACAGAATACTAATTTGCACCCCTTGCATTGTAACATGGTTTTGTCCAGGAGACTGAAATAAGAAGTTTCTCAAGTTAAGATCCTTAATGAATCAGGCCCCTAGTTATCATTTATTTTCTACATTCTACAAAATGACAGCAAGAACTTTTTTTAAACCCGCAGTTTAGTAAATATACCCCATGTGTGTGAGGAATATATATATATGTGTGTGTATCTGTGATTCAGTGTGTATATATGAGAGAGGGAGTGTTAGTGTGTATGAGTGTGTGAGAAATATTTGCATTTATGACAGAGGAAGTGTGTGTGTTTGTATATGTGAATGCCAAGCTGTGCATGATAGGTCCCCTCCCTTCTTCCAGGAACACCCTCTGAAACATTCCCTCATCCCTACTGCCAATCTGTCACACTCCCCCCTTCCTGCTGCACACCTATCGCACTCTTCCCCCTGCTGCCCTACACCCCAAAATGTCACGCTGCCCCCTCCCAGCTGCACCCCTATCACACTCCTCCCCCTCCTGCCAGACACCCCAAGCTCTCACATTCCCCTTCCCTGGCCTTATTAAATGAATGGGAAAATCTTTGTGCCACATTCATCTGGACGCATTTGAAAATGCATGCAAACGCATTCAGCACATATCAACCACATGTGCATATGAAAGGCATGCAAGGACATGGAGGGCCTGAGTCATTAAGGCATGTATCTGCCGATTTTGAACGTATCGTACGCAAAATCCATCTACGCATTGCCACAACTGCCCACACGACAGAAAGCGCAGCCCTGTCCACTTAGTCTTTGTACGCAAAGGACATTTGCTACAGCCTATGATTTCAGGGAGGGATTGGGGCTGGGAAGGTGCATTTGGCTGTAGTCAATTTACAATAAGGGTGTGCCAAGCTCGAATGCACGTAGCCACGTCCGAATCAAGCTCCTGATGTCTCCAAATTATTTGTTTTTCTGCTGTTGCTCTTGTACCAGCAATAGGGCTAGTCTAAGTCCTGAGTGCTAGTTATGTCAGTATCGTATGTATGATAAAACATGTGTTTGAAATGAGGAACAACTATTATGTAGAGTAGACATTAAGGACAGCCTAATAAAGGTATTTCCCAAAAATTTTTAAAGAAGGTATGCATAATCTGGGGCAGTACGGTGGCTTAGTGGTTAGCACTTCTGCCTCACAGCACTGGGGTCATGATTTCAATTCCCGACCATGGCCTTATCTGTGTGAAGGTTGTATGTTCTCCCCGTGTTTGCGTGGGTTTCCTCCGGGTATTCCGGTTTCCTCCCACACTCCAAAAACATACTAATAGGTTAATTGGCTGCTATCAAATTGACCCTAGTCTCTCTCTCTCGCTGTCTATCTGTATGTGTGTATGTTAGGACATTTAGACTGTAAGCCCCAATCAGAGCCGGATTTACACCTCATGGGGCCCTAGGCAAGATATCGGTTTGGGCCCCCCCCTTCACACACACAGTGGCCCCTCACACACACACACAGTGGCCCCTCACACACACACGCACACATAATACACGCAGTGGCCCCTCACACACACACACACACATAATACAGGCACGCAGTGGCCCCTCACACACAGACAGTGGCCCCTCACACACACACACACACACACACATAATACACGGACGCAGTGGCCACACACACACACATAATACACGGACGCAGTGGCCACACACACACACACATAATACACGGACACAGTGGCCACACACACACACACTTAATATACTACCCCACCCCTCCCCCAACTTACCTTTTTCCATCTAGGAGCTGTGGAGTCTTCATCCCCTTCACACATGGGACGGCACCTGTTATGTGGTGCACGTCCCATGTGACACACAGCAGGCCACACAGAGGAGGGAGGGAGGAGACCAGCCACCACACTAGCCCCGTGTGGCTCCTCCCCCGATCTGCGGCACCCGACCCCCCCTCCCCCAATTTGCGGCACCCGACCACCCCTCCTCCCCCGATTCGCAGCCCCCCCGCACGAGTTGCTGGGGGATGCCGCGAGTCGGGGGAGGGGCCGAATTTTTTTTATTTTATTTTTTAAAATTGCCCCTGTCCCCCCCAGCTGTGCCCCCGAGAGCCGCTAGGCCCTAGGCAGGTGCCTAGGTTGCCTAGTGGCAAATCCAGCCCTGGCCCCAATGGGGCAGGGACTGATGTGAATGACTTCTCTGTACAGCGCTGTGGAATTAGTGGTACTATATAAATAAATTGTGGTGATGATGATGATGATATAATCATAAATGACTATATTATTGACTATGTTATTAACATTAATTGCTTAATTTAATTTTCTTTGTACATTCTTTTGAGATTCCACAAAGATATTTATGTTTCCCGCAGTGTCTGGTCTAGTAGAGAAGAGTAAACATACACCTGCAGTCAACACAACATGTATCTTTACATATATTTCTCTTTGTTGACTTCGGGGGTATGCAGAGCCGATTTACGTGTGGTTGAAAACAAGCGCACGTTGCGCTCAGTATGTGTGCCTTAATCACTTGGAGTGTTTATATGCGTGTTCACATGGAGTTTGCACATGTGTTTTTTTTTACACAACTGCAACACCAGTGGACAACTGGACTAATTTGAAGTAAGATGTCATTAAAAGAGAACACCAAAAATATTGGGATTTTTTTTTATTTATGGTATAAAGCACTTGCTTATATGTGCAACTGTTGAATAGCTCACTGCAAAATATGGCTAAAACGTTTCAAAAGTTAACTTGTACTCCACTCTTTGTGCATTGCGGAAAATATGTGACACATGAATTAAGTACATGACAGACAAATACACTGATCCTGCATTGGTATAATGGAGAGACAACACTTTGGTAGGTATATTTATATCTTAACATGTTTGTACAAAAGGTCAACTATATTTGTTAACCAGTGAGCAATATATGGAATGCTTAGTTTGTTGATAAATAAGGTTGTCCTGTCACACACCAGGCTTTCAGGTCCTGTTTCATACCCCCCTAAGCTGTCCCTGCGGTCTGCAGGCTCTGCTGTCTCAGATCTCTCTGCAGGATGCTGCCCAGTCTGTCTCCACTCCAGAGATCCCTCCAAAACCAGTGCACGGGCAATACCATCTTGGATTCAATAATCTGATCCCTCTCAGCCAGTCAGAGTGCTGCTTCACCTCAGCTCACCGCAGTCTCCAATCAGCGGATAGCAGTTACCATAAATTAACTTCCTGGATCCCTAACCTGTTGCCAGTGAAACTCTGATTACTCAGACGCCAACCTGGTTTCTAGCAGTCTGCACTCTACTCAGTTTCTTCTGCTCAGACAGCACAGCCTGCTTTCCTGTCCCAGCATTCTGGTTTCGGTCCAGTCCAGCATTTCAGTTTCAGACCGGTCTTCTTTGCTAATCTGCTCACCCTCTTGCTACTCTTGACTTCCTGCCAATCTCCTGTTACACTCATATTTAGTAATCTCTTGAACTCTCAGCAACCACCACCTGCAATTGTTCTTTCCCTCTCTTCCCTCTGACATAATCAGGCCAGCCAGCTTTGTGCAAGTAGCCACCAGTTTAGCTGCAGAGACACAACCCAGTCTGGGTACAGGCAGATCCCAGATGTGACTTGTCCTTTATTACCTTTCAGGGCTCAGTCATTCTTATCTGCTGTTAATGCACTTTTCAGCCACTAACTAACGCGTGAAAAAAGACAAATGGATATTTCATGTGTTTTCCTCGATTGTGTTCTAAAAATGTTAATGCTGTAAAAATGTTTGGCCTGATCTATTGCATATAAAGCATATGGAAAAAGTGTTAAAAATGCTAAAACATGTCGAAAGGGCATTAGTTCTCATGCTTTCACCCATTTTGTCAACACAAAGTACTCCTTAAAAAACTAAAATAATTGTTTAAGTTTTTTAGTTGGTTATTTCTCTATTTATGATAAATATATACAGCAGAACTATTGCAATTTATAAAATTATATCCATTCCTGGAAATAGTTTATTATAGGAATAGCAAATCTACCCAGCTTCATCAGGAACTCCTCTCTGGTCAGTCTGCTTCCAGCTATCGGAATCTGTCCACCGGAGTAAGGTAACAGAATTACTTTTCTTGCTGTTACCATGACAAGATTATCTAGCCCTATATACCGTATTTCGCCATGTATAAGGCGCTCCCATGTATAAGACGCACCTTAATTTTGGCCCTGAAATTTGAAAAAAACAATATTATGGTAGCTGTCAAACAAGGCAGGGAGAGTGTAATGGTTGGCTGCTCTGATTGTGATCAGAGCAGCCGGGCAGCACACTCTATACGGTATATGGATTCCGCTGGAATTCTGGTTCACCCTACTGAAATGCCTTTAATCCAAGGTTTGCAATCCCTTCAGAGGCAACTCACAGCTATGCAAGCCCACCTTGGTGAGTTGCAAGCAGCTTAAACTGCACCTCCAGCCTGTGCTCCTGCAGCGGGTCTCTCGCCCCCACAGTTAACTCTGACCACGAGCCACTGATCAAATTGCCTGAAAATTTTGGGGAGACTGCACACAGTATAGTTCCTTTATGGAACAGTGTCGTTTAGCTTTCCAAATGCGACCTCAAACTTTTTCCACTGACGCATTAAAAGTGGGAGTAATCCTTACCTTGTTCAAAGCAGAGACTTTAGCCTGGGCCTCGACTTTTCTGGAAAGACAACACCCTATATTGGACTCTCTTCCATTATTTCTACAGTCTTTTAATAAAACATTTGACGACCCCCATAGGCCCACCACTGCTGAGTTTATCTTCTCAAACCTCTGGATCTTAAAGATGATATTAAAGATGAGTTGGCTCGTAAAGATCCTCCTCTAGGCCTCAAGGAACTTATGGACAGATGCATGACTATTGATAACCGTTTCACAGAACGTCAGAAAGAAAAACGTGGGATCCAATGTCCTAATCCAGTATTTGCCCCTTTGCCACTTCTTTCCAACTATTTGCTACTAAACTTGAACAATCTGAACCTGAGCCAATGCAGATAAGGAGTGTTAATGGACCACACTCCCCTCATGAAAGGGGGAAGGTCCAGTTGGTGAATTTGATGTAAAGTCCACAATTAAACAGGGAGTCTGACAGGATTCAGGGTAACACATTCAGACAGAAAGATAACAAGGTGGAACTAAATAGGACACATACAAATGTGAATCAGAATATCTGCAAGAGTAATACCCCTCCATATATAGGGACAATGGTAAGGAACAGGGCCTAATTGATGACTTCTTCAGTGAAGGACTGAGAATATTAACACCATACCCCCAGAGGATCCACCAAACCACACAATGCATTTCTGCAGAGCAAGCCTGCCCATTATTACTATATTCTTTTATTCATAACGTACCTCCCAAATGTCCCAATTTTGGTGAGACATCCCGATCCACATGCTGCAAAATGGACAGTACTTAACCCAAAGTGGGTGGAGTTTTACATTCATTTGCACATCTGTGGGATGGGCCCACTTTCGTAATTCTAAATGCTGAGTGGTATGTTTATAAGGAGCCATAACGTGTCTGCTGCTCTAGTTGTCAATCACTGTCAGCTTCTTTTGTTAGAGAAGCCCCTCCCCCTAACAAGGCGACCTGCAGGAGAGAAAGAGAGCATGAATTTAGCTAAGTGTAAACACTCTAGGGGGTAAATGTATGAAGCTCCGGGTTCTTCAACACCCGCGAGTTCAGCGTCTTCAGCGCTTAAATTTAAAGCGGCGCTGCCTTGTAAAGGGAAACTTCCCTTTACAAGGCAGCGCCACTTTAAATTTAAGCGCTGAAGACGCCGAACTCGCGGGTGTTGAAGAACCCAGAGCTTCATACATTTACCCCTAGTTGTTTCAAGTGTAATATTTTGTTTCATATTAAACATTCTTTGATATATATTAATGTCATATAGTGGCTTCATGTCAGGCGCTGTCCCCCGCTGATCTCCTGTCAGATGGGGACGGACGCCTGTCTTCCGGCCGGAGCGCTCTGCTGTTTAGCAACAGAGGCGCTGTGGCTTCCGGCCAAGCCAGCCTGTTGGGCGCATGCGCCCTGCTCCATCCCGTTGCCTAGCAACGGGACGCTACTTCCTCCGCAGCGTGCCGTCCCCTGGCTCTCCCAATCAGTGTCCAGCCTGTCCCTATTTAAACCTGGCTCTGGCGCCATTAGGGTGCCAGAGTAACAGGTCCTGCCTCTAGCATTCTAGTGTGTTTACCCTGTTTTGACCCGGCTTTCCAGACCTTCCTCCGTATTCCACTCTCCTGTTGTGACTCGGCTTGTCGACCATCCTTCTGTCTGCCTGACCCATATTGTTCACACAACCTTGGCTTGTTGACGACCCTTCTGGATTCTCCTTTGTACCTCGCATTCCCGATTGGCTTGACCCGAACCATCTGACCCTTCTACTCGGCAACTGGCTAGTAGGACCGCGACCTGCGTGCCCTGTGCAGCAAAGTCCAAACCTCCTTGTGGGGGTCCCTGGTGAATACCAGGGGCACGTTAGACTCCGCACCTGCTAGTTCAGTAGCGCTAATACCGGTTAGTGTTCTCCTTCTTTGCAGTCCTCAGCAAGGCCTACAGCCTGACACTTCACTTACTGTCACGCGCCAGACTCCCGGGCTCCCCTCTGTGACGCTTCAGATCCTCTCGCTGGTGGCCATCTTCCTGGGTGGTCTGTGCATGCGCAGATCAATCCAGGCTTCAATCGCTTTGCCTTCTCTCAATTGGTCTTCCGTCATTGAGGTGGACTATATCTAGCACCTCCTCAATCTCTGGTGCCAGTTTGCATCAATACCTATTACTGTTTGGACGTGGCCTCCTATTTCCTGTACCTACTGTGTATCAGTCCGCAGACTATTGCAGCCTGTGCATCATCTCCATTGTCTGGTGGTAAAAGCTCAGCAGACCACTGCATCCTGTATCCTGCACCTATTGTGTATCGGTCCGCAGACTATTGCACTCTGTGCATCATCTTCACTGTCTGGTGGTAAAAGTTCCGCAGACCATAGGACCATGTATCCTGTAACTTCTGTCTATCGGCCCACAGACTATTGCACCCTGTGCATCATCTCCACTGTCTGGTGGTAAAAGTCCTGCAGACCATAGGGCCTGAATGAACACCCAAATTTTCTATTAATGCATTAATGTATTTAGCTCCACTGTGGATACTTATTTATTCTTTCTTAATGATGATGATGATGATGATATCATGATAACATTTTATAATGTGCAATAAAGTAAATTTGGGTGAAATACGATCCCTGAGGAAGCCAGCAGGGCGAAACGCGTTGGGTGTATACCCCCATACTCAACACAGCTACCAAGGCTGTCACCACATCTATTGTGGACCCTTTCTGAACACCGCTCCACAAACGGAATTGAGTCGCCGCATGCGCACCATACTCCGGAAACATCGAGTCATCCGCCTGGCAGCAGGACGCTTTTTGCGTCCCCGCGGTAACCAGCTAGAGGCATACACAGAAGTGGATTAGGTATACGGAAGCTTTTGCAGCTAAGCTATAGCCCTAAAACCTTCAAGGGTAAGTCCGATTACCAGCCTCAATCTCTGGTCTTCATCCGTTGGACACTACTGCCTAGGTCTCGAATAAGGAATTTGTATACTATCCAGCAATTGTCCACGGACTGATTCATTATTAAATATTTTTATTTTTTAGCCATACAAGGATTGGCAGTGGGAATTTGTTTCTCACAGGACTTTGTATTTGGACTTTATTTTCTTTAATGTTTAATATTTATCCATTTAGCATAACCAAGTGTGTCACATTTTGGATGCTGTGTTTCACTCTGTGAGCCATGTTGACATGTCACTGATTACTGTCAATTGAGTTGCAACTCATTTTTACAATTAAATGTGCTTATTTCATGTTTCATGTTGTAGTTCCAATTCCCATTAGCGCCCAGGGAAACACCACTTAACTGTATATCAGGGTTGAGCTACCCTTCTCCCGGCACTCTATCCCGTCCCCCTTCCCCATCTATCCACCCCAATCCTATTTCCCGAGTGGCTGCTTTATCATTATACAGGGAGCGCTGATCCAACCCTTACCTCTGTATCAATTTGGGTGAATTGACTGACCTGTAAAATAAGTGTCTACATTTTTTGAGCTGGTTCAATGGATGTCACTGGCTGACAGATTAACAAACCAATTTATGTTACAGTGTCCTTGAGGTCAGTTGCTTAATGTTTTTAACAATATTTGGTAATATATTAAAATGACAAAAAATTACACCCAGGAACATCAGTGTAAAATAACTTAATGTAGAATTAAAATATATATCCTGGATTGCAGTTATTTCACTGTGTGTCTTTCGTTGCATTAAACTGTTATGATGGGTTTCACCTTCATTTGACTCACAAATTACTAATTAGTGTAAAAAATTCCATTGTCTTCAGCATGGGAAAAATGTAATGTGCAGCTGCTTATTGATGTGAAACCCTGACAGCTGTATATGGAGATCCATAAACAATCAATATTTCTTGTAACTAGGGTGTGTTGAAGTTAAATGGTTAATCGAGGATTATATTGGCCTAGAGAATAGGAAACTCTGAGTCATTTTCTTGGTATATCAATCTATCTGCTTTGTACAAAGTGGTGAATCATCTTTAGAAGCATTAGGTTTCACACCAATGTGAAATAATCTTGTTGGTTGCATGTAATAAAACTGAAGCATTAGGATGTGTTCGGACAATGCCTAGTGACGCAGAGATTCATTATTTGATAAGAGATCTCCAGGCTCAAGGATGTTTTTTACGTAAGTCTATACTAATTAAGTTTACACAGAATTATTATGTTGGAAATGGACATTGTGTGAAGTCAGGTGGTATCAAGCAGAGCTTTTTTTTTCTTTAATTGCAATTGACTAAAGGATAAGTGAACAGCAGCTAGATTTTCTTGTATGACAGTGCAGTATAGATACAAGTTCTTTGATATCTAATGTAGACACTGAGGTCGTATTTTAATTTGAGTCGCACTTAAAATTGTGACTTTTGCATATACGCTGAAAATGCGACACTTCTTGTTTCTCTGGCTGAATTTGAGTTGCACATTTCTTAATATATTTGCAACTTTAAATCTGTAAATTTGTATCATATGGATACATCCAGCGCAAAAATTCAGTCGTCATCATCATCAAGTCAGAAACTTGCACCAGTTATTTGGGATGTGCAAAGACATGTCTCCCAAAAGCTGTATCTTACATATATCTGTATGTCAGCATCGGCTGCGTCTCTAAGGCGCGTGTGTGGTCCACTCCTCTACTGTACAGAACTTACATGTGATTGCCCCTTAGCTGCCTCTCCAAGAGCCAGTGGAAGCAAGTAAACAGTAAAGGTCAAGTTTACAATTTTACACAAGTAACATGTTAACGTGCCTCTTAATGAAGCCCTGAGGGTCAGTTTGGATTGGGGAATAGTGTAGCATGGTGCTAAAGCCAATTTTACATATTTGTGAGAACATTGTGACTGCATTTGCATTAGTTTTGTGTTTAAAAATGGCATTCATAAATGCCAAGTTGGTATCTATGTGAATATATATAATTTGACTATCCATTGGTGTGAGGACTGTGCATTTATTATCTACTTGTGTAAATATCTACTGATGCCTCTTCACTCTCCATAATGCCTGTATAAAGTTTCAAATGTAGTGTGTGCGTAGCATTTCAACAGTTTTAGCTCTTGCACCTTACACTATTTTTTTTGGGTTATTTAATTTATCCAATGGGCTTGCTTTAGTTGGGTGCATGTCAGATGACATTTTTTTTGCAGCCGCTGCAAAGTTCTACATGCAATCACTGTAGGTCGAAAATGCCCAGAAAAACCCTCTAACAAAAACTCCCTTTTTAAATATAGATTTCACTGAATGACCCTTTCAAAATATAAATGTATTTAAAAATAGAAAATATTACAATATATTGCCTCTTTTGGGAGGTCAAGCTGTGCTCTGACCCTCACTAACAGCCTTGTTTAAATATAGATTGCACTGAATGACCCTTCCAAAATATAAAAGTATTGAAAATAAAAAAGATTAGAATATATTGCATTGTTTGGGGTGTGCAACTGCTGCTGAATCTCACAAGCAAACCCACTTTTTATTTTACGTGTCACTGCCCCACACAAGATTACTTTCATTAGAAAAACTTTCACTTTTAAAAGAAAGAATTCTGTTTGTTTTTTGGATTCTGCTGCTAACAGTCTGACAGCAAAAGCAGACTGTTTTTTTCAAATAATATATTACTTAGTTCAGAATGATATCTATCTAACTCAGTCTGTATGTACTGTCTATTACTATTATGTATATGCAATGCAATGCATTAACAACAACCAGTAGCCACTAGTCTGTGTAAAGTGTATTAACATTTAAATTAAAAGCAATTGATCAGCAAAGTATTGTAGATGACTATTATCTACAGAGCTGCTTTACAGTAATGACAGGATTCTACAGCTTTCCTATGTCCATGGTTCACCCTGAACACTATTTTCTGAGCACTGCAGCTAACCCAGGGCCTTCTTAACAGCATTAGAGGCCCCCGGGCAAAGCAGTGCACTGGGGCCCTACCTACACACCACTCTCAGGAATAACGTGCAAATGGTCAATAAAATTAAACTTATATTTATTGTTACCTCCCAAAAAATCAGTGTTTACACTTTAAAAAACACGTTGTACAGCAGAGATTAATGCACAAAAATGTTTGGACAATAAAACATGAGCCTTGAAGTTGAAAAAGAAGAAATTCAACATAAAAATGGCACTCAATTGGTAAATCATACAGACAGAGATGGCACAGTACAAAATTACTATGAATTATTTATTATTATTAAATGTTCAACATAAACATTTGCGAATTTTTTTTGCAGAGATAATTGGCTTGATATCAATGGTCTTCAGGATGTAATTTTCCATACACATGAGTGAAAACCTGTTCAAACGCTGCTGCCCCTTTGTGCTGTGAAGATGATTTTTTTTTTATCAGTTTTAGTCTTGAAAATGAACGTTCTCCTGCACAGCTGGTCATCATAATGCATATGAACACTCTGAGTGCAATTTCTGTAATAATATACTGAAAAGTTGGCAAACCTATAGGGCCTCTATGCTTGTGAGGCCCCCGGGCAACTGCCCAGCGTGCCCATGCGTTAAGACAGCCCTGAGCTAACCATCTTCCATATACACTGTCTCTTCTAAAATGGCACGAGAGAACAAGGGCTGATTATATATACAAAAGATGGCGATCCAAAACCTATGAGAATCTTGCAAAAGAAAGATCACGGAAATGACGTTTTGCCTCATTTTGAGATCTTAGTTTGGTGGGAGAAACCGAGTCATGATTCAGTTTCACTCAGATCCCCACGTCAGATTTTGTCGGATTTCACATAATCTGAATTGCTCATCACTTTTAATTACAGCAATGAAACACATTTTCATACATGTGATGAATTTTGGTGTGCGGACTAAGTGGCCCTGTATTTTTTTTTGTTTAGCACTACACGCAATGTAAAACAAAATCTTGAAACATACAAAAGTGACCCATGCAATAAAGGCAGTGTTTTAGGAGAAAAATTATAACATTTAAATTAGTGAAATGGGTAGTTCTAAAGTGGTTGGACCTTTAATGTGAAGTTTAGATTTTGTACAGTGAGCCTCATATTTTTCAGCATCTCCACAAACATAGGCACACTCCTGGTTTGTAGAGACATCTATGATGAAACAAGGGATTAACTTTACTGCACCATATCGTTCAGAAAAGGAACCCGCTCTCCTTCAGATGTTCCACTCATGTTTTCCCTTTGATGAGATATCATGTACGCTGTATGTGAATGGTGATATTTGCAGGTGCAATATAACAATATTTGTGAAAGAGTTGGAGCCATCCTTGGGATACTAAGCTTGCAAATATTGATCCAAACTCAACCTGCTCCATAGATGTACTAAGCACTGGCTCCTGACACTGCAGATACTAGGACTATGCCTCCAGAGGACATGACAGACTCTTTTAGAGGCTTCGACCAGCACACAGATCAGACAGCTGCATACAGAAATTAAGGGGTTATTCCAGGATGCCATTGCTAATTACATCTCCAGTGATTATCCTCCTTTGTTGAGATCAATTGTGGATACACGTTACCTGCAGATATTGTGAAACTGACACCAGTTGAAAATAAAGAGGCTAGAGTCTGAGTCACAATCCAGCACCTAGAAGATAAGAGCCTCCAATGAAGTAGTCAGAAGAAAGAGCACCTCTCTGAAGGATGGGGAACGAAGACTGTATAAAAGGTTGTGTCTAGAGTAGCAAAGACAGACTCAGAGATTCAGTGGTGAAGATTAAGTAATGTGGCAGTCATGACTGGCTAGGGGTTGCAGTTCCTGCTGGACTAATTCAAGAAATGGAGGCTACAGTGAAGGGCTGTGAGAACCAGAGGCCTCCTTCCTTCATCCTTGTTCACTGAGGGTCTTGTGGATCTGTGTGCCAGCTGAAAGAGGGGTGACATTGAAGCAGGAGCACTGCCGTGCTGGCAGTGATGGGAGAGGAGCCTTGCTAACACTAGATCGAAGCAATGCCAAAAACAATAAGCACACTATGCAAAAAAATCTACTGTATCATAACAGGAGAAACATTTAACCGATTTTGCATCAAGTAAAAGTTAGATCCTTTACCGCCACATCAGCCTTACAATCATCCAATAGATCTTTTGGTTGGGCTTTCAGATTTATTTAAGTACATTGATGGAAGTCTACAAAAAATAATTCTTCCCGTATCATCACCCACCAGGGCAAGAATACTTACATTGTTATGTGCACTTTCTTGCAGATGATTGGCTTCACCTCTTGTCCATAGCCGAGTCTGCATTCAATAATTTTTTGTATAAGAGAGATTGTTCTTTACAGCCTTGTGTGGATTATTGTGAACTTAACTAGTTCTGGGTAAAGAACAAATATCGCCTGCTTTTTAATATGTACTGATATACTGAATTTGACCTACAAAGAACTTAGATGTTCCACATAAATGAAGAAGATGAGTAGAAGACTGCTTTTAGAACTGAGTATGGACACTTCATATTATACAGCGATGCCTCTTAGTATGTGCAATGTACCTGATGCTTTTCAACGCCTAGTAACAGACATATTCTGAGATATCCTCGTTTGTCATCTCATTTTTATATGACATTGTAATATTTTCAGCTAACCTGCAGAAACATCATCATGGAAAAGGAAAGCTAGGTCGCATTTGAAAAATGCAAATTTGAAAGAACATTAGTTCAATTCTTGGTTTACATTGTTTCAGCTGTGGGCCTTCAACTGGATCCCCAAAAGGTTAAAACTTCCTTTCATTAGAGAAAAAAGTTTCTTCCATTCTTGAATTGGTCCATTACAACCCGTAATGACACCCTATATAATACTGATGGAATAATCGTTTCACAAAATCGAATCCAGGTACATTCTTTTTTCAGAAGATGTCTTCTGCTGACAATAATTATAACATCGTCAGCTTTGGTGGTCAGATTTGCTCCATGATGTTTTTCAATATGTATCTACCTGCACTTGCAATAAGATGCCCAGAAGATGGTCACTTTGATTGCTGCAGCCTCTACTAAATCCCTCACCACCCTCTAGCAGTCTAAATTCTGTTGTGGAACTCCCTGTTTCCAAGGCATGCAACACTATTTTTGAAGTAGTTGACATGCCAACTAAAATGACTCATTTCAGAGACATCTCTTCCTTATTTGACATAGCTAACATTCTGATACGGGAAGTGCTCCACCTACACGGCATACCAGATGACATCACATCAGATAAAGGAACCTAGTTCACCAGTAGGTTACGGCGGCATTTTTGCAAACGCTTCACCATTAAAATACAATTCACTTGAACATATCTCCTACAAAGCAAATGGCTGAATGCAAACACTTGCAGAATACTTACATTGTTATGTGCTTTGTAAAATGAATCAATCCTGTAACTTTTCAGCTCCAATTGCCAAGTTCACATCACATTTATCTGGTTTTCTAGGTGTCAAGAATTACATCAGCAGAACCCTTCTAAATCTTGGCCTGAGCATCCATTGGTCGCTCACAGGAGACTTGGGTGATTGGGTTAAAGATTTTGGACTCCTGCCTAAATTGATCAATTCCTGTTATCTAGAACCTACTCGCGGTGTCTCCTGTTCTGACTCCTGTCTCTCAAGTCCTAAACTAACCTGCAAGTGTTTACCTGCATTATTCATGTATTCCTGCTATGGAAGTGTTCCCTCAATTTACACATGTTCCTATACAAATATATACCTGAGCTGAGCAAATCAGTTACATTTACAATTACCCGGGCAGTGTGAGGTAGAGATGAACATTGTATATAGTAGGTCTGATTCATCAAGGAATGCAAAATGAACGTAACGTGTTGGTTTTTTTTTTTAAAACGCACGTAGATCGAGCATATGTATGTATGTCCGTATTCAGGGCTGAGCACACATAGTATTGCCGTTTTATTAGCTAGTCCATGTGATTTACGAGCACATGCACCTTATTGCACTACATGTTTCTTTTCTCCTGATTGACAGAGGAACGCACAGATGTGTAATTCTTTCATCACCCTCATTCACCTTATTACTTCTAAGCACTTATGTTTCATGACATAATTGTCATATTAACCCTGCATATTAACCTTTGTATGATGCATTACCACATCAACTAGTAATGTTGCAAGGGTAATTGCATGATATCAAAAAACCATTTAGAACAGACTTTAATTACATTATTACACATTTGCTTATAAAAAAAAATAACACACACACACACTGTCAGGCCGTAGCCTTTAGAGGATAACAATAGCAGGACACTAATCGGTATTATCGCTACTAAACTAATAGGTGCGGAGTCTAACGTACCCCTGGTATTCGCCAGGGACCCCCCGCAAGGAGGTTTGGACTTCGCTGCACAGGGTACGCAGGTCGCGGTCCTTTTAGCCAGTTGCCGGTGTAGTGTAGAAGGGTCAGAAGGTCCGGGTCGAGCCAATCAGGAACAAACAGTACCAGGGGGAATCCGAGAGAGTAGTCGCCAAGCCGAGGTCTCAGTACAAACGGGTTACACAGAAGAAGGAGTAGTGGCCAAGCCAGGTCACAGCAATATAGCAGGAACGCTGGGAGCACAATCAGGAACAGGAGAACCAGGAACACTAGGATTGAACCTGTTACTCTGGCACCCTAATGGCGCCAGAGTCAGGTTTAAATAGGGCAGGTTATGGACTGATTGGGTGAGCCAGGAGGCGGGGATCCCACGGAACAGGTAGCGTCCCGTTGACAAGCCTCTGAGGCAGAAGCCGCAGCGCGTCTGTTGCCTAGCAACAGAACGCTTGCGGCCGGAAGGAAGGAGGGCGTCCGTTCCCTGGCTGAAGGAGGATCGGCGGGGACGACGCCTGACACACACAAAGTTTTTTTTTTTATAAAATAACTATTTTTTTTTACCAAAACAATGAAAATATAAATATAAGCTATGTAGAATATAAAAAAATACATTAAAAAACTAACTATAGTGCTTTTTAAGCAAATCAAAGTATTTGTAAGGGCCCGGAGCACCATTCTCGAGAAGCTACTTGCCCTCATGTTTGCAAATTAATGAGACTTTTTAACATTCTCCTCACTGATTGGCTCTTAGGCCATATGTGGGCAAAGGCACGTCAGTGGCGGATCTTTTCTATACCATATCTAAAATGGCTGATTTCCTGTCACCTGTCCTTAATGGAGCGTCTGTCATTCAATCAAAATAGTGAGCCGTCACTAGGCAGTTAGGGGCATTACAACACAAGACACAACCAAAAGCAGGAGATAATGCCTCCACAGACAATATATATAGCTGGAGAGGTAATCATTGCGTCTTGCCATTTTGTGATCCACTAATTATTTAATTATATATATATATATATATATATATATATATATATATATATATATTGTAACAAAGGGAGGCATTTATCTGACAAGATGCAGAGAAAGCATACAAGCAGAATAAAACATTGGCGCAGGTATGCACCTAGATTGTGGTTAAACCAGGTAAAGACTTATGTATAGTTTAAAGTTTGGTTAACTTACATGATTTGAAAGCTCCTTCCTCTCAGCAAACAGACAGGGTGTGTCTGTTAGTGCAAACAGAGCCAGTGATGGGCGTTTCCTCTTAAAGACATGGTGGGTTTGTCACCTGCCCATCAAGCTAAGGCTGGGGGAGGAGTATCATGTATAAAAGCTTGATTGTGTCATTTGTTCACGGAGACCAACACTGGGGAAGCTGGCTGGTCTTGTGAGAGCTGGTCTATGTCTAGCTAGTGTTTAGGGTCTCCATAATTCCTGTGAAAGTCATAAGGTGTCAAATACGTTTTAACCATCCTGACCCATGTACAGGGCACCACTCATTCCAATACCAATAGTACAAGTGCCCTTTGAACAGATAGCTATGGACCTTCTGGGGCCAATGGAAAAATCCGCACGTGGGCACCAATATATACTAGTGGTGCTTGACTATGCAACCCGGTATCCAGAGGCAATTCCCCTACGAAACATAAAGTCCAGCACCATAGCTAGAGAACTTGTATTGATGTTTACACGCTTGGGAATACCCAAAGAAATTCTCACAGACCAGGGTACTCCATTCATGTCTAAACTGATGAAGCACATGTGCCAGTTGCTAGGAGTTACGGCACTTCATACCTCCGTGTACCATCCACAAATAGATGGCTTGGTGGAACGCTTTAACCGCACATTAAAGCACATGCTCAGGAAAGCAGTGGCTCAAGAGAAAAAAAATTGGGACACTCTTATTTCCTATTTGATGTTTGCCATCCGTGAGGTACCTCAAGCTTCAACAGGGTTTAGTCCCTTTGAGTTATTGTTTGGGAGAAAGCCTTAAAAGAAGGGTGGGAGCAGCAAGTTCCCAGGGAGCCAAATCTGGTCCAATTTGTGTCCCAAATGTATGAGAGGCTAGGAAAGAGAGGGCCCATTGTGCAGCAACATGTAAAAGAGGCTCAGGAACGACAGGAGAAAAGTCAAAAGTGCTGTTGCTCGATCTTTTAAGCCTGGGGACAAGGTCCTAGTCCTGGTTCCTACCCAGGAAAGCAAACTTTTCGCCCATTGGCAGGGGCCATATGAAGTTCTAGAGGCTGTCGGTCTTGTCAATTACAGATTCCGCCAGTTAGGTAGGAGAAGGGAGGAGCAAATATATCATATTAACCTCCTTAAACCTTGGCATGATGAGGAAACCTCTCCTCAGGTAGTGAGTACTGCCAGTGAAAAGTCTGAAGTGCCCATAGAGTCAGCATTGTCTGCTAAGCAAAGACAACAGACTGAAGAAATGATTCGCCGGAACAGGGATGTCTTCTCTTCCCTCCCTGAGCGCATTACCTTAATCGAACACGACATTGTCACTCTGCCAGGAGTCATTGTAAAGCAGAAGCCGTATCGTATTCCAGAAGCCAGACGGGTGGACGTGAGAAAGGAGATCGAGAAGATGCTCCAGTTAGACGTAATTGAAGAGTCCACTAGTGAGTGGAATAGTCCCATTATACTTGTTCCGAAACCCAATGAGACAATTAGGTTCTGCAATGACTTTAGGCGCCTAAACAGTATGTCGCAGTTTGATGCCTATCCGATGCCACGTGTGGATGAACTAGTGGAAAATCTTGCTGGTAGGAACTATTTGACAACCCTTGATCTAACAAAGGGTTATTGGCAAGTTCCCCTGACTTCCACAGCCAAGCCAAAGACTGCATTTTCCACCCCTGATGGTCTCTATCAATATAAAGTCCTACCCTTTGGGTTGCATGGGGCACCTGCCACCTTCCAAAGGGCCATGAATAAATTGCTACGACCTCACACAGCTTATGCAGCCGCTTACTTGGACGATATAGTGATTTATACCCCAGACTGGGGATCACATTTAGCCAAAGTTGAGGCGGTCTTAGCTTCATTAAGGTCAGCAGGGTTAACAGCTAACCCAGAGAAATGTGCCATAGCCATGAGAGAAGCCAAATATTTGGGGTACGTTGTTGGTTGAGGGCATGTAAAACCCCAGCTAGACAAAGTGGAGGCAGTCAAAAATTGGGCAAGACCAGAAAAAAAGTTGCAGTTAAGAACCTTTTTAGGCTTAGTAGGTTACTACAGACGGTTTGTAAGCCACTTCGCCACTAGAGCTGCTCCACTTACGGACATGTTAAAAAAAGTTGTCCAGATAGATTAACCTGGTCTGACTCTGCAGAAACCACCTGGTCTGATCTTCGGTTAGCTCTTCGTTCCTCTCCAGTTCTCCAAGCACCGGATTTTACCCGGAGGTTCTTCCTCCAAACTGATGCTTCTGGAGTTGGCTTAGGTGCAGTCTTGTCACAGGAGAAGAATGGAGTAGAAAATCCTGTCCTGTACCTAAGTCGTAAGTTGCTTCCAAGGGAACAAAAATATGCCACTGTGGAGAAAGAATGTCTCGCCATAAAATGGGCTACAGAAGCTCTGCACTATTATCTCCTAGGCAGAGAGTTCACCTTAATAACAGATCATGCACCATTGAGATGGATGCAGAACAACCGGGAGGTAAATGCCAAGGTAACCCGCTGATTCTTGGCACTGCAACCTTTCAAGTTCTCAGTAGAACATAAACCTGGGATTCTGCACAAGAATGCAGATGCATTGTCACGAAAATATGCGCTCCTCTCGAAGTCCGCGTTCCCCTACTTGGAGACGCTAGGGGGAGGGATATGTAACAAAGGGAGGCATTTATCTGACAAGATGCAGAGAAAGCATACAAGCAGAATAAAACATTGGCGCAGTTATGCACCTAGATTGAGGTTAAACCAGGTAAAGACTTATGCATAGTTTAAAGTTTGGTTAACTTACACGATTTGAAAGCTCCTTCCTCTCAGCAAACACACAGAGTGTGTCTGTTAGTGCAAACAGAGCCAGTGATGGGTGTTTCCTAATAAAGAGAAGGTGGGTGTGTCACCTGCCCATCAAGCTAAGGCTGGGGGAGGAGTATCATGTATAAAAGCTTGATTGTGTCATTTGTTCACGGAGACCAACGCTGGGGAAGCTGGCTAGTCTTGAGAGAGCTGGTCTATGTTTAGCTAGTGTTTAGGGACTCCATAATTGCTGTGAAAGTCATAAGGTGTCAAATACATTTTAACCATCCTGACAATAAAGCTGCATAAAAAGAAGTTGTTCGCGTGGGCTTCAGCAGTAGCGGGCTCTTGCCACAATATATATATATATATATATATATATATATATATATATATATATATATATATAATTATTATCATTTATTTGTTAGGCGCCACAAGGTATCCGCAGCACCGCACACAGTACTAACAGTAGACTATACAGGGTGAAACTATACAGAACAATGAACAAAAAGTACCAATACTTCAAAAACTCGGCCAGTCATATGCAGTAAAGTCGGAGCGGAAGAACAGGTATGGAGACAGGAGGGGAGGGGGCCCTGCTCATACGAGCTTACATCCTAAGGGAGGGTAAACATACCAGGCACAAGAGGAGCCAGTTGAGGCAAGAGGACAGAAGGTAGGATGAGCAAAAGGGAGGAAATGGGGGTTAAGTAGATGGTTGGTAGGCTTTGAGGAAGAGGTGAGTTTCACAGGTGGCAGGACTTTAAGCATTGCCTCAAGGACATGCTCAGAGACCACCGCAGGCCTGTTAGGGGGACAGGCGGTGATCTCATGACTTCCTTGGGCCTCAGTCCTCTGGAGCACACAGCAAGGGCCTGCACTGATGATCAATTGGTGCAGGGGATGGGGCATATTGATACCAGCGACAGCCTCCCTCTCAACCACTCCCCAAGTAAATTTTATATCAGAGTACATGCATTAATATTTCAAAGGACTGTAATGTTGTCACTAAAGAAATCTAACGAACAAACCGCCACAAAACTGCCAAAATAAAATAGGTGGCTGTGAGAGGCAAGACGGCTCAAACAGCATGGTATTTAAACTACCTTGTCATTCATAACATAATTAACTTATGAATTATTGTGGAAATCAATATTTGTATTTAATGGTTATGGGGCCAAAATTAAATAATAATTAACTTTATATTAACTTTTTATTGTTCATTATATTAAAGTTGTTATATGAATGTATAATTATATTATGGGCAATAATATATTTTTTTAAAGATTTTATTTTTGCAAAGGTCAACAATGAGCATCAGTCCGAGACAGATTATGTTACAGTCGAGTTATGCATATTCAGGGACTAATACATTCAGTATATATCATGAAGAGAAGAGTCAAGGTATTGACCAAATTTTACTTTAAAGGTAGAAGAGAGAAGAAACAGAAAAGAGAAGTTAGTCAGCAGAAGGTTGGCAGAATAGAATAGGGGGCGGAGTGGAAAGCTGCCAATAGAAGAAAAGAAGAAGAAAGCAGAGCAAGGGATCAAAGAGAGAAGGGAGAGGTGGGGGGAAAGAGGTAAAGGGTTGAGGAGGGGTATCAAGTGGAATGTTGTAGAGAAGTCATAGGACAAAAGGAGTTTGAATTTGAAAAAATGATATCCACAGCGCCCAGACTTTATTAAATGATTTAGAAGTATTATGCAATATGCATGTTATAAACTCCATTTTGTATGCGTGCCAAACTCTGTTAATAATTGTCTGCATAGTAGGCACGGTGAGTTGTTTCCAAATAGTGGCAATTTGACACAGTGCAGAAGAATCTATGTGACGGAACATTTTCGTTTGATGTTTGGTAGCAGATGGAATGCCAAGTGGGAAACGGAAAAATCTGAGAGAGATTGGGATGTCAACCTGCAGAATCTGAGACGCGAAGTTCCGTAGTTCCAACCAGAATGGGGCAAGCTTGGGGCATTGCCACCAGATATGGAAGGGCCCTCCCGACAACCATCCTCTCCAACATGAGCTGGATGAGTCCGGAAATTTTTTTTGTTATTTGGTTGGGACCAAGTACCATTGATAAAGGGAAAATAGTATTTTATTGCTAACGAGTGCAATAATGATTTATCATGGGTCAACACTTTCAATATTCTGATACATTTTGAATCTGCAACGTGGTTCCTTCTCTGGCAATTAGACTGAACTGCATATGAAATTAAGAGAAATAAGGAAAACAAAAGGATTGAAAGGGGAAGGAAGAGGGAGAAGAGAGGGGGAAAATCTTCCTTCACATCTATGTATTCCATAGCCATATATAGTGTTCGAAATAACTTAAAACTCTTCTAATCTGAGCCCCCCCCCACCAAATACTTTTATAACTTTTATGCAATGTTTGGACCCACTTTCACAACATGGTAAACAACAAAAAGAAAAGGAAGAAGAAAGAGAAAAAGAGAGGGAGAAAAGGAGGAAGAAAAGGGAAGAAGGGGGGAAAATTCCTCTATGTGAGAAGAAGCAAATTAATAATAACTAAACGATCATCATCATCACCATTTATTTATATAGCACCACTAATTCCACAGCACTGTACAGAGAACTCACTAACTCACATCAGTCCCTGCCCCATTGGAGCTTACAGTCTAAACCCTAACACATACACATACAGACAGACACTAGTGTCACTTTGTTAGCAGCCAATTAACCTACCAGTATGTTTTTGGAGTGTGGGAGGAACCGGAGCACCAGGAGGAAACCCACGCAAACACGAGGAGAACATACAAACTCCGTACATCTAAGGCCATAGTCGGAAATTGAACTCATGACCCCAGTGCTTTGAGGCAGAAGTGCTAACCACTAAGCCACCATGCTGCCTGATGCACGGTGGCTTAGATTCTCATATTATTTATTGTTATTATTATTATATTATTATTAATAATTTTATTATTAATTATTTTTATACCTTATATACCCACCTTAATGTCCCTATGCTTTCCCCCTCCCCACTGGTCTTTCCTGTTCATACCAACCTTTCTTGCACATTGGCCCGAACATAGCCAAACCGAGTACTAAGCCGTGCCGGCTCAGTACTTGTGCGCGCCCTCGGAACTGAAAATGAAGCAAAATGTCATTGTCGAGTGGTCAGATCTCGCAAGTTTTGGATTCTATGAGTACCGCCCTCCATGGGAATCCAGCGCCATTTCACAGAGAGACACAGAAGGGGCAGCAGGGTTGTTAGCAGTCTCCAGTGCAGTTGGGCAGCGTCATAGCAAAAACAGAAAAAGGAAGAGTGGCAGTGTTCTTCAAAGTCTCCAGCGACATTGTACTGTGTTATTATAGCTCACACAGAAACAGAAGAGGTGCCAGTGTTCTTTCCACTCTACAGTCTACGTACCATTGCTCAATGTTAGTGCTGAAAGAGAAATAATAGGGCTGACAGTGTTCTTAAAAGTCTACAGTCACAGCGCATACAGAAACAGGAGGGGTGGCAGTACAAGACCAAAGACAAAGTACAAGACCAATTAAAAAATTGAAGTCCAACACTACGGGTATTACCTCCGCAATCAATGGAAAAATTACTTGTGATACCACAGGGGTTATTTACCTTTTGGTGAACAGTATGTGGGTAGGACCATTAGAAAATTGGGTCTGAGAATTGTAGAACATCTCAGAAACATTAAAAATAAGTTAGACACTCATAGTATCCCTGAACATTTTCTCCAATTCCACAACCATGATCCCTCCAAGTTGAAGGCTTTTAGGGATCTGTAAAGTTTTCACATTTTGGCGGGGGGGGGGGGGGGAGACTTTATAAGAAAAATATCTCAAGAGGAAGCAAAATGGATATTTAATCTGAAGACCCTTTCACCCAATGGCCTCAATGTTGATTTCGATCTCCATACTTTTCTTTAGTTATAGTTTGCTTTACTATATGCATTTTATATAAATGTTGATATGGTTTACAGTTTTGAGGTGTATTTATCTCTCATTGTTTCTTAAGGATTGATGTTCCCTTATTTATTTTATTTTATATATTCATTCCCCTTTTATGGCTCTTTATACCATTTTCATTAAAGTTTTGCTACATTATGACATCTTATTTTGGTTGCATTTCACTTTATTATGTTTTATTAGGTGATTATCTATCACAATATTCATGATTATGGACATTTTTACAATACTGCTTTTTCCTCCAGCATTTGTGCTGGGTATACATATTGGATTGAGGGTAATTTTACATTTCAACCAATCAGAAAAATGCATC
This sequence comes from Mixophyes fleayi, assembly GCF_038048845.1. Taxonomy (NCBI): domain Eukaryota; kingdom Metazoa; phylum Chordata; class Amphibia; order Anura; family Limnodynastidae; genus Mixophyes; species Mixophyes fleayi. Next base: position 58,644,412 of record NC_134404.1, on the reverse strand, counting down.
CCCTTTATAAGAAACCTTGTGAGAACCATCCAGCTACCTCTATTACATTTACAGACTATCCCTGAAGAAGCCCAGTCGGGTGAAACTCATAGGATTCATCATTTAATTACATTGGACATTTTATTCATTGTTTGTATGAACTTTCCCGCCGGACGGAGTATTTTTTTTTTGATCAGCTGACACTGCCGATGGACTGGTACTGCCCTTATGCGCATGTGCGAACTCCGGACTCCGAACAGCATTCGGGGGTTTCTTCACTTCACTATCTCCACATCCAGGGGGTTAAACACAATCCCGACACATTTTAGAGATTACTTTAGGGATTGCCCAAGGACTTTACAGTGAGCTCAAGAATCTGGGGATCTCTACTAACCGTGAGTTTATGTCTAGTTATCCACCCCCTGGACACTGTTATATGAGACTGCTGGCTTTGCCCGGACCATGGATCTTTTGGTTTTTAGCTGTTCAGGACTTGTAGATACAGCAATACCATTTGTCATTTTTCTTTACAGTTTTTTCAGTTTAGCCATTTGTGATTGTTTATATCATTTTACATATTTTTATTCGGCTATTTATTTTTGTTTATTGTTTATCTTTTGTGGCAAGAGCCCGCTACTGCAGAAGCACACGCAAACAACTTCTTCCTTTTTATGGTGCTTTATTGTCAGGATGGTAAATGTTTTGACACCGTATACTTGCACAGCAATCATGGAGACCCTAAACGCTAGCTATACATAGACCAGCTCTCCCTCAGGACCAGCCAGCTTTCCCAGCCTTGGTCTCAGTGAACAAATGGCACAATCAAGCTTTTATACATGATACTCCTCCCTCAGCCTTAGCTTGATGGACAGGTGACACACCCACCTTCTCTTTAAGAGAAAACGCCCATCATTGGCTCTGTTTGCACTAACAGACACACCCTGTCTGTTTGCTGAGAGGAAGCAGCTTTTAAATCATGTAAGTTAACCAACTTTAAACTACACATAAGTCTTTACTTGGTTTTACCTGAATCTAGGTGCATAACTGTGCCAATGTCTTACTCTGCTTGTATGTTTTCTTTGCATATTGTCAGATAAATGCCTCCCTTTGTCACACTTTGTAGTCATATACCTCTGTGGATTTATTTTATTGTATTTACATACTCCCCGGTCCGGACCTTGTTATTGTTTTCTATTTTAGCCCTTTGGCATGTTTTAATAAATGTTCACATTTTCACTATCATATGTTCTATATTTATAATACCCACCTTTTGCGCCTGGGATTATTTGCTTTTTGTCATTTAACAATATTTGGAGAAAAGGACCCGCCTACATATCATTATTCCCTCTGTGGCTGCATTTTACATTTGTATTGGGGAAGCGGGGAGATTCCATTATCTTTTTTATTATTGTCAAGAAAAGTATCTGCTTCGCCAAGTATGGCAAAGCTAAAGGGAAGGGAATGTGGCAAAGAGAGTTATTTGCCACATCTTTCCTGCATAGGGCAAGGAAACATTCCAGAGAGTTTGCAGGTACAGGCTGCAGCTAGGACTAAATTCCCACTTAGGGCTAGATTTACTAAACTGCGGGTTTGAAAAAGTGGGGATGTTGCCTATAGCAACCAATCAGATTCTAGCTGTCATTTTGTAGAAAGTACTAAATAAATGAAAGCTAGAATCTGATTGGTTGCTATAGGCAACATCCCCACTTTTTCAAACCCGCAGCTTAGTAAATCTAGCCCTTAGTCTTTTCCACAGCACACAGTTGCACGACATGGTGTGTGTGTGATTTCTGTGGTGTGTGTGTGTGTATAAAAGGATTGTGGAATCTGGTGGGTGGGGCTTCTGATGCTGACATGCAGCCGGACAATAGTGAGGGGCTGTGGACATAGCTTGTTAGGAAGCCGTGGAACCTTTATGTTTGTGACAAGCAGTTTTATGCCGAAAATAACACAGCTACTGATTAAGAAGCCTGGAGCAAGGAGTCTTTATTTGGTGATTTCTAAAATAAATATATATTTATTTTTATTAACAAATACATATTTTAAATTGTTTACATATAGTTATTTCTGTATATGTTTTGTATCTTTTATATATAATTCTATATAATTCCGTTAATCTAGTTGCTGCATTGTATCCTAATCTCTACATTTATCATATCAATGGATTATTGTTTTGTTTACTTTTTGTTTCTAATGTAAATGAATCTAACATAATTGCATATGGACTTCCTTTGATTCTACCAATGTTTACAGACATATTTAATATTTTCTGAATTTATAATGTATTTACTGTTTCTTTTGTTTTATAACCAATAAAAAGATTTTAAAACCAAACATGATGAGTAAACACTTATTATACGGCACTACAAGTGCCAGCATGCCCTTGTGCACATGTGCATATTTATCAACCCTGGAATAGCCTACAAAAACACCCTCCATCTAATGCTGAAACATGTGTGCATTGTATCAATGTGGTCTAGACAGTCTAATATTTTTTATTCTGCTTCTATTTCTATTTCCATTATTTTCCTGATGATTTTATCAGTGTAAATATTCTCTCTTTTTCGAAAGGATTGAGTGAAACAAGAGGGAAAATTATAGTTATTACTAAAGGTGGTGACATCATTTCAGACCTCCATTAAATCCTAGCACAGGGGCGGGCTACTGTATTGCAAGGTTGATCTGTAGAAATCCTCTTAGTGCGATTTCATGAAAAGAGAGCATTTGCATGTGGTTTTCTTATACAGCGGTATTGAAGATAGATTTATAGCAGATTTATTATTATGGTTATTTTTATTTATTTAAATACCATCAGCATCCTCAGCTGTACTTTAGAATTGAAAACAAACAGCAATACAAGTAGACCAGGATTCAGAAACAAAGAGCTGAGCTCAAAATTTTTCTATAAGAAAATAGTATTTTGCTATATGAGATTAAATGTCACAGATCACATGTTAGTCCAGACAGATTGCTATGGGAATATGTGTTTATATCGACTATACGATCCAGTCACACAGCAATATTGATTTTGGGGTTTGTAGGATGCTTAATTGCAGAAAGATAAAACATTTTAGAGTAGGGATGTGCACCGGCGACTTTTGAGGTCTCGTGTTTTGTGTTTTGGATCCGGATTTTCGTTATTTTTGAGGTTCGGATTTGTCTCGCAAAACACTTGACGAAAGGTCTCGGTTCGGATTTAAGGTATTGGATTCGGATTTTTTTTGAAAAAAACATAAAAAGTTTAAAAATCAAGTTTTTGGGCTTATTTTCACTCCTAGGCTATTATTAACCTCAATAACATTCAATAACAAGCATTTCCACTAATTTACAGTGTATTCTGAACACCTCACAATATAGTTATTAGTCCAAAACGTTGCAACAAGGTATCTTTCTGGACTGCGTAGAGGAGTGGGTCACCACAATATATATTAAAAACCCTGAACTTTTATGATTCGCACCAATAAATGTACCTGGACTGCGTAGAGGAGTGGGTCACCACAATATATATTAAAAACCCTGAACTTTTATGATTCGCACCAATAAATGTACCTGGACTGCGTAGAGGAGTGGGTCACCACAATATCTTAAAAACCCCGAACTTTTATGAATCGCACCAATAAATGTACCTGGACTGCGTAGAGGAGTGGGTCACCACAATATATTAAAAACCCTGAACTTTTATGATTCGCACCAATAATTGTACCTGGACTGCGTAGAGGAGTGGGTCACCACAATATAAATTAAAAACCCTGAACTTTTATGAATCGCACCAATAATTGTACCTGGACTGCGTAGAGGAGTGGGTCACCACAATATAAATTAAAAACCCTGAACTTTTATGAATCGCACCAATAATTGTACCTGGACTGCGTAGAGGAGTGGGTCACCACAATATATTAAAAACCCTGAACTTTTATGATTCGCACCAATAATTGTACCTGGACTGCGTAGAGGAGTGGGTCACCACAATATCTTAAAAACCCTGAACTTTTATGATTCGCACCAATAATTGTACCTGGACTGCGTAGAGGAGTGGGTCACCACAATATCTTAAAAACCCTGAACTTTTATGATTCGCACCAATAATTGTACCTGGACTGCGTAGAGGAGTGGGTCACCACAATATCTTAAAAACCCTGAACTTTTATGATTCGCACCAATAATTGTACCTGGACTGCGTAGAGGAGTGGGTCACCACAATATCTTAAAAACCCTGAACTTTTATGATTCGCACCAATAATTGTACCTGGACTGCGTAGAGGAGTGGGTCACCACAATATATTAAAAACCCTGAACTTTTATGATTCGCACCAATAATTGTACCTGGACTGCGTAGAGGAGTGGGCACTGGGCACCACAATAAAATATATAAAAAACCTTCAACAGATCTGCATTACACTACACATACGGCTGCTCCTCCATCCTCTCCATCATATACATGTTGAAGTTTTAGCGTGTGACAACCTCTTGTTTTTGATAATGTCAGTGCATTTTGAATATTTTTCAATTTGCCCCACACCACTGAATGTACTTTATCTATGATACGCAATACGCATCTATCTATCTTGACTGCGTAGTGTGGTGGCCCCGGTACACAATTTGGTACCGAGGCCACAATATAATTAAAAAACCCTCCACGTGTCTGAATTCCACCAAACAAGTATCTGGACTGCATAGTGGGGTGGCCCCGGTACCCAATTTGATACCGGGGCCACAATACCTCCTCCAAACATGGTACAGACAATTCGTCATTGAGATCCCAGACAGACAGGGTCAAAGTGTTATTGTTTGACTTTGTAAACCCAAAAAACTGTCCCTGTTGCACATAGTCGTGCAATGAAGACTGACTTTTTCATTTAAAGGCACGATCTTTCAAGTGTAGTGTTTGTAAGTCTAAGTCATATTATACTTTTGGTAAAATTGGTTTATTTTGTTCCTCTTTATGGTAATTAATTAGTAATAGAATTAAAGTATGAAATAGAATTAAAGTATGAAATAGAATTAAAGTATGAAATAGAATTAAAGTATGAAATAGAGTGGTATAGAGTTGTAGTGTGGTATAGATAGAGTGGTCCACACAATATAATAATAAAACCCTCAACTGGTCTGAATTCCACCAAACAAGTATCTGGACTGCGTAGTGTGGTGGCCCCGGTACACAATTTGGTACCGAGGCCACAATATAATTAAAAAATTGGGCATCAACTGTCACCGTTGTTTAATATCTGATACACCTAAATATGGACTGCACAGTGGAGTGGCCCCGGTAGTAAATTTGGTGCCGGGGCCACAATACCTCCTCCAACTTCCAAGTGTAGTGTTTATAAAGACAGACAGCGTCGAAGTGTTATTAGTTGACTTTCTTAACCCTAAAATTGTCCCTGTTGCAAATATTCATGCAATGGACAGTTACTTTTCTATTGAAAGACTCAAGCTTTCAAGTGTAGTGTTTATAAAATATAAACAACAATACAGTAGTTTTAGAGCACGTCAATACCTCTTGTTTTAAATTATGACACGGCATTTTACTTTTGGTTTAATTTCTTGAATTTTTTTACATTTGGTTTTACTTTTTGAACATGGCAAACGACTGTTGATTGGTCATATAATGCAAAAAAAAAAGTTCCAAGATGGAATTGTCCTTGGGCCCTCACACCCACCCTTATGTTGTTGAAATAGGACATGCACACTTTAACAAACCAATCATTTCAGCGACAGGGCCTACCAAACAACTTTGGCTGAAATGATTGGTTTGTTTGGGCCCCCACACCAAAAAAGCTATTCATCTCTCCCTGTACAGACTAAACAGGCTCTACTGAGGCAAGATGTCGTCCTCATCCTCAACCTCTGATTCCTCTCCCCCTACAGTGTGTACTTCCTCCTCATCACACATTATCAATTCGTCCCCGCTGGACTCCACAACCACAGGTCCCTCTGTAGTATCTGGAGGGCAGTGCTGTACTTCATTGAGGAATTGATTATTCATTTTTATAAACATCATTTTTTCAACGTTATGAGGAAGCAACCTCCTTCGCCGCTCACTGACCAGGTTCCCCGCTGCACTAAAAACTCTTTCCGAGTACACACTGGAGGGGGGACAACTCAGGTAAAATAGAGCCAGTTTGTACAGGGGCTTCCAAACTGCCTTTTTTTCCTGCCAGTAACAATATGGACTGTCTGACATGTCTACTTGGATGGTGTCAGCAAAGTAATCATCCACAATTTTTTCTATTGTGACAGCATCCAATGCAGCGAGAGTAGACATGTCTGCAATGGTTGGCAGGTCCTTCAGTCCGGACCAGATGTTATCAGCATCCCCGCCAGTGCCTCTTTTGGGAAAACTGAGCTTTTTCCTCGCAGCCATAGATGTGGAAGAAAATGAGGGTGGAGCTGTTGGCATGTCACGGTCCTCTTCAGAGGACAATCTCCTGACCAGCAGGTCTTTGCACCGCTGTAGACTTGTGTCCGCCGGAAACAGAGACACAACATACGCTTTAAACCGAGGATCGAGCACGGTGGCCAGAATGTATTCCTCTGACTTTAAAAGAGTGACCACCCTCGGATCCTGGCAAAGCGTACGAAGGGCTACATCCACAAGAGCTACATGCTTGGTGTAATCGCAATGGCTTACCAGCTCCTCCCTCACTTTCTCCAGCTGCTTCTGCAACAGCCTGATCAGGGGAATGACCTGACTCAAGCTGGCAGTGTCGGAACTGACTTCTCGTGTGGCAAGTTCAAATGGCTGCAGAACCTTGCACAACACGGAAATCAGTCTCCACTGCGCTTGACTGAGGCGCATCCCCACTCCTTTGCCTATGTCGTAGGTGGCTGTGTAGGCCTGAATGGCCTTTTGCTGCTCCTCCATCCTCTGCAGCATATAGAGGGTGGAGTTCCAGCGCGTCACAACCTCTTGTTTGAGGTGATGGCAGGGCAGGTTCATGCTTTTTTGATGTGCCTCTAGTCTGCGGTAGGCACTGGCTGAATGCCGAAAGTGTCCAGCAATTTTGCGCGCCACCGCAAGCATCTCCTGCACACCCCTGTCACTCTTGAGGTAATGCTGCACCACCAAATTAATGGTGTGGGCAAAACATGGGACGTGCTGGAAATTGCCCATATTTAATGCCCGCACAATGTTACTGGCATTGTCTGACACCACAAATCCCCATGAGAGTCTAAGTGGGGTAAGCCACTGGGAGATAATTTCCCTCATTTTCTCTAATATGTTGTCAGCATTGTGCCTCTTATTAAAGCCTGTAATGCACAATGTTGCCTGCCTTTGCATGAGCAGCCATTTTGTAGATGCTGCTACTGATGCAGCTGTTGCTGTTGCTGCGGAAGGGGATGCATCTACCCAGTGGGCTGTCACAGTCATATAGTCCTTCGTTTGCCCAGAACCACTTGTCCACATGTCCGTGGTTAAGTGGACAGTGGGTACAACCGCATTTTTAAGAGCACTGAGGACACTTGATTGTACTTCTCTGTACATTTTTGGTATCGCCTGCCTAGTGAAGTGGAATCTCGAGGGGATTTGGTACCGGGGACACAATACCTCCATCAACCCTCTAAATCCCACTCCACTGATGGCGGACACCGGGCGCACGTCTAACACCAACATTGCAGTTACAGCCGCAGTTATACGCTTTGCAATAGGGTGACTACTATCGTATTTTGTGGTCATGGCAAACGACTGTTGGACGGTCAATTGTTTTGTGAAAGACTTAGCGGTCTTACGACTTCCCCTCTGGGAAGATGACCGACTAACAGCAGCAACAGCAGCAGTGGCAGTAGTAGGCGTACCGCTGCAGGATTCCTCGGATGAATCCCGTATTGAGGAGGACTCAGTCTGGCTGCTGACTTGGGCTGCAGGACTGAATCTGATGGAGATTGTGGAGGAAGTTGACGAGGAGGGTGTTGCTGGTGTGTATCCAACTGGACCACGGGATTTAGGTGTCCCTGTACCGATGAGGGTCCTAGCCCCAGTTCCTGAACTAACCACTGAACTATGAAGGTTATTCAGGTGACGTATAAGGGAGGATGTTCCTAGGTGGGCAAGATCCTTACCCCTGCTTATTTGAGCTTTACATAAGCTACATATGGCCATACATTGGTTGTCTGGATTTGGATAAAAATAACTCCAGACCGAAGAGGTGCATTTTTTGGTCTTCTGACCAGGCATGACGATGGGCTTTTTCATCCCATGGACATCAGCTGTTTCCCCCCCTGGTGCCTCATTTACAATAACCACATCACCATCCTCATCATCAAGTTCCTCCACAGCGCCAGCTACATCATCAATAGCCTCCTCCCGAGCCACCTCTTCCCGTACAGTGATGGGAAGGTCAGGCTTGACAACCACCAACACCCTTGGACTCGCCTTGGGGATTTGTGATAATTTCTCTTTAGAAGGCAGAGTTGTTTGCTGTTTTGTTGCTGACAGCATAACTCTCTTCAATTTTTTGTAGGGGAGGGGAGGAGGAGGAGGGCTAAGATCCGTGGGTGAAGCTGAACCACTAGTCATGAACACGGGCCAGGGCCTAAGCCGTTCCTTGCCACTCCGTGTCGTAAATGGCATATTGGCAACTTTACGTTTCTCCTCAGATGATTTAAAGTTTCTCTTTTTGCTACTTTTTCTTAACTTGGGCTTTTTGGATTTTACATGCCCGGTACTACGAGATTGGGCATCGGGCTTGGAAGACGACGTTGATGGCATTTCATCGTCTATGTCATGACTAGTGGCAGCAGCTTCAGCATTAGGAGGAAGTGGGTCTTGATCTTTCCCTACTTTATCCTCCAAATTTTTGGTCTCCATTATATGTAGCACAAGATACTGCAGAATGTGTGAACTTGGTAATATTGCAGTACCAATGGACTTATACTGCTGGATTGGTTTTGCAAATTTGGTTATAATTATTATATATTTTTTTTGTTTTTAAATTTTTTATTTTTTTTTACTTTTTTTTTATTTTTTAAAAACTTGGGAATAATGGGGAAATAACTATGCCCTTAGAAGCACAGAGCACAGGACACAGCACCACTGGACTGAACAGGACACGGCACAGGACCCAGCAGCACTACGGAACTCAGCAGGACAGAGCACAGGACACAGCACCACTGGACTGATACTGCAGAATGTGTGAACTTGGTAATATTGCAGTACCAATGGACTTATACTGCTGGATTGGTTTTGCACATTTGGTTATAATTATATATATTTTTTTTAATTTCTAATTTTTTATTTTTTTTTACTTTTTTTTTATTTTTTAAAAACTTGGGAATAATGGGGAAATAACTATGCCCTTAGAAGCACAGAGCACAGGACACAGCACCACTGGACTGAACAGGACACAGCACAGGACCCAGCAGCACCACTGACCTCAGAAGGACAGAGCACAGCACACAGCACCACTGGACTGATACTGCAGAACACAGCACAGCACAGCACAGCACAGCACAGCACAGCACAGCACAGAACAGAACTAAACAGCACAGAACTAAACAGCACAGAACTAAACAGCACAGAACTAAACAGCACAGAGGACCACCTAACACACCCTCCCTCTACCCTGATCAATGCCCGAGTGAAGATGGCGGCGACTAGCGGGGAATTTATAGGATCCAAATATCGCGAGATCCGACAACGGGATTATGAGTCAGAGCCTCAGTTTCACTTTTGAATTTGGCGCCAATACCCGGATCTGTCTCGGATCCGACTCGGATCCGCAACGTTCGGGTGGGCTCGGATTTCATAAATCCGAGTGCGCTCATCCCTATTTTAGAGAAGTATTGTGTACCACGAGCAGACTAAGGCTAGATACACACTGAAGAACTTTCAGGCAGACGTGTTATCTACAATGATTTTACTAACGACTGGAGGTCCAATCGCTGTACCAGTAATTCACCTGCAGTTGCTCTGAGTTACCATCTAACGGATTAGCTAAGTTCCACACCATTACTGTTTCTAACTGAACTGTCGCTGTACCAGTAATTCACCTGCTGTTGCTCTGAGTTACCATCTAATGAATCACTAAAGTTCCATATCATTACTGTTTCCAACCGAACTGCCGCTGTACCAGTAATTCACCTGCTATGGCTCTGAGTTACCAACTACGTATCAGCAAAGTTCCACATCACTACTATTCACGGATGTTGTCCTGAGTTTCCATTGTTATGTTTGCCTAAATCTTCTCTGAGCAGCTCCATTACTCACCTCTGCTCAGCAATATGTTCTGACCAAATTCCTGTTGTTGCATTCAGTGTTTCTCTGCTCTACCATTGTTCTTCGTCTGCATCAGGCTCTACCTATTGTTCTGCCACCACTCTTTCTGGGATCCGCGACCTGCGGAAATAGGTGCTGCAAATTCCATACCCTCTCGTAAGGATCACTGGTGAATACCACTTACTGTTGGACTCCAAACGAGCATCATTTATTGGCAGTTGCACGGGACTCACTAAATATTCACCAGATTCCGTGAAAGGAATCTTTGTGGAGCTGCACTTTTATTCTGTCTCTCCATTTCAATCGACACAGAGCTGCACTCTAAGGGCTAGATTTACTAAGCTGCGGGTTTGAAAAAGTGGGGATGTTGCCTATAGCAACCAATCAGATTCTAGCTGTCATTTTGTAGAAGGTACTAAATAAATGAAAGCTAGAATCTAATTGGTTGCTATAGGCAACATCCCCACTTTTTCAAATCTGCAGCTTAGTAAATCTAGCCCTAAGAGTGAAATCTGACTGTTCCATACAAGCTGGAATTTACAATTGTTTTTGGAGTTACATTGTATCCTTCACAAGAGATTGAGAAAGGTTTAGATAGATTATCCAGGTCATTCACACAATTTTATTCGCAGGCCATTACAACCACCGCTCCGCAAGACACCAAGGTCCAGATACTTAAAATTATTGAGAATATCCTCTTGGAAGCTTCCATAATCATCTAAAAACTCTAAAGAAGACAAATCAGGGCTAGCCATCTATTGCTTGGAGGATAACAATTTTCTTGCAACCAAGAGCCAGCTGTCAGTTCTAGGCCTGCCTTGGATCCTACCTTCCTCTAGCAGTCACGATCATGTATTGCACGCAGGGTCAACTCCAGTCCTCAAGTACTACCAACAGGTCACGTTTTTCAATTTCTGTCTGTAGAAAGAGCCGGATAATTACTGACCCAGCAAAATAGATTAACTTACCGTGACAAGATAGGGCTACAGTCACCATCTGCCGTCCGTCATATCAACTAAGAGACTGTATTCAGACTTGGATCATCCATGTGGTACCAATTGGACCTGTCAGAACTGTTATTGCATTCACTGACTTGACATATATATTGCATCTCTAAGCAGGGAGATTGGACTACAACCGTTCATTCTTAAATATAGCCAGGTGGGTTGCACATGGGCCAGTTGGAATATAAGATGCTGCATCACTATTTTACGGCAACCCCCACTCCCACCATGAAGGTAAGAAGTTTAAAGCAACTAAAACCCCTTCCACATCATAAAAGCTTGGAAGGGGTTAAAAAAGTGAGTTGCACTTCATCAGCTAGCACTAAGTATTGTGTTAATTAGTTTAAGCAACTATTGTTTCCTCCTGGACACTGTCAGACTTCTGCTCTCCTTCTCAGCAGTGGAGATTGCAACATGGGGCTGAAAATCCATCCCACTCATTCCCAACCCCTGGCCAACTCTCAGCTAATTACAGGACCAGTCACCTTAGCATGACCTTGCAGTGTGGAACTTTTCCTCCTGGGAATTTTGCACTTGTTAAAAGCGATGGTAGTCATGTTAGCGATACTGATAATTCTGACAGAGTGTATAACTACAAAACAATTCCGATTTCAAGAATGCTTATAAGATGGAAATCCAGACTTACCATAAAAAAAGACACTGTACATTACCGACATGCCTCCTATATATTCCGATTGTACTCAATGCTGGCAGTTGCAACTTACGTCACTTATCGTGCCGACAATGTGAGATCCGGATTTAAACCAGCAATGCCTAACTGTGGCCCTTCCCCTGGAGATACAGCATTTTCTGAGTGTCCCAAATCTCCATTTATGCCTGCTTCCAGCAATACCTCTTGTCCAGGGGCGCACGCAGGGGGAGTTTCCTAGTCTCTGGAAACCCCTGCCCTGCCTGGTGTGCCTTATGTTTTTACTAACTTACTTTTTCCCCACCCCTCCTCCGCTCGATACAAAGTGCGGTGAAGGTGCCGCGAGCAGGGGAGTGGTGGGGAAAAGGAAAGTTAATAAAAACATCATTGGCGGTCAGTGTCAGCAACAGGCAGCCAATCGTAAGGCTGATTGGCCTCAGACAGGAAGTGCTCATTTCACTTACTGTCTGAGCAGCGCTGTGATGCAGCAGAGAACAAGGTGAAAGTGTGTGTGTTTGTTTGTTGACAGTGGGGCTTGTGTCAGTCTAATGTGTGTGAGGGCAGCAGGGGGCTTGTGGCAGTATAATGTGTGTGAGGGCAGCAGGGGGCTTGTGTCAGTATAGTGTGTGTAAGGGCAGCAGGGAACTTGTGGCAGTATAATGTGTGTGAGGGCAGCAGGGGGCTTGTGTCAGTCTAATGTGTGAGATAGGTAGTGGCTAATTAATGGGTGTTATTTTGTTTGTGGGGTGATGGTGGGGCAATTTAATTTAATAGTGGGGTTGGTGCAGAATTATCAATGTAGGGTGGGATAATTAATTTAATGTTGGGGTGGTTAGGGCGCTATTAATTAAATGTGTGGCAGAGTTTTGGAAAAAGGATGTTACGAGCCGCGGCTCCCCGCAGGGCCGCCGCGACTCGCATCCGGTAGCGCCAGGCGTCCTGGCCATCTCCATGACGACCAGGACATCACTTCCGCCTCCTACATCCCGGTTGCCTGGGCAGCAACCGGGACGCGCTAACACTACTGCCGCAGCGCCCGGCCAGCGGTCTTACAGCCGGGCGCATGCGCGCAGGAAAAGATTACTTTATTATTATATAGTGCATACTGACTCTGTGTACTCCGGTGCAGATGAAATTCAGTCAGAATACAGATATTGTACTATAGATTGAGAGTCATGTCTAAGGAAGTTATCTAACCTGGCTCTGATATGAATAAGATTATTTTTGTGGTCACTATTTCTGCATTGCCTTCCTGGGTATTAGTGCAGTAGGGAGGGGTCTCGCTGGCACTCTACTCCTATTGGCTCCCCTCACTACTTAAGGCAGTGAGGACAGAGCCTCACTGCCAGTTATAGCTCCCAGTGTAGCTAGGCTCCTGTTCCTTGTTTCCCTGCTCCTGTGCTGTATTCTAGTTTGGATTTCCCGTGTATGACCCCTGGCTTGTTTCTGGACCTTGTTGTATTGCCTGTGACCCCTGACCTTGGCTCGTTATCTGGTATCGCTGTCTGCTGCCGGCCCTTGACCTTTGCTTGGATCTCACGCTGCTGTGTACTACTTCACGCTACCCCTGGGTTCTCCCCAGTCAGTGCACATTTCACGACCCTACGTTCGTCTGCAGCCAAGTCTGTCCCCACCACTAGGGGCTCCAGCAAACACCAGACTTCGGAGCAGACTCCGGGTTTTGTCGTGCTGACTGGAGGGGTTCCTAACAAAGGATTGCTATTTCTTAAAAGTGAATGCAAGTTATTTAATGTCTGGTAGGAAATAGGTTTATTTAATAAATGTGATTACTATTAATTTAATGTTGGGGTTGTTTGGGGGAAATGGGTCTTTTTATTAAAGGTGAATAAAATTATTTTACAGTCGGGCTGGTTACAGGAAAGGGGCACTAATAATAAAACATGAATTGTTTTGATTTAATGTCGGACTGCATAGAGGCAGAGAGGCCTACTGGGTTCACTCATTGCTGATATTTCTATATGTCATGTACCTATTCTATTTCCAAACAGGAAGTCAACATTCCAGGATCCAGACAAGCACAACTGAGCTTAGGAACCAAGCGGCAGCAACAAGTATTGAAAGCGGGAAGAACAGGTAGAGGAGAGCAGGACATTCTGCCAACTGTCCTGATTCTGGTGGGGCAGTCCTGAGTTTGGGGACTGACCCACTGAGTCAGGACTTTGTCCCCACTACAGGGACAGTTGGGAGGTATGTCCCACTTCACAATGCTCTACTCATGAAGGGGAAGCTGCATGCACCTAACAGTAGTGCACACAGCATTGCTTGTGTATTTAAAGGGGAATTGGAAGAGTTGGAGAGCTACCTAGCACTGTCTAAAATTATAGCCACGCTCCCATGCATGCTGGTCACGCCCACTGGTGGTGTGCTGTGGAAACCCCCCACCTCAAATCCTGCATTTGCCCCTGTTGCCAGTGCTGCTGCTGATGATGATGATGATGAAGCAAAGAGGCGGAAGAAACAATGGAAAAGGTTGAAAATAAGAAGAAAGGAAGGAATTATGTATGCAATAAAGAATGAAAACAATAAACATTAAGTAAGTCTTTTGTTTTCAAATAAAGGAATTTTATATGGTGGGTGTGTTTATTTCATAGTATATTGCCATGGAGCACTACAGGTCCCAGAAGGACCGAGTTTCCAGGGCATGATAACACTTCTAGTTTTACAAGTTTTAGTATACTCTAAAAGCCATGGAAATGCTCGGGCTTGTAATTATGGATACGTTGATGATAGATTTATGCTCACATGTTTTACTCAACAGATTTGTCAAGAGATGTATAATTTCTGGGTGGTTTTGGACCAATGAAAAGAAAGCCGCAAGAGCAGCTTCACAGACTTTTCCTTGGGACGCCTTAGCATTTCTGCAGGAATTTCCATATGGTTGTCGTGGTACAAGACAAATGTTTAGGATGTTGTATAGAAAGATGCCTCAGAACATCATTAATGTGTCACAGTTGCTGTATTATTTGACATTATGTAAAAACAGAAATAATGCGACATATATATATATATATATATATATATATATATATATATATATCCCAATAATTAATGACTGTATTAGTATACACAAAGGTAATACGGAATTTGCCTTTATATCATTGTGCACTATTTCAATGCAAAGAACATGGTAACAAATTTAACCTTCATCATCATCATCATCATTTATTTATATAGTGCCAACATGTTCCGTAGCGCTTTACAATTGGAGACAAACACAGTAAACTAATAAAGACAAAGATGTAAGACTATGCTTTAGATTTATCAGTTTTATTAAAAGTCTGATTCAATTGTATATTGTGAGAATATATATTAACATTCCATGTTTTCTGAACGTAGGCCATATTACACCCCCTACCATTCATACTGTTTGTTTACCAACATTGAAAAGCAATATGATCAGAGCACAGTTTCATGAATCTGATGAACTGACCTTGAGATAAGTGGCATGTGATGACAGTTATCAAAAGTGTATTACTAGTAATTGGGTTTATATATCAATCTCTAGAGGTAAAACTCTAGAGCTAAAACTGACAGTAAGATAATTAATGCCATCACAATGTCACAAAGGTCACTCAACCATTAAATAATACAGACAGCATTGAAAATGACAGTGCTATTTCTATAGATAAACATGGATTCAGGTGAGTGTAATATCTGGCTTAAAATATTTTTACATGAAATATAATTTGTACCCAAAAACACATAAGATTATAATTGTACTAAAATATAAAATAAACAAAATCACCTAACAGCAATGTAAAACTACAAGCATTTAGAGTATGGGCCTCTGTCATGACAAGCCTCATCGTGGCATGAGTGATGTGTGGGTGTGAAAGTGTTATGCAAAACAAAGCCACATGGTCTGTCTAAAACAATATAAAAATCTCCCAAAATTATAACTCACATTCACTATTACACACCCAGTTCTGCCACCACTAAGATTTAGTTCAAGATTATTATTCATTTTTAAAAAATTTTTTTAGGAAGTTCAGTTAGCCCTTAACATCACAAAATACAATCACAACTTAATTTAATTTAATCTGAGTTACTCGTAACCAATCATCTGCTTTAACTGTAGTGTTATAACAACCAAGCCTATATGACACGTTAATCCTCAAACTCAAGAGCTCAAAGGCAGAATGTTATTAAATTGAGCTTAATATGATAAAGTCACAATGCTTATTGTTTAAAAAGGATAACAAAATGACATAAATACAATTGCAATTAAGTTTCTTAAAATAAATAGCAATAAACCAGAAACAATCATATCATACTCATCTATTCTGTTACCTGGGGAAGGCTAGAAAGTCAGAACAATTCATCAGTAGTAAAGAATGAGCCCCAAGAACTGACAATCCTCGATACTAACTCCATGGGGTAAATGTATTATCCTGCGGATTTGGCAAGGCGCCGATATTTGGCGACTTTGCAGGGGAAATTTAAAACAGCAATGTCTTTAAGGCAAGTTTTGCCTTTAGAGACATTGCGGTTTTAAATTTCCCCTGCAAAGTGGGCGAATATCGGTGCCTTCCAAAATCCACTGGTTAATATATTTACCCCATAACCTTTAAACATTCTCTTGCCACCCCCAAGTCCTACTTCACTGTAAGGTCACTAAAAAAAAGTCTGTGAGTATGCTAATCCTTTTTTATGATTCCTTTTATGGTCCTTTTGCTCCAAATCACTTCTAGCGATGAATTCTATAACTAGGATATCCCTTTCCTAAACCATAATGAGTTTTAATGACAATTCCATTAAAGAGAATATGAATTTGCAGACATATAAAAAATTGCAATGAAATGTGGGTACCCTGGAAGATATATAGTTTCTCTATGCTCCCTATCAGACTATATAGATTATGAAAAGAATTGATTTGATGTATGCTGGATCCTATATAAAACATAGTGCACTTGGATGGACCAGCACTAGTGTGTTTAGTATTCATAGCATCTGGGCTAGCCATAAAGCAAAGATGGCATGCTGATCTTATCTTGTAGCTGGGTCCCAGTTCTCTCTGTATAAACAATCCCTGCTGACATACAGCAGATCTCCCAATATATTAACCACTGGTTTACTTAAACACAGGGACGTCACAGGTACTCATATCTATGGAAGTAATCATAACCTTTATATATTATTTTCCTAACTCCTGATTATGCCATAATCATAACAACCTCATTTGAAGTCAGGAGCAAGCTGCAGGAGGCCCCTGGACCAACATTATGAGATGCAAGGAGAGCAAATTGCAAAAAAACACTTTGCGTGCAAGGGATATATTAATGTCACACTGTGATTTAGGAATAAGTTTTGATGCACCTCCTCTGAACTCTGGCATTTTAAATTAAACCCTGTACATTTTAAATTTGTCCCCACTGCAACGCAACATGGATTTGCACCTTCTAAGCTGGATTTACTCCAAAATCTATATGAGGCCCTTAGTGTATACAAGTATTTTAGTCTTGGGCTCTCATTATAGCTGGTGGTGACATTTATGGGTTTTCTCTCAGCAGTAGAACCAGACACAACTGGATTCTTTTAACGGGATGACCAGAGCTGCATTCACACCAAAAATAAAAAGACAAACATTTATGGTTTAAAATATGAGACTATGGTGTTATGTTTAAGACTGAGATTACGAAAACAACTGTCACTGATGACTTACCCCCGAAGAGATTATGTATCCCAGAAAGGATACCTTCTGCACCTCGAACTCACACTTTTCTAGTTTGGGGTAAAGGTGGTGTTCTCGCAATTTCTGTAGAACCTGTTTGACGTGACCCTGATGTACGGATAAGGATTTAGAATAAATGAGGATATCATCTAAATAGACGACCATGAAACAATCAAGGAACTCCCGAAGAACTTCATTAATCAGGTCCTGGAATACTGCAGGTGCGTTGCTAAGACCAAACGGCATGACCAGATACTCGTAGTGGCCAGAATGCGTATTGAATGCCGTCTTCCATTCATCTCCTTCTTTGATATGGATGAGGTTATATGCTCCACGACGATCGATTTTGGTGAAGACTGTAGCACATCTTAGTTGATTGAATAATACGGAGATGAGAGGAAGGGGATAGGTGTTCTTGACTGTAATGAGATTCAGTCCTCGGTAGTCAACACAGGGTCTTAGTCCTCCGTCTTTTTGTATACAAAAAAGCATCCAGCTCCTACTGGAGATTTAAATGGCCTGATGAAGCCTTTCTCCAAGTTTTCATCAATGTAATCCTGCATTGATTTGGTCTCTGGACCAGAGAGAGAGTACAAGCGTCCTTTGGGTAACTCGAGGAAGTTGCCTGCAGCTCCACTGTCAATGAAGGCCGAGAGGGCCACTGAACTGGCACCAAAAGTGACTTGTGCAGGGATCAAGACAGCATTTTTGGGGGAAACAACTTGCAGACCTAGGCGAACATTCCCGTCGTTCCCTAGGCATGCTCTTTTCCCGGTTTGTTAGGACAAGAGTGGGAGAAGTGGCCTCTGGTACCACAATAGAGACATAGGCCTTGTGACCGTCTTCTGTCTTTTTACTCAGGAGAGAGGCGATATGCCCCAAACTGCATTGGCTTCTCAACATCCGTAGAAACAGGAATAAATGCAGACGAAAAGGAAGATGCCTCTTTCTCTGTCCTCCTCTCCTTAATTCTCCTGTCAATTTTAATGGCGAGTTGCATAAGGTTCTCTAACGAGGTGGGAGAAGGGTACTGCACAAGTGAATCTTTAATCTGCTCTGACAGTCCTAGCCAAAACTGGCTGCGTAACGCTGGATCATTCCATTCACTGTCAGGCACCATCTGCGGAATTCAGCACAGTATTCTTCTGCCGACCGCCGTAACAGATACTATGTCACAAATCAATGCAGAGGGGATCCTCGTTAGAGCTATCTGCATTCTGCTAAACCACTTGAGAACTATGCAGTACCCAGTGAAAAAAAAGAGACCAGCATACAAAACTGAAGTTGCAAATTAACTTTTTTGTTGCCCCTATTAATGGCACCATGAATTATAATCCAGGTCCTGAGACAGCAGCAACAGTATAATCCAAGAGTAAGCATGCAGACACACTACACAGGACTCAATCCAAGTTCTTGTGGGCTAGAGAACAGTGTTACTATATGGCAAGCCACAGTGGCAGTTGTTTCTCTAAGCTGTTATTCAAGAGAACTTGTACCCTATGAATTTGCCTGGAGCATACTCCGTTCAGTCTACCGCCCACTTCTGTCTGTAGCCAATCCCGTTCATTCTGGAGGTATATAAGGCTGGCAGTTAATTTCACTAACTGCCAGATTTATTGTGCTCCTCAGCTGTGATCCAGCATTTCTCTGAATTCTGATCTTTGTGTGTGACCTCAGTTCATTCTCCCCTGCAAGCTAATGGAACCATGTACATTACAACTGGAATGCGGGAGTGGCATAGCTGCCATTCCAGAGTGCCAAATCTTGTTTATTTACTCAGACCCCAAAGCCCAGGGGGTAGGAAAGAGACCCAGTATTCTGTATATGCCATTACAAATCAACAACAATAATGATAATAACAACCATGAAAATAGGCCTGGACATAGAGGTCCTGAATGGGTTCGGATAGGTTTACCTGGAGGCCCACAATGTTACATCATTGTATTGGTTAGAAAAAAATCATATGTCTATTAATGTCAATGATACATTTACATGATTTACAATTAAGTCAAAAGAAAATTATAGATCAATTTGCTCCAAGAAAGGAAACAATTCCTTTGTGACTTTATACCGACACTTGTACTCCACTCTTGAACAGCACACTAATATCTGGAATTTTATACTAAGATATACAATAATTTTCTATTAAGATGTGCAATAATTTTATACTAAAGATGTACAATAATTTTATACTTAGATGTACAATAATTTTCTATTAAGATGTATAATAATTTTATACTATGATGTACAATAATTTCTTGAATCCACCTAATTATCAAATCTTTCCTTCTACATATGAGACAAAATGCACAGATTTTATGCTTTTTTATATTTTTATATTGTCTTAATATTATGTGGCTATTTGTGTTTCAGTAACAGATATATGCAGGACCGCCAAGAGGTATCTCGGGCCGTGTATGGTTGCTTTTGTGGACCTTTTTGGCCCAGACAAAAGCCACTTCTGTGTACACAACCTAGGGCAGATCTCCCAAAAGTTGGTGTCATACACGCATCTGGCACGCCTTCATAGTGTTACCTTATGATTTTGAAATGAAAAATTTAAAAATTGAGACTCCCACCCTCCGCACCTCTAGATATATGTTACAAATGATTATATACCTATTATAATGTAAAAGACAATTTAGTCTCAGTATAACTATATTCTAGTTTTAGTGATTTAGATCCTCTCGCCATTTGATTTTTCCCACCAATCTAAGTTTAAAAAAATGGAAAAGGACCTGACAATGTTTTTTCTATCTCATAACTTTTTCATTGAATTACTGTTACATTATTGAACATTTTGTATTATTCATTTATACGGTTTGTACAAGTTGTCATTTTCAAAATAATAGTCTTTAAAAAAATGTTTATGTAAAAGAAGTAAAAAGATCATTTTCAAATTGACTATCCCTCTTTATAAAACATAACATAGATTAAAGAAGGACAGAGATGATGGCAACTTCCCTTAATGAGCTGTGAAGTGTTGTTGGCAGCCTGAGATTCTGTCTGACATTCTGCAGATGTTCCTGTATTAATAATGCAGAAGTCACAGACAGGTGTAGATATTTACAGGAGCTAGTACAGGGATGTGTACTTGATCAACGACTACAACATGCACAAAAATTACAGGGAAAGCAAGAAGTGCAACGTTAAAGTCCTTGACCCAAAGAGCTTACAGTCAATGTAGAAAAAGAAGGACATTTTCTTATTCCAAATGAACAAGTTGATATGATAGGTTGATATATAGTTGCTGATTTATTTACTACAGAATTTATACACACACACTCTCATCACACAAGGTCCTGTGTTCTGTCTCCTAAAAGTAGAAAAGGACTTCTGGGTGATGACAGTTTCCCGACAGGCCATTTAAATCCTCATGCATGAAACACACGTTATATGGCTGCACTTCAATTATTTCACAGTTAAATTATTAACCTGCAGACAAGCATAGGACTCCCATGATTTTGAAATAAAAAAATTGGAACACTCATTTGACTTTCCTCAGGCCTTAAAGCACAGCATACAGCCCATGAACCTATTCTCACTTATCCCCCATCTGGAGTCTGAATTATGGAAGAATATGCAATAGCAGTTCAAGGTATTGGTAAACTGTGGACTGGATTTGTGTACAGGAAATATATTCTCAGAGAAAAATACATATCAAATTTCATTTGATACATAAATTAATTTTGTTGTCTAAAGACCAAATTCACGCAGTTGGAATCATAAACATCATCAACATTTATTTATATAGCGGCAGCAGATTCCATAGCGCTTGGAATCACACTTACCGGCGAACATCGGTATAATAAAAAAAGCTTTTTTTTCTTTGGCAAAAGTTAGTGCAGTAGCTCTTAGACTTCATATTGTCCTTAATTATCACACAGAGTACACTATGGGTTTGTTTTATTTTTCTTTTGGAACACAAATGATATAATGAAAAGAGACGCTGTGATCCTGGTACCTGACGAACTTCGCACGGACTTCAGCTTCGTTGTGTCTAACAACCCCCGGTGGACATTGATGTAAGATTGTCCAAGGCATTGATAATATCAACACTTTGTGAGTGCCTTTCATTACTAAATGTAATCTACTTACCACACAGTATACACTGTTATACTGTTTTTGAGTGTACACTAGAGCTTCAAGGATTAAACGCCAGAATAAACTTGTTTTCTGAACTAGATGAACCACAGAAGCAAGGTTGTAGGCTTCTATCTTCCTGGCAGCTATCCTTGACCCTATATATCTTGTCCTTTGGTGTTAGTTACTTTTCTGTTCCATTTCTAAACAGTGGACTGACCTGGGAAAATCAGGACCAGGGCTGCCACTAGGGGGGTCCGGCTGGTCCAGCTGTGTGGGGCCCGGACAGTCCACCTCTCTGTCTGTCCTGGTCACCTGATCTGTCTGGGCACCCTAGCCTGGCCGGTTGTCTTCTGTCCTCCTCTGTGATGAGGCGGCTCCTAGACACTGACAGGCTGCGAGCGCACAGCGTGGTGACATCATCAATGTGCGGTATTTACTGTCATATGGGTATAAATAAATGATGATGATGATGATGATGATGATATGGGAGAGGGGGAGCGGAGCATATTATGTGATGAGGGGGAATGGAGCATGTAATATGGCAGGGAGAGTGGAGCATGTAATGTGATGAGGGGGGAGTGGAGCATGTAATGTGATGAGGGGGAATGGAGCATGTAATATGGCAGGGAGAGTGGAGCATGTAATGTGATGGGGGGGAGTGGAGCATGTAATATGATGAGGGGGAGTGGAGCATGTAATGTGATGAGAGGGGAGTGGAGCATGTAATGTGATGAGAGGGGAGTGGAGCATGTAATGTGATGGGGGGGAGTGGAGCATGTAATGTGATGAGGGGGAATGGAGCATGTAATATGGCAGGGAGAGTGGAGCATGTAATGTGATGGGGGGGAGTGGAGCATGTAATGTGATGAGGGGGGAGTGGACATTGTAATATGATGAGGGGGGAGTGGAGCATGTAATGTGATGAGAGGGGAGTGGAGCATGTAATGTGATGAGAGGGGAGTGGAGCATGTAATGTGATGAGAGGGGAGTGGAGCATGTAATGTGATGAGAGGGGAGTGGAGCATGTAATGTGATGGGGGGGAGTGGACATTGTAATATGATGAGAGGGGAGTGGTGCATGTAATGTGATGAGAGGGGAGTGGACATTGTAATATGATGAGAGGGGAGTGGAGCATGTAATGTGATGAGAGGGGAGTGGAGCATGTAATGAGATGGGGGAGAGTGGACATTGTAATATGATGTGATGGGAGAGTGGAGCATGTAATGAGATGGGGGAGAGTGGACATTGTAATATGATGTGATGGGGGAGTGGAGCATGTAATGTGATGAGTGGGAGTGGAGCATGTAATGTGATGAGGGGGGAGTGGACATTGTAATATGATGAGAGGGGAGTGGAGCATGTAATGTGATGGGGGGGAGTGGAGCATGTAATGAGATGGGGGGGAGTGGACATTGTAATATGATGTGATGGGAGAGTGGAGCATGTAATGAGATGGGGGAGAGTGGACATTGTAATATGATGTGATGGGGGAGTGGAGCATGTAATGTGATGAGTGGGAGTGGAGCATGTAATGTGATGAGGGGGAGTGGAGCATGTAATGTGATGAGTGGGAGTGGAGCATGTAATGTGATGAGGGGGAGTGGAGCATGTAATGTGATGAGGGGGAGTGGAGCATGTAATGTGATGAGTGGGAGTGGAGCATGTAATGTGATGAGGGGGAGTGGAGCATGTAATGTGATGAGGGGGAGTGGACATTGTAATATGATGAGAGGGGAGTGGAGCATGTAATAGGGCAGGGAGAGTGGAGCATGTAATGTGATGAGGGGGGAGTGGTGCATGTAATGTGATGAGGGGGGAGTGGACATTGTAATGTGATGAGGGGCAGAGGAGCATGTATTGTGATGAGTGGGAGAGTGGAGCAAGTAATGTGATGAGGGGGAGTGGAGCATGTACTGTGATGAGGGAGAGAGGAGGCATCTACTGTGATGAGGGACGGGAGGCATGTACTGTGATGAGGGACGGGAGGCATGTACTGTGATGAGGGGGAGTGGAGCATGTACTGTGATGAGGGAGGGAGGAGGCATGTACTGTGATGAGGGAGGGAGGAGGCATGTACTGTAATGACGGACGGGAGGCATGTACTGTGATGAGGGAGGGAGGAGGCATGTACTGTGATGAGGGACGGGAGGCATGTACTGTGATGAAGAAGTAGGACATGTAGAGGGAGGGGGGCAGGTACGGTGAAGAGGGAGGTAGAGCGGCTGCAAGATTAATTAGTACTGGGCCCCATAGTTTCTGATGACAACCCTGACCAGGAAACATGGGTACCCCAGCCATACAGACATAGAGCTTGTATAATTCATATGTGTCCAGATTTAATGGCTGTTGGGCTTATGCTATATGTGAGGTTTAGTCACACAGCGAGAAGCTGGAGGTAAAGGAGTCCGGGATGAGGACATTGTGCATCATCTATGACTATGATACAAGCAGTGCAGCACATCTATATATGAGCAGTTGTGGATAAGATAAGGGTCTGTGTCTACTATCACATTTGGCCAGTATACTGCTTTATTTGAATTTATTTGTACAATTTATTGTCTAAGACACTGTCAGAAACAGCCCAAGATTAGGAACACCAGCAATCTCATCCATGAAGTAGATTTAAAGGATTTAAAGGACAAAGTGTATGGAATGTGATGAATACAATGTTTATAGAAAGAGTCTCTGGAATGGGAATGTGAAAACTAATCTCCAAACACCTAGATGTATCAGCCATAGTTATTCTAACTATGAAATCATGCTTACAACAAAACACAGAGCAGATGAAGAAGCATAGGTCAAAACAACCGCAATTAATTGGAATTCAATTATTGGCAAATATATGACAATATTCTTGGACTTGAGTTTGTATTGACGTGTGGTGGAAGCTAACTGTATACAGCAAGAAAAGACGACACCGGGTTTCAAAACAAATACCAAATTGAATTTTCCTGTTCACAGTGCACTGAGCAATCAACTGAAATGTCACTCAGGTGATATAAATACATAGAAGCAAATAATACAGAGCTGGATGTCACACTAACAGGAAAATCCAGCTCCTGTGAGCCTCTGTCCTATCATGTGGCTGAACAGTGCAGTGTAATAACACCATGATTCAGCTGATCAATGCTCAAATCTCAGTGGGTCACATTACATACAGAATACGGAAATCTTTGTTAATTTATCTTAATTTATTAAATTTTCTAGCATAAAATGGGGAAATGCTGTCCCCTGCTCAAAGAAAGTAACCTCTCTTACAAAAGAGCTGGTTTCCATCCAACTAGTCCCTCACAAACCTAAAGATACAGGAAAAAGTAAGCAATTGTAGGTAGAGACAGAGCCAAGATTCCAACACATTTACAGTGGTTTTAACCTCATTTGGATTCATAAATTAAGGGATTATTTCTGCTTACTGAATAAATTATATTTTTTATTATTATTATTATTATTATTATTATTATGATTATTATTATTATATAGTATTATATAATGCATTGACCATCCATCTCTTTTTCAAACAGGGCCCCAACATTCCAGGATTTGGCCAAGCAGCAACTGAGCTTAAGACACCAGCAGCAGCAACAGCATGTGGTCAAAGCTGCCAGAACAGGTAGAAGAGAGCATCACTGTCTGCCAACTGTTCTGATTCTGGTGGGAGAGTCCCAATTGTTATAATTTTGCCCCGACACTCCTACTTCACACTGCTCTAGTTGGGAAGGGGAGTCATGTACACCAACCAGTGGTGCGTGCTGCATGTCCGAAGTGTTTGCAGTGGAATGGCAGGAGTTGAGGGTGCCCTAACATGGAGACAGGCTCGGAAAGACCAATAAGAAGCAAAAAATGTGGTGTCTGGAGAAGGAAGGGTTTGGAGGGCTTCTGTGCATTGTAAAGAGCTAGGCACCCCCAACAATAGGCGATCACCCTTCATTATAGGGGTGGGGTGGCTCCAGTGTACTCTCTTACCCAGGGCACCAAAATGTCTAGTTACAGTTCTGCTAAATCCCATCACAATCCGCACCCCACCATAAGTAAGCGAGTCCCCCAGGTATCCTGACTCCTGAGTGTCTATCACCTTGTGCTATAACAGTATTCTATACAATTAATCAGAGTTCACTGCAGGAGAGGAAATGAAAAGTTATCAATATATTATCCAAGCTATTAGAACTTTATATTGTCCAGTAACCATGAGAGAATGAGCATTGCACACTACCCGCCAGCATAGGGTCTGCTTTATATACTTCCTAGCTGTGATAATAGGCTTCACTCTACTCATGTCACCCCAAAAAAAATATTGTTGTGTATAGCAGACACCTGGGCTCTGTGTTGTCTACCGGATGTGCATTGTATACTTTCTGTACTAGACACATGGGGCAGCGTTGTATGTGATTACAGCTCTTTAAATGGGCTTGATCTTTGGAAAACATCCTTTAATATTAACTGCCCTTTGTGTAGCAGATAGGGCCCTCTATCCCCAACATCTCCCTTTGTCTGAAGACGGGGGCAAGATCATGCATGATCAAAGCGCTAGAGTCTAGTCTCTTCAATAGGGTTCTACTGCAGAGAACTGTATGGATGGTAAAAAAAAAACACAGCTTCAGTGAGAAGGAGCTATAATAAAAGAGAAGTATTGAGAGTTCCACCACTGCTTGGTAAATCATCATCATCATCACTGTTTATTTATATAGCGCCACTGATTCCGTAGCGCTGTACAGAGAATTCACTCACATCAGTCCCTGTCCCATTGGAGCTTAGAGTCTAAATTTCCTTACATACAGACACACAGACAGAGAGAGAGAGAGAGAGATTAGGGTCAATTTTGATAGCAGCCAATTAACCGACCAGTATGTTTTTGGAGTGTGGGAGGAAACCGGAGCACCAGGAGGAAACCCACGCAAACACGGGGAGAACATACAAACTTCACACAGATAAGTTCATGGTCGGGAATTTAACTCATGACCCCAGTGCTGTGAGGCAGAAGTGCTAACCACTAAGCCACCATGCTGCAGGGGCAGGTTATTAATTATCCATAGGTCATATTGTCATAAAGTAGATAGCTACTTTCCATTTTTTCATAAATTCGTATCAATATATTTCTCTTATATGTGAGAGACATCAACGTGCATGCATTTATGTGTCATTAAACGTTTTAAGTGCATTAGTTTAGGGCTACCAGGGTCTTATAATTTAGCATACTTGCACAAGAACAAACAAAGGCCAGATTTTATGGCAAACTTTATGTGTCTTTGGG
Organism: Mixophyes fleayi; assembly: GCF_038048845.1. Taxonomy (NCBI): domain Eukaryota; kingdom Metazoa; phylum Chordata; class Amphibia; order Anura; family Limnodynastidae; genus Mixophyes; species Mixophyes fleayi. The sequence continues at coordinate 58,617,537 of NC_134404.1, read as the reverse complement.
GTGTTCTATTTCTTCTTTAAAAAAATGAAAATAAATAATTACAAAGAGCTCTAAACATAAACCTAGTGTTACATTTGGAATAAGACTTCTGCTCTAGAGATGTTTTAATTCTTATTTTGGCAACTGCTTTACACTGACAGTAAATGCATTAGATCTGATTATCAATGTAATCTTTCAGTGCAGTTTCTTGTTCAAACATATATTTCAGCATTTCTTAATGTCCTAATGCTGTACTTAGTGAACATGTTATAACACACCCCTTTAATCCATATATTATCATATTATTAAAGGTTTAGTTTATATTATTGTAAAAGTAGCATGAATAAGCTTTATCCAATCACTATCAATCATGCTTAAGTTTGGTTGCTATTACTATATACTGTATATGGCACTAAAAAATTACACTAATGTTATACAACAAAGCTGTGAAAGTCTAATAATAGCTTCCATACTAATACTAAAAGTAATAAAAATAACAAAGCCTCATACTGCTCACAAGAGAAAATCACTCAACTACAACTACTCATTAAAACTAATACAATTTAGGCTGCTATAAACTAAATTACAGTAATTAAAACTCTTATAAAACATTATAAAACAGCGTTTTACATACTTTTATTATTTATTTCTGAAAGTCTTTGGGAATTTTAAAAATAGTTTATTCTTAATAACAGTTTTTTTCATATTATGAAACAGTAAAGGGTCATTTTAGCTATTGTTAAAAGCAGGAAAACATAATAAATAATAAAAAAATAATACTGTTTATTGGCTAACTGTATAGATTTTAATGGCAAGCTTTTCAAAACTACGTTGGTTGCTTTGTCAGGCAGCTATAATACAGAAACTGGAATGTCACGTTTATACGTATACAAATACAGTGTATGTCAAGCAGGGCCGGACTGGGTCTAAAAATCAGCCCTGGCATTTAAAGCACACAGGCCCACGTGTTGTGGGCTCCATGCACTATATTGTTGCACACTGATGCTGGCGCAGTGCGCGTTGCTGGTGCAGTACAATATGATGTAGTATGAGTGTGTGTGTGTGTGTGGGGGGTATTTATTTCTCCTAATGACCCTCAACATTACATTATTAGCACCCCAATTACAGCAATAAATACCATGACATTACATTATTAGTACCCAAATTACAGCAATAAATAACCCCCCCCACACACTCATACTACATCGATATCCACCCACATTACAGCAACCAGCATTACCCCCCTACATTACAGCAACCAGCATTACCCCCCCTACATTACAGCAACCAGCATTACCCCCCTACATTACAGCAACCAGCATCACCCCCCACATTACAGCAACCAGCATCACCCCCACATTACAGCAACCAGCATCACCCCCCCACATTACAGCAACCAGCATCACCCCCCACATTACAGCAACCAGCATCACCCCCACATTACAGCAACCAGCATCACGCCCCACATTACAGCATCCAGCATGACCCCCCACATTACAGCAACCAGCATCACCCCCACATTACAGCATCCAGCATCACCCCCACATTACAGCAACCAGCATCACGCCCCACATTACAGCATCCAGCATGACCCCCCCACATTACAGCAACCAGCATCACCCCCACATTACAGCATCCAGCATCACCCCCCACATTACAGCATCCAGCATGACCCCCCACATTACAGCAACCAGCATCACCCCCCACATTACAGCAACCAGCATCACCCCCACATTACAGCAACCAGCATCACGCCCCACATTACAGCATCCAGCATGACCCCCCACATTACAGCAACCAGCATCACCCCCACATTACAGCAACCAGCATCACCCCCCACATTACAGCAACCAGCATCACCCCCCTACATTACAGCAACCAGCATCACCCCCACATTACAGCAACCAGCATCACGCCCCACATTACAGCATCCAGCATGACCCCCCACATTACAGTGTCCAGCATGACCCCCCACATTACAGCAACCGGCATCACCCCCACATTACAGCATCCGGCATCACCTCCCACATTATAGCAATACCCTCTCCTACTTATTAGCAATACTAAGCCCTAAACACACTACAACATTGCCACCAGCACGCCACCCCATACTACAGCAATACCACCAATTATACAGGCGCCACTGTAGAAATCCAATGTTTTTGCTTTTTTCAAATCTCCCACAAAATAGCAGCAACGAACAGAGTACTTACACATATAGGTAACAGGTACCCTTTTCCCTCAATTAAATAGTAATGGCAGAATTTTCATGAATCATTCCACATGAAATAAAACTCTAACATATATCTAAAAAAAACCACATAACTATTGAATGATCAGTTGAACCCACATGGCCGCATTAAAAGTATTTCCATCTACAGCAAAATGTCAGAGAAATTTTTTTTTTTTTACTACAGTAACTGGATATGCGTCTTTTCTATTTATTTTAATTAACACAGTATATAAATTAAGGGGGATAGAGGAGGTGGGTGAGAGATATTGGATGTGATCCATCAGTTTGATTAGATAGGAAACATTTAGATTATTTACCTGGAGACGTCGAACCCCTTGACTCACAGGCAGGGCTAACAAGAGGAATTTTGGGCCCCCGAAACAGCAACTTCTTTGGGCTCCCATCATATTCAACAATGAAAGACTTGCCTTTGGCAGAAGTTCATATGATGCCACACCGTAGTGTGCCCAGTTCATATTATGCCACATCGTATTGCCCCATGGTCATATTATGCCACATAGTATTACCCTCAATTCATATTTGGTCATGCAGAAGTGCCCCCAAATCATATTATGTCACAACAGTGCCTCCAAATCATATTATACCACAATACTGCCCCCAAATAACATTATGCCATAGTAGTGCCCCCAAATCATTAGTAGTGCCCAGACAAAAACTCTTTCACAAATAAAAATTGGTACAGCATATCAGATACTGAGTGTGAGTCCAAAGACCAGCTTAATACATCATTTACAATGCAAACAAAAATAGATATATTGGCACAATCACAGATAAAATTTATGACAAGCAATGTTTTTTCCTCTTAATTAAAAATCTCTGTACAGATAAATATGCAACAAACATTACAGTGCAATAATGAGCAATACATAGTGTTAAACATTATTGGATACGCTGTAGTGTCCCTAGTTCAAGAAAGGATGGTTAAAACACCATTGCACACAAGAAAATATATGAACTTACCTGATTATGGAATCCTGTTTTCTGTTCTCCTACTGGGCGCTGGGCAAGGAGGGATCAGCAGCTGTCAGCTCACACAGGAAGTCGGGAGCAGGAACAGAGGGCAGTGGTCGAAGCAGAAATTTAGAAGTGGGGGTATGGAAAATATAAGTGAATGGAGTATGAAGGCTTGATTTTTTATTTTTTTTAACACTTGTCCCCTCTGTGCATTTCCATTCTTCATTACTACTTGTGTTTTATGATGGCTGCATCCCTGATATTACCATTCTTAAGATGTCTCTCCCTTTACACTTTCTTTTACCTATGTCCCTGCACCATCTTCTCCTTTGTTCCTCTCACATGTCGTCCTGCACCACCTTCTCTCCTGGTACTCTCACACATCTTCCTGCACTGTGTACCCCCCTGGCACTCACACGTCTTCCTGTACCCTCTACCCCCTGGCTCTCTCACCCCTTTTCCTGTACCCTCTACCCCCTTGGCTCTCTCACGCCTCTTCCTGCACCCTCTATCTCCCTGGCTCTCTCACCCCTCTTCCTGCACCCCCTACCTCCCTGGCTCTCTCACCCCTCTACCTGCACCCCCTTCCCCCCTGGCTCTCTCACACGTCTTCCTGCACCGTCTACCCCCCTGGCACTCACACGTCTTCCTGCACCCTCTACTGCCCCCGGCTCTCTCACCCCCTCTCCCAGCACTCCCTTCACCTTTGGCTCTCTCACCCCCTCTCCCAGCACCCCCTTCCCCTTTGGCTCTCTCACCCCCTTTCCCAGTACTCCCTAACCCTTGGCTCTCTCACCCCCTCTCTTGGCACCCCCTTCCCCTTTGGCTCTCTCACCCGCTCTCCCAGCACCCCCTTCCCCTTTGGCTCTCTCACCCCCTCTCCCAGCACCCCCTTCCCCTTTGGCTCTCTCACCCCCTCTCCCAGCACCCCCTTCCCCTTTGGCTCTCTCACCCCCTCTCCCAGCACTCCCTACCCCTTGGCTCTCTCACCCCCTCTCCCAGCACCCCCTTCAGCTCTCTCTCACCCCCTCTCCCAGCACCCCCTTCCCCTTTGGCTCTCTCACCCCCTTTCCCAGCACTCCCTACCCCTTGGCTCTCTCACCCCCTCTCCCAGCACCCCCTTCAACTTTGGCTCTCTCAACCCCTCTCCCAGCACCCCCTTCTCCTTTGGCTCTCTCACCCCCTTTCCCAGCACTCCCTACCCTTTGGCTCTCTCACCCCCTCTCTCAGCACCCCGTTCTCCTTTGGCTCTCTCACCCCCTTTCCCAGCACTCCCTACCCCTTGGCTCTCTCACCCCCTCTCCCAGCACCCCCTTCCCCTTTGGCTCTCTCACCCACTCTCCCAGCACCCCCTTCCCCTTTGGCTCTCTCACCCCCTCTCCCAGCACTCCCTACCCCTTGGCTCTCTCACACTCTTGACCCCCCCCCCCCCCCGTGAGAATGACGGCACCCCCGCGACCCCCCTCCCCCAAAGAAAATCGCGGCACCCCTGCACCCCCCCTTCCCCGAAAATCGTGGCACCCCACGACCCCCCCCCACGCGCAAAAATCGCGGCACCTCCGCGACCCCCGCGCGCAAAAATCGCGGCACCCCAGCGACTCTTCCCCTCCGCGACCCCCCCCTTCAGTGAAAAAGAAAACAGGAAACTCACAGCATACAGCATAGCACAGCATAATGGTGGAGGGAGCTGAGGAGCGCGCTACATAGGTAAGGAACCAGCCACCACGAAGACAGGAGGAGTCGGGCCGGCCCATCCAGCCATCGGCCCTTCTGGCATTTGCCAGAAGTGCCAGATGGCCAGTCCGGCCCTGATGTCAAGTACTTACAGTTTCACATACACACTTCTTTTTTTTACTCAAACCTGTTTCTGCATTGTAGCTAATAAGCCTTCTCACAGCCTTCTTCTATCTGTAAATGCAAAAGGCAAAACCAATTAAATGAACATAAGTGGACATGATGAGCCTGATTCATTAAGGAAAGTTAGGCAAGAAAAGGAGTAAGTTTTCTCCTGGACAAACCAAGTTACAATGCAAGGGGTGCAAATTAGTTTATTAAGCCTGGAGTAAGATCGATATAACAAAGAGAAAACAAGTTTAAATTACAGAAGAGTGATTCGGTATGTAGCTCTAGAAGGCAGAGCTAAAAGTAGAGATGCTCAGGCTCAGTTTTCTAAAAACCGATCCCACCCGAACTTAGGGGATCTGAGTAGGCTCACGAGCCGTCTCGTTACTTTCGCGCATCCTCGGATCTGAATCGAGGCAAAACGTCATTGTTGCGTTGTCAGATCTCAAGGGTTTTGGATTCCATAAGTACCTCCCTCTCCAGGAGATCCAGCGCCATTGCTCACACAGAAACATGGGTAGCAGTGTTCTTATCACTCTCCAGTCTCCAGTGACATTGCTCAGTGCCATTGCTCATACAGAAACAGGAAGGGTAGCAGTGTTCTTATCACTCTCCAGTCTCCAGTGACATTGCTCAGTGCCATTGCTCATACAGAAACAGGAAGGGTAGCAGTGTTCTTGTCACTCTGCAGTCTCCAGTGACATTGCTCAGTGCCATTGCTCATACAGAAACAGGAAGGGTAGCAGTGTTCTTGTCACTCTGCAGTCTCCAGTGATTGCTCAGTGCCATTGCTCATACAGAAACAGGAAGGGTAGCAGTGTTCTTGTCACTCTGCAGTCTCCAGTGACATTGCTCAGTGCCATTGCTCATACAGAAACAGGAGGGGTAGCAGTGTTCTTGTCACTTGACAAAAATTGACTGCAAATGATTGGAAATTAATGTTATTGAGGTTAATAAAAATGGAGAAAAGGGAGCCAAATTATGTTATTTTAGCAAAAACAAATAGGGATTTTAGAAAAAAAACAAAAAAAAAACAGGTTTTGCCAAAACCAAAACACGAAGTTAATCCAGATCCAAAACCAAAACACAGGGGTCAGTGAACATCTCTAGCTTGCAGGACTTCATAAATCAAATGTACTGACAATGACCTGTATCTCCAGGTTGTAATACTGACGGCTGTATCACATGAATGATTGTGACTGAAAAAGGAATTGTGGTCCCCATAATAGTGTGGTGTATCTCATACAACGAATGTGCGGATACATTCGTGTCTTGTACTGTGGGCTAATCCAGTGATCTCTTATTATCAAAAATTATGCAATGAATTATTGTCTATGAGACCGTTTTTTCTTCTTTTCCCTATATGTGCACTATAGGTGATTTCAACAAAATTTAAGACCAAAATTAGTCCGGATTAATGGTTTGTTGGAGTATGTTTTGATATTTTTTTTTCTGTTTAATTTTCTGTTTTGTATATGTTTTAATGGTTGTACAAATAAATTTAATTATATATTTTAAATCTACATTATTAAAATAGCCATATATTAATACCTGATCAATATCCACATGAGAGAAAAAAATATTTCCCACCCCCATAATCTTCCAAAAACAGTGTATCTGAGCCAATGTACGTTCTCAGCATATTATTAATACTTCTATTTGAACTGATTGCCATAAACATCTCTTGCACATTGTCACCAACAAATATCATTGAAAAAACCCCACAAATTAATGGAAATAATTGCAGCATCATTTTCGGGGTCTACGTTAGAAGCTGCGCTGTTTACAACTTTTGATGGAGTTGTAAGGGTTTGTTTTATAACTTCGGCTGACCTGACATCTAAGGAACGTTAACTGTACTAATTGTTTTTTGTTAAATATTGGTTTTGTATTCTGTGATGTACAGAATAGCACATAATAATGCTATAGATGCTGCAGATGAGCCCAGGGAGCCAGAAGCTAGGTACTGCATTGTAGGCTGTAATGATGACAGTTTAGAAATGATCAGGACAGCCCTGCAGCTGAGTAGTAGTCAGCCCTGTAAAAGGGCTATTAGTGAAGTAAGTCAACTAGATGTTTTTACTTAAAATGTAGGTTATACTAAAGAAGGGAAAGAATGAGAGAAAAAAATATTTTGTATGGAGAAAAGTTTTGTATGTTGGTATAAATGTTAGATCTGTTTTACATCATCTGTGTAAGGTTTAATTCCATATATTAATTAACTTGAACACACTTTGATGACTGAAAGCAAAGGTTTCTTAAGGTCAGAGTGTGATAGTTGCAAAATGTCTGAGAAACACATTAATTCATTTTGAGCCAAACAGAATCGGCAAATGCTCCTTATTATTTGCATAGAACAGATTGCTTTGAAATATGTATTCAGTTATGTTTATGTTCTTATTAGAAATAATTGTAAGTACTGTCCTAAGCAGACTTTATCCTGAAGTACTTGTGTGTATATTAAATGTGCACATAAAGTCAGCATTTGTTCATATTAGGACAACTCTCTGAAATGTGGGAGGACTTTGCATTATTCTGTGAAAGATTGCTTTCTACATTAATAACTAAATAATTTGTACTTTGCTTTCAATAAAGGACCTTCTGGTCATTCAAACCTTAAGAAAATGACCTTACTAATTTCTCTAATAATTGGTGTTTGAAGTGGGATGCAGATGGCTGGAGGGAGAAGAACTAGCATATTGCACCATACTGAGTGACCTCTAGATAAGAAAATTGTATCTATCGGTTGCCTCAGTAACTGCCCTATGTATCGCTTTGCCACCAGACCTTACTGCATCTGACTATTAAAGTCTTGAAAGATTTGAATGTGTGTTCCAGTTTTTGTAATATGTATTATGAATTTTACATAAATAATATATTTTATATTTGTATTATATAATAGATGTGTTGTATGAATGGAGGTTAAAATAAAAGTAGTACTACAGATTTGCTCGTGCGTTGAACGCAATTATTCAGTGATAGATTCGCATTTGACTTTACCAAATAAAACTTACAATATTCCATGTTGGAATAACAAGATATACTGGCAAAGTGCATAGATCGAGAGCGGGGTCAAGGGAACAGAATGTTTATTATGGACATTTGTTATGTCCGTGAAAACACATGGTCAGGGCTCCCAGATTTTGGTGATGGTCTTTGAGTAGTTATGAAGGACACTGATCTTAAATTCCATTCAACAGATGTGTAAGATTCTGCTAAGGACAGTTTGCAATGTAGGGGCAAAAGGCTGTTTCCAATCTGCAGCTAAATGACAAGTAGCGGGTGACATGATATGCCAAAGTAGTTTATTCTTATGCCATGTGTCAGAGGAGACACCTAATGGCAAAACCAGGAAGAGAGGGGGACATCAATATGTAATACTGTGTTATTAATGTCTTACCACAATGCTGAGAGCTTGGAACAAAGCCAACAAATATGAAGAATTGAGTCTTCTGCAAGGCAGCTTCTCCAGCATCTGTTAGACACATCGGGATTCATTTTGTGTGCTCTCAAATGTACATAACACCAATAGTTCAATAGATTATATGCATTCTCTATTATTCTTAAACAAATTAAACTAGAGGCTGTATTTTCTCCTGGTCCACTTCCTCCCCTGTTTCACCCAGGTCAGACTCCCACAATAGCTCATGAGAATCCTTTGGAACTGACCACTCGCAAGTTGAACATATAAAAGACCCTTTGTTGAGGCATATCTACGACTACGCAATTCAAAAGAAGTTATGCACCTGCAATTTAAATTTTTGTAATTGTTCTTTGATAATGCCATAAATTGCACAAATTTAAAGAAATACTTTTTCAAAATAATACATTTTACCTGGATGTCAGGGAAGATGTTCATGCAAAATGTCATTCATATATCTTATGCAACTTGCTAATCATGAATGTGCCTGGATTGTGGCCTGGAGTGAACCTTGGATAATAGCATATAATCGGTTCAGGAAAAGCCTATAATACTTTTTGACTGACTCCAGATTGCTAAGGATTGAAAGATCAGAGTATTGTGTGAGACCAAAATTGGATGAAACAGCCATGGGAACAGGAGAAGAGAAGCTACCCAGGCTCATTCATTTTGAGAGTATTGATCTAGTATTTGCCCTTCTGCTCCATGGGAGGTTTCTGTCCTCCATGAGCTCACATTAGGACACCCACATTACTGTTTGACAGGTGTACCACCCCAGTCAAACTCCCCGCCTGCCACTGTCCCCTACCCAATATATATAATTATTAAGATCAGACTTAATTTAGGGACCAAATGAGGGACGTTAGTCTAGAACAGTTGATGGTTATGCCTGCTTACTTGTATTATTTTAATTGTTGTAATTTATATATATATTGTTCCAGGGTAACTTATGTCACATGTGAGATGTAAGAGACTAAGATCTCAGATTTTTGGGGATTGATTTTATATCCTGAGTGATTGCCATAGTTTTCAATGTCTTTGAAGAGGTTAGGTAGTGATAAAGTTGTATCCATTGTTGAGAACATTGTCTGCATAGAGCTTGATTTTATGCTCCTTTTTTTCCACTCTAAAATACGCAGTTCTTTTACTTTTGGAAATACTGAGCTTGGACTATGTTACTCTATTAGCTGATACCATTGCTTATGGGGCGCAATATATGGCCAAGATTCCATCTAGGAACTTCCCATAGAATCTTATTGATCTGAGCACTGTAAACATGGTTGGTCAAGATATTCTCTCAAATGCTTTTTTTGTGTCTAGTGCCAGAACCAGTGAGGAGCACTTCAATAGAGTGGATCAGGTCAATGATTCATATGCTGTTATCAATGATCTATTAGCCTGGGATTAAACCGATTTGGGTGGGATGAATCAGAGAGGTATTAAAAGGAATTGCCTGCCTAAGGGTCATTACTTAGGTCATGATGTTACACATAGTTAGATACATCTCTCACAGGACAGGATCCTTAAAATCCCCAGACTAAGCATAAAACATCAGATATATTCTTTTTTGGACATTTCGGACTATCACCACCAGTGCATACTGGGCTATATTTCTAAAGTAAACATTTTGAACTCACCTGGATATGCCTGAACCATTGCCTTGAGATTATGAAACTGAAAAAGTGTTATGCATCCTTAAATAGGAGCTGTCCAATATCACAGCTCTAGGGTTACCAATTTACTATATGCCTTTTAAACTTTTCTGTCATAAAAGTGTTAGAGATAGCAAGAAAATGTGCAGCTCACACTTCTCTTACTGGTGTAAAACTGGTCTGTGTTCTCTTACAGGGAAATACATTGGGTGATAGCGGTTTTAAGACAATACAGGCGCAATACAGCCCAGTTATCCTCTTGCCACCTTATAATATATTGCTACATTCCAAAAAGTGTAAAAAAAGCTAAAGCTCTCTTGCATACTGACAAACTCTGCAAATCACCTGATGGATGCCTGTTATTTCCAAAATTCCTCTAGCTTGTCTGTGTGCACCATGGCTTGGCATACATGAATAAAGGAAGGATGATTTCTGCTGTAGGTTGGAATGCAATTAGGGATACATTCTGTAGGGGTAGACATTTCACTGGAAAGGTCACACGTGAAGTATGTAATATGATATAGGTGTCACACATTAATTTTACTGTCCAAATTATCCTCAAAATAGAATTATTAAATGGTGGCTTAAAAAATAAAAGTGGAACATATGTGCAGAAACAGGATTAAAGTAGCCTGATGCATTACCCATAACCCTAATAAGTATGAAATCTTCCATTAACACAAACTAAGCCCTCATAAAATATTAATGGGGTAACCCATGAGAAAACCATCATATCCAACAGCATCTTTGTGTTTTCTCATCTTGCAAGTGACTGATTAACTTACCCTTTGTAAGGCATTTATTTATGTTGTAAAGTGTCTTCACTCATGGGTCCATGAGAATCAAGAAACCTGATCTACCACATCACACCATAGAGCCTGGAGACTGTGTCTACATCAAAGTACATCAAAGAGACTTCTCTCTAAGCCAAGGAGGACTGGATTGTACCAAGTGCTCCTGACCATGCACACAGCAGCCAAGGAGGACTGGATTGTACCAAGTGCTCCTGCCCGTGCACACAGGAGCCAAGGAGGACTGGATTGTACCAAGTGCTCCTGACCATGCACACAGCAGCCAAGGAGGACTGGATTGTACCAAGTGCTCCTGACCGTGCACACAGCAGCCAAGGAGGACTGGATTGTACCAAGTGCTCCTGACCATGCACACAGCAGCCAAGGAGGACTGGATTGTACCAAGTGCTCCTGCCCATGCACACAGCAGCAAAGTGCTAAGGATGTAGTACATATGTGCACACATCACACTGCAAAGAGACTTCCGCTCTCCACCTAGACACAGCTCCTATACTGATCATCGTTTTGATTACCAGATTGTGCGTTAAGGGTTTGGCTTGCATCTTCCTAATATTTAATGAAACTGGAATAGATAAACTTAGTAATATGGATATATAATTACGCATTGTGCCTCAAAAAGGCAGAAAAGAAGGGAGTATAAGGTTTAAGCACATATATTAATCAACTTGAATACATTTTTGACTGCAGGGAGAAAAGATTTATTTAAAGCTACATTATGACCTACTCAATTTTGCTACCCTCCTCCCTACCCTAGCTGGTTCCCAGGAGGCTAATCCATACCGCCAATCTTCCCAGGACTCCTCTAGCGCTGTAATACAGAGCCCCTCAATTTAATTCCGTTCGCCACATTAATATTGTGTTGTGTGATATGCCCTCCCGCGTACAACCCTGACTGGGGCTGTGAGAAGATCCAGAAGAGCCCCAGGAAAAACAGCTACATGAAGCAGATCCCAGGGCCCAGCTAGGATAGGGAGATGCTTAGTCAAATTCACCTAGATGGTACTGTAGCTTTAAGTTAGAATGTACTGGAAAATGATAATATGCAAAATGTCTGAAAAACACATATTGACCTTGATTTACACAAAATCAAGACTGCTGTTATTCTGCTACTACTCATTATTATCATAATATAGCTTATTTTGAATTATATAACCTTTTATTCCATAATTTTGTACGGCCACGCAGCTGGTCCCATGAAATTTGCAGATATGGCCAATCATAGGCATATTTCTAATTTTGTATTACTTGTTTGCAATATTGTCTTAGCTGCTTTCTAGCCAGCCTATAGGAGAGTAATCGATATATGGTTTAAGAACCAACCTTTTTGTCACTTTTTAGCCTCTTTAGTTGTGAGGTGAGCGCAACAGCATTTAAGTGATATTTAAAGCATAGATGTGCATTTAGGCACTCAAAAAAAGGGGTTAACCATGTATCTTTAAAGCTATTGGCTGCAAGGAGCAGAAGAGACTTTATTCCACTATATTAAACCAAGAGAAGGAATGTTTCGTGAGTTCTGTCTGGTCCACTTATCCTTCATGAGATTCATGTTACTGATAAATCTGACACTGACCCAATTTTATAGCAGCAAGCGTTACCTTAAAATAGCTAACTGCTTATACCAGAATAAGAGCTTTCAGAAACATACAAGGAGAGATTTAACAAGTATTCTCTGAACCTCATCTGTACTGTCATTAATTAACTCCTTAAGTCATGTCAATATGGAGATTGATCACTCTAGTGAGTGTATTGAAAAATTGATTTGAGCAGCCAAAGCTTATGTAGAAATTAGTATAAAATAGAGATGGTCACTGACCCCCGTGTTTTAGTTTTGTATTCGGTTTTGGATCTGGATTACCGTCGTGTTTTGGTTTTGCAAAACCGCCATTGCGTGTTTTGGTTTTGGCTTTGTTTGGTTTTGTTTTGCTATTTTGTTGGAAAATCAATGTTTTTGGGCATAAAATAACCAAATTTAGTGCTCCACCTGTTTCTTGGATAAGTAATGTAATTGTAAAGCAAATAAATTATCAAAAAAACACTTTAATTCCTGGTCGGTAGGCCTTCATTAATTCTACACACAAAACAGATTGTCTTCCTCTCCATCTATGCATATTGGCAATGCAGCCATCGTCTTTGGATGTATATTACACCCTACACTTATAGTTAAATATGTAAAGAAATGGAGAAAGCCAGTTTGGTTTCTGTCTCTATAGGCCCCCCTCCACTTGTCGAAAATACCAAAAAATTCAGGATAAATTGCCCAAACAGCAGCCTTTCAAGATGGTAGGAGATATGGAAATGCCTCTTTGGGGGTAGATTGCACCCTACATTTAAATAGAAAGTTTTAAAAACATGTTATTGTCATCATCTTCAGCTTCATCCTCACCCTCATCAGTGTGTACGTCATCATCACAGACTATCAATTCATCACTGCTTGAATCCGCCTTTAGAGAACAGTCAGTGCTTGGATGTCTTGGATGGTGAAGGCCTTCCTTGTGGAAGATGTAGTTCATTTTTATAAACATCATTTTCTCCACATTTTTTGGAAGTAACCTTCGACGGCGATCACTGACTAAGGTCCCGGCTGTACGGAATACTCGTTCAGAGTACACACTGGAGGGTGGGCAGCTTAGGTATTGCAAAGCAAGTTTGTACATGGGTTTCCAAATGGCCTGCATTTCCTCCCAGTAAGGAAAGGGACTGTCTGACATTTCCATATCAATTACCTCTTGAAAATAATCCTCCACCATCCTTTGCATGTTTATACTCGTATTGGATGGAGTTATGGGCAAAGTGACACATTTTTTTGAAAAATCCTTCAAACCAGCCCAGATGTTAAATTGTTGTGGTTTGCCCCCTGCGTCTTCCCTGCTTCTTTTTTGGAAATTTTTATTTTTTCCGAGCAGCAGCAGCTTGAGAAAGTGAAGGAGGAAACGTCGTCAAGCCAATGCCCAGTTCAGCGGCCAACTTGCTGAGCAATAGCTCCTTGCAAAAGTTCACATCTCGCTCATTTACAAGTAAAGACTCAATGTAGGTCTTAAACCTTGGATCAAGCACAGTGGCCAAAACGTAGTGACACGAGTTCAAGATCTTAATAACTCGAGGATCATTGTGAAGCGAATGAAGTACTTGATCGACAAGGCCAACATACTTTGCTGAATTGCTTGCTTTCAGCTCCTCCTTCAGTTTCTCAAGCTGCTTTTCCAATAGTCTATTTAAAGGAATGACTTGGCTCAAACTAGCAGAGTCTGCACTCACCTCACACGTCACAACTTCAAATGGTTTCAGCACCTTGCACAGTACTGAAAGGATTCCCCACTGTGCAAGAGTGAAATACATCCCCCTCCTTTCCCAATGTCATGGCTTGTGCAATATGCTTGGATGGGTTTGCGCTGTTCCTCCATCCTCTGAAGCATGTACAGGGTGGAATTCCACCTAGTTACCACCTCTTGCTTAAGTTGGTGGCAGGGCAAGTTAAACTGCTCTTGGAGCTGCTGTAATCTCCTACATGCTGTGGCTGAATGCCTGAAAGGCCTGAAATTTTACGGGCCACCGAAAGCATCTCCTGCATCTCACGGTTATTTCATAGGAAGCTCTGCACCACCAAGTTGATGGTGTGAGCAAAACAGGGAATGTGTTGGAAATCACCCAGCTGTAATGCTCGCACTATATTGTTGGCGTTATCAGAAATGACATATCCTTGGGAGAGTCCAAGTGGTATAAGCCATGTATCAATCACATCTCTTAGTTTGTGTAACAAATTATCAGCTGTATGCCTTGTTAGTGAAGCCAGTGATACAAAGAGTGGCCTGCCTGTGACAAATGTTACGTAGTAGTGTAAATGCTGCTGCTGTTCCTGCTGGTGAAGGTGAATGACCAACCCAGTGGGCTGTCACAGTCATATAGTCTTTAGTTTGGCCACTTCCACTTGTCCACATATCTGTGGTTAAGTGGACAGTGGGCAGAATGGCATTTTTCAGCGCAATCTCTACATTTTTACACACTTTTTGGTGTATTTGTGGAATTGCTTTACGGGAGAAATGGTGTCGCGATGGAATTCTGTAACGTGGACACAAAACCTCAATTAACTGTGAAAAACCAGCTGCTTTTATTGTGGAGATTGGACGCAGATCTAACACTAACATTGCAGCCATGGCGTCTGTGATTCGCTTGGCGACTGGGTGACTGCTGTCATATTTGCTTCCCCTAGCAAATGATTGTTTCACAGTTAATTGCTGAAATGTAGGGCCGCTCATTATCTTGACCTGCCTCTGGGCTGACGATTCACCCCCAGCAGCAGCAGCAGTGGGACTAACGCTTTCTTCAGAGGAATCAATAATAGTTCAGGAGTCATCCAGCCTTAATAAGTGGGATGCCGGGCTACCTCCGAGCGCTACTGAGGATATTGATGAGGATGGTGTGGTGGGTGTATTTTCTAGCCGTCGGGATGTCGGTGACCGGAGGGTCTTAGCTGATGATGGAGTGCTTATAAATTTTTTGGAAGAACTTTCAGCTTTTCCCAACACTTTGCCATGAACTCTCGTTAAATGGCGTAACATAGACGTGGTTCCAAGATGGTTAAGGTCCCTCCCTCGACTGACTGTGGCTTGACATACACTACAAATGGCTATACAATTGTTGTCTGGATTTGGGTACAAATAATTCCACACATAAGAAGTGGATTTTTTTGTTTAATGCCCAGGCATGACAATGGCCTTTTTCTTGTCACGTGCCAGAACTGCTGACACTGGTGCAGGACTTACAAAAACAACCTCATCAACATCCTCATTAGCGCCCTCGTTGCCTACACAAATCTACCCCTCATCCTCTTCTAATTCCAAAGTGGCATCCTCAATTTGGGTATCACCGGCTACACTCGGGCTATTAAGGCACATATCAGCAGAATGCTCACGATTAGACATCCCACTGTTGGATGGACTCTCCACAGGGATTGGTGTCATTTGTGAATCAGAGCAAACATTATCCTCTAATGCCTTACTGTTATCTTGCAGCTCGGCTTTGACGCGTAACAGTAGTTGTGCACCAATTGTAGGCTCGGTAACTTTTTGGGATCTGCCACTAATAGAGAAAGGTGAAAGTCCTCATTTTCTCTTTGCCACTGCGTGTGTAGAATGGCATGTTGGCAATTTTTTTTTTTATCGGCACTTCACTTTTGCTCAGTAACACTTCTTTTTCGCTTCAACACAGTAAATTTTTTTTGGGTGTGTGTTTTTTGGACTGATTTTGAAACACTGTGTAGTTTGACATCTCCTTGCCCAGATGACGTACTGGGAACACTAACATCAGGACTGGTGACAGAACCTGGTTGCTCATTCTGCTCATATGTGGACTGCTTTGAATCCATTCTGAGCCCAAAGCACTTGTAGTGCTACAAATAATTTTTGGTAGATACTGCTGACAAATATGACTTTTGACAGCCAGAAATATTTATGCACAATTATGGGGGACACCCCAAAAGCACTGGGGAGTGCTAAAAATTATTTGGCAGATACTGCTGACAAATATGACTTTTGACAGCCAGAAATATTTATGCACAATTATGGGGGACACCCCAAAAGCACTGGGGAGTGCTAAAAATTATTTGGTAGATACTGCTGACAAATATGACTTTTGACAGCCAGAAATATTTATGCACAATTATGGGGGACACCCCAAAAGCACTGGGGAGTGCTAAAAATTATTTGGTAGATACTGCTGACAAATATGACTTTTGCAGCCAGAAATATTTATGCACAATTATGGGGGACACCCCAAAAGCACTGGGGAGTGCTAAAAATTATTTGGTAGATACTGCTGACAAATATGACTTTTGACAGCCAGAAATATTTATGCACAATTATGGGGGACACCCCAAAAGCACTGGGGAGTGCTAAAAATTATTTGGTAGATGTCAGATAGTAATTTTGACAGCCAGAAATATTTAGGCAAAATAATGGGGGACACCAAAAAAGCACTTTGAGTGCCATATATTGAAAAAAAATAAATCCTCTATCCTCCTCTCTTTTCTAGCGATTTTTGTTAGCACAATTGGAATCAGAATATTGTATTCTCTGTCCCTGCTCTAATCAGCCTGTGACTACACCCTGCTCTCTCGCTCTGTCAAATGGCAATGGATTGCTGTGGAGGCGTGTATTTTTTAATCTTATCGCGAGAACCGAGCCCCGAGATCCGACGACGTCACGATGACGTTCAGCCTCGATTTGGATTCCGAGCGGGCGGGCGGGAGAGTACCGAGCCTGCTCGGCTAGGTACTTGGATAGGCAAAGTTCGGGTGGGTTCAGTTCTCAGGGAACCGAGCCCGCCCATCTCTAGTATAAAATCACTTATACACCATTCTTGATGATTTCAATCCCTGTGATCTGTTTTTTTTGCCCAGTTATTCATATAATTATTCTTTTTAACATTTTCTGGCACATTTCTACGATTTGTATACAGGCTTATTATCATCAGCTATTTATAGCGCCACTAATTCTGCAGCGCTGTACAGAGAACACACTCACATCAGTCCCTGCCGCATTGAAGCTTACAGTCTAAATTCCCTAACATACACACACACAGAGAACGACTAGGGTCAATTTTTATAGCAGCCAATTAACCTACTAGTATGTTCTTGGAGTGTGGGAGGAAACCGGAGCACCCGGAGGAAACCCACACAAACAGGGGGACAACATACAAACTCCTCACAGATAAGGCCATGGTCAGGATTTGAACTCATGACCTCAGTGCTGTGAAGCAGAAGTACTAACCACTAAGCCACTGTTCTGCCCTTATGCAACTCATGGTTCTATAGCTGTTGTGAAACTACAATAGTATGCATAATTGGTGCTAAAAATAATATCCAGCATGCTCTGAATGGTAGAGGAAGGGTAATATTATAACTCAGTTATAGATTAACTTGTTTACACCAATTTCCCCATTTCTCTTTCTTGTATTGTTATTATTATTTTATAACTATCTTGCAGCAGATTGTCAATCAGGTAATCTCAAATATTCCCAACAGGCCGCACAGTGATATTGACGATCATTTTAGACAACTTGCCTATATGTCTGGGCCCAATAAAAGTATGATGTCCTATAATAATTTTCGGTGATAGTCATATGCCCAACTGTAGAAATGCTGACACTTATCCTGTCAATGCGACAATGTCAACAGGGTAAATGTCAACACATCAATGCTGTCTACATGGTTAAAATGTAGACATTGTGATTGTCAATAGTAGCAATGTCAACAGTCACATTTTCGACATTAAACAAGCAATGCTGGCACAAAACTAAAAAAATGCAAAAGTAATAAAGGTTAAAACTAACCCCTCGCCCTCCCAAAACACCTAAAAACTTGTGCTGGCAGCTGGCGGACCCAGCACTAATACAGCCGCAGTACCCGAAAGCAGTGAGCACACGAAGGGTTAATCCCCAGCAATCAGATTAACCATAGTGCTACCAGCCTAGTGCTGGTACCACCAAAATCTGGGGGACAAAAAGCGTAGAGTCCCCCCGATTTTATTACAGCCAACACTAGGCTTAGCCAGGATCTTCCCACACCCCTGTGTGGTGGGTGTGGCATAATACAAGTAGTTTTAATAATAAAGACACTAGCTGCCATTAACATTTTGGGCATGCTGGTGCTTGTAGTACTTGTCTCATTATGTACTGTTAATGGGATGCATTTTGCGCCTTCAATTTCTGTGGCAAAGTGCATCTCTGAGTGAAAAGCTGCCGCAGATTGATAATTATTGATTGGGGGTGGTTACAAGGACCGTGAAGCGGGCATATATCTGGAAATGTGCTAAGCAGACAAGTCGACTTACTTGCAAATAAAAATGTAAATAAATAAGTGGGAAACTTCAGCTCTCCTTACTTCCTATTCACTGGTAAGGCCATTCTTAGCACATGTATTTACTCATCTGAGCAGCAGAGGGGTGCATTTACCGGAATCAATTATCCACATGCCTGCAAGATATTCAGAGCAGTTTGCTCAGGTTACGTTCCATTTGGGACACAGCTCATCTGAACAATCCCTATGGGTAATGCTAGTTCATTCAAGTGAAATATTGTTATGACTTGGACTTTATCTTGCTCTGATTGATTTGAACATAAACCTATCTGTATCTGAGTTTGTCAAGTGTTTCTCTTCCATAGATAATAATATTTTAAATCCAGGTCTGCTGGAGAAGTGAAAAGGTGGTTGCCAAAAAACTATTTTAAACATAATTCCTTATACTACCAGAGTGTCCTGGAGACTCCCGAATTTCAGGGAATCCTCCAAGACTGCCTGCAAAGTAGGCCACGCCCCCGAATCCCACCCGGATCCCACCATGATTATGTGCATTGCTTTACCAAGGCCTCACATCCCCGCTGTGTGATGAAGCAGAGAGGAGGTTCAAAAGGTACACAAGTACATACTTGCCAAATTTTTACTCTTTCGCTCCTGTAGATCCCAGAGGGGAGATGAAGGGTGAGTACGAAGGGAATTGGTGCAGAGAATTTTGGCTGCTCCCCCACAATGCAATGACACGGATGCGTCATTTTGCCTTAAGAGGGCAGGGTAAAAAATTATGTGATTCATGGTCATAGAGGCTCCCATCCCGCCCACTTCACAAGGAAGTGGCCAGGATGTGGGAGAACAGCCTGCTAAATATTCGGGAGTTTCCTGGATGTTTCGGGAAAATGGGGAAGTATACGCAAGATGATTTTAACACTGAATCACTGTCCCTAAATAACAGAGAGCAATGCTCCTGGCTTGTGACTGACCTGTAAGTCACAAGGATCAAAAAAAGATCAAGTTCAATGACTAAAATATCAGTCATGTTGGGTTTTGTTGAAAAAATAATGCTCGTTTCCTCGGATACTGATGCACTGTCAAAGGGGAACTAGTGAAGTGAAATAAAGATCTATGTGCTTGAAGCTTCAGCCTGTTGATGGAAATGAATAATGATCCTGTTCAATGATAATGACAGCAAAAGAAAACACACAAATATTTTTTCATACTGTCATCCATCCATCATATAAAGTAATATATTCCACAGGAAGCTCCATAGGACAGAACTGATGTTGTAAACTTTCAAATATTTACCCAGAATATAATTTGATCTGTCAGTAAGGGTTAATTATGAACAAGAAAAGTGTCGTCCTACACTGCTTATAGATGTGTACAACTGGGGCTACCTGTCCAGCTAAAACATTATAAGCTGCATGCCCAATTCATGGCGCCAGGAGCTGCCCCTGTAAAATCATTCTGCATGTTTGTGCGTTTAGCTGATCCAGCGCATTGAGGGAAGATAATAAAAAAAAAGATACATTTAAACTTACTCACACTTTATATATTTAATTGAAAAGTGTTTGCAAATCATTTTGGAAAAGCAATAACAACAATAATAATTCTAAAGGGTTAACAGAAAAAATAAAGGGAATGTCTGTAAACAGGCAGGAGGCGTTAAATGATATTATGTGTAATATTAACTTCAGTGAGAGGGCAAAAATGAACATAACAAATTTGACAGCAAACAGTGCAGTAATTCTCATTAGGCGGATGTGAGGGAGTGCAGCGGGGTCAGAGAGTCTGCATAGAAAACATACCCTGAATTCCACTTCCCTTTATATATTTACACATTTACATTGTTTATCCTAATATACTCTTCCATTTAGCTTCAGCTGTGTCTCACTTAAAAGTAGAGATGTTCACTGACTCCCGTGTTTTGGTTTTGGTTTTTGGATCTGGATTAACTTCGTGTTTTTGTTTTTGTTTTGGACCCCAATTTTATTTTAAAATCCCATTTTTTTGCTAAAATCACATCATTTGCCTCTTTTTTATCCCTACATTATTATTTATCTCAATAACATTAATTTCAAATAATTTCCAGCCAATTTTTGACAAGTGACAAGAACACTGCTACCCTTCTTGTTTCTGTATGAGCAATGGCACTGAGCAATGGCACTGGAGACTGGAGAGTGACAAGAACACTGCTACCTCTGTTTCTTTGTAAGCAATAGCGTTGGATCTCCTGGGGAGGGAGGTGCTTATGGAATCCAAAACCTGCGAGATCCGACAACGCAACAATGACGTTTTGCCTCGATTCAGATCCGAGGACACGCAGAGATACCGAGCCGGCTCGCGAGCGTACTCGGATCCCCTAAATTTGGATGGGCTCGGTTTTCAGAAAATCGATGCCTGAGCATCTCTACTTAAAAGTGACTTGTCATTTTGGTGTCTTTGAAGACTTTTACATTGTCAAAATGCATCTAGAAATGTTATTTTCCAAAGAAGTGTAACTGTGTAACTCTATATAAAAGTCCTTTTATGTAGAGAAACGCGCTGTTCAAGCTCCCACCCAGGGAATGCCCCAGAAACTGCAGCTGGTGCGACCGGCCTGGTATACAGCTGGTGCATGGCACAACTGTATCACCATAGGGCAGAACCCGCTCGGTTACCAGACAGAGCACAATGACGATTAGGATTGGTGCCTGGCTCCCTGCAGCACCCCTGAGGTAAAGTAATGGCATCATGATGCTGTCAGTGTAGAGAAGCCAGCATGATGAAGCAGGTAATGAGAAGCAGTGGAGCCCTAAGGTAAGTAAACTACCAGGGGCCAAGAAGTGGGGGGCAGGGGCTGAAGAGAATCGGGAGGGGATGCACAAAAATACAATTAAAATTACACATTTTTGATGTTTCTGATTTTTGAGGCTTGCATCATAAACATTTGGATATCTCACAGTATCTCTTCATAATACCATTTTCCATAAGGTGTATGATTGGTCCTCCATTGTTTAAAAGGCAGGGAGGGCTTTCAGCCGTTTATAGCGCTTTTGCCCTGCAATTGCTGTGCCTGCTCTGAGTTTGATATCCTGCTGTTTGATTACCTGCTATCTGACCCTTTGGCTTTGTTTCCTGGACCCCTCTTGTTTGCTACCTGCCTTTGACCTTTAGCTTTGTACTTGGACCATTCTTGCTTGATGCCTGCCCCCGACTTTCCGGCCTGAAATTGAACTCTCCTTATTTGCTTCTGACCTTCAACCTTTTGGCTTGACTCCGGTTACTCCTCGCACTCACCCCTAGAGTTGCGCTCTAGCCTCCTATTCCTCATTACCCATCCCTTCCGTTACGTAAAAGCTTTTACTATTCTGAGTGTAAGTCCTGGGGGCATCCGTGTATCTGTGAGAATATCCATCTCTATGGGAAAGGCCGCTGCTATAGGTGAAAACCTCTGCTCCTGTTCTACAAGCTTATGCAGGGTTCGGGGGAGTCCTAACAGACGCAAGAAACTCTTTATAAACTGACGACCATTCCATTCTGAATCAGCCGAAATGTGGGAGATACAAGGAATTCATATAAAAATAAAATGTACATACATACACCCGGCACTCACAAGCAAACATGTAGACAATTGTAGACAATACTAGTCTTCTGTCACAGAGGTTTCTTATTCTCTGGATGACAATCTGAAACCAGAACTCATACAAAAGGCTGATATAGTGTAGTAAATGTAAATAAACATATAGTCCTCCACCAATACAAAATATCTGTAGGTGATAAAGATATCTTATGGTGTATGGAGATCTTTATTCAGATTGCTGTATGGATCACTTTTATAAGCAAGAAAGTAAACCGAAGATCTTCTCTCTACATGTAATTATTCTTATAAGAAATGTTCTTGCTCTGAGGCTTGTATCATAAACATTTGGATATCTCACAGGATCTCTTCATAATACCATTTTCCATAAGGTAAATGAACCATAAATAAATGTAAAAAAATAGGGCGCATATAGTGTATCACCCTTTTTTATTACAGCTTTAAAATCAAATGCACCATAGCACTTACATTCTAAAAACATGTATTTATTATTATTTTTATTATTATTATTATCGTAGATTTGTAAGGCGTCACATATGTGAGAAATCTATATTAACAGAACACTCATACCAGAAGGTCCATATGTTGGAGCCCCAAAGAAAGAAAACGACTGATGGTCTGCTTGGGATAAAGATTAATTTCAAGCAGCAATGACTATGTCCTCCGATGAGTAAATACAATGGGACCCGGCGCATTTCAACTCTTCCAATTGAGTCTTTATAACAATTGCAAAAAATCATATCCTGTTTAGTGGCCTTAATATCATATCTCTGTTATATTTTAGAAGAGGAGTTATAACATTTATAGAACTCATTACTAGAGCTGTGTTGAATATAGGGCAGAAAACCAGTTCTAAAACAGATTTACATATCAGCACATCTTCCCTGATGTCCCAGGAAAGGGGGTTACAAAGAAAATGGTTGAAATTAGGTTGTTAATTATCAGTTCTAGGGGCTCAGTCTTCTAATGATGAATTGTCTGTATCCTCTAGCCTTGCCCTGGGCAGCTGAATTATGTGAGTGCACTATGATAGTTTCTGTTCTTAATCCTGATTATTTCAAGAAAGCTGTTTTGCATTTATATTTTCTGTATGTCATTTTTTGTCACTAATAAGCATTGTGACTGACATTTTGTCGTATTAAATTACATTTAATAACGTTCTATCTTTGTGGTCTTAAATCATTCAAGTGCCAGGTGTTTTTTTTTGTATAACGCTACTTTTATGCATGGAATTTTTTGGTTTACAGTGATTTGGATATGCTAGAGCTCTTGAACTAAATTTTTGGGTTTAAAAGTGTGAGGAATTATTTGGGGAATTTCAGTAATTTTTAGACAAGCCAGGTAGTTTTATTTAAACCCTTCACACATAAATGTCATGCATGTTTAGTTGGGTCATGTCAGGACACACATGGAAGGTAGACATGAAACACAGCAGGTTACAGAGTCTACAAGAAAAGGGTGGTACAAAAGGAACAAAGTAAGATGGACAACTCGTGGATAGACAGAAATCAGATTTCAGAATGGATGAAAAGTCTGCAGATGAGATTATTGTGATGGGTGCAATGTTTGTCTGTAGCAGATATTTATTAATAATGGAGATATCAGGGGTGCTTATTTGTAACCAGAGTTCAGAAATATTTAGCTATGCTACTGGTCTCTTGTCTTCTTAGGATAGCAAGGGCTTGAAGTGGAAGATTTATTTTAGTCCCTCCCTTGTGCGGGCTCCATTAGTAGGAGATCTAATGGTGTCCTGGTAGGCCTAGGACAAATGACCTATTTACCCTTTTGTCGTGAACATAGGGAACTTACAGTTATTTATAAGGGATGAATCATAACTGCAGTGTAAATCTGTTATATCAAATGAATCCATTGATAAGTTCAGCTGCGAAAGTGTAAAATGTGAAGACAAAGTCTGATGTAAATGTATTGATGACTTTGCACATTCCAGTGTGAAAAGATAGGAGTGTCACCTGTGGCAGCTTCAAAAAGCTCTTGCTATGAGATATATCCTGACACAAGTTAGTTTTTGGACTCTTGAATCGACTTTGTGGGGCCGGTCAGAGCTGGACATCCTTGCAGCCCAAGGCAGCCTTTTGAAGACCTATACAGGTATATAGAATTATAAGCTTCAAAGGAAAATATCTTCATAGTTCATATTTTGGGGAATCCGGGTGCCACTCCATACTGAGGAGCAGAAATTACACCAGGCTTGTGAATGACAGGTACGGGTGGTATCTAGGGACAGTTAAAATCACATATTTTTGGAAAAGGTATGTCACATTGTCAAAATTTCATTGTGTTTGGTATCAAAAGATGGACAGAGTCATCAGCGATTTATTAATGATAAAATTGGATCGATGTGACCCTCTACAGAAAAGTTAGGTCACATAGTAGAATTGGTTAGTAGATCAGGCAACATGCAAATGGTGATTGAATAAAGTGTCACAGGCCACAACCCCCTGGGGTTAGAAAGAGCTGTGGAAGTGTCTTTAAAAGGCTGAGACCAGGTATAGCAAGGGGTCTGACTTTTTGGGAAATCAATTCCCATTGATAGGCTGTTCATCTTCCAAGCCAATTTCCCTTGGCCAGAAAAGGCAATTTACATAAGTGCCATTCTGAATGTAACCCCTTTTATTTTAAACTGTTTTGCTTGTGTATGTTATCTCAATCTATTAATTGTTTATTAATTATTTTTTTATATCTGTATGCCCTGCACTTGTATATTAAATCTATAATTTAATATGTTGCGTCCTTGATACTCTAACAAATCCATTAGCCTGTTAAGAAGAAATAGCTCAACCAAGTTAACCCTTTGAATGCCAGTGTGTGATTTGTTGATACATTTGATTAACAAGCTTAGTGTGTACTTCAATTTACATTTGTGCAACAGTCTGAAGGTGTGAAGCGTTAACCCTTTGCTTGCTGGTGTGGGTCTTGCTAGTCTGTGGATAGCTAGAAGCCTTAGGTGCCAGTGTGGGACAGTATATTGGGGTCCTATTGCCCGTATTCAATAGGTGGTGGCAAACCTGAAGTGTGTGAGGTGTGAGCGCTGTTTGGAGGCGATTCAGTAGGTCTATAACCTGTGTGATAGGTAAAGAGAGACTGCAGGCTGGAACCGTGTGACCTCATACAGCAACTCACCCCAAAAATCACGGCAGCTGGGAGCATGTTCGTGACACCTTTCATTAAAACAGCTTTGTTAATTCTCAATATCAAACATGTTGTATGAAGCCAATGCATTTTGCAATGTAGTAGGGAGTATTGGTAGAGCTCCTGATTTAAAGTTGGATGGAAGCTGGATGGAAGTTCATCTAAGCAATATAAAAATGCTACTGGCATAAAATTTGACAAACTGCGCATGTTCACAATTTAAACTCACTCTTTTAATTGAGCTTAACTAAAATTGCTCCAACTTGCACTTGGAGAGGCATGTCAGGGGCATTCACATGTAAGTTCAGTAAAGTTATGGTGTGAAGACGCAAATCAACTATGCCCATTAGAGATGTAACTGGTATTTGTGTGTCCCATAGGCAACATAGGTTACAAGTTTCCAAGTTGATGATCGCACAGACATTGTTTTGCTAGACGTATCTATTAGCTAGATTTAAAGTTGTACATATCTTATCTTAACTTATGTAACATTTAATATACATCTGTAGAAATGTAAGAGTACAGACACATCTTTGAGAGTAACACTAATTCAGTCTTTGCTTAAAATTAAGTATGAGAACATTTTGGAAAACTACTTTAGTTTTTTTCTGATTTTTTTTCTTTTGCTACTTTTATGAATCCATTTGTAAAATAGATCTTTGGATTTTCAATTTGACCCCATAATAGAAAAAACAAAGTTGGATCTAACATTAAAATTAAGCAGCGAATTGTTTACTGGAAGTGACATTTGTCTTCCGCAAATGTTTTCTCTTTGGAGGCCCCTTTTGATTTGTTATTTTAATTAATACTCTTTGATTGACTAGTGGGTAATTGTTTTAATTACTCTTTCCATTATTACTTGGTCCTTAACATTTCTGTATGCCCTCATTTAAGATGGCAACTGCTTACTAGCGAAGTGGCTTATTATTAAAATGGGAATTTTGATTGGATGGAGTTCCTAAAGTTTTATTTATATGTATTTATATTTAAAATTATATTTACTATTAAATGTTTTTTTATTTGATATATAGTATGGATTTTTTAACTATTTTTATTTATTTTGATGAGATTTTTGCCGCCAATTTCAGATACTGTGATTGGTTCCCATGCATTTATATATGGAGTTTGGAGTATTTGTCCCCAGCACCTTGACAAAGATATTAAAATAGTGGTAACACCAGGCCCGGCGCTCCCATTAGGCAACCTTAGGCAGTTGCCTAGGGCGCCGGGACCTGCAGGGCGCCACGGACTAGATTTTGTAATCTAGTCAGCGGTGTTTGGGACATAGTACAGCGGCGGAATGGCGCCTGCTGTTTCCGTTTTGTTTTTTTAATGGATGCCCCCGTCCGTGCAGCACTCACACATGACCACTGACATCATGTGATATCAGTCCTCTTTGGCGGCGTCTTCAAGGTCCAGAGAAATGCTGTCCCCACCCCCCGTGTTCTCACACTGTCTGTCACTGAGCCCCCTGCATCTGCTGACAAGAGAAAAAAAGTAAGTAAATAGAATATTATTATTTTTTTAAAATTTATTTATTTTTATTTGATCGTCAAAGTGTTCCTGCGGCGCGGGGCGCCGATTTTGAGAAAGTGCCTAGGGCGTCATGGACCCTAGCACCGGCCCTGGGTAACACGTTGAATGGATGTGAACAAAGGACTCCTTAGAGTGAGGACAAGTTGACATCATATCCAAGGGCTCTATGACCCAGGTATTAACATCTTCTAGAAACCATTCTTCCCTTTGGGGATATATGTTTTCTTAAAATTGTTATATATTTTAACAGATTTTCTCCATTCCATATCAATACCTTTCATTGCATGTGCATAGTAGGTATCTCTTATCCATCTTTAACAATATTTTACTATGTGATACTTTATATTATCTTTACAGATTGTTCGTCTAGAGCAACATGGGACTGTGAGAATTTTGCTTTATCTGTAGAGGACCTTTTTAACTGCTCATAAAGAAATTCCATCACATAATATTTTCTACTTACATCATGTGAGTGCGATACCATATGTTTTAATTTAAGAATTCTTCCCCGTTATACAGAACTTCAAGAATCATTTGGAAAACAGTTGGCTGGATATAGATTTTGAATATAATTTTGGACACTTTATAATTTTATTTAATTTTGTTTAAATGTTTGTCCTATTTCACTCTGAGTGGTAGTGTTCTTACGTCTTATTTTCTCTTTTTTTCCCCTTCTCTGTACTTAGTGTTTAGCGCCATCACTATATTCTTTTATTTGTTTTTTGCTACTCTCACATAGGGAAAGGTGGCTCCGAATTCTAGTAATGCAGCCTTCCACTAGTGTGAGCGACTAGTAATACCATACTTTTGCATTTCAGCAGTCAAGTTCACTCAGCATTAATAGAATGGGATAGAGAGAAAGGGGAATGAAAGTTGAACGTGTTGCTTTTGCCCAAAGCGCTAACGCATAACCAAAATTTACGGCTCAACCGAAAGCTACACTGTAAGCTCTTTAAGGACCCTGAATCGCATATTTTTAAATGTTCAGGCTCCTGCAAACAATCACAACACGAGTTAGAGGTACAAATTCAATCTTTGTGAATTTTTCTAACACTTTTCACACTGCCTCTTTAAATCAACTAGAGTTTAGACCATTGCCAATAAATCATTAGTGGACACATAAAAACACTTACAACATGAGAGGGAACTTGAAACTGTATCCCAGATGTAGAGTATATGAAGTTTTCTAAGGAAGCAGTGCAAACCAATACTTTTTTCCCCACTGGTACAAAAAAATTATCTTCAGGATTGTCTTTCTTTTTGAGGGCCCGCTAGCCCTCAATTTTAACTGAATATTCATAAATTGTGCCCCCTGCAGAGTTTGCGCCCTGGGCGGTTGCCCCTTTCGCACAGCCCTAGTTACGGCCCTGCATTGGGTGACCAGCCAAATCAGGTGAATTTATAAGGCCACAATATATTACATAGCATTGAACAATGAGGGACCCAAGTTGAACACATGATAGAGTAGCATATAATGAAATAAACAAGATGGTCTTGCAAAAGCTTATAAATGTTGTCTTTCACATGACGTCATTTTGGTACTGCCTCTGCCCAACTCTTGCTGCCGACTTGACTTGTTACTGAATTCCTATTTGGTGCAACATCTAGCTATCTGTTGCGATACCTGTCCTGACTTTGCTTGTCGTGTCTCTGAATTTAGAGCTTGATTTGTCCTTCTGGTTTCCTAGGTCCGGTATCAAGTATCCTTCGCTGATACACACATTTGACTTGAGAGCACACATAAGTCCTGGGGCAAATGAGTATCAGTAAGCATGAATCACTTTAATGGAAAGGGACCTGCTATAATGACGATCAAGTCATTGGTGGTCAGTGGCAGCAACAGGCCACCAATCGTGAGGCTGCCTGTTACTGATTGGCCTCAGACAGGAAGTGCTCACTTCACTTCCTGTCTGAGCAGTGATGCAGCAGAAGAGCACCTAAAGGGCAGCCGGGGGTGCTGATGTCAGTGTTGTGTGTCTGTGTGTTGACTAAGGGGCTTGTGGCAGTGTAATGTGTGTGATGGCACAGGGGGCTTGTGGCAGTGTAATGTGTGTGATGGCACAGGGGGCTTGTGGCAGTGTAATGTGTGTGATGTCACAGGAAGCTTGTGGAAGTGCAATGTGTGTGATGGCACAGGGGGCTTGTGTGATGGCACAGGGGGCTTGCGGCAATGTAGTGCGTGTGTGATGGCACAGGGGCCTTGTTTAATTGTAGTGTGTGTGATAGCACACGCGGCTTGTGGCAATGTAGTGTGTATGATGACCCAGGGGGCTTGTGGCAATTTAATGTGTGAGATGGGTAGTGGCTAATTAATAGGTGTTATTTTGGTTGTGGGGTGATGGTGGGGCAATTTAATTTAATAGTGGGGTTAGTACAGACTTATTAATGTAAGGTGGGATGATTAATTTAATGTTGGGATGGTTTGGGCGCTGTTAATTAAATGTGTGGCAGAGTTTTGGAGAAAGGATTGCTATTTTTAAGTGAATGCAAATTATTTAATGTATGGTAGGAAATTCTATTTAATAAATGTGATTACTATTAATTTAATGTTGGGGTTGTTTGTATGCTGGCCACGCCCACTGGTGGTGTGACGTGGAAACCCCCCTCCTGAAATCCTGTGTTTGGCCCTTTGTGCCGTCATTAATATTAGAATGCTCTAATTGGCTACGGGTTGTACTAGTTCCACGTAATTCAACTTTTGTGAGCTCGGTTTTGAACAACGAATGCAACAGATGCTCTGATGTTAGTCAAGAAAACTGTAAAACTATTTTAGCTCATACCCTGAGGCAACATATTGTGTCACTACACAGTGTACAAAAGTGACTTTAGCTTTCCTGGCACCATTGAT
Organism: Mixophyes fleayi; assembly: GCF_038048845.1. Taxonomy (NCBI): domain Eukaryota; kingdom Metazoa; phylum Chordata; class Amphibia; order Anura; family Limnodynastidae; genus Mixophyes; species Mixophyes fleayi. The sequence goes on along the minus strand of NC_134404.1, from coordinate 58,587,723 downwards.
TGTAAATCGCTCTCCTAGCTTCTGCATTCCCTCTACAAACTTAGAATCATTATTTCTGAGCTTTTCATGTTTCATATAAAATATGATTTGCTAAGTAAATCTTTATTTGCTTAAAGACTGAGACATTCCATGCTCATTATTACATGAATTACTCACCAAGATCTTCGCTTGGTCCTCATCTACAGTTTAATAGAGCAGATTATATTCACTTCATGTACTAATTAGCTATCTGCAAAGACACTTTTAAATCACCCACACACATATTTTGACTTTTACTGAGCATAATAAGAATTCAGTGTATAATTAGTTATGATGGCAAATATACATGCATTCTGGAGAAGTGTATTAAATGATTTACATACGGTAGCTTTACACACTATTGCAGTACTAATTCCTTTATACTGCAGGAACAGTGAACGTAGTTATGTATTGCAGTACTAATTCTTTTATACTGCAGGAACAGTGAACGTAGTTATATATTGCAGTACTAATTCCTTTATACTGCAGGAACAGTGAACGTAGTTATATATTGCAGTACAAATTCCTTTATACTGCAGGAACAGTGAACGTAGTTATATATTGCAGTACTAATTCCTTTATACTGCAGGAACAGTGAATGTAGTTATATATTGCAGTACTAATTCCTTTATACTGCAGGAACAGTGAACGTAGTTATATATTGCAGTACTAATTCTTTTATACTGCAGGAACAGTGAACGTAGTTATATATTGCAGTACCAATTGTTTTAGACTGCAGGAACAGTGAACGTTGATATATAGCAGTACTACCAATGGACTTAGCAGGACAGAGCACAGGACACAGCACCACTGGACTCAGCAGGACAGAGCACAGGACACAGCACCACTGGACTCAGCAGGACAGAGCACAGGACACAGCACCACTGGACTCAGCAGGACAGAGCACAGGACAAAGCACCACTGGACTCAGCAGGACAGAGCACAGGACACAGCACCACTGGACTCAGCAGGACAGAGCACAGGACAAAGCACCACTGGACTCAGCAGGACAGAGCACAGGACACAGCACCACTGGACTCAGCAGGACAGAGCACAGGACAAAGCACCACTGGACTCAGCAGGACAGAGCACAGGACACAGCACCACTGGACTCAGCAGGACAGAGCACAGGACAAAGCACCACTGGACTCAGAAGGACAGAGCACAGGACAAAGCACCACTGGACTCAGCAGGACAGAGCACAGGAATGACCAGGAAAGAGGACACCACTAACAAAACACAACCTCCCGCTTCCCTGATCAATGCCCGAGGGAAGATGGCGGCGGTAAGTGGGGAATTTAAAGAATCCGAGTATCGCGAGATCCGATGGCGGGATATGAGTCATAGCCTCGTTTTGAGTTTTGCTAATCGGCGGGAATACCAGAACAGTGCTCGGATCGGGCTCAGATCCGCACTGTTCGGGGCTGTTCTGATTACTGAAATCCGAGCCTGCTCATCCCTATTGGCTGCTGACAAAAATTAAACCTAGTCTGTGTGTGTGTTAGGGAATTTAGACTGTAAGCTCCAATGGGTCAGGGACTGATGTGAATGACAAAAATATTCTCTGTAGAGCGCAGCGGAATTGGTGGCGTTATCTTAAACAATTGTGATGAGGATGATGATTGTTCCTCATTTGGCTTACTACTGCCATAAAACATTCATCTGTTTTTGTAGATAAAAACTCTTATTCAGAACTGAGTTGCAGAATATTTGGCCTATATTAAAATGATAAAGTCAATGTAGGGCCCCACGGCTGTCACACCCTATTCAGAGGCGGTAATGCTGCCAGTGACTCATTGGTAGTCCTGTCATGCCTCGCACTGCAACATGACAGTGTTACCGCTTACTGATCTGATTAAGTGTTAGCACTTGTGCGATGATGGGTGGCTGTTTCAACAAATGTAAACCTGTCTGACACATCATCAGGAATGTCAGCATATTCAATTTGTTAATGAAAAGTTTTAATAGAAATGTGTATAATACACCTATTTATATATATTTACAGCCGAACCAACTACTTATATCTTCTGATATTTCACTTAGTTTCTGTAACATACTATATACAAACTACTGAACAATCCTACACAATGTACAAGCTACAACAAAACCAACAATGAATAAATACAGACAGATGACTCATAAAGGAAATAAATAAATAGAAAAGCAGTAATTCAACTAATGACCTATGTATTTCAGGTCAGTGTATGAGTTATATGGAGCTGTTGCCAAGATGCTCCACAAAAAAACAACAAAGAATATGTTGAATTTTCTTTATAATAGAACTTTGCAACAAAATTACATTACTATGTTTTTCAGTTACACACTCTGATATTTCAGTTAAATGTTTAAATATTTGAATCCCTTCATTTCTATCACTTCCATTATCATTATTCTAGATGTTATTTCCTCTGACACAGAACTCATTAAAAATGTATTTCTTGCAGAAACATCTCAGTGGGTGAGGTTCTATAGCAGCAAGTATGGACCTTTGGGGTTTATTTACTAAACTGCGGGTTTGAAAAACTGGAGATGTTGCCTAGAGCAACCAATCAGGTTCTAGTTATCATGTATTTAGTACATTCTACAAAATGACAGCTATAATCTGATTGGTTGCTATAGGCAACATCTCCTCTTTTTCAAACCTGCAGTGTAGTAAATATACTCAAATTTTAACTGTCCTAGGAATAGGGGTACCATGGAGAAAGGGGTGCCTGAAATCCCTATCACACAATCTCCAAGGGCAGTGTCCCTGTTGGCGCTAAGAGTATTGGAATATCATATACCAAGAAAAAGCTGCTGTCACCAGAGATAGTGGTAATTATCCCCAACAAATATGAAGACTAAATAAAAAATGGTGACTGCACTACTGTATGGTATTAAACAATAATAATTGCATTCCTTTTACAATATAACAAACACATTTATTCATGCATAAAATACACAGCATATAAAATAATTTAAAACTGATAATTAAAAAACAGCATTATACGGCTCAAATTAATATAATGTGCTATTGTCAGTGCAAACATACAAGCATTGATTCTGGTAATATAACAATAAAATTCAAACTCTGACTTAATTTTCTTATGTAATATAAATAGGGCAGTGAAGTTAAATATCTCTCCAATGTCCAATAGCGATTACAGAATAATTGAGAATATAATTGGTGTATTTTACCATGTCCAAATGCTAATGGATATGTCACCGCTGTATATACTGCGTATTGTATGTAATCCAACAACCTGGAGAGTTTGTTCTATGCAATTTTTCGTCAGTGATAGAAGTTACTCTGGACTCCAGAACAGCCTGCTATATGAGATTCTTCAGTTACCAGCTTCTGCTTCAATTCTGACTCTGTACCTTGGCAAACAGCATTACTACTACAACTAAGCTTTTTGACATCCAGCTTATTTTGAATTCTTCTGTGAGTACTGCAGCTTGAATATATAACTGCTTATATGAAGAAATTGTCTGCTGGTTAGGAAACAAAACTTTCGATATCACTCTGCCTGCTGATTCTGTGAGTACTATAGCTTGAACATAGAACTGCTTATATGAAATAATTGTCTGCTAGCTAGAAAGGTAATCTTTCTATATATATATATATATATATATATATATATATATATATATATATATACACTCTTCCTGTGAATACTGTACTGAGGGGCTCTGGGCTCGTCTCAGTTGTACTTGGAGTTTTGCTGCCTTCAGGTGATCAGGAATATTGGATATCCTCTATTACTAAAATTTCCTCTGTGAGTACTGTTGTCTACTATCAGAACTGTTATTTTACTGTTTGAAGTACTACAGACTGCCTGTGTCTCTGAACATTTTTAATTACCACAGATGCTGAGATTACCATTACTAGAGATTTTGTTCTGTGCTCATTAATCAGTTTCAAGGTGTTTCCTCTGTATCTGATCATCAGTTACTTTGGATGTTTTTAACACATTTAATATATCTTCACAGTTGTTTGAACCTTTCTCCTGCCTCTATGTTGTCATTATGAGCTAGCATGGCCGCTCAGCACTGCCGCAACTCGCTCTGGCTCCTTAGATGCGTCCCGGCAAACGTCATGATGACCGGGATGTCACCTCCGATTTTCGTTCCAGCCGTCACCATGGCAACGGTCAGGACGCTCTTCATCTCACCGCCGCGTGCCCAGCTGGGCTAATTTCTCCTCTTGTGCCTTCCTGCTTCTGATTGGTCTTTCCATGTATTTAAGGTTGGGAGGGCTTAGCCTCCCTGCCGGTTATAGCGTCCGCTACTTGTGTGTTGCTGACCTGCTTGTTTCTTCACCTACTTGTTTCCTGACATTCTGATTGTGTTCTCGTTGTGACCTCTGCCTGGATTTGGATTTTGCTTCTTTAACCGTGACTCTGACCTCTGCCTGGATTTTGGATATCGCTTCTTTGCCTGTGACCCTGACCTCTGCTTGAAATTTGGACCAGTTTGTTTGCTGCCAGCCCTGACCTTCGTTTTGTTATCTGATCCTTCCTCTGGCCACGGCTCCGCAACCCAGGTCTTGTCCCGGCCTCTGCCTTCAGTCTTCTAGCTACCTTGTCCCACACTGCGGTTACCCTAATAAGCCTCTACTGTCATAGAGATAAGTCCTGGGGGCATCCGAGTACCGGTGAACGTGTATAGTTCTATGGGAAAGGTGGCTGCTAAAGGTGAAAACCTCTACTAGCTTGGCTCTAAAGGCTTATCAGTAGCTGCGCCCCTAACAGTTGCCTTGAATTACCTAACAATTACCTGCCTCTATGAGCAGGAAGTGCAGAGCAGTGCCCAGTGGACAGAAAGAGGAGTCGGCTGACCTGCCCGATAAGGGTAGTCAGGGGTTGATGGTTTCCTTAGAAATTTTGGTCCTCTGAAATATATTGTGATGAAGCCCACAAAACCATCCATCACTGCTGAATTCATTTACAAACAGCCCTGTTTCACACAATATTTGGTAAATAAATTTGCATATAGTAGAATCAGAAAAAGGAGCCAAATACAAAGCAAAATACACCATCACATGACCATTATATTTTAATATTCACATGCATGCATTTTAACATTCATTCTTCCTAAGTTCATGAAAGTAGACACACTTCCCCTATGTTTACACATACACTGCTCTGTACCCTGCATTTTAGTGTAATGAATTAATATGTTATACCTCTTTTAAATATACATTGAACCTCTTGAAAATATACATTATGCCCATAGTTAAATATAACTGCCAGTTAACACTGGAGTGTAATAAGTTTGTAGATTTTACTTCTTGTAATTTACATTATATAAATTCCAACAGAGATTGCTCTGAAGTGTAAACTTTATTTTCATTGATCATCAGTTAGTATATCCAGTTCCACAATAAAACTTCAAACCAGTCATAACAACTATCACTGTTCAACATTGATGAAGTGATTACACAAAGGAAATAACAGCAAATTATCATAAACACTATCTGTGACAGGATGGACCTTCTATGCCACCCTGTCTGTTGTGTTGCTGAAGACCGGCTGGGCTTGCCTTGGCACAGTCCCCTTTTCTTTATCCCAAATGCACCCTCTAAATGCAGTAGGAGGGGCTTTTGCTGCTGCCATCACTAGGCTCCTTAGCGGCACCTAGAACTGCATCCTTCTGGTTTAACTCTTGCTGCTAGTGTACCCCCTTGCTGGTACACCTTGGCTGGTATCCCTGGCCTCTTGCCTTCAAATCAGGGTTGCTGTGGATGGTTCCTCCTGGCCCATCACATTGGCCAGAGTTGCAGGGTAGCAGGCAGAGCGTTGGTACTGGTTGCAGGTTCCCAACCTCAGAACAGCCGGATAGCGGATTAAATTTGGTCTAATCTGCATGTCACAGGAATTACAGTAGGGTAAGTAGTCATCAAAGCAGGTTCTTGAAGCAGTGATCATTTCTATACAGTTTTGGACACAGCCTGGTAGTGGGTAAACCAGCCCCCTTCTCTGACCAGGCCCCAAAAAGTCTGAAATATTTAATTCAAAGACTAACATCAGGTTGTGAGATGCTCTTTAAACTCGGATTTTACATGCAATACAAAGTTAACAAAATGTACAATAATCTGTTATATCCTAATACTTGTATCCTAAGTGTACATTGGTCAGACAGGTTCCTGCCTCTCCAATAAGACGTAAAACAGATAACGACCTCCTGCTGGGCCTTCAAGTGTTGGTTACTCACAGATGAAAAAGATCTAATTAGCCTAGTTGGGGTTTCCTCTAGTAAAGTTACAAAAACAAATCATGACACACTGTCTCAGAATATCTCAGAAATTAATGCATTTCCTATAGAGAAATACAACACAATATAATAAAATGAGTACATTTGCAATATATAAATCAGTGCACTTGTCATGAGCCGCGGCGGTACTCACAGCCGCCGTGGCTCACTTACTGTGCCCTCTGGCGTCCCGGCCGTCACCTTGACGACCGGGACGTCATTTCCGGTTCCTGCCCAGCCGTTGCCAAGGCAGGCAATGGCCGGACGCTTCTGCTGTAGCGCTGCGTCCCGGCGGTGTTAGTAGCCGGGCTCATGCGCGCAAAGTAATACAGCCTGTGGGCTGATTAATCTAATCATTCCAGGGGGCTGTGTAGGATTCAGAGCTAGGCTCTGATTGGTGGCCTTTTGTATTTAAGGCAATTAGGTCTGCAGCCTCACTGCCGGTTATAGCTTCTTGCTACCAGTTTGCTGATCTGCTCTGCCCTTTGTCCCTGTACTGTGGATACTCTGCTGGATTGACTGTGTATGACCCATTGCCTGGATTTGGACCCTGCCTGTGTTTCTAGTGACCCCGACCTCGGCTTGTTTTTGGATTTGCTGTCTCCTGCCGGCCCTTGACCCTTGCCTGGACTTCACTCCGCTTACCTGGGTTCTCCCTAGACGCTACGCACTTCACGACCCTCTGTCAGTCTGCGGCCAAGTCTGTCCCCACCACTAGGGGCTCCAGTGAACACGTGACTGGCAGAGCAGACTCCGGGTTGTGCTGTATCGGCTAGAGGGGTTCCTAACAGCACTACACTAATATTTATACAATAAGTTATTTCTAAGTGATCCAGCCACATCATTTTTGAATGTAAGCATAGCAAAAATGATTGCTGTAGAAATTATGCCATTCAAGTGTGTTGCATGTATTGCATCTTACCATGCAACATTAATTTTAATCAGTTTGAATGCCAAAAAGTCAGGTAACACCATCATTGTCATCATTATCATCATTGAGTGCGCCTTTTGCTTAAAATGCAAAGCATTTTACCAGTTGTGTTTACTAAGTGTGAATAAAAAATCACACATGGCAACCAAAATACTTGTTTGCATAATTGAAAGAAGTGATCATGTTCATCATTCAGACAATTAAACATTGGAAATGGCACATCTGACAATGGCAAAAATACTATAATACTTTAATTTTTTAAGTCGCCACTGAACTCCAGAGCACCGTACGCTGGGGAAGTAGAGCATATAACAAAGATGTAGGCAAAGTACTGGACAGACAAGATGCATAATAATGCATATAAGACCTAGTAGACAAGGTATATATAGCACATGTCTGGTTAAGGGCAGAGTAGCGTGAGATCCTCAACTGCTAGAACCGCTTTGCAAGATGTTCACCTTTAGCAGCCCCCTTTCCAAAGAACTTGTTACATTCCACAGTACTTAGTTCCCCCAGGACTTAATATAGTATCAGTTGTTATTCTAGCACCTGCCCGGTGGAGAGGACACAACACAGTAGGAGGAAATGAGCAACCAGGATATATTATCAGAACTCTTAGCTAGATAGGCAAGGATTAATGCAGAGTAGTCTGGCACTTGTCTGATGGAGTGGACAGAGCACAGTAACAGGTAGTGAGCAACCAGAATGTATTTGGCAGAACTCAGAGTCAGACAAGCAGAGATCAGGAGTAGAGAAGACAGTGGAATCCTTTAAACAAGCCTCGGGTCAGGGCAGGTAGAGATATGAGAGCAAATCCATTTAACAAAGTCAAGAGTCAAGAGTGAAGGAGACAGCAATTGCTATAAACAATCCAGGTCAAACACTGACATCAGAACAGGTCAGAATACAAGGCACACTAGGTCAAGCATATACTATTGGTATGCTGTCAGGAAGAGGTTTATAAAGACAGCAGCACCAATCAGAACTGCAGGATGATTAGCTGCATGCGCTTGGTAGATGATTGCACATCTGAGACTGCCAGACTGAGAGCTGAATGAAGCTTGTAACTATTTGCCTAGCAACCAGCTGAATCAGTGATCTGCAGGAATGATCCTACACATAGTAGTAGCAGTAATTGCACAGATGATAGATCAAACAATCAGGATAGATCTTATGTCTTAACAATGTCATAAAGAACATACGATAACCAAGGGCACACAGGTGGATGAGGAGTAAGGAGAGCCCGGATGGGAGCTTACATTCTAATAGGATGCCTTATAGCTGGGACAGACACTACATATTCCTTTTGTTACATACTTAACCTAATAGTACAGATATTCTTGCCTGTTTTCTAGGACATAATATATTATTAATTTCAAGAAAGACCAGTGCACATTTTAACAGATCATACTGGGCATAATATGCTCTTATAGCATTGCAAATATGTAAAAATATGCTGCTTCATAATCTTATATGTCATCTTCTGACTAGATGGAATTCTTGGCCATACTTTAAAGATTGTGTTAGTAAGAGATGGTGGCTTGTGACTGGTCCCCCAGCTCACACACACACACAGTTACAAAACAACAGAGACCTTGCGAAATAGCTGCATTATATCATTTAATTTTTTTTCCTACTTGGTAGTACATCTATAAAACTCAATCTGATTTGACTCATTTACTTTCAGTTAGATTGGATGAAAGATGGTTTAAAATTTAAATCAACGGGTCAATAAGTCAAGCCCCATTTACATAAATCATCGGAGGTTATTAGAAAATGTATAATTTATTCCTTTTATTCCTTGATATGCAGGTCATACATATCATCTAACTTCTTGTCTTCCCAGCTTTTGATACAGTGTAAGTGTAAAGAACTGCTCAGTTTTCTTTTCAGGTGAACAAGTCAATGTATAGTTGCCAACATAGGCAACTTGTGTCCCGGGAGGCCTGGGGGACAGGTGGGTGTGTGGGGGCGGGGCTCGAAGAATCGCGCCGTTAGCCCAGCTCCCAAAACTGTCATCCCCTTTTCGGCCAATAAAATTAGGGGGTGGGGCCACAATGAAGTGTACACCGCTCCAATAAGCCCCGCCTCCTCCATTTACTTTGCAGAGCCGGCCGGGAATCGGGAGAATTGCCTGCTCTCCCGGGAGTCCGGGAGACCGACCCGGACTTCGGGAGTCTCCCGGATATTTTGGGAGAGTTGTCAAGTATAAGTTAATGTGTAGCATTTGTTTTGATTATTTGTGTTTTATTACAGCATAGTATGTGACATGTTAACCTGAACCAGCGGTAGAGCTGACCTATAATAAGTCAAAGATAGGGAGCTAACTCAGGCAGCAGGATTGTATTGGAAGTCCTAATGAAACTGACAATATTTGTCTTTTCAAGTAAACATTGCACTAAAGCAAACATAATGGCTGGGCCCACCCAAAAGCACAGATATCACAGTGCCTAGAAAAAGTAATATCACAGTGCCTAGAAAAAGTAATTAGAGCATGGTATATGGTTTCTAGTAACAACTAATGTTAAGCTGATGAATATAGTGATAAGTAGACCTGCTTGAGGTACCTCTTAATTTAATAAGGCTTAGAAGGGAGGAAAAAGAGAATCACTCTCTATAGTGTAAAACATTGTTTATATGCATATTGCTGTTGTGTTTATGTCATTGCACTGAAAATTCTTTTTGATACGCTGTTGCACTTGACCTTTTTTATGTACATATTGCAAAGCATCCTTCATATGAAAAAAAATATCTTTTTTTATATAAAGGTTAAAACTTTTAGTGGTCTCCACGCTTTATAAATAAACGTGCTGGTGTGGCTACTAAAGACTTACCTGAAGTGCTGTTATTTGATTTGCGCATCTTAGGTCACAGATAGTAAGTGGGCAGATTGTTCCCTTAGTCTCCCTCTGGTGTTGCAGGTTTTCTGGACATTAGCCAACAAAGACACCACGTGAATCTGACTAAGGAGGAGGCACTATATAGGAGCGATAACGGTGAGATCTACCTTTTCTGGGAAAATGTACATGCCTGTGAAAGATCCCACTGTTATTTTAAGCATTTGAACTTCATCACGAAGTTTAAAGAACATTAAAGGAATCCAAAAAAAGTTATTGATAAACACCAATCAGTGGAAGTATATGAGAAGATTTCAAAGCCTTTTAATAACCCACATACTGTTGCCAAGTCCATCATAATGGGATGGAGAAAATATGGCATAATTGTGAATTCGCATAGAGCAGACTGTCCCCCAAAACTGAGCATCTGTGTAAGAAGGACACTTGTTATGGAGGCCTACAAGAGATCTATGGCAACTCTGAGTTTACATTCTTCCATAACAGAGATGGAAGAAATTGCCCACGTGAAAACAATAGCCTTTGGCATCCTGGGAAGCATGCATTAAGAAACCTCACATAGAATTTGCTAGGGAGCATGTGGGACCTACACAGCAAGTGGACATTCAATGGTCTAATGAGACCAATATTTCACTTTTTGGACTCAATGCTAAGAGCTGCGTTTGGTGGACTCCTTACTTTGCACATTATCTCAAGAACACTATCCCTACAACGAAGCATGATGGCAGTATGGATATGCACAAAAATATTTTACCAACATAGAGGGCAAAATAAATGGAGCAAGAAATAGACAAATCTTGGGGAACATGAGCAATAGTGCAAAGAAGAATAGGCAAAAAATGCAGTATCCACTGGTAGAGGCTTATCCAGATAGACTAGCAGCTATATTCTGATGTTGATTAGTGGTAAACATGTCCAAATGTATGTATTTTGATTTCAAGGGAGGAATTTAATTAGCCGCGAGGTGAACAGTCCACAGACACACATCACCTTGATGTTTTTTCTCAAATCTCTGCTCATTTTCCTTCGAATCCAGTAGATTTTATGGAAAATTGCTACATAAAGTCACATTGATCAGTTAATGCTGAAATTTGTTTGCAGTTGTATTAATGACTATCAGCTTTACTAACTAGGGGTAGTGGTGGGCATAAAGGAGACCTGAGGGCTGCCTGCCACCGCCGAGACATCATACCCCAGTCGGCAATTCCCAATCTTATTCCTGCTATTGCAGAGAATAAGGTAGACCGCGGACAGCCAAATTCAGCGTCACATGACCTCACGTGACGCAAGGAGGTCACACTGCATAATGGAGGAGAGAGTGCAGTGTGCTCTCCTTCCTTCCTCAGTGCAGCCCATTGTCTTCTTGGAGGACCGCATAACCGGCCCGCCAACCTTCCAGAGTTACCAATCACTGATCTAGGGTGTAGCCAGTCAGTAACTATGCATTCTGTTTAACACATCGCCTAAAGTAACTAATAACTGAAATATGTTTGTAACTGAAAAATAAAAAAAAATTAAATAGGGATTGTTTACAAACCAGCCATGAGGGGATTTGGGTGGATCAGAGGTGTCTCTTGCTGAGAATAAAGCAGACTTATGAGTGTTTCTACCTTTTCACCAACACGGCCAGAAAAAGTTCTGCTGCACTACACACCACAGTCTGTCTTCTCATATTGTGAGTCAACATCTGTTATCTTGATCTTGTCGTAGTTACGGTTTGGCCGGCCAACATCCCATGGTACCCGAAATAACATCCTGTCACATAAAATAATGTGGGAATGCACTAAGTAACAATGGACTGTAACTTCCCTGGTTGCTTAGCACATTCTAGTTTTTCGAATTAGATGCAAACACATTGGCTCCTCCCATTCTCTAGCATTAGGTGTCCCATGCGCAGGTCTACCAAGGGAAAGCAAAATAGCTTTTGGTGGCTCTCTCTGCTCTATGGTTTTGCTCTTCTTTTTGGTATTTAAATTAACTGGTATAAGAAGACATAGCTGAATGATCTTTTTGTTTGCATTTAGTTGTGTTTGTTTTTTGTTCCAGATTTCTCAGAAGATCATTCAAGTATCCTGGAGCTTTAAACAGGTGGGATTTGCGTTTGGATGAATCCCAAACCTCACTGTTCTTATTTATACTTAAAAAAAGAAACAACGTGGGTGGTAAAAAAAAATCAATAGAGCTGATTTTCATTGAAAGGGTTCACGCACACGGAGAGGAGCAGATAAAAGAAAAGCATAAAAGCAAAATGACAAAAGTAAATAGCCTGTAATTTACAGGGGAGATGCAGTTACAGAGCCTAGCTCTAGGGGAAACAGAAAGGAACTAATCACACAAATCAGCACATCAGAAATGATGCTTCATTCACAAGAATTGACATATAAAACGAGTCCTTCACTCTTCAAAGAACACAGGATGAAGCAAACACTTTTATGTGCTTTCAAGCAACAAAGCGTGTAATGGACTGATGGCAGAATATACAGTTGGGTTGATAGAAACCTGTGTCAGTTAACATTTCACTGCTGGTACTAATACAATATAAGCTTCTGTATACAATTTAAGAAGAGCTTTTGTGGCTTCAATACAACATTTGTAAACATTATTATTACTACTACTACTACTAATAATAATAATAATAATAATAATAATAATAATAATAATATTAATAATATGAATCTCCATGAGAAAATAATATGTAGGCTGGATTTGGGCAATGCAGTTGATGTGATTCATTTTATACGGTTCCACGCAACAGATTGGTGTCACGAGCCGCGGTGGCTCCGGGCACCGCCGCGACTCGCTTCCTCCACGTCCCGGCCGTCGTCATGACGACCGGGACGTCACTTCCCCATTGTCCCGGCCGTTGCCAAGGCAACGGTCGGGATGCTCTTTGCATGTAGCGCCGCGCTCCGGCATCCAGGGCAGCCGGGCGCGTGCGCAAATTAAGAAAGGGGTCAGTTAATTATTTTCCCCCTGTGTTGCTACACTCTCATTGGGCCATGCTTGTATTTAAGGCAGGAAGGGGCAAAGCCTCCTTGCCGGTTATAGTCCCTGCTTCCCAGTATACTACCCTGCTCGTTCTCTGTATATTCTCTGATCTGATTGTTGTTGCTGACCTTTTGCCTGGAATTGACTATGTTTTTTGCCTGTGACCTTTTGACCCCTTGCTTGGATTTTGACCTCGTTTGTTCGCTTGTGACCCCTGATCTTTGGCCTGGATACTGACACTACTAGTTTGCCTGTGACCTATTTGACCCTTTTCTGGACCTCACTTCGTTTTCCTGGGGTTCCCCCAGTCAGTACGCAATTCACGACCCTCTGTAGTCTGCAGCCAAGTCTGTCCCCACCACTAGGGGCTCCAGCGAACACCAGGCTTCAGAGCAGACTCCGGGTTTTGTGGTGCTGGCTGTTGGGGTTCCTAACAATTGGTACATAGGAAAACAGTACTGGGATTAGGGGAAAAGTACATGGGTCGATAACTGACTGAGGGTCGGGAAGCAGAGGGTATTTATAAATGGAACATGTCCAACTAGGATAAGGTCTTTAGTGGTGTACCACAGGGATCAATATATTTTTATTAATGCCCTTATAGAAGCTGTAGGAACAGAGGTGTCCATATTTGCAATGACCTGAATTATTTATTTGGTCAGATTTTTTTTTCTACTGTAAGGTTAAATTAATGGGTATTTCTGGAGGGTGAGTTTCTTCTTCCTCTGGATGATTTAACTCTTTTTCTAGAATTTAAAAAGAGTGGAACAGTTTTAGGGCATAACTGTGTTATATATGTGATACCCAGGATTACATATGGTGCTGCTATGCACCAAACACAGAAACCAGGGCTCTACGTACATTAGTACATGGACTGAGCTAAAAGAAACATGGCTAATCTAAGAGGTGGGGGGTATGACACATCATACATAAGGTAGAAGGCAAATACCAATGCCAGCTGTGGGTGGGAGTTGGTAACAGCTCAAGGAACCATCTTACCAGACGACCGTCTAAAGGTGCAACATTCTTTGTTAAAATAAAATAAGGAAAGATAAATATACTTGGCACTGGCATGATTTGGATTGTTCTACAGCAGTTCCACATTTCCAAAGTAAAACGCTGGTAGTGGCGGCCAAGGACAACTACTGGAGACTAGAGATAACTCTATATAGGATTAATCCTGGGACAGGAGGTGGGGACACACAATTGTGAAAGATATTTAATTGTGACAATGTGGTCCACGGACATAATGTCCGCAAACATTGGTGACATTTATGGTAGAAATCTTCACTCATTTTCCTTTGCATCTCTATGGGGTGCGAGGAAAAATGAGCTGAGATTTCTGTCAAATATCCGCTGTGAGGTGTGACAAACGTTTCGGAGACACTTCGCGGCTAATTGAATCTCCCCCACAGATTGCAGGCTGTTACTAAGGGATGCATCATCCATAGGAGCCAGGAGTTACCATGAGAGAGTTAGTAAAGCCTAATGCGAGTTCAGAGAGAATTTCAGTGGAGTATTTTCGCTCTTACTTTACCGGCAGGTTAATAGAATTATCTGTAGTGACAGAATGGAGGTGTAAAGTGAACACAGCTCCTAAAGTAGTGCACACAATCGGTTTTCCTATAAAAAAAAAAAAAATGCAAGTTAAAACAAATATTTTCTGGATCAGTCTATTTTCTGTTTTGTTACAAACAAGTTGCTTGTCACTCACCGGACCGTGAGTGCCTCTTCCCGGACATTTAGGAACCGTGGCCGTCCACCATCCTGAGGGTCTGCGCATGCGCAGCCCTTTTCTATACTTCAGTGTATACCCCTTTAACTTAATTGGCAGATCAGGCAACCTCCCTATATTAAGCACCTGTGGTCACCACCACGTTGCCTGATCTTGGAGTCTCATTCCTCATGAGTCTCTGAAGGTGTTCCTGTATTATTCGTGTATTCAGCGCTGCTGATTCCTGTGGTTTCCAAACCACTTCTACTACTGTGGTTCATACCACTTCTACCATCAACTGTATCATCATGACTGTTTGCTGATTCCTATCCGCTGCCTCCGTGCACTACAGTCTTCTATACCACTTCAACGTTATTTTATATCTATGTGACTGTTTGCTCATCGCTATCCGCTGCCTCCGTGCACTCCAGCTTTTACCTCACTCACCTGCTTCTCATCAAGTCTGTTTGCTGATTCCTATCCGCTGCCTCTGTGCACTACAGTCTCCTGCTTGCAACTCGCCTGTGTTTAACATCGTGACTGCCAGCTGACTACTATCCGCTGTCTCTGTGCACTACAGTCTCCTGCTTGCAACTCGCCTGTGTTTAACATCGTGACTGCCAGCTGACTACTATCCGCTGCCTCTGTGCACTACAGTCTCCTGCTTGCAACTCGCCTGTGTTCAACATCGTGACTGCCAGCTGATTACTATCCGCTGCCTCCGTGCACTATAGTCTCATCTCATCTTTGCTGTGACTTCCTCGAGACTGCCGCTTTCATTACCATCTGCTACACTTCGTGATCATCAGCTCCTGTCCTGCGCTGCACTCCTGTTTCCCATCGCTGTTGGTTCCTGTGGTTGCTACTGGTTACCTCCGTGTGCCGCTGAGTCCTGCTGCGGTGGTCAACGCTATCGTCCATCTCCTGCTGATCCACTCTCCGCCTTCACGTGTTCCACTGGTCTCTACCCTCCTGTCAGCATTGGATTTGTATCTCATCTACTACCCTCTGCTGGATCATCTCCATTCTCCTGGGTCCCCTATGAGTCCAGTTCCACGTGTTGCTGACTCCTGTGGATTCGTGTCCCTGTTGGTCTACTCACCTGTGCGCTGCACCTGCTAGACCGCTGCTTCACCTATCCAGGGACTTCCTATCCAGTCGGCCTCCAGCCGCTCAGGTACCGCTGCAATCCCATCTGACTGCTACTGCTGAACCACGGTATGCATACTTCTCATTGACTGTGCTGTGTATTGCATATCTTGCTGGACTGTGTTTGGTTCTCTCTGGAGTCTGCTATCCGCTGAGTCTATTGCCATCATTGACTGTGTTATCATTGTGCTGGACTACTTCAAGAGACTTTCTAGATTGCAGACCTGATCAGTCATTTATATATATATATATCTATATTGTGCATATTACTGTGGATCGTGTATAAGGTGCCTGTGTATATCCTGTGTTGCAGTCTTCCCCCGTGCACCTCCTCACATATATATTCAGTGGTCCAACTTGCTACCGCAGACCACTGACTACCTGGATACCTCCACTTGGATTCCATTCCTTCACTCAGACAGCGGTACAACTTGCTACCCGCAGACCGCTGACTCTCATCACCTCCTTGTTTCTGTTGGACATTCCTCCTCACTATAGCAGTGGTACAACTTGCTATCGCAGACCACTGACTACCTTCACGTGTCCTTGTCCATACAGTTCCTTGTGTATCATTACCTCATTATTACCAGTGTTGCTAGTCATAGACTTTCCTGAGCATCTCATCGGCCATCATTTCATGTTCCGTGATCACCCAGCTACCAGAGTACCCTATTACCATCTACATTGCTCTGGTAAGCCTACCATCTGGTGATCCCTGGGTAAAGACTCCTAGTGCCCGTGACATTGCTATTTAAAGTATAACGCATTTTTATATGTGTTTTGATGCTTTTCTGTTTTTTATCATTTGTATATATGTTATGCAGGCATGCTCTGTTAAAACAGAGTGAAAACATGTATTATGTATTTTTATATCTGCAATAGACTCATTCTTTAAAACAAAAAAAGAACCAGACAAAAATTTCAGTAAGCAGGATAGAAGACAGAAGAACAGAAAAATGCAGTCCATTGTTATTACTTTTATTATAGGATAACATCTGCTCTTTTGGTCTGTTTTTTAAGAGAAAACAAGGTGAACGATGCAGGAAAAAACATCGGTGTGAATAGGCCCATACACAGCTTCTGTGCAATCATAACCCACGTTTACTGTACATACTGTATATGCTGTTAGCCTGCAATCTGATAACTGTGGTTTCTGGGGGAGTATAACGTAGATGAGAAATTCCAGCATGGTCCATGTCATCAGGGAGACATTTGTGTGATAAAGAGTTTTCTACTTTGTTTTTGGGTGAATTAACTAACGTTGATGAATTTGCTGTAAACAGCTTTTAATTGGAGTTGAGGGAATTTTTCAAACTGTCTCAGGACATAGTAAGTGTTCCCAGTCCGACCCCAACCACACTAATCAGCAGAACTAATTAACCACCTTTGTCACAGTTGTATTTAAAAACTATAAATTCTACAAACTGTGACTTTACAAATGCAGAGCGGAACGGCAAAGTAAAAGTAAAATTTAAAGATTCCATCACCGAAAATTCACACCTTTGTCTGTTCTGCCCCAAAGACTTGAGTTGTGTGAAATGTCGCCAGAACTTTGCTCATCTCTTGGTTATATTAGAAAAGTCTATGTTAGTCTTAAAGTCTTGAAATACCACAGAGGATAAATGTTTAGTCTGTTAAAGAAATCTCTTTCACGGAAAATTGTCTGAGCCAATTGCAGCTGATCTGTATATGTTGTACTTCCCTACTGTCCTGGAATTTCTGTGAGGTTCCCAAATTCCAGGGAGCTCTCCCAGACTCCCAGAAGAGTTGGCATTATCCCGGGTCGTGGTAGAGGCGGGGCTTAATGATTATTTGTGTCATCAAGTCCCACCTGCACACCCCTCATGTACTTGTCACATGACCTCCCCTCCGGGATCTCCCAGAGTGGAGGTTTTAAATGAAGGCAAATATGGTATATGTAGAGAATGCCTACACATAGTGGTGCACAACAATCAGGGGAGGGCTGGCAAATTTTAGCCCGGGGGCAAGAGTCAATTCAGCAGCCTATTTAAAAGGAAATAAAATGCAGGTGGCCCAGTGACCCATCGCACGGTAGCCCACTATGGGACCAGCCCAGGGGCAGATGCCCCCAAGCCCAGCCTGTCCCTGACAACAATGAGGTAAGCATAACCAATCTAGGGAGCCTGGGATGCTGGGACATAAATACTACTGACGTATATTTGTTCCAGTTTCCAGAGTCCCCCTGCACCTAAGTTGCAGGGGGAATCGGGACGTGAGCATAGATCCGACCGCATTCAAATCCAGACAGATCTCAAAATGCATTTCGATTGGAATATGGGTGTAAGCACGCTCTGCGTATGGTTACTTGACATATGTTAACAGACAGAACAGACTGCAGTATATGCACAGATGTAAAAAAAAATGAACAACTAACACTATAATCATTAATAAAAATGTTTCTGTTTTTTGTTTAGTTTTAAAAAATTTGTTTCACATTAAACGCATAAATCCAGATGTTCTTAATGCGTACTGTACATACATGTCTGATTTATATCCACCAATAGTCATATGCGCACACTCTGCCCAATTAGCACAAACAGATGAAACTATTTGATTAGTACAGATAGTACAACTAAAAGCATTCACATTTATTAAAATACCAATATAATGATCCTTAATGCAACATCGTTTTTGTAGTCTATCTTACTTACACACACATCTTCTGTGCTATCTAGTGGCGTGTATAAGTGTACTTTCAAAATAAAGACTATGCAGTGACAGTCATCATTATTAATCGGCAGTACAAATGGTATGGCTGAAACCAAGCATACTTCGAAAAGCCCTGTACTTGATTCGGCTGCATCTGCATTAGAATGCCCTCTGCACGCCCTTACTGTACATTGCCAATGTTAGTTCACCCTTTCCCTCCTCCATTCCACCCCTCAAGTTGTAGACATTTGCGTTTAGACATTAATAGCATGCAATTGCATACATTGACTGGCGTAATATCCATTTCTGGGCATGTATTTTATACAAGATACAGGAGGCAAGTCCCTATTTCAAGTATTAGGGAAAAAGTACAGCAGGATGCATCCTAGAGTACTCTTCCTAAACACTCACTTAGCAAACATGAAAGTATGCCTTTCAGATTTGTTGAAATTTACTTTTGGAAATTGATGGCTTATGTAGAACTGAGAAGGCAAATACCAAGTCGCTATTATTTATCAAATTAAGCTATATCTGCTTTTTGTGCGAACACTAAATACTGCATACGTTTTAACTTTTAAACACCTTCACTCACTGTGTTGCAATGCCTGGTATGCCCACACAGATTGTATAAGGCTGGTATAAAAGTGGGTGGGGGAAAATTAAACTGGAATACTACAAATTGGAGCAAAACATGATTTGCAACCAGAATTTAAGAAAATAGAATTTTGGCAAGACTTGCAAATATTTTAGGCAAAGTTCGGCCAAGTCAGGGCAAGCAGAATTGCTGAGACTTCGTACAACCCTATTGATTCATCATCATCATCATTTATTTATATAGCGCCACTAATTCCGCAGCGCTGTACAGAGAACTCACTGACATCAGTCCGTGCCCCATTGGAGCTTACAGTCTAAATTCCCTAACATACACAGAGAGAGAGAGAGAGAAAGACTAGGGTCAATTTTGATAGTAGCCAATTAAGCTACTAGTATGTTTTTGGAGTGTGGGAGGAAACCGGAGCACCCAGAGGAAACCCACACAAACATGGGGAGAACATACAAACTCCACACCGATAAGGCCATGGGTGGAAATTGAACTCATGACCCCAGCGTTGTGAGGCAGAAATGCTAACCACTAAACCACCGTGCAGCCATTATATAGTTTATATATTTCCATTATCTACTTTCCCCTCTCCTCCACATTGTATGAAGTTATCAAGAATGTAGTAATGAGTGTGGCACTACCCACACTAGTTGCTAAATGGGACATATTTAATCAGGCCTACAGGCAATAATTCCTGACCGAAGTGAGCCGCAATTCCTGAGCCAGCTTACCAATGTGACAGTGAAGCCTTTCATTTATTAACTTTGAAATTGAATCAGTACTCTGGTAATCTTTCAACAAATGCAGAGCTGAATCCATGATTGTGACCTGCATACTGATAATGGTTGTGAATCAGAACATTAATTCTAGCAAATTGTTAGTTAATTAGTTATTGACTTATGTTGTTTGTGTTATCAGACACTTAATCAAACATTCATAAAATTAATTAATAATAAATTGATAAATGAAGAATAAGTGGTTTTGTATTAGATAAAAGATAAATTAGGAAAAAAATCTTAATTTTAGAATAGAAACAGAAACAGGAAAAAAAGACAACCAATATATAATAAACAAAGAAAAATGGCAACATTTCCCAAACCTGGACTTGCTACGCTATTACTTAATGTATGGAAGCTGTGCAGCAGGTGTATTATTAGACATGTTTTTTTCATAACTCCCTCAGGGAAATTTTTATAGGAAATAAACGGAAAATAAAAACTAGGTTAAACTATGCTATATATTGTTAATGTTACAAGATGCCTTCTTATAATGGTTGAACTTGAATTTTTGTTTAGTTTTAGTGTTTAGTTTCAGGTTTGTGAAAGTTAAAGGTGCACATTTCTTAGGAGCCTGTTCGACACTGTGTCATTTAAACAAAATAGACAAAGTAGAACAAAGGCTTCCTGAAACCTCAGTCCTACTTCCACAATGCTGGCATTAAATTTTGTGTTTTTACATGATGATTAGAGGGTATATTTACTAAGCTGTGGGTTTGAAAAAGTCAAGATGTTGCGTATAGCAACCAATCAGATTCTAGTTATCATTTATTTAGTACATTCTACAAAATGACAGCTATAATCTGATTGGCTGCTATAGGCAACATCTCCGCTTTTTGAAACCCGCGTTTCAGTAAATATACCCCTAGATTTTTTTCCACTTCTTTTAGTAAATATATTTTTATATATATTATATATCATAATATTTAATAACTGATGGAATATAATTTCATTTAGAATTTAAAACCAAATTAATCTGAGATTTAAAAAAATGTAGGGTGATCCCATCCTGTCACGGGCACTAGGAGTCTTTACCCAGGTATCACCAGATGATGGACTTACCAGAGCAGTATAGGTGGTAATATGGTACTCTGGTAGCGGGGTGATCACGGAAAAGGAGACAGCAGATGGTAAGAGAATGCTCGTGGTAAGTCTATGACTAGCAGCACTGGTAATATATAGATAATTGTACACAAGGAACTGGATGGACAAGGAAACGTGAGGGTAGTCAGTGGTCTGCGGATAGCAAGTTGTACCACTGCTATAGTGAGGAGGAATGTCCAGAAGTAACGAGGAGGTGATGAGAGTCAGCGATCTGCGTATAGCAAGTGGTACCGCTGTCTAGGTGAGGGAATGGAATCCAGGTGAAGGTATCCGGGAAGTCAGTGGTCTGCGTTAGCAAGTTGTACCACTGAAATATATCTGTGAGGAAGAGCACGGGGAGGTAAATGCAATGCAGAGTATACACGGGCACACTGAACTTGATCCCACGATGATATGCACAAAATAGTAATAACTGAATAGCACTGCACAATTATACAAAGTCACAAGAACTATCCAGGCTAAAGGTAACACAGTCAAATGATGGCAATAGTCTCAGCGGATAGGAAACTCCAGAGGAGAACAACTCAGTCCAGCAAGATATGCAATACACCAGCACAGTCAATGAGAAGTATGCATACTGTGGTTCAGGAGAGCAGGCTGTCAGACAGAAGTGCAGGGATACCTGAACGGCTGGAGGCCGGCAGGATACGAAGTCCCAGGAGGGTGGAAGCGGTAATCAAGTAGGTGCAGCACACAGGTAGGTAGACCAGCAGAGATGGAAACAATACTCAGGAAGCAGTAGTATATAGAACTGGGCACCTGGAGAACACTGAAGAGTAGAGATGGTCTAGCCGAGATGAAAGCAGCGGAGCGTTGATCCAATGCAGACAGGCGAGTTGACACAAGCGGAGACACTGTAGAAGCACGGAGAGCAGATCAGCTGGCTGCAGACACGAGGAGTACTGGAGGGTTGCGATGAGCAGGGCACTGCAGATACACAGAGGCAGCGGATAGGAATCAGCTGGTGCAGTCACGATGAAACACGGGAGAGTTGAAGTGAGCAGGATACTGTAGAAACACGGAGGCAGCGGATAGGAATCAGCTGGTGCAGTAACGATGAAACACAGGAGAGTTGAAGTGGTCTGGAAACTGTAGAAGCACGGAGGCAGCGGATAGGAATCAGCTGGTGCAGTCACGATGAAACACAGGAGAGTTGAAGTGGTCTGGAAACCACAAACGAACAACAGGAATCAGCAGGAGCTGAACACACGAGGAAACACAGGAACACCTTCAGAGGCTCATGGGGAATGAGACTCCAAGATCAGGCCACGAGGTATTGACCTCAGGTGCTTTAAATAGGGAGTGTTGCCTTATCAGCCAATTAACTAAAAGAACATGTACTGAAGGTTTGAAAGGGTTGCACATGCGCAGACCCTCAGGATGGTGGACGGCCACGGTTCCTAAACACACGAGAAGTAGCACTCACAGTCCGGTGAGTGACACATCCTTAAATTTAATGATTTTGGAGTCTGAGGCCACTGGCAGGCTATTTCTGTGTGTTTCTTTAGACATGTCATGGCTCCTAACATTTTCCAGATCTGTTTTTCATCTTTTGTAGAATGAATCTCATAGAAGGGAAATAAACAGATTTTGATAACCCTTCAGTGGAAACTGCTTCAGTTGCAGAGATGTGGGAGGATAGATCCTGCTGTAAAAGAACACATTATTATGTCGGTTTGAAGTCTTATATAAGTTGTGCTCTTATTCTAAAGAAAATACACAGATGTAGTATGATGCAATTGAAGTAAAATAAGTGGACTGTCATTGCTGTATTACTATGCAAAAGTTACATCAAAGGGCTAGATTAGCATTAGCACACTTGGCCTCTGCCAAGGGCACCAAAGGTAGAGGGGAAGCTCTTCCTGTGCACACTACATAATTCAAATTCATCAACAAAGAAGGGATGGAATGGATTGAGCAGGGACGTGCCGTTATTAAACAGGGACGTGCCATTATATTCTGCTCTTTGGAAGAACTGGCACAGCTACAAAATAATTTGTGTAAAGGTGTGTGGTAAATGAATGGAGAGTGTATTAGGCAAGGTTGAAAATAGAACTTTGGGAGACCCTCACCCTAACGCCGACTGCCTCATCTCCTTGCATTGCCGCACCAGCTCTACACTTCACTTCCAGTTGACAGAAGAAGAGAACACCAACGTTTCTTTCCTCTCAGAATTAAGCTCCCTGCTGACTGGGGACACTGCACAATTAAGCAACACTCAGAGTGACAGTTACATGACAGAGGTGCTGAGGGGCCCTTATGGCCCCTAGACAGTAGCATAGCCAAGAGGTTAGCAGGGGAAGCGAATGCTCCCCCTAGCACAAATGTAGTTAAGATTGGCACCTTGAGGGCCGACTATTCTGAACGCTAACAGTAGTGAACATCAATGGGGATGGGGCACCAATCTTTTCCGGTATGGCTGGATTACAGGATGCTACGCGGGGTGTGACCAGTGAGAGGAGAGGAGAGTGGTATTTTCTAGCTATGAAGCGAGGCACTGTAATGCAGATCCCCACCACTGCTGCCTCTCTATTGTATTGTGATGGGGAGAGCACGAGTGAGCCTGAGGGCTTGGTAAATAGTCTTGGATAATAGCATTGATCATGACACTGTAGTAGACCACTTGGCAAGAATGAAACCCAGACAAAAGAAGCTGCTGTAAACTTGTAATGCTGCCTAAAATAAGTAGAAATCATAGTTTGATGTAGGAGAAGTCAGATAAATTAATAGTTATAAGTAAATTTATCTAAAATTCTGATATGTTTTGTATTTAATTGTTTCAATTACATGCAAACATGTACAACTCGCTGTTGTAAGTTTTGTGTGTATACTGTGATAATGTCTGTCACTAGGAGATTGCTGATCTAAAGACTTGTATTCCCCTAAGCCTAATGGTTACAGGTTCTCATTTACAATTATTTTACAGAATTTTCTTCATTGAATGCCAATATTTTTTATTCCACTTCTCAAAACAACTTGCGCCTATTATGTATCCTTTGCTCCCCCTCACTTCAAAACCTGGCTACGCCCTGGGCGGGACTGCTGTGTCCTGAGCCTTGAAGATGAAGTTTGGGAGATATGGTATTGGCATTACTCAGCCACCAGACACTCAGAGTGTGAGTGCCCACTGCGCACTCGTTGTAGCAGAATAGTTGATGCCAGATGCTAAGCTTCTGCTGGTACTGTGTGTATCTGCTGCTGAAGCAACTTTTTGGCTCTCCCAGACTTCCCGGGAGAGTAGACATGTATGCATTATGCAGGACTTACTTTTGTTTCTGAATAATTGCTTGGATAGGCTCTAGAGCAGTATTGGACAGCTTGGTGCACTGCAAGGGCTGCCCTCTAACCTTCTTAAGTGCAGCATTTACCCTTAATTTCAGTAACCAGTTAAAAGATACATTTAATCAAAGAAAGAGACACCTATGTAGTGTTTGACTGGGACATAAAAAAGGCCCATCGGGGGATGTCATGATAGGGGCCCACCAGAGGGGTTGTGGCCAGCCACCTGAGTGTGTGACCAGAGGGGGCATGTTCAGCCAACCGAGGACAGGGCTAGTGCCATATTGAAGAATATAAGAATGCAGTGTATGCGCCCTGGATCGGTACAAAACGGAACAGTCACCCAAAATCAGGACTGTTCCACCAGAATCAGAACAGTTGACAGCTATCCTGCTCTCTCTTACCTGTTCTTTCAGCTTTCACTTCCTGGTGTCTTAAGCTCAGTAGTTACTTGTCTAGATCCTGGAATGTTGGGCTCCAGCTTGGTAAATATGGAAAGATGAGCCATGAGTGAACACTCTAGTTCCCCCTTCCCGACTAGCCCAGATGGTAAATCAATAGCAACACACGGACACACACTAATACATTTCTCATGCACATGGACACACACTAATGTAGATTACTATAACATTGTCAGGAAAAATCTATGGGACAAGATAAAGACATTCTACGGAAGAGAAAGAAAACAATGGAACTGTAAGGACGGTGAGCTCTGCAAGCAGACTTCATAAAACCAGTAAAGACACTAGGTAAAGTCCTAAAATTAAAATATGTTCATACATTAATCGTTTGAATTTAACATTAGACCAATTCCAAGGGAAGCAAATAGAGTCCACTTCCTTAAGACTTAATAAAACTATAAGTAATAGTATTTTGGAGAAATGGAAAGTTGAACATAATTAAAGGAGTGATCCTAACGGGGTAACATGATGGACTTTGTAATGACAGTTTTACACCTCTCACTATACATATTTCCAGTCAGACCTGCAAATAATCAAATAGACACATATGCACAAAGAGAAAGTCTCTGCATGTCTGCACTATCATAGAAAAAAAGAAAAAATCACAAACGTAATAAGCAGTGTTTTGTTTTAATGTATAACTTAACATTAATCCTTGAAAAAAAAATAATAATAGAAATGTACTGACTTTTTTTATGTGGGAAAAAAAAAGCTGAAAGTAGACAATCCCTTCTGGCATAAAATCAAGGTTGTGGTAGATACTGCAGGAGTTACCGACTGTCCTTCATTTTCAAGGATTTTAAAGATTTGTCCCTGGAAATTTATTGTTCCTGCATATTTTTTAATTAAATAAGTCAATGGTATGATCCCTCTTTTTTATATATACTTCAGGGGCAAATGCAGGATATCTGGAGGGGGGGTTTCCGAAGGTTTGCACGGGGATGCCTAATTAATCACAGCGGTACTCATACCACCGTAATATCTGTTCTGTTACTGCCATTTACTCATTTCACCTTTTATTTATTTCCACATTAGTGGAACTGAAAGGCCAAATCTAGACCTCAACTTCCACTCTGCATGCGCGCATCAGCTACAACAAGTGCAGAAAGACAAAAAGTGTGTGCCAAGCACGCGTTTCTTAAATGAAACTTCTCTGCCTTTTGTGATGGCTTTTCACTAAGTGCCGGCAGAGACGTTTCACTTCACAAAATTGTGCAGTGTTACAAATAAATCTACTGGTCTATTACATGTCACAATATCTGAACCACAGACTCAAACACCACATTCCAAATTTCTAAATTGCTCTGGCTGTACAGTCAACTTTATTCATTTACAGCGTTCACATTCCAACTACAACTTACTAAGTGACAGCATAACACCTAGTGCAATTACTCCTCATCATTATCATCATTTATTTATATAGCGCCAGCAGATTCCGTAGCGCTTTACAATTGGGAAAAAACAGAAATAAAACAATGCTGGGTAATACATACAGAGAGGTAAGAGGGCCCTGCTCTCAAGCTTACAATCTATGGGTTATGTCTATGTATCAATGGTTTGATACACAAGGGTAAGTGCTACATCATATTGCATATTTGTCCAACTAGAATGCAAAGGTTACAAAGTATTGAGTGGGCTGTGTGATCAGTCACAGAGCAATGTTGGTTAGAGGGTTGTTGTCTTGTGTTAGCTGTTGAGAGGATGATAATAGGGTAACCTAGGGAGATTAAGAGGGTGGTAGAGGAATACTATAAGCTTGTCTGAAGAGGTGGGTTTTCAGAGAACGCTTGAAGGTTTGAAGACTAGAGGAAAGTCTTATTGTGTGAGGGAGGGAATTCCACAACGTGGGTGCAGCCCGAAAAAAGTCCTGTAACCGGGAATGGCAGGATGTGATCAGAGTGGAAGAGAGACACAGATCTTGTGTAGAACGGAGGTGTCGAGTTGGGAGATATTTTGAGACAAGTGAGGAGATGTATGTCACTGCAATTTTGTTGATGGCCTTATATGTTAGTAGAAGAATTTTATATTGGATTGAGTACCTCTGATGAAATCACTAATCGGTGATGAAACGCGTCAGGTCACATGACCAGCTGATTTGATCCATTCTGAAGCTGATATTGGAGCAGTGTGCTGTTATTGTTTATAGAGCGCATATGCTCTCCGACACGCTACACTGACATTACATCTATTGCGGGATTCAGCAGCCACTCTGTCGGGACTGTGTTTTCCCTATCAATCTTTCTACTGTGGCTGCTTGCCATTTGGATATCCATCTCAGGCTCTCGGAGTGTGGCCACACCTGTCTGGTGGAGCGGGGCTGATATTGTGGATTCGTCTTGGATACGGTAACTCAATCTGCTTGTAAGCTTAAAACCGGACCAAGTGTATCAAGTTCCACGCTTAGAGAATCACTCATTATTATTATCGGGACTACTGTCAGTTATAGATCTAGCTGAATTGTCAAGTGTACTCTGAGCCCCGTTGGATTGAGTCTATCCAGTACTGTTATCGCACTGTCTCCTTTATCCTATTTTTGATCATCTCAAGTTGATATCATTTATTCCCATTTTTTACGGAGCTTCGTGTTCTATAAATATCAGCTCATTCATTTGAGCTTCTCCAATCATGTGTGTTACATCAGTCTCTTAAGGAGATATCTATTGGATTGGATACAATTATTTATTAAATCTCCGCTTGGGAGATGCTATTTAGCAACTTCACAGTTGTCTTATATATGAGTTGCAATTTATTGTGATCAGCTGGTCATATTTAATACGTATCTTATGTGTTTTTTTATATGCTTGTTTTATGGTTTATTAAATTGTGTTTTATATATACACGAGTTCATTGTCACTATACAGAGGCAATTCCTTTCTGCACTCAGCGCTGTTATCTTGTTTTTGTACTCCTGCTATTTGAGACCCCACAGGTCTTACAGCAGCGGGTGCAGATTTGTTTTGCCTTTTTGATAGAGATATCGTTGTGGTGTTTGTGGGTCTGTTTCATTGCGCCAGAATTGTGTTGTGTTTATTTCCTCTTTATATTGGATTCCTTGGAAAACAGGCAACCAATGTAGAGACTGACAGCAACTCTACAAACAATTAGATTTACATTGGAACACAACAGTGTGTACTACCATGGTGCCCAAGGCTCTTGTCTGATGTTTATGGCTCTTATTTTTATTGTTTATAGTTCTGATGCTGTTTATAGGCTTTTGTACAGTATGCCTCAGGCTCTTGCTTTGTTGTACTATTATTGGCCCATTTGAAAACTGTCTCTATTTTGAGACTCTTTGTTAATTTGGTGTGCAGTAATGTTTGTTTGTTGTATCATGTTTGCGTGTGGGCATTGTGTATCTTGTGGCTGGTGTTAATATAGGGTTTAGCAGCAGTGTGTGTAGTTATGAGAATATTGAGTTGTGGATGTTTATTTCTGTGTGCTGCTGGATAATTAGTGTGGGTGAGTGGAATAGGTTGGTTGTGCTCTGATAAGAGCAGTTTTCTTACCTGTTTCGCTTCATTGTTGGGCGTGAGAGCGTCTTGTAGACTTCATCTGGTCTTCTTTGTTGTTTGTAACGCACTGTGCGCTCCAAAAGCTGAACTTCCTCTTTCAACTCAGCGTACACACAGACACATACACTTACCTTTTCCTGTAGTGCTGCCTCCAGCTTCCTCAATGGCAGTATGAGCAGGAAACTCCTCTGCATTACTGAGCAGCACAGGCTGCTCCTACACATCTTCCTCTGTGGGGGCCCTGGTTATCGCATTCCAGCCCCGCCCCCAAGCATAAGGGGGCGCGACCATTGGGCAGTGGGGCCCACCAGGGATCTCCCCAGGACCCCGCTGGGTCAGTCTGATGCTACACCTATATATAATATCATATCAGCAGGTAAGTAAAAAGAAGTGTTACAAGTTACAACATACAAATCTAACAATAATGCAAAGGTGCAAGGAAAAGCAGGTGAAGTGTTTTGCCAGCAAAAGGTCAATTTTACTTCTGCTGGTCACAGTCCTACAACCCTCCCTGTATTTACGGCAGCTGCCTCTTTGGTTTATTGCTCTTCTTCCTGGCACTGGATTGAGAAAAAAAAAAATGCTTATTACAGCTCTGCTGACAGATTTGTACGAAGAAAAATAAATAATTGTGAATAAGTGATGCAAGATGTGATGTAAGACAGCTTTCTTACATTCTGTATGTTGTAAGGAAGCGCCTTAGGGCAAGAATAATTAACAGCAGATAAGTACATTGCATCCATGAGTCCTGGAAGCTTAGTGTTGGATCTCACCTTTTTCAGGCTATAAAGTGACATCTGCTGCCTGCGGAGCTTCACCAACCTGAGAAATTATAAGAGCTGACAGATAGGAGCCCCGAATCTTGGCAAAGACAAACAGGAAGGTTGAGTTTGAGGCTACAACTCCAATAATATTATTATATTATTATTATTATTATATTATTATTTATATTTTTATTACTATTATTATTATTATTATTATTATTATTATTATTATTATTATTATATAAAGTATTCTTTCAATTGTATAAATTATTTATTTATTTTTAGATTTTTATCTATTTTTTTTTAAAATATTATTATTAGTTATTTTATTAGTGAAAAACTGAACGTGAAAAAGTCTGGCAGGGCCAGCCGGGTCATGCATGCGCGCATACCCTGAGACCTGGCAAAGCAGTAAGTTAAGCCATACAGCTTCGTGCTAGTATTGTCCAGGCAGCGGAGAATCGTGATTAAAATAAATACATTTTTAATAAAGCAGGTATAATTTTCCCTCTCGTGTTCGAATGAAAGTAGAAAAAATGTCATTCTTAAATATGTACAAAACCATAAAATATAGGCAAGGACAATGAAGAAAGCACTATCCGCTATAGAGGTGAATCCACAGCGGATTGCTAGTGCTGGCGCCCACCATCATCGGTGTGTGTCTGCACCAGCGCTCAGGCACCGCAAGTGATGCGGCTACTGACAGCCGTATCAGCATCTCCGCGTGGGTCTGCCTCAGTTCCAATTACATGAACACATCTATACTGTACCTGAACTGTTCCTGACAGCCCCTAACTTCCACCGTTCTGCCTCTCCAGTCGCATGGAGGAACAAGTGTCAGATGCGACCAAATTTACATATGGATTTATGCGCACTTTCTGCTTTGTGGGCATGCGCAGTATAAGTTTACGAAATTCACGTTAAACAAATGGGCGAATTCCAAAGTCAGCATGAGCCACAGAAGGCTGCATAGTGGCACAGTGGTTAGCAGTGTTATCTCACAGCGCTGAGGTCATAGGTTCAATTCTGAGCCCTATGTATGGGAGTTTGCATGTTCTTCCCGTGTTTGTCTGGGTTTCTTCCAGCTGCTCCAGTTTCTTCCCACAATACAAAGATATGGTGGTCGTTTGTCTTCTGACAAAATGAACACGTGTTAGTTAGGGAATATGGATTGTAAGCTCCACTGGTGCGGGGACTGATGTGTGAGATTAAATATCTTCTGGAACACATTGTGGAATATGTAGGTGCTATATAAATAACTTTTAATAAATAAATAATTATGTGTATAGCTAATTCTAGCAAGTCACATACCTAGCTAATTAACTATATTGTGTTCACCATGGGGATAATGCTGGAGCCCACTGTTGTTATTATATGAATGTACATTCCAGCTTAGCTTGTATACATTTCACAAGAGAATACAATTACAGCAATCACATTACTAGCAGTGTAGTTACCCAGCAACCTGCAAATAAATCCTCTGTTTATATTGTACGTAAGATCAAAGAGTTTGATGGCAGGATATAACCTGCAGGTCCATTTAGTCTGCTAGTTTCTTAATGTGTTTGGGGTTTTTCTTAGTTTTTTTAGGGAGGGGAGTATCTTTTTTCTCTTAATATTTTCTGTCTATATTTTAACAATAGTAATTATTTTACTATGTGCGTTTCCACCACAACTGCTGGGAGACTGACATGATCTATCACCCCTCCTGTGAAAATATTTTTCTTATGTTACACCATACTTGCCAACATAGGCAACTTGTTTGCCGGGAGGTCCGGGGGAGCAGGTGGGTGTGTGGGGGGAGGGGCTCGAAGAATCTCGTCGTTAGTCCCACCCCCAATATGTCACAACTTATCAGATCTGTTGGTTCAGCGCCCACCCCCAGAACTGGACCAATAATGACGCGTGCACAGTGTCACTAAGCCCCGCCCCCTCCGTTTTGATTTACAGAGCTGGCTGGGAATCTGGGGAATTGCCTGTCGTCCTGGTACTCCGGGAGGACTCCCTGAAATTCAGGAGTCTCCCAGACATTCCGGGAGAGTAGGCAACTTTGTGTTACCTTTCAGTCTTCCTCCCTCCTATGTTATGGCTTATCCACTTGAACCAAAAATTTGTAATAATAATGCCTTTTTTTCTATTTTATTAGTGTTCTATTAGAATATTTTTCTATTAAATTGCTAATAGGATTATGCACAGTTCTTAAGGTGACATCTTGCAAGTGAGTTCTATAGTGGCAGTATATACTCTCTGCTGCTACTACCTCATTCTATACAACAAAGGTTTCTGCTACATTCACCCACTGCTTGACTACACTATTTTCTTACCTCCATATCATCTGAATATACAGTATATATCCCTTTATTCTGTTGTCGTTACATCACCATTCATTCTATATTCTGCTTTAGATTCTTTGGGCTATATTTACTAAACTGCAGGTTTGAAAAAGTGGAGATGTTGCCTATAGCAACCAATCAGATTCCAGCTGCCATTTTGTAGAATATACGAAATAAATGATAACTAGAATTTGATTCATTGCTATAGGCAACATCTCCACTTTTCAAACCCGCAGTTTAGTAAATATACCCCTTTGTGTCTTACATGTATTATTATACACGTTGATGTGTGGTACACAGCGGGGAAGTGGTGGACACTTCCAACCCTGACACTATAATTTCATTGTCTCCTTCAACATATCCAGTGTTTGTAGTTTCTAGGCTTTGTATTCTTCGACTTGTTTCTCCTTTCAGTAATGAATGTAAAGAACATTGTCACCTTTCTTTGTTCTCTTTTCTTTCTGACTGTGCAGTATTTTGTTATGTTTGCACTTAAGCATGTTTAATTGTGAGTTTAGTGTCTTTTAGCCTAGTTTTGTGTGGGTATTTTTTTGTTTGTTTTAAACGTCCTCACTTATACCTGCACAATTTTGGGAAACCATTGTGGCGTTCTCCTCCTCTGCTTTTACTAACGTATCTGGCACAAAGTCCTGTTGCAGTTATTGATGCATAATTTAGTTTACTCCACTGCTCACGCAGCCTAATTTTCAATTCCTATCTGTCAAAGATAAATTATTTCTCATTGGACTAAATACAGCCTTTCTAAAATATAAAACTTTGGTTTTGGTGCGGTCCTTCAGTGTATTAAACACTGACCAATTGTCACCAGACCTCATGTTATCCTGCACACACATTTGATACTGCATCTATTTGTGAGATCAAAATCTAGCATTGCTCCATGTATGTTGACTTCCTGATTATTTGCTTGATATATGCCACATACAATCAATCCAGAATTGTACTACTCTGGTTGATTTAGCAATTGGTAGATTCCAGTGCACATCAAACATTGAAATTCCCCATAATTATCTTCTCACTGTTCATTGAAATCTCTAATAATCTTTCCAATTGCTCATATTGTCATGGGGGTCTATAAATTGTACCTGTTCAAACCACCTCTCACCAGGTTCTAGAGTTTAACTTGTACACTGTACAGGTGTTTCACTTAATCATCGAACTGATTAGACGATAAATGACTATTAGGTCCGATACAGTGTGTACTCTCCAACAATCATGTTCTATCGTACCAAAGCGTATTGTATTGTTTCATTTAATTTTATAACTGGAGTAAAAATCTCTATAAATGATGGAACGATGTTGTGCCAACTCTGCAGTGTGTATGTACTCACCACCATCTGTTCAACAATTCTACCGATAGTTCTTCCAACAGCGACTTCAATCTGGGCATATTTAAATTTATGATATTTTCTCTTACGTCTCCTACGTGCTGCGTTTTCTGAATGTGAAGTACATGGAAATAGTGATCTTTTCATAGTGAATTAATAATAAACAACTTGACATGCTCTATATGTCATCTATATGTTCCTGTATGCAAGTGCTTACAACATGAATTGTTAACACGTGAAGGTATATATTCTCAATAAAGTCTCATTTATCTGCTCATATGACAAGTCCATTTCTTCCATTCTGAATTATCTACCTGCAATTTTGCCAGCTATCATATTGTCTTAATAAACAGTATATATATATATATATATATATATATATATATATATATATATATATATATCCCACTCTGGAGAAAAATTTTATTATCTGACCAATGGAATGAATAGAGACGATGGTATTTCTTGTTTCTGAACGTATGTTTGTGGCTGTTGTGTGCGCTGAGGTTCAGTCCTTTATTTAGATTAATTTAGCATATTGCTGCTGGGATGGAAGATATCTGTACAGTGTGTACAGAGTCACGATCGTTTGAGCCTATGGTTATGACTGGAGATGCTCAGGCTCGGTTCCTCGGAAACAGAACACACCCGAACTTAAGGGATCCGAGTACAGAGCAGAGTCAACTCGGTACTTTCCTGCTTTTTCGAATCGAAAACAAGGCAAAACGTGACGTCGTCGGATCTTGGATCTTGCGAGTTTTGGAATCTATAAATATCACCCTCCATGGCGATCTAGCGCCATTTGAGAGAGGTACACAGAAGGGGTAGCATAGAGTGTAGAGCAGTTGGGCAGGCAAATAGATAGAATTGAAAGAGGAGGGGGTAACAGTGTTAAAAAAAAGTAATCAGTGACAATCAGGAGAGCTCCATAGCTCCAATGTTAATTCTCATTGCAGAAAAATACAAATAATAGTGCTTACAGGGTTGATGTAATTCTGCAATCCATTCTACAGTATTATATAGGTAATACACAGAAAGGAGAGATCCATTGGTAATTGTCATTGCAGAAATACAACTAATAGTCCTTGCAGGCTTTTCTTCTAAAGTTGCACAAAAAAGTGTATGGTGTTATATACACCTAAAGACAAGAGCTCCAGTGCTACATTGCTAATTGTCATTGCTGAAATACAAATACTAGGCCTTGCAGGCTTTTCTTCTGACTTTTCTTTTCTGCCACTACTGTGCGCCAATGTGTCCTAGATGTGGTAGGAACTGCCGTGTGTTTGAGTCATTGCTCTGTCGCTTAGCATCCAGCCAGGTCGCTGCAGTATTTGTCCTAAAGTATATGAAAATAAGATTGTGACCTGTGAGGTGGTCAAAATTGACTACAAATTACTTGAAATTCGTGTTATTGAGGTTAATAACAATGTAGGATCAAAAAAAGAACAAAACTATGTGATTTTAGCATATTTTAGCAATTTTTCTAAAAAAATACAAAACCAAAACACACAAGAGTGGTTTTGCCAAAACCAAAACACGAAGTTAATCCAGATCCAAAACCAAAACCACTTCACGGGGGTCAGTGAGCATCTCTAGTTATGACAGACAAAAAGCACAAATCTGACAGTAGATCGTGTAAACCATGTCTAGTGTGTACACATTACTCCGCATGCTGATCAGAACTTTCAGTCGTTGGTAGAATCGTTAACAATATTACATTAGGGGAAATTTTCTGTAGCGTGCACCCAGCTTTATCCAATTACTTTCAATCCTATCTAAAGTTGCTCTTGTTAACAGACAAGCTCTCTGCATTATTCCAATATCAATGGTAGATAATTTAGTCCCAACATATACATCTACTTTAAGTCACTGATTGATAAATCTTTACCATACAGCTCCAGTCACTCTGAGCAGTAGCTTTTGGCAGCACCTAACCTCTTTACAGTCTAATTCTTCCAGACCCTACAGTGGTCCAACCTGCTCTTCTCCTAGGTGGCTCCTGGGGAAGTAGTGACGATTTAGGGAGTGAACGAGACATATAAAGTTATAACATTTCTGACAGTAACTTAATAATCTCAATGTGTAAATGTGAGCACTGCATACATATCATTATAGCAGTGCCGTAACTAGACATTTTAGTGCCCTGGGCGAGACAGGGCACCAGCGACCCCCAGCTAAGTGGCAGTGACATTTGCCAAGTGGGTGTGGCCAACCTAATGTGGGGCTGTGGCTAGCACTTAACTGAAATAATTCTGTTCCATGTCTGCGGACCCCAAGGGAGCCCAGGGTTTACCACAAGTGTTGTGACATCTGTGAGGAAGACAGCGTAGAGCTCTGTGTCAGTATATGAAATATTTTATGCTCTAAGGGAATCCTTGAGGTGAAGTCAGGGCAAAGTCTGATAGTTTTGTCCGTTATCCCCAAAAGCCAATAACAAGACTGCAGATGGAAACTCACAGACATATTAAGAGGATGCTGCAGAATAAACAAATAATATTCTCCGACCAGAGGCTACATGTGGGATGTGTGTTATGGTCAGAAATCTTCATGCCTTTGTAGAATATGAGCGAGAGAGAGAGATTCTACCTTTTACTTCCGCAGGAAGTTCGGCATTTGGAACGCAGGTTTGCTTCCAAATGCCGAACATCCTGTCAGTGGAACTATGTGTTCCACTTCAGAAGTAAGAGGCTGTAGATGCAAAGCTAGATAGCGGGCGGCTGCTGCGACCCCTTGGACTTGCGCCCTGGGCGACGGCACCGCCCACACATTCCTAGTTACGGCTCTGCATTATAGCTCCACAATCGTAGTAGTAGTAAATACATCGTCATGTAGTAACATAGTACATGAATATCTTCTACATGACTGTTAGCTCTATGAACAACTCCTACATGACTGTTATTCAAAGCAATTATGTGACACACACACAGCCACTTTATTGCTTCATTTGGTCTATCATAAATGCCCATATGCAGGCACAATTGAATATCCCCCTCCCCCTCGAAAAAAAACTAAATAGAATTGACTGTATTTTTTGAGTACATACACAAATCCAGTCGGCTGCTGGCTGCATTGGTATCTGTGTGTCAATTGGACTGCGTTACACTATCTGGCCCAACCACAGAAAGGCAATAGCTAAACAATTTGCTCCACACCACAACGCAGGTGACTAAACCCATCACAGATTTGATTTGTAAAAAAACCACAATAACTTTGTGTAAAATATTACTCCAAGTATTACAAATAAACATACAGAACAGTGTAATAATATACATACACATAAATCAACCCTTAGCACTTTTACAGTATATACACAACTAAATAGCACAGACATTGTGTGGCTTGCAGGCATCATACCACCACACTTCTGTATAGAATCTGAAGAAAAACAGAACAGACAGATTTAATGTTCAGGGAAGATGTCTTATATTATCTGAATACATCTCTTACTGGAGACCTGCAGGTGTTCAATCAAGCTGAACAGCCTGTAATGGAAATTGCAGTCTTTGGAGATATTCTCTGCCATTTGCAAATAAAACACAGGATGCATCTTGAATACATTTACTTTGTCAGCAACAGGGGGTGGGATTTAAAGCTCCGGAATGTCAAACATGCTCTGCATAGCGAATGGTCATGCTGGGCAAAGTCAGATTCTAACCTAACTTGCTGGCTACCTAAAAAATAAAACAAGGCTCATTGTACAAAAGAAGCAGCATAAAATACTGCATCTAAATACCAAATTAAGTGCATAGTAGTATAGCTATATTT
Source organism: Mixophyes fleayi (assembly GCF_038048845.1). Lineage (NCBI taxonomy): Eukaryota > Metazoa > Chordata > Amphibia > Anura > Limnodynastidae > Mixophyes > Mixophyes fleayi. Next base: position 58,551,223 of record NC_134404.1, on the reverse strand, counting down.
TTTGGAATATAATAAACATGCACACATTCCCGTTAAATAGTACAATTCCACCTACTGATGATAACTATAAACTGATTACCCAAGATGAAGCACAGAGGTGGTACATGGTACTAGATCCCAGCACTTCCATCCCTTCCAGCTTCCCCACTTTGAATCTTGCAAACTAACTAACAGCCCTTCTTCAGCTCCTTGGGATCTGGCCATTTGGCCTGATATTGCAACAACCTGGTATGAACAGTCCTATCAGTCCTCCTTCTTACTCACTTGTCCTGGCTCTCTCCTCCAGTTAATATCACCCTATTTGTGAGCCATCCCTTTCCTTAAGGATGTAAGCTCTCAGGAGCAGGGCCCTCTTTTCTTGTGTGCTCCTTCTACTATTCCATCAACCCCTGCACCTCTTGGCCTGCTTCCCTAGCCCTGTTTTCTTAAGTTTCGGCCTACTTCTCGCTGATTTCTACCATCACCATGGTAATGCAAATAATTTGATTTGCATTACCATGTTACCTGTGTGTGTGTGTGTGTGTGTGTGTGTGTGTGTTTGTGTAAATATTTTTGTTCTTTCTGTATCATGTTGTGTCATGGGTCACTGTTTTCTGTATATGTCATGTACGGCGCTGCAGACCATTTGTGGCGCCTTATAAATGAAAGATAATAATAATATTAATAATAATATTCATAATAATAATGAACAGTTTAGCTGACCGCTTGGGCAAATAAACAATTGTTTGGCAATCCAGAAAGTGGTTTACGAATGGCAGAGCTAAATTTTTAGGGCACGTTTTAGGGTTTATTAAGACAAGAATTTGTGCTCATGCCACTAATGGGGCAGACTGCTCTAACTGCACCTATACTGCCGCCCATCTGAGGAGCAGACTTGTGCAGGCAGAAATCAATGGTCAGTATTTTCACAATAGCTTGTTCATGTTGCATTTCACCTGGAGTGTGGCACAATAGCATTCTGTCAAAATGCTCATCTACTTAGACATTCCACGTTATTAAGTTCGTCTGATACACAATACCCAGATCAAGTTCCTTCCTAATCTTCCTAATTATTTTTTTGTTGAATAACCACTGCTGAATTAATTTAGGAAAAAGAGACATTTAACATTTATTTTTAGGTATGCATTAACTCTAACATATGAACACTAAGAATTAATAAAATAGAATATGAGCAGATCTTGTTGTACAAAATGAAATATGTAATATTAAGACAATAAGATAATATGGATGACAAACACTACATGGTCTGTTTATTCCTTACAAAAACAAATCTTTTGTTTAAAGCTGTATCATTTCAGTAATCTGTAATCCAGCAGCAAAATTGCGCAACAAGAAAAGTGCCGGAGAACTTGCTGCTTGAATCAGAGACCTCCCTCTCTTATACCTCCATGTTTAAGCACCAAACATCCTCTGCACACGCAGTGACAGTGACACGCTGCCGGCGGTCATGATACCAGGTAACAACATGCCTCACATGAAACTAACTTGAACCCTCACAATAGCAAGTTTAAGTGCCAAAATGATTTGTGGAACCCTCACAATAGTCACTGACTGCAACATCTACAGTTGGCAGCCTTAAGGCATAACTGCCAGATAACACTGAAACACTGCACTTGAAGTGTCCGACCAATAAGGTCAATAGGCAGACTGAGGAGCCCCAGCCATCACCAACCAGCCCTAATGTGCAGGCTAGGGGCCTTAAAAGCAGAGCCTATAATCCTATACTCGGCCCAAGGTCCCATTCACTCCCATTCTACAAAATGGGTCAGAATAAGTAGAGCCCAACAAGGTCCCTCAAGTATACTTCTTTAAAGCACACATTGACCCACCACTCAAACAGAACAACAGGAAGCTGAAGTCCCACCAACCGAGGATTTAGCTGCACCTAAAACTCTCCCTTCACCTCAGATCACAGAAAGACCATTGACAATACATAAAATGCCAGAGATGCTGTTACAGATGTGACCCACGAGTTACGCTCCTATATGTGGTAGCTAAGAACAGAGATGACTAAACTGGTGGATCATACTGACCCCATTGAGAATAAAATGGAGGAACTAGTTGCCTCACATAAAGATCTAATCACAGTCCATGAGGCTCTCCAGAGTAACATTACATAATTTAGAGACAAGCTTGTGGATTTCGAGGCAGATCACAATGCAACAACAATAAACTTTGCTGCGTACCTGAGTCAGTGGAAATTGCAGATCACAAAATTATTTCCACAGCTACAGCTCAAGACTTGCTCATTGACTTAATACACAGGCTTCTTGTCACACATTGCACCAGATGAACCTGCATTATGGTCACTGTTCTCACCTGTTTCCCTTTTGCTGCATTCACTTGCTGGGCTGAACTGCGCAGGCACACACCTGGTCTGCTCAATACTTCCTGCATCCTCTTGATTGGCTAATTGCCTGTCAGCTCTGTCTATTTAAAGCACCTGCTTCTCTACCAAGTTGCCAGATCTTCAGGTCTACTCTCCTGTTCAGATGTCCTGTTCCCTGGCACCTGTTTGCTATCTGTTCTCTGAAGTCTCCAGCACATCCATTCGCAGATCATCACAGCCTCTGTGTCTACTCCACTATCCTTGTGATAAACGCTCTGCCGGTTATTGCTACCATCGCTAGCAGCCTCCTGTGTTAATCAGCACACTGCTCTACTGTCTCCTAATCTCTCAGCCTTCCTGGTACTCCTCATCTGAAGCATCTTCAGTTATAGTCCTGGTTCTCTTCACAGTTTCGCTCATCACCTCCTAGGAGAACCGCGACCTGCGGTCAGGGAGTTGCGAAGACCAAGGACCCTTGTGGGAGCCTCTGACGAAAACCTCCCACTCCGTTAGACTCCGTGCCTTCCAGGAGATAGTGCCAATGTGAGCAGACTGTACGGGTACTCCTCTGACCCTACTGGTTGTGACACTTCCAAAGCTGAAACGTGCCTCAGACAATGTCCCCGGAGATACACTACTGATGATGCACTTCTTCCACACTAACAAAAACAATCCTATGCCCTGTTAGATTGTTCAATAAATCTCCTGGAATCCTGAGATTTGCAAATCTGCCCTAATCTATCTCCCACCACTGAAGTAAAGAGAAGAACATTCCAGCCACTCACATCAGCGCTCAGAGCTTCTGGTATCTCATACCTCTGTGGCTTCCTAGTAAGGGGTAAAAGTACCAAATTGTCTACTTACAATGCTTGTCAGAAAGCCTTACTTGAACTCTAACTTTCTCCTACCAGATTACCATAATTTGGTGGTGATATATCATTGAAAATTTAAATATGTTTAATGTTGCCTTTCTTGAATTGTGTACCAATTGTCATTCAAATGTTATACAAATATCTTAGGCTGTATTTTCATATGTTGGACAGTGGGTACTAGGCCACACCTCCACCTTTAGGCCCTATAGCCCTTCTAAGAAGACTATTTCAGCCCATCCTCCCTTATGCCTTCCTTGTGTTAACCCTTAGTATTCACCCCAAACCCTTTTCTCATTGACTCACCAAGATAAATTTAATGAACTTTTTGCCACTTGGAGAGAGGGCATGCATCCCTAGAACCAGAATCTTAATGATATATGATTATTGTATTTGTCTTAATGTCCCACACAAATGCAGAATAGATCTAGACCTACTTTTCTCTCTCTAGACCTAGATGTACATACTTCTCCTTGCAAGTTCCACCTAAATATAAAAACAACCAGTTCCCCACCTGCTATACCACAAAAAGAGCCTTGAAGTGAAATTGAGTAGCTATTTTGTTTTGTGCTAAATGTACATTAATCCTAGAAAATAAGATAGATGACAGAAATGGCAGTTATGTAATTGTAATTGGAAAATTAGATGACCAGTTAATTACATTCACATCCATAGATGCCCCAACTTGAGACAAATCCCCTTCATTAGGAAACTCTATTCAAAGCTCCAGAATCTCAGAACAGGTTATGTAATCCTACTAGGAGACATTAACACAATTCCTGATCCATAATTGACAAATCAGTTCCACCCCCCAATGAACACTTAGCTAACAAATCTGGGTAAATGTATGAACCTCCGAATTTTTTTCAACTCTCCGGAAATCCGTGACTTTGCAGGTAAAATTTAAAGCGGCGATGGCTTGTAAAGGCAAGTTTGCCTTTACAAGCCATCGCCGCTTTAAATTTTCACTGCAAAGTCGCCGATTTCCGGCGAGTTGAAAAAATCGGAGGCTCATACATTTACCCCCTGGTCACTTAGCTACTTTCGGAACATACTAGCAAGTTTGATCTATACAATATTTGGAAGCCATGTACCTAAATGAGCGTGACTGCATACCTTTCTTCAGTCCATAAAACATACTCCAGAATGAATCTACTCCTTATAAATAGATCCTCCAACACACTAAAGATATTTCTATCCTATCTATAATGTGGTAGAACCACATTCCCTTACTCTGGAGAAGGGACATCTCTACCACCAAGATCCTCCTTCCCTCATCCATGAAAGTTACCTAAACACCTCCTACCTTCAAAACAAGCTAGACAGGCCTTACGAATGACTCTTGATCTTTATATTAATTCTCCAGAGGAGATCTATATTCATTTATTGCTGCTATTTGTAGGCTGTTATGAGGGGGAAGTTGCTATTCAAGTAGCTGATAGAACCAAGGGAGAGGATATACTGAGCCAAAATCATGCAGTTAGACACAAAACACACAGTGCTCATCATGACACATTTCTACTGTAGATAAATATGCAAAAGTCTTAGTTGCACACATTTGCAAATGTATGTTAAAGCCACACTTATTAAAGTGCCCTGGGCTGATCCATTTCTTTCTCCTCGCTCCATCACTAGTGCCTGTTAGAGTGCAGCTTGTCAGGTGCCGTTCCGCTGCTTCCTCGGGACTGTCCACGCATGCGCCCAGCAACGGGACGCTATTCTAACCTCCGGCGGCGGCCGATGACAGCGCCACCGCATCTCTTCCTCTCATTGGCTGCCCATACTATATAAGGCAGTTCCTGTACTCCCATCTGTGCCGGAGTATTAGGTCTTCCTCCCTGCTCCAGCGTTCCTGTGATTTGGCTTGCCTGATTACCTCTGATATTCTTGTGCCCCTACTACCCGGATTGTTTGACTTCTCTTTTGGATTTTCCCTTGTGAATTGTTGCTCCAGACTGTTACTGACCCGACTTGTCTGACCTCTCTTCTGGATTCCACCTTGTAACTCGTTGCCAGTGCTCTACTGAACCGGCTCACCAGACTACTCTCATTCTGTGCCTCACTATACAACTCAGTGAAGGACCGCGACCTGCGTGTCTCCTGCAGTGTAGCCCATACCTCCTTGCAGGGGTTCTTGGTGAAAACCAGGGAAAGGTTAGATTCCGCACCTTCCTCTCGAGTTGTGCCAAAGTTTGCAGGTACTCTACGCCTAAAGCTGTGACACAGCTAAGGCACCACATGCACTGCATTACCCCATAACTCAATAACTACATGTGCTGAGCTCCTCCAGTAAGGTCTCAGCACACAATCCTCTGATGCTCAGCTTCACTGAGACTGAGTGTGTGTCTGTGCTGAGCCCCAATTGGAGGAGCTCAGCAACTGTAGTTGCTGAATGCAGGGGTAGTGCAGAGAATAAATGTATTGCCCCAGCTGAAACATGATTCTCTTTCAGCAGAATGAAGGAAGAGGATGGAGGATAGATGAAGAGGAGGATGAAGAAGGAGAAAGAAGCGGGTGGAGGAGACAGGAGGATGGAGAGGAGGAGAAGGAGGAGAAAGAAGCGGGTGGAGGAGACAGGAGGATGGAGAGGAGGAGAAGGAGGAGAAAGAAGCTGGTGGAGGAGACAGGAGGATGGAGAGGAGGAGAAGGAGGAAGAAGAAGAGGAGGAGACAGGAGGATGGAGAGGAGGAGAAGGAGGAGAAAGAAGCAGGTGGAGGAGACAGGAGGATGGAGAGGAGGAGAAGGAGGAGGAAGAAGAAGAGGAGGAAGGATGGATGAGGAGGAGAAGGAGGAGAAAGAAGCGGGTGGAGGAGACAGGAGGATGGAGAGGAGGAGAAGGAGGAGAAAGAAGCGGGTGGAGGAGACAGGAGGATGGAGAGGAGGAGGTGACGGAGGAGGAAGAAGAAGAGGAGGAGACAGGAGGATGGAGAGGAAGAGAAGGAGGAGAAAGAAGCGGGTGGAGGAGACAGGAGGATGGAGAGGAGGAGAAGGAGGAGGAAGAAGTAGAGGAGGAAGGATGGATGAGGAGGATGACAAGGGAGGCAGTGGAAGAAGGATGAATATGAGGAAGGATGAAGAGGAAGAAGAAGGAATATAATGGTAACTGGACCTCCATGATCGCCTTCCGTGGCGCAGACGGCAGGTCCTACAGACTGATCCATTGTGGTGGAGAAAAGAGAAAGAGAGGATGGCGATGGTTGACGCAGAAAAAAAAGGCTGTGTAAATATGTAAACCACTTTCTGGTATATTCTATGTGCAGGAAACATGAGTAAAGTGCAGCAGGAGCATAGGCTGCATATGTTACTGTATATTATATGGTATGGTCATCACTTGGATGCTCCTAGTATTGTATGGCAATTACTACAATGCTATCTGCACTGTATATCAGTAATTAGGAAGCTCTCTGTATTGTATATCAGTCACTTGGATGCTCTCTGTATGGTATATCAGTAATTAGGATGCACTCTGTATTGTATATCGGTCACTTGGATGCTCTCTGTGTAGTATATCAGTAATTACGATGCACTCTGTATTGTATATCGGTCACTTGGATACACTCTGTATTGATTATTGCTCACTAGAATGCTTGCTGTATTATATGTCACTAGAATGCTTGCTGTATTATATGTCACTAGAATGCTTGCTGTATTATATGTCACTAGGATGCTTGCTGTATTATATGTCACTAGGATGCTCTCTGTGTTTTAGATCTATAACTAGTATTGGGCAAATTATTATGCACAAAAAAATAATACCTGCTTTGTCTTATATCCCTGTTATTTCTCCTTGAGTATGTAACGTGCAGTCTCCTGTCTATAGTAACATAATTTATTCCTCACCAATTTGGTTGATACTGTTTTTATATGCAGTCTCCTGTCTAAATTGATTGATACTATTTATATGCAGTTTCTGTTTTGTCATCCTTGAAGGTCAGTAAAAAACATAGCTGATCCTGATAGTCCCAAGCTTGTGGCAGGGTCGTGCTCAGGCAGGAACTTGAGGAACAGTTGGGAGGTACAGTATTTGCAACTGTTCACTTGCACAGAATGCTGCGTGAACCAGTAAGGGGACCATGCATCATTTCCGAAGAGGAGAAGAAGATGAAAGTTGTGGGAGGGAGGTAAGTTCTACCGATGCCCTCCATGATGCTGGCCACATCCCCTCTGGTGGCACGGTGCTGCTTACAGTAGGCAATTCAAATTTTTCAGCTTCAGGCCCACGTGACCATTAATCTGGCCCTGCCTTCTTCTGCTTTCTCTGAGCACAGACAAAACATTTGACAAAACAGCACTGCACTACAGAAAGTCTATTCAAGCCACAACATTACACAACACAAAAGAGGAACTTCTACAGCATAAGTACTTACACAACGATCATGTATTAACTATGGAAGTAAATACACATTGAATCTTTCACTCACTATACAACACTGACAAATGAGTTTAAAAGAACTGAAAACTATTTAGCTCAAACGCTATTTTAGATTTCAGGCTCTTATGGTAGGACCTGCTGGCATTTTATGATATACATAACATTATACATGATTCTGCACATTTATACAATATTACTATAATTATAAAAAAAGATGTCTGAGTTCAATTAAGTTGTCTATTGCAAATGGACACAATTGATTAAACATATGTGGTGCCAGTGTGATTGCTAAGAAAAGACATTTGATAGTAGGTTAATTGGCTGCTATTAAATTGACCCTAGTCTCTCTCTGTCTGTGTGTATGTTAGGGAATTTACACTGTAAGCTCTATTGGGACAGGGACTGATGTGACTGAGTTCTCTGTACAGCGCTGCAGAATTAGTGTTTTTGGAGTGTGGGAGGAAACCCACGCAAACACGGGGTGAACATACAAACTCCACATAGATAAGGCCATGGTCGGGGATCAAACTCATAACCCCAGTGCTGTTAGGCAGAAGTGCTAGCCACTAAGCCACCGTGCCTAAAGCTGTATCATTTCCTGATTTTAATTTAACTTTCTAACAAGCTAAACATCTTATAACACTGATCAGTATGTTTGGTCTCCCAAACTTACTTATGTTTGCATAACTTCAAGATCAATTTCAGATCCCAGTCCAAGATTTATTTTTATAAATCTCTTTAAGTCAGACACTGGTTACAGAGGTTCTTTGCCTCTAACAATACATAAAAATCACAGCTCCTCGATACTGTGAAATCTTACCCAGACTAACTACAAGGGAGGAATTTCCATGCAGTACAAAAAAGATGTATAACTGTAATTTTGCCCTGAAACATGGAAATTTACTGTCAATAGGAAGTATACCTACAGTATATCTCTTTAAGTAATTGTAACTTATTTTTTGCTAATTTTACATGAGGTTAATGTTTATGACAAAAAAAATGGTGGATATAAACAATTGTCATTTTGTCAGACTTTACTGAACAACAGAAGTGTACATTAGATTGTTAATGATTTGTCTTATCAAAGTGTGTGTGTGCACATTGGAATTAACTTCAAAGTACTTTTCATCACCCGAACACCTGTTACAATAACCCATGTCCCCAAACTTCTTTGGGACAAATTCAATTTGTCGTGTGTTGACTTGAACACATCCCGCCAGAGTTTTTACAGAAATTTCCGCTTATTTTTCCTCGTGTCCCGTCCCCTAGAGGTGCGCAGATAAATGAGCAGTGATTTTATACCGAAATAGCCGGCAATAGACACGTGTGGGCACCTCGTGCCGAATTGAATCTGCAACTTTGACTGCAATCACTTCCTACGTATGGCAAGTAATTATAACCCTCTGGAGGGTCCACCAGGGCTATATCTACCAATTGTGATCTTGTATTTTTAGTAAAGGTAATTAGATGTCTTTTGCATGCCTGGTTCCTTAAAATAGCAAGTGGAGTTGTGACAATAAGGGGCCGATTCAATTCGGCCACCTTAGTGTAGGAATAACGCCGTGCTAACACTATTACCTTTCATTTTAACCCAGATTTTTGCTCGCAGCCCAAAAATCAGCTTTAAAATTACTGTACTAATGGTAATACTGCGCACTTTTACCATAATAACGGTAATAGTGCGCAGGCCGCATTATTCCTAGAATAACACGGACAAATTGAATCGGCCCCTATGAATGACACTCTATTTGTTTGAAGCACAGTTCCTAGGGAAATAGAATCCATAGAAACGTGTATTGTCTTCTTGTATTACAGCATTATGATGATGGCCAACTCATATGCAAACTGCTGACCTGACCTAGATTTTCTCCTAGAATGTTCATTCTCTTTTCTGCTCTGTTTCCTAAAATCAGCCGTATCTAACACAATGTTGTTTTGTTTATTAGCACAGTGACATAATGACGAGCTGTAAAGCATCACCGGACAGTCTAGTCTTTCATGAAACCATTACTTTCACTTCAATTGTTTTAATTATTCTCAGGATTTAGAAGTGACCAATGATCACAATGTGGTGTCAGGTGTTCATTAAGCTATGTCTTTTTATGTTAGATTATGGGAGGAGATATATAATAATTATGGTCAGATTTAAAGCCACTATATAATAAAACCTTATCTTTAGTTTAGCCGTGTGAAGCCCTTCTACTCCTTACAGAGAGGGTTCACATAGTCACAGGGCACCTCACATGATGGTGCTGCAATTGGTTAGGTGATGAAAGACAGGTCAGTAGTGTGTGACAAATACTTTTTTGTTAATCACATGTTATTTAAAGCAGAAAAAACATTTCTCCTTCCCTGTTGTTTGCCAAGATCCGCATAGACAGAGTCTTGCAGAGGTGAGGTCATATGATCTTCTCCACGAAGCTGATGATTGCATATAGAAGCAGTGCGGTCCTTAGCCAAATTCATGTACACATGTTAGTACAAACAAACTAGTTGACATTAAATGGAAACATTTTGAGCCAGCGTGATTTATAACCACCAAACTGACATAAAGGTCGCAGCAAACATTAACACAATAAAAATTTAGACTTTTGTAAAATAAAAATAAAATGTTATCAGCACAAAATGAAATCGATATCCTCCATTATTTTAAACATTAATTTCAATTACACAGTTTTAATACAAATGTACACAGCATAGTATAACGGAGAATGTTACACCAAGTGAAAGCTAATACATGTACATGTATGCATGTAGTCAAAAGTGGTAACAATATACCATACTTGCCTACTCTCCCGGAATTTCCAGGAGGCTCATGAATTTCAGGGAGTTCTCCTGGACTCCCCAGAAAAGTAGGCAAAGCTCACAGATTCACCGAAATTCACTTCATGGAATGGCGGGGGTGGGGCTTAATCATGTCATTAAGTCCCGCCTTCGCTATTCAATGCCGTGAATTTTGGCATTTTATAGTGGTGGGCTGGGCTATGGTGACACGACAACGTCACCACGACCCCTCCTACCGCCTGTCACATGACTTCTCCCCCGTTTTGAAAGTTGGCATGTATGCAATATGCAGGTAGTGTGCCTTCTAAATCACTATGTCTCAGTCTGTGGCTCCCATCCTGGTAGGATGCAGCCCTCGCCTCACCTATACAATGACAAGTGGACAGGTCACTGCCTCCCACACACATCTCCTTAAATACTCGTGCTGCTGTGAGCATTCTAAAGATCAGATTAGCTACAGGTTGTTGTGTGCCCAACCACATCAGGGTGAGAAGATCGTTGCTCTGATCCTACTTAGACGCATATTAAAAACTTTCATGATTAGATCACTTATATGTACTGCCAGCACTGTCTTCATAGGGTTCACTGAACCCTATCTGCAGTGTGAGTAACCTACTGCTAAGGACAAATGTACCATAGGAACAAAGAAAGCGCCCATTAATTACTCTCACATTGCACGTAGAAATACATTCAAGGTTCCCGTATCTCACCTTTGTGCCTGAAGTTATACTGCTGAGCACGTTCCTTTCATAGTGTGAAGTGCAAATCTATAATCTTGAGAATCACCTTCTGGGCGAAAGCTACATATAATCCGGCCAGCAAGTGGCTTTGTCATTCATTTACATTCTGTACACTAAAGTAGTTTAAGATACTTAAATGAGTTTCAAAGAATTCAAAATATGTGAAAAAGATAACAGAACATCAAAGGGAAACTAAAGTGTTCTACTCAAATCAATTTACTTCTCTATCAATTGTGATATAGTAGTGGCTAATCCACTCACCCTCATAGACGCTTCCCTCTTGCCCTAAAGGAGAGTTGAATCCTGACTGGAATATTAAAGAGCTCGCCACACAGGCTGAAAATACTCCGACATGTGGATATTCTTAATGTATTGAATTGTGCTTGGCACAGATAAAAGAGATTATTGCAACTTCAAATTTCCCCAAGACCGCTAACTCTAAAATACAAATTGAATTAATATGAAATTAATATTTCTGCAACATTCAGAGGCATATATGTAAAAATTCCCATTTACTTACTCTATGATGTATTACATATTGGGGCTCATTTGGAGGTGGGGACATTTGCCCTCAGATGACCTGATTGATTAGGGCACAGAAAACAAAATGTAAATTGCATTTATTATAAAACACACATAAGTTGGGAATATGTACGTCTGTATTCAACAAGGAGCGGATCTGAAGATCCGTCTCTTGTTGAATACAGGTCTAGGTACACTCTGATCTAACAAGACAGTATACTGCAGGATATGTCCAATACATATGTAGGAAATAAAGTCCCAAAACGCATAAATAAAAAATAATATTCAATTAATGTCACCTGTTAATAATACAGTCATTAATGACACAACATTAACTAAAAATTTTGTGTTATTTCTGTATAAAATACATTTTGTCAGAACACTGGTAATACGATAGTGCCTACTTGCTGAGATAGTCGCTGCTGCACCTGGAGGCCCAGAGTCCAACGCGCCTCTGGTCTTCTCAAGTGACCCCCGCAAGGGTGTTTGGGTTTCACTGCAAGGGACGCGCAGGTTGCAGTTCTCCAGGGCAGCTGCCAGCGAAGTAGAAGGGGTGTATAGATGGTAAGCAGTCCAAGGTCAGGCCGAGCAGGTAGAGAAGTGCAGAAGAGAAGTCTAGAAGAATAGTCAACAAAGCCAGAATTCAGATGCCAAGCCGAGCAAGTGAAGTACCAGGATGGATCCAAAAGGGAGATTGAGGCAAGCAGAGGTCAGAAGCCAACATCCAAAATACTAAAGGAAGATGAGAATAGTACTCAGCGAGAAGCCGGGTCAGAAGCCAATAGGATCAGGAGACTGGAATGCAAAGCACAACGCTGGAGTAAAGGTAAGACCAAATACTCTGGCACCCTAATGGTGCTAGAGTCCTGTTTAAATTGGGGAGCCAGGGGGGTTAATTGCTGGCAGCAGTAATGTCACACGCCGCCGCTGGGTGAAAACTAGCGTCCTGTTGCAGAGTAACCAGACACAAGAACACTGACCACAGGCGACCGTCCATGCACCGGAGCTAAGAGGCAGGGGCGATGTCAGACACATTTATTAGGGTGCTATGAATGACTAATATACATAAAATGCATTTTCACAGTTGCTCCTGATTACAAACACATGTTCTAGCATGTATATGTGACCGTCATCACTAGTAATCAGCACTTACACCCGATCTGTAGCTGGTGCAAGTCATACAACAGAAAAACATGTACCTTTCAGATACCCAAAGCTTGCATCAGTTGCTCCTGCATGAGCTCGAGCTTGGCACACCCTTACAGTACACTGATTGCATACATACACCCAGTCCCCTCACTGTTCCTCCTTGTAGTCTGTAGTAAGGGTCCGTTACGCTCAGACGTATTGATGTTATTGCGCTCTCTAGTGTGTATAGTCCGGTTCTGGGTATGCGCAGAGCGAGTTTACACAGGATACGGCATGTATCGGCATTTACATACATATGTTGAATTGGACACATCTCAAAATGCATCTGGCACAAAAATGGAACACAAATACGTCAGACACACAGGTGTATATACTTATGCTCTGCATAATATACACAGTATATTTTTACACAGTATGATAACAATAATAATGAAGTATCATATACACATGGGAGACTAGTGTCTTGCCAGATATTAATAAATGCTACATTTGCATTTTCAATATAAAATGTAATTAATTAACTACTAATACAACTTAAATAAAATACAGCCCTCTGTTGCTCTTTCCTTTAAAAATAGGGATCTTCTTTCCTGTAGTCCAAATTAAAATGTCTATTAAGTCATGTGAATGGACGGCCGCAACTTCATGTAATATAACCGCTACTGATTTAAGCACTATCAGCTGCAGGGCACAATATTCAATCAGCCAATCAGAAGTGGCCATCCTCATCATTGCGTATTATTGCACTGTCTGCATCTGCAAGATATGCCCCGTAAAAGTGGATGTCTTCAGGTCTAGCTGTGTCACAAGTAAATGAACGAGCCCTTGCTACGCTTGCCTGCCCCTGCTCAGTCTCTCCAGACATAGACTGCAAGTCAAGGATATGTAAAGCCAATATATGGACGTATGTGTGTACATTTCTGGTACATTGTATGGAAGTGCGTATGCCTTGAGTATAATTAAATACAAACACAAATACTAAGTTCAATTAAATTAAATGACGTAAAATTCAAACATCTGTCATTTACCACTTTAAATATCCTCTCTTGCTGCAAGCCAAATGTAAATATAAATGTAATAATGCAAACAGACATCCGCAGCTTCCACAATACAGCAGTCACACTAATGTATTAAGTACTATCAAGTGGAGAGGTGAATCCACAAACTTCCAATAGAAGCAGCTTCTGACAGGAGCGTGTGTGACTGGGTCCAGGTCGTAATTAATTGAACTACTAATACCGCTTTCATACTGCCGCCCCGGCAATATCCCAAGTGTTTCAAGCCGGATTTTTGCCGGGGCTCGGAGCGTCCCAGCTCAGATACACCATTCATACTGCACCTCGGACCCGGGAATTTCCCGGGTTGACCGCATTCATACTGCACAAGTCTGTGCCCTGGCAATTTGTGGGAGTTATCACCAGAGCAGTTTTCATTGGCTGAAAAATGAGAACTGAATTAACCTGCTAGATGCACTAGATTATTTGCACATAACTCTGTATTTATACCAACCTCTGTCTCCCTAATCAGTAAAATTGTCCCAAATCAACATATTTAATCCCACAGAAACACAACCTCATTATTTGCTTGTTAGTGTTTGGCAGACTCATTATATGCCTATCTGGTTTACATGGGATTATACATCATGGCTCAGCCATGTTTTAGAGGTAGTAGCCTAGACTGTTACTAGGATTTAGGGAAGTAGTATCCATTACAGTGGACCTGTCACCTCGCTAATTGTCCAATACACCCCCACACACACTGATGTGACTTGTGTGCGTCTACAAGAGAATTATCACTTTCTACACTCAGCTTTCACAGAGGTGACAAAACATGATGCTATTATCACTGCATAAATCTAAAGGATGTATTTGGTTGCCTTTAATGCAGGTACATGCATACACACTGCACACTGGGATACAACAGAAACAAAGTATACACATTAACTCAGCAATTAAACAGTTGCAATGGCAACATTCTAGTGAATAGTTACAATTATTTACTAATGCTTTGTGTAATAAATGCAACCTGTAAAGCTTTACTTAAAAAAGTATTTTTATGTAAAATTAGTGGTAAGATTGTGGCCTGGACGAGCATGGAGTAGCAAGCACAGTTACGAGCTCTCCATCCCAGATATCCTGTTGATCTCCGTTATAGTGGAATAAAGAAACTTTTGGACCCAAAACTGTGCATCCGAATAGTTGCTGTACATAGTGTACCTGTTTTGATAGTGCTCTTGCCATTTTACCCGAGACTGGGAGAGAAAGAGTTGAGCATCTGGGTAGAGGAATACTACAGGCAGTCTGTGGCAGTTTGTGGCAGTTGATGACTGCTGGGACATAGCGCCTCTGTAATACCACATACTGGCCTAGGTGAACACAGCCTGTGATATCCATCTGATACAGGTACATTTATATCCTTGTACAAGTGAGGAGTAACTGAATTGAGCTCTGGACTTATTTGATTATCATTATCAGTGTTGTTGGAGGAGATATACCTTTCTCTGTGAAGATAACTGGCTGCAATGCACTGCTAGCAATACAATCTGAGCTGTACGCCTATACATAATTAAAGCTATACAGGTTACAGGGTTGCACATAAGCTTATAGGATAAATATCATCCCATCTTTCCTGTGAAATTATGGGCAAACATAACCAGTCCACCGCAGCGGGAAAATTGGACCGCTTTGCTCGCTCCTCCACTACAGCCTCTGGTTCAGGAGATGCATCACATCCCATTACCCCCCCCCCCCTTTGTCGGCTCCACTGGCGGACCCTGAAGTTACATTACAGCAGGTCCTGCAGGCCATTGGGGCATCTGAAAAGCGTGTAACTGATAAAATAGGAGAGGTGCAGGTGGACCTCTCTCTTCTCCGGCAAGACGTGCAAAAAATCAGGGAGAGAGTGGGTGAAGTGGAGACACGTGTGTCTACATTGGAGGACACTTCTGCACCAGTTGCGGGCCGGTTGGAGAGTCTGGAGCCGCAAGCCTCTCTGTTTAAACAAAAGCTTACGGATATGGAGGGGCGTTTGCGTCGCAGCAACATTCGGTTGGTTGGATTGCCCGAGAAGGCAGAAGGTGTCTCCCCAGAATCCTTCTTGGAAAAGTGGTTAATCCAACTGTTTGGTACAGATTCATTTACAGCCCAATTCGCAGTGGAGCGGGCCCACCGTATTCCAACTCAAGCACCCCCTCCTGGAGCCCCCCCACGCACCTTCATAGCCAAATTGTTGCACTATCGTGACCGAGATACCATTCTACGCTTGGCTAGGCAGAAAGGTTCAGTGGAATACAATGGTCAGCGAGTAGCAATGTATCCTGATTTCGCTCTGGATGTACAAAAGAACAGGGCTCAATTCATTCCGGTGAAGAGAAGATTGAGAGATTTACAGATCCCATATGCCATGATTTTCCCTGCCCGGTTGAGAGTGGTTTCGGATGGCCGTACATCCTTTTTTGATACTCCCCGAGAGGCTGCAATTTGGTTGGACCGCCTAGCTGCTGCTGGACGCTGATGCTGGATGAGTACTTTTTTATGTCTCTCCTGATAGTCCTTTGGACATTGCTGATTTGTCATTGATATTATGCATGGTATTTGCTATACATAATGTAATTTTTCTTCTGTGGTACAAAAAAAAAAAAATGTATTTCGCTCAGGTGGGGTCTGTGATTTTCAAACTAATATTGAAAGGTCCACTGTAAAAAAATAAAAAAAAAATATGTAATGGGCTGGAGAGCCCATGGCTTTAAGGCCGTTCTTTTCCTCTCTTGTCTCAATTCACCCCTTTTCCTTCCTTCCTTTTCCTTCCTCTATCTTCTGGTATTTTGCGGGTTGGCAGGTGACCTTTTTTGGTAGTGTGCTGGCCTGCTGAATATCTTAAGGTAATTTAAGTTAGGGTTTAAGGTATACTTAAGTTGGGTGGAGTATACAGGGTGGGGGTATGGGTTTAGTATTAAAGTTATTTAAGTTGTGGGTAGTTTTAATGTTATCGCAAATATATAGACAAGGATTATATGTGCTTATAAGTATGTCAATGTATGCTCTGCAGGGGTGTGGGATGCGGGGTAGTGAGATAAGAGGGACTACTATTATATGTATTCTGGTACATCTGATAAGGAGCTGAAAATTCTCTCCTGGAATGTGCGGGGCCTAAATAATGCTGTGAAATGTTCTCTTGTCCTAAGACAAATTAGAAAAAATGATCCTGATATTGTCTATTGGAGACTCACTTACACGGTGATAGAATACTCGCCCTTAAAAAAGCATGGGTAGGTAGGGCATACCACTCTACGTACACGACTAATTCTCGAGGGGTCTCTATATTGGTACATAAACGTCTCTGCTTCTCCTTGGAAAAAATTCAAGTGGATGCAGGGGGAAGGTTGTACTGATGAAGGCTGTCATTAATTGGGTTCCGGTGATTCTGTTAGCTGTTTATATACCCCCACCGTATAATGGTGAGGTGTTAAGGAAATGTGGAGAATTCATGGCATTGTTCCCAGATGTTCCAGCCATTTGTATAGGGGATTTTAATAATGTGATAAATGGAGAGGTGGACAGATGGCGAGAGAAAAATGCTGTAGTTGGCAACTCTAAGTCGGCTTTTTCTGCTCTGGTTGAGGAAATGGGGTTCGTAGATGTATGGCGTTTGAGGCACTCAGAAGATATCCAATTCTCCTGCTTTTCTACATCACATAATGCATTTTCAAGAATTGATCTGGCTCTGCTGTCACACTCTCTGGTACCGCTGGTAAGGAGCGTGGAATATAGGGCTAGGGGAATTTCTGACCACTCGCCCCTCTGCCTATCTATTGATTTTGCAATTGATAGAGGCCAGTCCTTTTGGAAATTAAATCCCTTCTGGCTCTCCTTGATGGGTACAGGAGCGACCTTGGTGACACAGTGGGAAGGCTTCTTTGTAGATAATCTGGTAACAGCAAGGCCACCTATAGTTTGGGACGCTTTTAAGGCTTTTCTAAGGGGGACATTAATTGCTGGCATAGCTGAAATTAAAAAGTCGTCCAGACAAAAAGAACAGATATTAGAGAAAAAGTGTAAATCCTTAGAAGCACAATACATTGCGGACAAAATTGAGGTTGCAAGGGGAACATGGCAGTTGGCCCAGAGAGAGTGGGTAGAGTATGTATTTGAGAAATCCAAACGTAAATTTCTGTTTTCTAAGCATGTACGATATGCAGAGGACGATAGAAATGGTAGCTTCCTGGCTTATCTGACAAGGGCGGAGAGGGCAGATGCAGCAGTACCGGTTATCTGTGATGACAGTGGGGTTAAGAAGTATCTGATGCCTGATATTGTTGAGGTATTTCATAAATATTACACAAATACATATAAGTCACAGGTCAGATATGACATGGATACGTTACAGCAGTATTTGAATGGTATCTCCCTTCCTGTCCTCTCCGATGATAGTAGGGAGTTTTTGGACTCACCCTTTACTCTTGAAGAGATTGATATAGCTATTATGTCATTCCCTAATGGTAAAGCCCCTGGAATAGATGGAATCCCAATTGAATTATATAAAAAACACCGGCCCTTTTTTGTGTCTAGGTTGTTGGATACATTCAGCGAGCTGGGTGAGATTGGCGCTCTTTCCCCTTCAATGGCAGAGGCAATAGTGGTGGTGCTGCCTAAGTCAGGGAAAGATTTGTTGTACCCTGAGTCCTATCGCCCGATTTCACTTTTGTCAAATGATGTTAATATTCTAGCAAAATTACTGGCTTTGAGGTTAAGTAGAGTGGTGCTGGAATTAATTCATCCGGATCAGACGGGATTTATGCCGGGCAAGTCCACATCTATCAATCTTAGAAGGCTGTATGCGCTCCTGCAGGTGCGGTCACCCTCTTCTGAGAGCGAAGTTGTGGTGTCCTTGGACGCAGCCAAGGCGTTTGACTCGGTGGAGTGGCCATACCTGTGGGAGGTATTGTCCCGATTTGGAGTGGGCCCGGAATTTATAAAATGGGTTAAACTTTTGTATTTACATCCAGTGGCGCGGGTCTGTGTCAATGGGCATCTTTCTCAACAATTTCAATTAGAGCGGGGTACTAGACAGGGATGCCCGTTGTCTCCAGCCCTGTTTGCATTAGCAATAGAGCCGCTGGCCTGTAAGATCCGGCATGTCACGGGCACTAGGAGTCTTTACCCAGGGATCACCAGATGGTAGGCTTACCAGAGCAATGTAGATGGTAATAGGGTACTCTGGTAGCTGGGTGATCACGGAACATGAAATGATGACCGATGAGATGCTCAGGAAAGTCTATGACTAGCAACACTGGTAATAATGAGGTAATGATACACAAGGAACTGTATGGACAAGGACACGTGAAGGTAGTCAGTGGTCTGCGATAGCAAGTTGTACCACTGCTATAGTGAGGAGGAATGTCCAACAGAAACAAGGAGGTGATGAGAGTCAGCGGTCTGCGGGTAGCAAGTTGTACCGCTGTCTGAGTGAAGGAATGGAATCCAAGTGGAGGTATCCAGGTAGTCAGTGGTCTGCGGTAGCAAGTTGTACCACTGCTATGTGAGAGGATAATGGAACAGGTGATACCGGAAACAGGGATCAGTGGTCTGACATCAGCAAGTTGTACCACTGCATATATATGTGAGGAGGTGCACGGGGGAAGACTGCAACACAGGATATACACAGGCACCTTATACACGATCCACAGTAATATGCACAATATAGGTATATATATATGTAAATGACTGAACAGGTCTGCAATCTAGAAAGTCTCTTGAAGTAGTCCAGCACAATGATAACACAGTCAATGATGGCAATAGACTCAGCGGATAGCAGACTCCAGAGAGAACCAAACACAGTCCAGCAAGATATGCAATACACAGCACAGTCAATGAGAAGTATGCATACCGTGGTTCAGCAGTAGCAGTCAGATGGGATTGCAGCGGTACCTGAGCGGCTGGAGGCCGACTGGATAGGAAGTCCCTGGATAGGAGAAGCAGCGGTCTAGCAGGTGCAGCGCACAGGTGAGTAGACCGACAGGGACACGAATCCACAGGAGTCAGCAACACGTGGAACTGGACTCATAGGAAACCCAGGAGAATGGAGATGATCCAGCAGAGGGTAGTAGAAGAGATACAAATCCAATGCTGACAGGAGGGTAGAGGCCAGTGGAACACGTGAAGGCGTGGAGAGTGGATCAGCAGGAGATGGACGATAGCGCTGACCACAGCGGCAGGACTCAGCGGCACACGGAGGTAACCAGTAGCAACCACAGGAACCAACAGCGATGGGAAACAGGAGTGCAGCGCAGGGCAGGAGCTGTAGATCACGAAGTGTAGCAGATGGTAATGAAAAGCGGCAGTCTCGAGGAAGACACAGCAAAGATGAGATGAGAGTGTAGTGCACGGAGGCAGCGGATAGTAATCAGCTGGCAGTCACGATGTTGAACACAGGCGAGTTGCAAGCAGGAGACGGTAGTGCACAGAGGCAGCGGATAGTAGTCAGCTGGCAGTCACGATGTTGAACACAGGCGAGTTGCAAGCAGGAGACTGTAGTGCACAGAGGCAGCGGATAGCAGTCAGCTGGCAGTCACGATGTTGAACACAGGCGAGTTGCAAGCAGGAGACTGTAGTGCACAGAGGCAGCGGATAGTAGTCAGCTGGCAGTCACGATGTTGAACACAGGCGAGTTGCAAGCAGGAGACTGTAGTGCACGGAGGCAGCGGATAGAAATCAGCAAACAGACTTAATGAGAAGCAGGTGAGTGAGGTAAAAGCTGGAGTGCACGGAGGCAGCGGATAGCAATGAGTAAACAGTCACATAGATATAAAATAACGTTGAAGTGGTGTAGAAGACTGTAGTGCACGGAGGCAGCGGATAGGAATCAGCAAACAGTCATGATGACACAGTTGATGGTAGAAGTGGTATGGAACCACAGTAGTAGAAGTGGTTTGGAAACCACAGGAATCAGCAGCACTGAATACACAAGTAATACAGGAACACCTTCAGAGACTCATGAGGAATGAGACTCCAAGATCAGGCAACGTGGTAGTGACCACAGGTGCTTAATATAGGGAGGTTGCCTGATCTGCCAATTAAGTTAAAGGGGTATACACTGAAGTATAGAAAAGGGCTGCGCATGCGCAGACCCTCAGGATGGTGGACGGCCACGGTTCCTAAATGTCCGGGAAGAGGCACTCACGGTCCGGTGAGTGACAGTACCCCCCCTTTTAAAGGTGGGCACAGAACGCCTGGAACCGGGCTTGTCCGGATTTTTGGAGTAAAACTTCTTCAAAAGGGCAGGAGCATTAAGATCTTCAGCTTTGATCCAAGAGCGCTCCTCAGGACCAAAGCCCTTCCAATGAACGAGGAAGTGAAGGACTCCTCGCGAAATTTTTGCATCTAGTACCTCGGTAATCTCAAAATCCTCCTCCTGATGGACTTGAACTGGCTGCGGAGCTGAGGGAGGAGTTGAAAAACGGTTGATAATAAGAGGTTTGAGCAAAGATACATGGAAGGCATTAGAAATCCGAAGACTCTTAGGAAGAAGGAGTTTCACACATACTGGATTGATAACTTGAATGATCCTATATGGACCAATAAAACGAGGGGCGAATTTCATGGATGGAACCTTCAAACGAATATTTTTTGTGGATAACCAGACACGATCTCCAATTTTTAGTGGTGGAATAGCCCGCCTCTTCTTATCAGCGAAAGATTTATATTTGACAGATGTCTTCTTTAAACAGGTTCTAACCTGAGACCAGATATTTTTAAAGGTCTGACAAACAGTCTCCACCGCAGGAACTTGGGTGGGCGGGAGGGCAGGAAATTCCGGAAAAGACGGATGGTGACCGTAAACCACAAAGAATGGAGTTTTGGATGATGACTCATGGTACATGTTGTTATGGGCGAACTCAGCCCAAGGGAGTAACTCTACCCAGTTGTCTTGATTGGCTGATGAAAATATCCTTATAAAAGTCTCAAGATCTTGATTGACACGTTCGGTTTGTCCATTGGATTGTGGATGGTAAGAAGATGAGAGTGCTAATCGTATGCCCAAGGTTTTACAAAGGGCTCGCCAGAATCTGGACACGAATTGTACTCCTCTATCAGACACAATCTCAGATGGACATCCATGGATACGGAAGATCTCTTTAATGAAATGTTCAGCCAGGATAGACGAGGAAGGCAAACCAGACAGAGGGATGAAATGAGCCATCTTCGAAAATCTGTCCACTACCACCCAAATAGTGTTATGGTTCTTACTAGGTGGTAAGTCAGTAACGAAATCCATACTAATATGGGTCCATGGTTTGGACGGAATGGGTAGTGGTCGCAGCAACCCTGCTGGGGTTCTGCGGGAGGATTTGAATTGCGAACATAATTCACAGGAAGCAATGAACTCTTTGACGTCTCTCCTCATTGAAGGCCACCAGTAACTTCGAGAGAGGATCTCAAAAGTCTTGTGTTCACCGGCGTGTCCAGAAAAACGAGAGGCATGGAACCACGAAAGGATTTTCCTCCTTAGAGTAGAAGGCACGAGGGTCTTCCCAAATGGTAGCGTTTTGGTAGATGAAGCAGCCAGTGAGATACATTTGGGGTCTAGAATGGTATGGTTGGAAACCTCTTCTATATCAGAGGACGTAGCAAAGGCTCTAGATAAGGCATCAGCTTTTTTGTTCTTGGCAGCTGGTTTGAAGGTAATTATTAATTCAAAACGGGAAAAGAAAAGAGACCATCTTGCTTGACGAGGGTTCAAGCATTGGGCAGACTGGAGATATGACAAGTTCTTATGATCCGTGAAGATCGTCACCGGATGGCGAGCTCCCTCCAACAAGTATCTCCATTCCTCTAATGCGGCTTTGATAGCCAGTAATTCCTTGTCTCCGATGGTATAATTCTTCTCTGCGGGTAGGAGACCCCGAGAATAGAAGGCACAAGGGTGGAATTTTTGCTGTTCCGAGCGTTGGGAGAGAATAGCTCCTAAGCCTACATTAGAGGCATCTACTTCTAGGAAAAAAGGGAGTGTCACATCAGGCTGACGAAGGATTGGAGCCGAAGAGAAGGACTCTTTTAATGTTTGAAAGGCTTGAATAGCCTCAGTAGACCATTGCTTAGGATTAGCCCCTTTACGAGTCAGGGCCACAATAGGAGATGCAATGGAAGAAAAATCTTGAATGAAGCGTCTATAGTAATTGGCAAAACCTAAAAAACGCTGGATGGCACGAAGAGTAGTTGGCTGGGGCCAATGTAGTACAGCATTTACTTTGTCAGGATCCATCTTCAGACCAACTCCGGAAACAATATACCCCAAGAATGGAATCTGGGGTAATTCGAATGAACATTTTTCTAATTTACAGAACAATGAATTTTTCCGTAGCCTGGAGAGGACTTCTGCCACATGTTGGTGGTGAGAAGGCAGGTCCTGTGAAAAAATCAATATGTCGTCCAGGTAGACGACGACACATACATATAATAAGTCCCGAAAAATCTCATTAATGAAGCCCTGAAAAACAGCGGGGGCATTACATAGCCCGAAAGGCATTACCAGATATTCGTAATGCCCGTCTCTGGTGTTAAACGCCGTCTTCCATTCGTCACCGGAACGGATTCTGATTAAATTGTAAGCACCACGAAGATCCAACTTAGTAAAAATACGAGCTCCCTTGATGCGGTCAAATAGCTCAGTGATCAACGGAATGGGATACCGGTTCTTGATAGTAATGGCATTGAGTCCACGAAAATCTATACAAGGGCGTAATGATCCATCCTTCTTTTTGACAAAGAAGAACCCAGCTCCAGCGGGCGAGGTGGAAGGTCGAATGAACCCACGCTGGAGGTTCTCCCGTATATATTCAGATGTAGCTTGAGTTTCAGGTAACGAGAGTGGATAGACCCGGCCTCTGGGAGGAGTCTTGCCAGGAAGAAGATCAATCGGACAATCCCAAGAACGATGAGGAGGAAGACGTTCAGACTGAGCTTTATCAAAAACATCGGTAAATGAAGCATATTGAGGAGGGAGTCCCGGTGAAATAGCTGAAATGGAAGCTTGCTGTACCTTGAGAGGAATGACTTGGGAAAGGCAATGATGGTGACATTCAGGCCCCCAAGACGTGACTTGAGGGGTGCGCCAGTCAATCTGGGGAGAGTGACACTGAAGCCATGGAAGGCCTAGGACAATCGGACTTGTCGTAACAGGAAGAATTAAAAACGATATCTCTTCATGATGCAGAGCACCAATCTGAAGGGTTACTGGAGACGTACTCTGGGTGATGAGACCGTTGATGAGACGTGATCCATCGATAGCCGTCACAGTAATGGGAGTTTTTAAGGTAATCATTGGTAGAGACCATTGATTAACTAACGATTTGGAAATAAAATTTCCTGCTGCTCCGGAATCAATCAATGCCTGTGACTCAAAGGTCTTGGTAGCAAAGGAAATAGTCACATCAAAAGCGCAGACTTTAGATTTCATAGACGATGGAGAGGACTCCAGGGACCCTAACTTCACCTCTCCAGAACTAGTTAGGGCCTGGCATTTCCCGATCTCTTAGGGCAGGAGCTGAGGACATGAGTGGAATCAGCACAATAGATACAGAGTCTATTCTTGACTCTTCGTTTCCTCTCCTCAGAAGATAACTTGGAACGTCCAATCTCCATGGGAATCACAGCGGGTGACACTGGACGAAATTGAGGGTTAGAGCGAAAAGGTGCTTTAGCAGAAGTCGTTTTCTCAGCCTCTCTTTCACGAAATCTCATATCAACACGATGGCATAGAGAGATCAAATCTTCAAGTGACGAAGGAAGCTCTTGGGTAGTCAGTGCATCTTTAATTTTATCGGAAAGCCCCTGCCAGAAGGCGGCAACTAGGGCTTCAGTGTTCCACTGAAGTTCAGAGGCTAAGATCCTAAATTGAATGACGTACTGGCCTACAGTATGAGATCCTTGTCGCAGACGGAGGATGCTGGAAGCAGCGGAGGTCACACGACCTGGTTCATCGAACACACTTCGGAATGTAGAAATGAATTTGGCACTATCTTGTAATATTGGATCGTTCCTCTCCCACAGAGGGGAGGCCCAAGCCAGGGCTTGTCCTGAAAACAAAGAGATAAGATAGGCCACTCTGGAACGATGGGTAGAAAAATTTTGAGGTTGGAGCTCAAAATGGACTGAACATTGGTTAAGGAAACCCCTACAAGTTTTGGGGTCTCCATCGTACTTTGACGGAGTAGGCAGGTGAAGCGTGGAAGCTATAGACACCTGGGATGGCAATGGGGAAACGGAGGAAAGCACAGGAGCTTCAGTAGTAGCTGTCACAGTCTGTCCAGATGTTCCTTGGGAGATTAATGACTGATAACACTGAAGTAACAGCTGTTGGCGGGCATCCTGTTGCTCCACACGGCTAACCAGATGTTGCAGCATCTCTTTGGCGGTAGGTTCCACATCTGGGTCTGTCATGGCCTGATCTTACTGTCACGGGCACTAGGAGTCTTTACCCAGGGATCACCAGATGGTAGGCTTACCAGAGCAATGTAGATGGTAATAGGGTACTCTGGTAGCTGGGTGATCACGGAACATGAAATGATGACCGATGAGATGCTCAGGAAAGTCTATGACTAGCAACACTGGTAATAATGAGGTAATGATACACAAGGAACTGTATGGACAAGGACACGTGAAGGTAGTCAGTGGTCTGCGATAGCAAGTTGTACCACTGCTATAGTGAGGAGGAATGTCCAACAGAAACAAGGAGGTGATGAGAGTCAGCGGTCTGCGGGTAGCAAGTTGTACCGCTGTCTGAGTGAAGGAATGGAATCCAAGTGGAGGTATCCAGGTAGTCAGTGGTCTGCGGTAGCAAGTTGTACCACTGCTATGTGAGAGGATAATGGAACAGGTGATACCGGAAACAGGGATCAGTGGTCTGACATCAGCAAGTTGTACCACTGCATATATATGTGAGGAGGTGCACGGGGGAAGACTGCAACACAGGATATACACAGGCACCTTATACACGATCCACAGTAATATGCACAATATAGGTATATATATATGTAAATGACTGAACAGGTCTGCAATCTAGAAAGTCTCTTGAAGTAGTCCAGCACAATGATAACACAGTCAATGATGGCAATAGACTCAGCGGATAGCAGACTCCAGAGAGAACCAAACACAGTCCAGCAAGATATGCAATACACAGCACAGTCAATGAGAAGTATGCATACCGTGGTTCAGCAGTAGCAGTCAGATGGGATTGCAGCGGTACCTGAGCGGCTGGAGGCCGACTGGATAGGAAGTCCCTGGATAGGAGAAGCAGCGGTCTAGCAGGTGCAGCGCACAGGTGAGTAGACCGACAGGGACACGAATCCACAGGAGTCAGCAACACGTGGAACTGGACTCATAGGAAACCCAGGAGAATGGAGATGATCCAGCAGAGGGTAGTAGAAGAGATACAAATCCAATGCTGACAGGAGGGTAGAGGCCAGTGGAACACGTGAAGGCGTGGAGAGTGGATCAGCAGGAGATGGACGATAGCGCTGACCACAGCGGCAGGACTCAGCGGCACACGGAGGTAACCAGTAGCAACCACAGGAACCAACAGCGATGGGAAACAGGAGTGCAGCGCAGGGCAGGAGCTGTAGATCACGAAGTGTAGCAGATGGTAATGAAAAGCGGCAGTCTCGAGGAAGACACAGCAAAGATGAGATGAGAGTGTAGTGCACGGAGGCAGCGGATAGTAATCAGCTGGCAGTCACGATGTTGAACACAGGCGAGTTGCAAGCAGGAGACGGTAGTGCACAGAGGCAGCGGATAGTAGTCAGCTGGCAGTCACGATGTTGAACACAGGCGAGTTGCAAGCAGGAGACTGTAGTGCACAGAGGCAGCGGATAGCAGTCAGCTGGCAGTCACGATGTTGAACACAGGCGAGTTGCAAGCAGGAGACTGTAGTGCACAGAGGCAGCGGATAGTAGTCAGCTGGCAGTCACGATGTTGAACACAGGCGAGTTGCAAGCAGGAGACTGTAGTGCACGGAGGCAGCGGATAGAAATCAGCAAACAGACTTAATGAGAAGCAGGTGAGTGAG
Organism: Mixophyes fleayi; assembly: GCF_038048845.1. Taxonomy (NCBI): domain Eukaryota; kingdom Metazoa; phylum Chordata; class Amphibia; order Anura; family Limnodynastidae; genus Mixophyes; species Mixophyes fleayi. The sequence continues at coordinate 58,524,397 of NC_134404.1, read as the reverse complement.
GTAAAAGCTGGAGTGCACGGAGGCAGCGGATAGCAATGAGTAAACAGTCACATAGATATAAAATAACGTTGAAGTGGTGTAGAAGACTGTAGTGCACGGAGGCAGCGGATAGGAATCAGCAAACAGTCATGATGACACAGTTGATGGTAGAAGTGGTATGGAACCACAGTAGTAGAAGTGGTTTGGAAACCACAGGAATCAGCAGCACTGAATACACAAGTAATACAGGAACACCTTCAGAGACTCATGAGGAATGAGACTCCAAGATCAGGCAACGTGGTAGTGACCACAGGTGCTTAATATAGGGAGGTTGCCTGATCTGCCAATTAAGTTAAAGGGGTATACACTGAAGTATAGAAAAGGGCTGCGCATGCGCAGACCCTCAGGATGGTGGACGGCCACGGTTCCTAAATGTCCGGGAAGAGGCACTCACGGTCCGGTGAGTGACACGGCATGATAGAGAAATTGTGGGACTTAGATCAGAGCACAGAGAGGATAAGGTGGCATTATATGCAGATGATATGCTGTTGTTCCTTTCAGATCACGACACTTCCCTAAAACATTTGCTGCGGGTGGTTGATGGATTTGGGTTTTTTTCTGGCCTAAAAATTAATTGGGATAAATCTAGCGTGTTCCCTCTGGGATGGGAGTGTCCCGTGACAATGCCAGAAGGCTTACAGTTAAAATGGGCATCGAAATTCAAATACTTGGGAATATGGATCTCTAATACCCCCGCTGAATATGTAGAAATTTGCGGCCCCAGATCAAATACATTAAAGAAAAAACTCATGTATGGAAGAAGCTCCCACTTTCTGTCTCCGGTAGGATAAATTTAATTAAGATGATGGTGCAGCCAAAGTTTTTATATATACTCCAGCAGTCACCTGTATATATTCCACCCTCCATTTTCCGATGCATTGATAGCTATTTGATTTAATTGTTTTGGGGAGGGGGAAGGGCTAAGGTCAAGCTCAGCTCGCTGTATAGATCCAGATCTTCTGGTGGATTTGCACTTCCTAACTTGAAATTATATTATTTTGCCTCTCAATTGGTCCACCTTAAGGCATGGGTTTCGGACCCCGATTACCATGAGCTACATTGGGTGTTGGTACACCAATTTAATTCTAATCACACTCTCTTACAGTCACTGCTGGTGGGGCGGCTTGGTATGCGGGCTCCTCCGCTCCTGATTCAGGCAGTTAAGATTTGGACAATCTGTAATAAAATAATGAAACAAACTGACATTGATCCATATACTCCTATCTGGGGGGCAAAGAAATTTGAGAAGTTGAATACAGTGAAGAGGGCCAGGGAGTGGTCTCGGTTGGGTGTGGTGTCGGTAGGTCAGCTTTATGATACAAATGTACTTAAATCCTTCGAACAGTTAGTTGGGGAATTCTCTGTACCCAGAACAATGTTTTATTCTTACCTTCAGTTACGACACGCCCTAAACACACAATTTAAAGGGGAGACTTTGGTGTTTGGGGTGGATCCACTGAGGAAACAATTACAGGCCTTGGGTTATAGAGGTCTGATCTCTCGAATGTATTCATGTCTTCTGTATGAATCCACTGCAGATGATTTGGATGGTTTGAGGAATCAGTGGGAAATAGATATTGGCCCTTTCTCAGACAAGGAGTGGGAAATGGTTACAGACAGTACTAAAGGTTATACTTCATCATTAAAATTTCAACAAATACAGGTGTTTATCTTACACAGGGCCTACTTTACCCCTATTAGATTGGCAAAATTTCGCCCGGATGCTACCCCTAACTGTCCGAAATGCAATTCGATCAATGCTAACTTTTGGCACCTTCTATGGGAGTGTTCATGTATACAAATCTTCTGGCGAAGGATCAGGAGATGTATTCAGGTTACTGGAATTGAAGTGTCTCTTAGTTCACCGGCCACTTGTCTCTTTGGGCTCCAATTGAAGGGGAAAGTTAATAAACTGACAAAAATGTACATTTCACAGTTATTGATGTTGGCTAAGGTCTGTATAGCGAGGCTGTGGTTGGCCCCGACGAGTCCCACAGTTAAAAATTGGAAGGCACTGGTCAATACCACCATAAGGCACGAGAGATTTGTTTATACTAGCAGACAGGCTCTGAAGGAATTTGAGAATATATGGTACAGAGGGTTAGAGTCTCCATTCTATCCTATGTCATCTAGTACAGATGCTCTATCTACTTAAATGTATGGCTACCGCAGTTCTTAAAATAAGTATCTGAGTCCATGTAATAAACCCTGCATGTGTAACATACTTATGTATAAGCATTTACGATGTATGATCGTGAATGAATATAGCACATTTATTATTATTATGCTTTAATGTAATCTTGTAAATTCCTTCATTTAATTCCGATATGTATGCGATTGTTTTTCTTTTCTTTTTATTGTTTAGTATGTTTATATCTTAAAAAATTTCAATAAAAATACTGGATTTAAAAAAAATTAGTGGTAAGAGCAATAAAATTATTTCTAAAGAACACAACATACACAACATGTACATGTAACGGCCCCTTTGGATGATGTGACTGTGTGACACCCATAGAGGAATGTGGCAAGAATGGAACCACCTCAGTGATGGGCTAATATATAGTGATGGGACTGGAGCATTTCACTTTCCCCTTTGGTGCCAGTTGAAAAACCCGGGTTGCACCATTCATAGTGCAGGCAACCCGGGTCCGACCCGGGAATTACCCCTCGATAAATCCCGGGTTTTTAGACCCGGGTTTTTAGACCCGGGATTTTTGACTTGTACCATTCATACTGCACCAAGACCCACGTCATTTGAGCTCGCCCCGGCAAAAACCCGGGATTTTGGTGCAGTGTGAATGGGGTATAAGTGAACGTTTGTCCGCCCTTTACGTACCACATTTCTCCTCCGTCCTTCATTCCTTCTCAAGTGAAAGATGGGACTAAATCTGCATATGGACTTATACATACACATTTTTGGTGCAGATTTTAGGAAATGCGTATGTTATAATGCCAGCTCTGCAGGAGACCAGTACAAGAGTATTCCTTTCCTTCCCCATTCACCTAGCTGCAGTCTTGAAGGAACCTTTCACAAGTGAGATGCTTTACCTTCTTGAACCACTGATTATTTATGTTACAACAGTAAGCCCCTACACTGTCATTGAATAAATTAGAGAATATTTTGCAAGAGTGACTTGCTGATGTTGAAAAAACAAGATCTCAACTATCAGAAGGAACTATTGGATCTTGTAATACCATATGCTCCGTTTATTCATCAGACATATGAGACCTGTGGAATCCACCTGGAATCCTTTTGTACTCATGTCACACAATCTGTAGACTGTGGCACTCGCTGAGCAGTTAAACCCAAGATGCGTTATCCGTGAATGAATTTAAAAATCAGTCTGACAGGTCTCCGGTTTGTGAGTGCAACTAAGGACATCTGAAAACTTCATTTCTGCAAGATAACTAAATCTGTTCATTGTATTCTATATAGTGCTTTGCAGAACAGTATTATTTAAGTATTATTATTAGTATCACTACTAATAACAATCTCACATTTAGCACAATATTTTCTAGGCAACCTTGACACATTTAAAAGATCTGGGGGTAAATTTATAAAGCTGTGGGTTTGAAAAACTGGAGATGTTGCCCATAGCAACCAGATTCCAGTTATCATTTATTTAGTACATTCTACAAAATGACAGCTAGAATGTGATTGGTTGCTATAGGCAAAATCTTCACTTTTCAAACATGCAGCTTGATAAATTTACCCCTATGAGTATCTTCATAGCTGCAGTTTCGCTTAATAATAGTACTGATTCAATCAGATTCACTCATTTATATAATTATTAATAAGGAGATAACATTAGGCAATGTACACTTGCTTTTAAAATGCATTTTTTTAAAGTATGTTAAAAGATAAGCAAAATGCATACAACCGCATTGTGTTTGAAATGCTTTTAGATGTAAGGTTTCACCTAAATGTAGGTTTTCAACTCAGTGGATGCATATTAAATGCACTGAAATAGTACAAGAAGCACTCAAAAGAGCGCACTACTAGTTGATTGCACGTAAAAACACATATATTTATTATCTCATTTAGTATAATGATGTTTATTTTCACAAACAAACAGAAGTTAGTCCCCTACTTTTGCTGTCAATTACCTGCAAACCGCAATAAATGTGAATTTAATTTGTACAGAGTAAATGTGATTTTGCTACTGTCCTTTCCTTAGTGTATTAAATAATCCCCTTCTCTGTAGAACAGCCCTGATCTCTACATAATACGGTCCCTGCACTGAAGTCACAGCTAAGTGTAATGATCTGCTTCACGTGAAGTGCTAAAGCCGCGGTCTCTTCAGTCTGTGTCCAGATGGATGTAGTGGTGCGCGAGAATGTCCAGCTGGAGTCAGAGACTTATACTAATATCATAGAAATATTCAATCTAGTTTATTACATTGTCCCTATTATCCTGTGATTGTTCAATCTTTTTAGCTGCTGATATAGAAGTTTTACAGAATTAAATGTTAATAGAATTGTTTTAAGGTAGTGCTGAAAAGCTTAGACATAGATGATGAGGAAGAAGGAGCAGTCACTGGAAGGAAGAAGTTAAATTATAGCGACCAGCCACTTACAAACAGTGTAGTCAGTTATTTTGTTGACAAAACCAATATACAAGAGAATGCAGCCTATCAGTTCATTACATTGGTATAACAAAAGGAGTTGAAGCTAGTGGCAGAACTAACACGAGTACAGGGAGTGTGGCCGCTATGGGGTGGAGCCTCCGAGAATCCCTTACTCCCCCCCAGGCACTCCCTAAGACCCCCGTTTTGCTCAGAGTGGTGCCCTCTTCTGACCTCGGTCCTAGTATAATCAGTAGAGGATCCCTCTTTGCTCTTTTCAAAGTAGAGCAGGGGCCCGGAAGGCTACAGCGACATCCACGGTCCCCTACCCAAGTTTTCACTGTTCCGTACCTGGTCGTAGCGGTTGTCAATAGGTCCTGAGCTAAAGGGGCCTGGGCAGTGACCCCAGGGGAGGGCTGGCAAATTTTAGCAAATTTAGGGGCAAGACTCAACTCAGCAGCCTATTTTAAATGGAAATACAGGTGGCCCAGTGACCCAGCCCAAGGTAGCCCACTATGGGACTGGCCCAGGGACAGATGCCCCTCAGCCCAGCCTGTCCTTGAGTGACCCCTTACCAACCCTGCATCTTATTTGAACCCAGATGGCTAGCCACATTGAGTGGGACAGTGGCATCTGCAAAATACTTGGGATGGCAGAAGCTGCAGACAGGCTGCTCCTTATAGATGTAGATCTGAGTGACGTCTCATGAACACTGCTTCCACAAGTGATCACTGTTTTATACACTTGTTACAGCTCTTGTGTTACCAGCTCAGGAAGCAGACATAAAACGTTAGTTATTACTGCAGGCAATAAACATGGGGCAAAGATAATAACCAATGGGGTACATCTATGGAGGAACCAGACAACACACTTGGTAGGTATGAAGGAAAAACCAAACAATACTCAGGGGTGGGGGAGAACATACATGTATGTGTGTTTTATGTTGTTATGAATGGGAGGCGTGATGAGGGAACAGGGGAACTAGTTACACCGTCAGTTCACTGGAAATCATTGACATCATCATGACTAATATTTAGGACAGTGCAGCCTATTAATTGACATGGATCATTTTACTTGGAGGTGCCTCAGTGATGTCAACTGGCTTTCTAATAGTCTGGTCCAGCCCTGAAAATGGCTGCCTCCAGTGTGTGTATACTCTAAAGGGAAACTTATCACAATACATTTCAGTACGATGTCCACGAGAGAAAACATTGCACTCAGTCAGAACAATATCCATTTTTGTAACAAGAAACAATAAAACAAAAGAATGAAACGATAATTATATTTAATGTTACACCATATTTTGTGAAGTGAGATTCAATTTAAAACATTAAAAAAGCATCCTCTAGAAAAACCTCCTTTGAAACTCCATCTCTCTTTAAACTCACTTCCCTATTCAGCAATTTCCAAGTATAATTTTGATCTTACTTTTGGTAAAACCTAGATGACATGAGTTTTCCCGGCTCTTGTACAACTACAACACCCAGCATGCTCAGCTCCCATGTTTCCTCCTCACACTGCCTCACCACATTCACCAGCACGACTCCACCAGTCGCTGCACAGAAATGCCCATCAACAATGGCGGCTTTAATATTGGTGGCTGCTGATTTACAGTAGCCACTCACACTTTCCCCATCACTAACTTATTCTGCTACCTCATGTATCAAGTGTTCCTCCCACCTCTTAGATTGTAAGCTCATTTGGGCAAAACCATCTTTACCTTCTGTTTCATATCATTTTATGTCATTTGTTTGTGTCATGCCCTTAGTCTCTCGGTTGTGTGACTGTGTGTGTGTTAGGGAATTCAGACTGTGAGCTCCAATGGGGCAGGGACTGATTTGAGTGAGTTCTCTGTACAGTGCTGCGGAATTAGTGGCGCTATATAAATAATTGGTGATGATGATGATGCGCTCCTCAATATACAGCGCTGTGTAATCTGCCAGGGATAATAATTCTAATAAAGGTTTTTAGCCAGTCAAGAACTCGGTGTATAGTTTACAAGTCTGTACTGGCAGGGAGTCTTGTTTAATAACAATACGTGCGGACTCCTGAGCACTTGTTCAGAGAGGAGCCTCTTCAGCACAAGCGGCCATCAGAAGCAGAGAGTGAGTGCAGGCAGGGGGGGCGGGGGGGGGGGGGTTGGGCAGGATTGCCGGGACCCCCCTCACCTCCGGCCACACACCTTGCACCCACGGTAGTTCTGCCGCTGTACAGACAAAAGTTGAGCAACATTTTCAGTTATTCTGTAAAATATTCACCTTGCATTTTGCTGTAAAATTCCACGTTTCGCCTACAGAATTTGCCCTACCCCAACCATACCGAACAGCAGCTCTAATTACTCAGCAAAAGGCGAATTTCCTAATACAGTGTGGAGTGGCGTATTCATCATCATCATCATCATCATCATCATATTGCCATGATCCAAACCACTGACTTTTCACAGAATCATTGTGTTTGTATACCCACATTTAAGGCCACTTGCTTGCTTTACTATTTACTTTATATTTATGACTTTTTCACTGAAATATTTTCATCAGCAAATACAAAGTGCATAAAGGGGAATGAATTGTGGGCTAATTAAAACAAAGTGAATACAAATATTTCTCTATAGGACAACTAAACCACAAATTTAAATTTTCAGATATGAGCCGTAACAGCAAAATGCGTATACGTTGTTAGCATGACATTCTACTGTCGTTCTGTTATAAAGTAAAGTATTACCTCCCTACTATATACAGACAGGTGAATATCCTGAAATATCTTTAGGACAGTGCCTTAATGGGATATGATGGAAGTAAAAAAAAGTATGACTGCAGTAATTTGAGCTACTGTGACCTCATTGAGAATGCTAATGCAACGGTCTCAGTTCGGTAATACGGAGCCTTTGAATAACTTAACCTATGTCAAACAGTTGCTGTGCTTACAAGTTGATCAGGTTTAGTGAGGAGGTGTGTGACTAGTTGGTATAATGGCAGTAATGGACAGTGTTACACATAAGACCAGAATAATATATTGGATTATGCCCTATGGTAGATTATAAGGCTATTCAAAGCTGCAGAGAAGTCTGAAATGTGCTGCATCATGCATCTACTCCGATCATGAAAGTCCGAGATAGCTTCTAAAATCCATAATAATTTTAAAGTGCTCATTAACACACAGATACTCACTGTCAGAGACAGAGACACATGGTCTGAGTCATTAAGGAGAGCAAGGGAGAAATAAATGAGTAAATTTGTTCCTGGACAATCCATGTTACAACGCAAGGGGTGCAAATTAGTTTATTATTTTGCATATAAGTTACTGGCTGCTTCATCAGTCAGCACACAAACACTTGATAGCTTTATTTTTGCACTGAAATTTAAAGTTGATCTAGGACATGCCCTACTCCAACTATAATTCTGTCCCCACATTTTAAATTTACCTCCCCTTCAATACAACATGGTTTTGCCCAGGTGCAAAGTTACTCCTTTTTTTTGCTTTGCTCTCCTTAATGACTCAGGCCCACAGACTCACTCTGCCAATAATACTGACCACCTCTTATGTCTGTTGTTACTTTTTGTGGGACTAATGCCACACTGCTGTGGGTACTTGCCCTCTTGTTAGGGTCGCAGCAATAATTTAGTCAGAGGATGCGGATACAGTAAGTTGTGATAACACTTCTTAGCGCAGGTTACATGCTCGGCTGATGTGTGGGGGAGGACTTCAAGTAATCCTTCACATCGGGAAAAGATAAGTCAATCATTTTCACTGTGAAATCTGCCCATTCTGATGCCAACGGTGCACCATCTACACAGATATTATTTACAGAAACATCAATGTGTTCAAAACATGAAATCACTAAGAAATTATGTGACCATGCTTTGATAACCTTTCATATCCTTTTTATTTTTTGGGGTGGAGTCCCAATGTCCACTCATGAGTTATTGTATAACTATAGAGGGCGAAATTAATCGTTTTTAGAAAAAAAAGATTAACGGGGAAAGGTCAAACATTTTCAGTGCTATGTACACAACAAATACGCACATATTCTGTCAGGCGCCGTCTCCGCACTGACACTTGGGGCAGGAGACGGACGCCTGCACCTTCCAAGCAACCACGTCCTGTTGCCTAGCAGCAGGACTCTATCTCTGCTCACCTGTCTGCAGCCAGCATGTCTTACCGCCAAAATCTCCCTAACCCTATCAGGAGGCACCTTAGGGTATTTAAAGCAGCCTCTGACACATGTCTAGTGCCAGAGTATTTGGTCTTCAGCCTTGCTCCAGCGCTTTGTTCCTGTGTTGGTGTTATTTGGATTCTGACCCTGGCTTCTTCCTGACTTCTCCTTTGGTTCCTGATTCTGGCTTAGAGTGATATTTGGTATTGACCCGGCTTCCTGACCATTCTCCTGCTTCTGATTTGGCTATATCCGTTCCTCTGGTTGTGACCCGGCTTGTTGACTACTCTTCCATCCTGCATCCTGGTGGGCTGTCACCGCTGCCTCAATTGTTACCTCGCCAGCTGACTAATACTGAGGGCCACGACCTGCGCGTCCCTTGCAGAGAAGTCCATACCTCCTTGCGGGGGTTCCTGGTGAAAACCAGGGGCGTGTTAGACTCCGCGCATCAGTACTCAGTAGCGCCAACTGCTGGCAGGTATCATCAATTCCACAGAGTAATTCTGACAGTATACTCTGGCCATGTCAAATGCCAAAGGCGCTGGTGACCTCCTGCTGCACCTGACTCGCCGAGTTGATCAACAAGAGGTTAACCAGACTCAGCTCCTGCAGTGCATACAGGGATTGGCTACACGCATGGATACCCTCCAGAGAACCCTGACTTCGCCCGGAGTATCTATTGCTCCCGTACCCCCCGCTGTCGGCTCTCCTGCTTCAGCTGCACCTAATCCTACTAGAGGGATTCGCATCCCACCTCCCGACAAATTCGGTGGTGATCCGAGAAAGTGCAGAGGGTTTCTCAACCAATGTGCTATCCAGTTCGAACTATCACCAGGAAATTTTTCTTCAGAACGAGCCAAGGTGGCATATATTATTTCGCTACTCACGGATCAAGCGCTTGCCTGGGCCTCTCCTCTCTGGGAGCATGATGACCCCCTGTTACAAAATTCGTCTTCCTTCATACAAACCTTCAGAAAAGTATTCGATGAGCCTGGTCGAGTTGCTTCTGCAGCCTCCAGCATTCTAAAGCTACGTCAGGGAAGCCTTCCTGTGGGTCAGTACGTGGTTCAGTTCAGGACTCTCGCCCCAGAACTAAACTGGAATAATGAGGCTACCTTCTGGCAGGGGCTGACAGATCGGATCAAGGACGAGTTGGTCTCCAGGGATTTACCAGCTACCCTAGATGATCTGATCTCCTTATGCATCAAGGTCGATATCCGGTTTCTGGAGCGTAAACAGGAACGTGAACAATCTCGCCGGGCTAGTCCACGCTTGGCTCCCACTTTTCAGAACCCACCAATTCTGCCTGAGGAGCCCATGCAGATCGGGCGTTCTCACCTAACTGTGGAAGAATGGGAACGAAGGGTTAAAAACCATCTATGCCTCTACTGCGCTCACCCCTCTCACATTCTATCACAGTGTCCCAAGAGACCGGGAAACGCCAGATCCTAGTCGGTGCTGGGAAGGCCGGTCTAGGGCCGAGTACATTTTCCCTCAATTCTCCAGACAAAACTGACTACCCTGGTTAAGGGACCATTCACCCCAATTTGATTGGCAACGTGCTCAAGTTACTTCCTGGGGTACGCTCTGCACTGATCAATGCCTCAAGACCCTGCCTATTAGGTGTCATGCTCCCACACCCAGTCTTGGGTTGCCATCTGAATACGCTGCCTTCGTGGATGTCTTCAGTAAAACTGCCGCTGAGACGCTTCCACCCCACCGTCCTTGTGATTGTTCCATTGAATTTATTCCTGGAGAGAAGATTCCTCGTGGTAGAACGTACTCTCTTTCCCTTCCTGAGACTCGAGCCATGACCGAGTATGTATCTGAAAACCTTGAACGAGGATTTATTAGAAAATCTTCATCACCTGCCGATGCAGGATTATTTTTTGTAAAGAAGAAGGATGGTTCTCTAAGACCATGCATCGACTACAGACTGCTCAATGCCATTACCGTGAAGAACAGGTACCCCATACCCCTGGTTTCCGAGTTATTCGATCGGATCAAAGGTGCCACGATTTTCACCAAACTAGACCTCAGGGGCGCCTATAATTTGATTAGGATTCGTGAAGGCGATTAATGGAAGACTGCTTTTAACACTCGGGATGGCCACTATGAATACCTGGTGATGCTTTTTGGCCTTTGCAATGCCCCAGCGGTCTTCCAGGAGTTCATTAATGACATCTTCCGAGACCTACTCTATCTCTCAGTCGTTGTCTATCTGGACAACATACTTATATTCTCCAGGGACTTAGAATCCCATCGAGGTCACGTCAAGGAGGTTCTCTCTCGACTACGTTCCAACCACCTTTACTGCAAGCTGGAGAAGTGTGTCTTTGAAGCATCTCAGGTCCACTTCCTGGGATATATTGTGTCCGGTGCTGGTCTTTCCATGGATCCTGGGAAAGTGGCTGCCATTCTCAATTAGCCACAACCATTGGGTCTCAAGGCTATCCAACGTTTTATTGGCTTTGCCAATTATTATCAGCACTTTATCCAGGACTTCTCGACTCTCATTTCTCCCATTACTGCTCTCACCCGCAAGGGAGCAGCAAAATCATGGTCTGCCGAAGCCCTCAGTCCCTTTCAGTCATTAAAGAGGGCATTTTCCTCTGCCCCTATTTTGCTACAACCTGACTTGTCTCGGACGTTCTTTGTTGAAGTTGATGCATCCTCCATTGGCATAGGAGCCATTCTTTCACAGAAAGATTCTGATGGAAAGTTTCATCCCTGTGGTTTCTGCTCCAGAAGATTTTCCCCCAGTGAATTAAACTACGGTATCGGGGATAAAGAATTATTGGCAATCAAAACAGCCCTAGAGGAGTGGAGACATTTGCTTGAGGGGGCTAAGAATCCTGTTACTGTCTACACAGATCACAAGAACTTAACATACTTACAAACAGGTCAGTGTCTGAACCCACGTCAGGCCCGCTGGTCCTTGTTTTTTGCCCGTTTTAATCTCATTTTGACCTTTCGACCTCGGGTTAAGAATATCAGGGCAGATGCTCTCTCCCAGTCTTTTGATGATAGAGATCTTCAACCCGCCCCCACCCCCAGAACCATTTTGGACCCTACTACCATTGTGGCCCTCACTAGAACCTCAACCAAGGATCCTCCTCAGGGTCAATCCTTTCTCACTTCCAGGCTTCGGCCTAAGGCTCTCAAGTGGGCCCATGATTCTCTGTTTGCCGAGCATGCGGGTGTCAAGAAGACCTTCTTGTTGATTTCTAGGCATTATTGGTGGCCCTCTATTTGGGCGGACGTTAAGGCCTATGTTGCCGCTTGTGGAATCTGTGCCAGACACAAGACACCTAGGCAGTCTCCTGCAGGACCCTTGGTACCACTTCCTATTCCAGAGAGACCATGGACTAGTATTTCTATGGATTTCGTCACCGATTTACCAGCTAGCCATGGATTCAATACTATCTGGGTGGTAGTGGATAGATTTTCCAAGTTGGCACATTTCATACCTCTCAAGGGACTTCCTTCGGCTTCTATCCTTGCTAACCTCTTCATCAAGGAGATTTTCCGTCTTCACGGCTGTCCCCAGGATATTATCTCGGATAGAGGAGTACAGTTTGTGTCCAAGTTCTGGAGATCATTCTGCAAAGAGTTGGGGGTCAATCTAAAGTTTTCCTCAGGGTACCACCCTCAAACCAACGGCCAAACGGAGAGGGTCAACCAAGACTAGGAACAATTTCTCAGGACCTACTCTTCGGGTAATCAGGCTGAATGGAGTCGTTTGGCCAGAATTGCTCATAATAACCAGGTGCATGTATCTACTGGTTCGTCTCCATTTTTTCTTACCTATGGATTTCACCCTCTCCTTCCTGAACTTTCCCAACCTGGTTCAGCGCTTCCGGCCATGCAGAATCTCATTGAGGACTTTTCTCAAATATGGTCTCAGGCGAAGTCCAAATTATTGGAATCCTCCAGACGCTACAAAGCTAGCGATCGTCACCGTAGACCAGTTCCCAAACTTCGAGTTGGGGACAAAGTGTGGTTATCCACAAGGAATTTAAGACTGCGAGTTCCCACCATGAAGCTCGCACCCCATTATATCGGACCTTTTCAAATCACTCAAGTTATAAATCCCGCGACATTCAAACTCCTTCTTCCTCCATCACTCAAGATTCCCAATGTGTTTCATATTGCTCTACTTAAACCCCTTGTTCTCAACAGATTTGTCAAAAGAACCCCACCCACGGTCCCAGTAAAGACTGATCATGGGGAGGAATATGAGATCAGTCAGATTCTGGATTTCCGGATCTCCAGGGGTCGCCACCAATATCTTGTTGACTGGAAGGGTTATGGCCCCGAGGAGAGATTTTGGATCGATGTACAAGAGATACATGCCCCTCGCTTATTGGCCAAATTCAAGAAGGAGAGAGAGGCGACCTTGCAAGCCCTGAAAAAGAAGAAATGGAAGAGTACTGTCAGGCGCCGTCTCCACACTGACACTTGGGGCAGGAGACGGACGCCTGCACCTTCCAAGCAACCACGTCCTGTTGCCTAGCAGCAGGACTCTATCTCTGCTCACCTGTCTGCAGCCAGCATGTGTTACCGCCAAAATCTCCCTAACCCTATCAGGAGGCACCTTAGGGTATATAAAGCAGCCTCTGACACATGTCTAGTGCCAGAGTATTTGGTCTTCAGCCTTGCTCCAGCATTTGTTCTTGTGTTGCTGTTACTTGGATTCTGACCCGGCTTGTTCCTGACTTCTCCTTCGGTTCCTGATTCTGGCTTAGAGTGATATTTGGTATTGACCCGGCTTCCTGACCATTCTCCTGCTTCTGATTTGGCTATATCCGCTCCTCTGGTTGTGACCCGGCTTGTTGACTACTCTTCCATCCTGCATCCTGGTGGGCTGTCACCGCTGCCTCAATTGTTACCTCGCCAGCTGACTGATACTGAGGGCCGCGACCTGCACGTCCCTTGCAGCGAAGTCCATACCTCCTTGCGGGGGTTCCTGGTGAAAACCAGGGGCGTGTTAGACTCCGTGCCTCAGTACTCAGTAGCGCCAACTGCTGGCAGGTATCATCAATTCCACAGAGTAATTCTGACATATTCTCTGTACTGCTGAATGAATACAGCAAGAAGAGAGCAGCTTTGCTTATGCAAACCTGTACTTCTAAATACATTTGCATAAATATATGCCATGTAAATTATTCACTTAGTAAGCAACCTCCTAATGGCACTAAACATCATGCTTAGCCTTGACTTACTCCCCTCTTCTGCTGAAGAAATACAGGGGTATATAGAAGCTTCCTCAGGTAGTTTAGACTATTCCTTTAGCAGATAAATATTGCAGTAAATGCTAAATTTTAAATGGAAAAAAAGCTAAAAGTTTAAGTGTAACATGACAAGAACCATGTTCCCATAAGATGCACACACTCTACGCAACCTGAGCATTGCACCTGATCGCCAACTGAATTTATGAGCAATTTGGTTACAAAATGTATCTGAAGGGCCGCCATCATGGGGGTACTGCCAGTAGTGTTGTGAGCGGCTCTCTGGACTGTCCGGGCCCCGCAGTCTGACTGACCATACTGCCCCTTCTTTCCGCGATGCTCATTTTATAGGAGAGTGGCGGATAGAAGAGGGGACATTAACTGTGCCTGGGGGGGGCGGGTTACATTAACTGTGGGGGTGGGGACATTAACTGTGATTGGGCTGGGAGAGAGGGGGACCTTAACTGTGCCTGGGGGGAGGGAGACATTAACTGTGAGGGTGAGGGCATTAACTGTGATTGGGGGGGAGGGTGGCATTAACTGTGATTGGAGGGGAGGAGGGGGACATTAATTGTGATTTGGGGAGGGAGAGCGGGACATTGTGATTGGGGGAGGGAGAGGGGGACATTAACTGTGATTTGGGGAGGGAGAGGGGGACATTTTCTATAGGGGGAGGAGAACCTTTACTGTGATGAGGGATAGGGGGCGTATGTATGGCGAAAAGGGAGGGTGGCCCTGCCAGTTTAATTGGTACTGGGCCCCACAGTTTCTGATGGCGGCCCTGTATATGTGTATGCACTGATCCGATTAAGCATTGTGTCAAATATATGATTCTCAAATGAGAACCTGACTGATTTCCCTTTTTTATTAGAAATCCAAATTTTATATGTGTGGCTAGAAAATAACATTTTAATGAACCACCTATTCTGCCACACTGGGAGTTGACTGGTTTGAATAGCGTTACAACATTGTTGCAACAAAGTAAAAGACTAGCGGTAATTCTTACATATTCTCTTGTGGTGAATAGGGGAGGTGGATATGAAAGCTCAGGCTACTATAGTTTTATGTTCAACTAATACATGTCAGCTGTGGATTGGTTAGAAACAAGCATAACATAGGCTTATAATTCTACTAGGACAATCACATTTCTGAATGATCTTTTGATTAGATCACTTTACTGTTTGACTATTGTTTGTCATACATGCAGCAGTAATTGCAATATCTCAATTAATAAGATTTCTAAGCAGATAAAAAACCCTGCACATATCAGCACATTTCCAGATCTTCTCAGGACATAACAATTGTTTTGCCATGAAACATGTTAATGTACAGTGCTTATTTTTACAGAATTTGTAGCTATTGCCTTGATAAACAGTATACTGGTCCTCGCTGCAGTGTCTAGCGAGCCTATGTAGCAGTAAGTGTAACGTGGCTCGACCTTCAGTAGATGGCAGCACTGAGCAGACCAGATTAATTCTTCCAAGTGCCAGTGACGTTCCTGTTACCAAGACTACATAGTGACCTCCTTTGAGTGGTGCGCACATAATCCGCGCATGCGTATTGTGACCCTAGCGCAGCTCCTGCGCATGCGCCATGCTTACTCGCCGTTATAAAAAAAAAATGCGAAAGCCCACATCGGCGTAAAATAACCCCCTAACTCGCGCATAAATAAATATTATACATGTTCGTGTGAATTCGCCCACAACCTACGTTAACGCAGTGATATCTGTTTTCACCGCTGCAACTTTTAACGCTTTTCCGCTCTCGTCAGTTTCCATGGTGACAAAAAACGATCGGAGCGCCCTACCCAGTTACCTATTACCATGGTGACTCATTGTCCCCGCCTTTCCATGGTCATGGTGACCGTGTGGAGACCGCCCCCTCTCTCCCGCCCGTTTCTATGGCGATCAAATCGACACCGCCCCCCTCTCATCCTCTCGGTCTGTCTCCGCCAGAGGGCGCCCGTTCCCCGGACAAGCGGCGGCGCCATTCCGGTTAGCGAGATACCGCCAGATGGCGGCTTAGGATTGCTGCTCCCTGCCAGGCGCGGCCCGGGGGTTATCCCTCGTATTATTCTATATACCGGGCCCCCCCGCCCCCCGTGTACCGCGGGGGATATAATATTACCCGTACATCTATTAATAGTGCCGCTTACCGCCAGGCCTGGGCCTGGGCTGCCGGGGTATTAACCCCCTCCTGCCGGATCCTTTGTGCCCCTCACCCGAAGACCAGGTGGATCGGGAACCGTCCCCTGACCCCCGGGCGGACCGGGACCAGTGCAGAAGGAGGAGATCTGGGATGTCCGTAGGAGGTGAGAGATAAGATGGAG
This sequence comes from Mixophyes fleayi, assembly GCF_038048845.1. Lineage (NCBI taxonomy): Eukaryota > Metazoa > Chordata > Amphibia > Anura > Limnodynastidae > Mixophyes > Mixophyes fleayi. The sequence goes on along the minus strand of NC_134404.1, from coordinate 58,508,080 downwards.
GCCGGAGCGCGGGAACAGGGGGTGGGGGAGGGGGGGAGAAGGCGGCTGGGGCTTCCCGCCACCGGATCATACCGACACTCCACCCCCCAACCTCTGCTGGGCCTGTACCCCCCCGGCCAGGTCACATGACGTGCCTTGTTCCTGCTCCTTATGTCTGTTAGATTGTCAGCTCAGTGGCCCAGTCCCCATGCTGTCCCTGCCAGGGCTCTGGGAAATATACCACCATAGTTCTCGTTGACAGCTTGTAGAGTGTCAGCCTTGTGGCTCAGTGACAAGTCGTGCACAATGTATGAGGGACTCTGCTCCTAGTAACACGTGTGATACCGTCACCCTGATTGTAGAGTGTCAGCTCTGTGACCCAGGCGTACCCTTACTGCTCGATTAGCCAAGACCCCCCCAAGTCTAACAGTTTTGTCAATGTTTTTCTTCTGTCTATATCTATATTTGCTACATGTACCTCAGTTACTCTTTGCATTATTTTTTGTAACTTTTAATATTAAAATTGTCACTTTGTAACACTCAAAGCAACAGGGTTGCTCGTTAATGATATTAAAGAAGATTAATGGACGTACTCCGTGAGACCTTGGTTATGTCTTTTTGTTTTAATATATTTTGCATATTTAATTTTATTGTTGCATTAACACATTCTGGAGGTGACAACTCAATGATTGTTTACAATGTTTAGGGTTTTTTTTATTGCCTTGAAGGCTTGTATTTAAGTTGAAGGTGGGGGATATGTTTGGGCACTTTGTGCATGTTGCATTGATAAATGTTATTGTCTGGGAAAAACTAAATTTGACAGTACCAGAACCACAAAAAATTTGCATGGGTTGTGATAACAAAAGATTGGTTCTTGCTTTAGAGGTGGGTGCTGTGGTGCAGGTTGAAATGTTTTTTTAGTTGGACACTTAACCAGATATTTGTTATGGTTATATTCATCCAATGTTTTATTTTTATATAATTTTGTAAATGATATACTGTATATCTTCTGTCTACTCACAGATCATCCATGCACATGTAGTTGTTGTAAAAACATACCATACTCCAGGTTTGTTGCACTTAACATGCAGCTGAAAGGATTGTGTTGACCCATAAAGCACCTTTTTCTCCATTTAGCTCAGAAATAAACAAAAGCATGTGCTGAGTGTTGATTGTAGATGCTGTGGTCTAGGGGGAGCCAATGGCTATTTTTATGCTAAGCATACAGGTGTGCACATTAATAATTAAGGTATTGTCTATTGCGCTCTGGCCTCTTGCAAAGGATCATAGTGCTCACAGGTCATTATAATGTGTAGATGTCTACCTATATCCATCCAATAGGCTGTAGTGAAACTACTGTGTTGTGTGGTTCATGCTTATATTGAAGCTGAGATGAGCTTAAAAAAGGTAGAAATGGTAAAAATAATCACTTGAATATAGTTTGTTGAGAACTGTTAATGTATTTGACTGTATTTTGACAGAACATTCAGCCTTTGTAGTAAGCATGCTATTGCCTCAAGGCAAATGAGAACCATGTTGTATAGCCCCCGTCCATGCCTTTTCTTGCAGGAGATAGTGCTTTGTTTGAGCTTATTCCATAAGTAAGATGTGCATGTCTGGTGTCCTAAAATTAGGTTGACTGATCCACTTTTTGGACATGTATAAAGGTGGTGTGCACTATGTAAGCTGTTCTACATCTGTGTTGCCCATAGTCACATTTTTAGACTTTGGAATGGAAACAAGCCAAACTAAAAAAGGTGACGCAATCACACTTCATGTAAAATATATTACAGGTCTGCCTGTCTGTTTGACAACAGTTTACCCAAGCTCCATCAATGTTTAACAGGTCATGCATTGAATAAAGTGAGCCTTGGGGTTATGGATATTGTCCTAGTGCGTGTGTGAAATAGGTGTGCTTAGATGTTGTTGCATGCTACACTTTTTATGCTGCTTTGAGCCTAATTGTAAATGTCAAACAACCTTTCCATTTGTTACACAGCTGTTTGTTTTTGCCTTTTCATTGTGGCAGGGCATATCCTGTTTGCTAAATAAATGTACCCTGTGTCTCAACTCTCTCTTCATATATTTGCAGATAATTAAAGTTGAAACTATGTTTCTGTGATCCAAGCCCTGAGCAGTTGTTTTGGTACATTCTTGTTTGTGTTTAAAATAGCAGCCTTTCATATGACTGGGGGATGGGGTGTAGTACTTGGAGTCCTTTCACATCTTCATAAATGTGTGTGTTGTAAATATCTGTATCAAGGAATCAGTATAAAGGGACTTGGACTCTTACTATTCCCAATTCTAAAATGTCCTTATATTATTTACTGTGCAATTCACATGTTTTAGGCTAGGTCAGCATTTGTCATGCTGTTTCCGCTGAAGAGTTTGTTTTAAAACTATTATTTGATGGTATACATCTGATTGTCAGTGGGAGTTTGCAGTATGTTGCTAGGGTTGGTGTCCATGTACTTTTTGTTTTGATAAGAGTATTTACCAAAATAAAGATGTCCTTCTATTGAAATCTATATAGGTATCTGCTAAAATTATTTGGTGTACAAGTTCCTGCTGTAACCATCTGAACAACTGTTCAAAATGGTTTCTAGACTTTCTAGTTAAAAATGAAAGCAAATGGCATATTTCTTAAGCTGGGGTACACTACAGATAATTTCTCCCGATGCAATATCTTTGACGATTTAAAAGTCCCAATCAGCATGCTGATTTTTGCGTACACGTTTTTACACAATTTAACTTCAGATCTGTGCTCTTTGTCTGTCATAACCATCTGCTGAAAAGATCATGACTCTATAGAGGGCTGCTTACGCTGCTTTTTGTGAGTGCATGCACACTGCAAAATTTGCCCAACATCGTTCCATTGTTTATAGAGATTTATAGGGGCATATTCAATTCTTTAGAATCCCCATGGCGTTAAAACTATTACCGTTATTACGGTAATAGTAAGCTGGATTTCAGCTCGCTGCGACCTGAAATCCAGCGAGAAAACTACCGTATTTACGCGCACTATTACTGTAATAACGGTAATGGTGCGCTGACAGAGAGGTAAGAAGCGCTTCTCACAGCGGGAAGCAGTCGGCAAGAGACTCTCCCCGCTGATGCAGGACGGGCACTGCCATTAGGCAGAGAGCGCCTTTACTGCTGAGGTTCCCCGGAAGCCAGCTGGAGTATACCAAGTTCCTCCTCCCATGGGGATGGCAGTGAGTTCTTGAGGATGGCGCGTTTTGAGTAGCGCTAGCGGGGAACACATTCTAACAGGTTTTCCCCTAATATAAGAGAAAGGGCAAAATGCTGTTAAGGTAAACAACACAGAAGGAGAGCCAGTGGAAGGGGAATGTGTTTGAGGAACACCGCTTCCCCCCCCCCCTGCTGACTGAGCACGTGGAAGTTCCCATTTTTGGCGTCAAGCTTCAAAAGGAGGACAGTTGTAGCAGTCATTTGAAGAGAAGTGCACTGTTGACACATATCTTCCACGCTAAGTATCACTTTGTTTCTTCTGTATATGCATGTGTATTATAAGACTATGAGGTGTTGAGAGAACTGTGTTTAAGAAAAACTATAAAGTTCTCCAAACCTGTCTTATTTAATCAGAAATACTATATGTTAAATAACCTAGTCTGTATTTTCTGATAAAGGTTGTGGAAGTGTTTGGGCGTGCCAAACATATTGTCTGTTCAAATGTAATGCTAAATGGGCCCAGGTGTTCTGTGCTAATTGCAGTCATTACTGAAAAACCTGCTGCAGCCTTTCAGCTTGACTAAAAAAATTATACCTTATACTCTCTCTATATAGAGGAAAAGGAACAGAAATACTATCTTTTGACTGGTTCATAGATAAATATGTACCTGTATTTTGCGGTGTGGTAGCAAAATGTGAGCAAGATAAAGCAACAGGATTTCACCTAAGTAGATTGGGGAAATCACTGTTAGCAGAGACACAGAAGGAGATTCCAGTGGTAGGGGAATGTGCTGAGAAACACCTCTTTCCCTCCCCCGCTGAGTGAGCACGTGGAAGATCCCTTTTTGGCGCCAAGCTTCAAAAGGAGGACAGTTGCAGCAGTCATTTGAAGAGAAGTGCACTGTTTACACATATCTTCCCCGCTGAGTATCACTTTTATTTTCTTCTGTGTGTATGTGTAGACATGTATATTATAAGACAATGATGTGTTGAGAGAACTGTTGTTTATGAGAAAACTATAAAGTTCTCCAAGCCTGTCTTATTTAAATCAGAAATACTATGATATGTTAATATAACCTAATCTGTATTTTCTGATAAATTGGAGAAGTTTGTGAATTTTGAAACGTGATTTAGTTTTTCTTATCTTGTGATGGCAGATAAAAGCAAAACACGTACCAAACATAATGTCTGTTCAAAATGTAATGTTAAACTAACAAGTGAATGGCTGGATCAGGGGGGGGGCTCTGTGCAGCCTGCACTGTGGCTCCTGTGAAACAGCCTATAGACACCTCCACCATAACGGTAGATCCTCCTGAGTGGGCGGCTGCCTTAACACAGGGAGTTAATACCCTTGTAAATCTGTTATCTAAACCAATTGAGATCCCAGCTACATCTGTGGTTTCTCAGGGTATAACAGTAGGAATGACAGATGAGTCATTTTCCCCAGGGGTCTCGGTGTATTTCCCTCCCCAGGCCTCCCGGGGGTTTCCCAGATGGGAGAGGTGGGTTGGTCAGCGGTGGCTAAAAGCCTGGACCGGCTTACCCATCTACTGGAGAACCCCAGACACAAGCGTAGTGTTAAAAGACGTAGACAAACAGCTAAAGCGCTGTGGTCAGTGTCAGACTCTGAGAGTTCCTCAGAGGAGGAGGGGGAATTGTTGGACGATTCAGATGTGTCCATTATAGAGTCAGAAGGAAACTCTAGGCACCAGGGTATGGACGATCTGGTAAGAGCAGTTCGTCAGACCCTGGGGTTTGCTGAAGAAGAGGAGACAAAGTCCTTGGACCGCTCCCTCTTTAAGAAGGCTTCTAAGCAGGTGGTCAGGTTCCCTCCCTCAGTTGAGTTGAGGGATATTGTAGAGGCCTCTTGGAAATATCCAGATAAAAGGTTCTCTATGCCATGGAAGTTTGGCGTATTGTATCCCCTTCAGGAGGAGGATATGACCCGTTGGGAACAGGTGGCAAAGGTAGATACACCTGTGGCGAGATTGGTTCGTCAGACTACACTACCTGTACCCGGGTCAGTGACCTTATAGGACGCGACTGACAAGAAACTAGAATCCCTGCTGAAGTCGATCTTCTCGGCCGCCGGTATTAGCCTCAGGCCAGCATTGTCCTCTACCTGGGTAGCTAGGGCCATGGAAGTCTGGGCAGGGCAGTTAGAGTCTGCCTTGCAGGATTCAGATTTACTGCCTCTGGCCATGCAGCTAAGGGAGGCAGCAGACTATGTATATGAAGCGGCCCATAATTCGGCCTCCATAGCTTTGTCTATTTCAGCTACAGCTGTAGTAGCTAGAAGGGCGTAATGGTTAAGGGCTTGGAATGCGGATTCAGAGTCTAAACGATCATTAGAATCCATCCCGTATACGGGTGGGATGTTATTTGGTCCAGAATTAGACTCTTGGATTTTACAGGCTTCAGGGGGCAAGAAGACGTCCTTGCCTGTAAATACTCCAAGGGCTAGGCCTAGGTTTAGTTCTTTCAGACAGCCTCCTTACGTGGGTGGGTCTGGCAGAGGCCAGACTACCGATCCAGGGGCCGTGGAATCCAGGAGACAGTCCCGTAGGGGAAGGTCATCCTTTGCCCCTGTGGCGCGGAGAGCTTCTTCCGCCAAGCTGCCGGATAGACCAGCGGCATGACTACCACCCACCTCTGGTTCCAGAGGGTGGGGTGGGAGGACGGCTGCTTGGGTTTGCCCGGCAGCAGACAGGGTCCTCGGTAGACGAGTAGGTCCAGAATATCGTGATAGAATTCATGGGACCAGCTCACCTCAGGGTTTGGGAAAAAATTACCTTGCTGGCTTCTGTCAAATCAGAAAGAGCTCAGGGCTGTCGATTTGCTTCGTTCAGACGAAGCTATACAGGCTTAGAATTTCCAGTAAGGGAAAAGGTTTAGTCACACCCATTCAGGGTGCTAAGGCTAGATGAGTTGTTCAGTCTATGACAGAATTTCTAGAGTCTGAAAGGGTCACAGAGAATCCCTTGTCTTAAGAATGAGTTTCTTGAAACTAGTGAGGGACTTGGTACGCAACAGAAGGTTGTCTCCACAGGACAAGTTGAGGTCCTAGATGGAGTGGACAGGCAGGATCCTGTCAGATAAGAGGATGTCAGTAGCCAGGTCTTTGAAGCTGCTGGGAAAGATGGTTACATCTTTCGTGACCTTACCCTGGGCAGGGTCCCATCCCAGAGGAGCAATCCCGTGCTCGAGGTACCAGTAGAGGAGGTAGGTCCTCAGCTGGTGGTTGCTGGACAAGAACCAAGCAGAAGAACAAAGACAAATATTTGGATGTAGTGAGGGCATTACGTATATATGTTAAGAGATCTGCAAAGATACGTAAGACAGAGTCTCTATTTGTGTTGTTTGACTTTTCCAAACGGGGCTGGCCAGCATCTAAGCAAACTATTGCCAGATGGCTTACCCTGACTATCAGGGAGGCTTATGTCCAAAGTATTAATCTCCCTGTGCCGAAACGTATTGTTGCCCATTCTACCCGGTCGGTTGGGGCGTCTTGGGCGGCTCGTAAGGGAGCCACGGCGGACCGGCTGGGCAGAGCAGCCACCTGGTCCTCGGTCCATACCTTTACGAAATTCTACCAATTTAATATGTTTGCGTCTGGGGACGCCTCCTTTGGCTGTTGTGTTCTGCGTGCAAGGAGATCAGAGCGGTCCCACCCTTCAGAGGGATTGCTTTTGTAAGTCCCCATGGTTAAGGAGTGTCCCCCAGATGGATGAAAGAGAAAACGGGATTTATACTTACGATAAATCTTTTTCTCTGAGTCCATCTGGGGGACACTCCGATCCCCCCCGTCTTTTCGTTGTTTTGTCTCCACTCCCCCCTCTGTTGAGTGGTGTGTGTTGGTTGATTGGCCTATCATCCTAAGGGCTTTGGTAATCAAACTGAGGTATGTGGGGAATTGGCGGGGGTTATATGCTGTCAGCTGAAAAAAGTTAACTCTTTGGGTGCCAGACTCCTCCCCACGACTCAACCCCATGGTTAAGGAGTGTCCCCCGGATGGACTCAGAGAAAAAGATTTATCGTAAGTATAAATCCCGTTTTTTTGTACTAAAGGGTAAAACTCAGTTGTTCTCTATCCAATAATGCAAATGAGGCGTACTTAGTGAGCAGAGACTAGCAGATGGCAAGACTTATTTGCTAGTTACAAAACTGTAAACTGTCTACATGTGTTGATAAAGAATACAACATGTTTTGCTAGTTTAGACAGGCAGTGTTGGTTGTGTTTTGTGCTTTAAATGGGTATACGGTATAAGTGTGCTTGGCTTTCTGTTCCACGTGAGTGAAAGACACTATTTTGGTATTGATATTACTATACCTTGTAAGTACAGTAACCGTATCGTTGGTAAAATAACTATTAAGCAACCCGCTTTTTTGTAAGTAAATGTTTGCACAAAGATATTTTGACATTAAGTGAATATGGCTTATGCTGCAGTATGGCCAACTAAACAAATTCAGTCACAGTGGTATATTGTTGCAAATACTTATAAAAATAACACAACAGAAAGTCGTGTGTGCTGTCCATATTTAAGAAGATGGGAGCATATATTTTTTATTTTTTTAAATTATTTTTGTGTGTTTTTCTTGCGTTTCAATTGACTATAATGTTTGCTGTAATTTAAACTGTTGATGTCAGATCCTTGTATTGTCCCAAAAGATTTCCAACATTACAGCAGTGTGCTACTCTTCATCCTCCTTAGGCTGGGTACACACTACAGGGTTTTGAGCTGACTGTTGGGTCAGTTGAGTGGTAAACCACCGTTCAGGTCAGTATCGCATTAGTGTGTACACTTATTGCTGTACCATTCGTTTCATTCGATCAGCAGAACTATAAATCTTGTTACATTGTCGTTACAGTCCTTCAATGTGTACAAAATCACAACCAATTCCTTACAAATAACAGAAAAAAAACTGTCAGTGCTCAATGATCAATAAAGCTGCCGAATTTCTCAGATGAAACCGGATACACCAACCTATCAAATGCTATATATTATAATAAACATCCAGATAGACAGCGCTATATTGTACCCAACGGACTTTTGAGATAAAGAGCAATCTAATTAAGGTAAATCAAAAAAATAAATAAAAAAATACAATAAAATAAAATGATTAAATAGTTGTAAAAAAAATGTCCAAAACCATCTGTGTTCAATTTCTTATAAGTAATTCCTTCAATGCCGGATATACAATAATTGTTCATTCATAGGACAGAAATAATGATAGCAATTTCCACCCGACCATCATCTCAATATAATTGTAAGAAATGGATTCCTACCGGAAAATGTGAATTGATGGTCATGTAGCGGGTTCTTTCGTTGCTCTCCTCTGTTAGCTCTTCAATTCAATATTACGCTGGTTCATACTCTCCCTCCGATCATATCAAAGATAGAAAAAAATACACATCTAGCGTGATATTGTTTAAAAGGAGTGGTTTTAATTCTGTCCCATAGGACATATATCCAAAAGCAAGTGTATAAAATCCAGCAAGAGGTAAAAAAATCTCTTAAGCAGAAAGTATATAAAAATACTTCTACCTTCTGACCTTCTTGATAAAGACCGTACTAACGGTTGAAACGCGTTAAAGCCTAGACTGATTTTAAGAATCTCAACTATCTGCCGATATTAGAAAGTGATATTGTATTTATACTATGTGCACTTCAATATTGGCTACAAGGTAGAAGTATTTTTATATACTTTCTGCTTAAGAGATTTTTTAACCTCTTGCTGGATTTTATACACTTGCTTTTGGATCCGATTTCCGGTAGGAATCCATTTCTTACAATTATATTGAGATGATGGTCGGGTGGAAATTGCTATCATTATTTCTGTCCTATGAATGAACAATTATTGTGTATCCGGCATTGAAGGAATTACTTATAAGGAATTGAACACAGATGGTTTAGGACATTTTTTTTTACAACTATTTAATCATTTTATTTTATTGTATTTTTAATTTTTTTTGATTTACCTTAATTAGATTGCTCTTTATCTCAAAAGTCCGTTGGGTACAATATAGCGCTGTCTATCTGGATGTTTATTATTACAACCAATTCCTTGACTTACCTGCCGATAGTGCCTCAAACAGCGTCTATTTTTTGTCCGTGTAATTTTAAATTTATGATGTCTCTACGTCTCCTACGTGGTTCGGTGTCAAAACCTAAATCAACTGGGAATAATGTGGTTTATTTAAATTTATTTAGCATATTGCTGCCGGGAGGCCATATATCTCTTTAATGTGTATGGATTCACAATCTTTTGAGACAAGGTTACGACAGACAAAAAACACAGACCGGATACTAAATCGTGCAAAAATCGTTCAAAACGTGTATAGTATGTACACATGAATCGACTGACTGATCAGAACTTCAGTCGTAGGTGCAATTGTCGTAGATAGCACGTTGGTCGGAATATTCTGTAGGGTGTACCCAGCCTTACACCCATGTAATTCAGTATTTCAATGGAGTTAAACACTACTAAAAGCATGTAAATGGAAGTGTGGATGGAATTTATGAACCCGAACCCACACCCACATAAGGTCAGGAGTGGCAGTGTATTTATTTTGTATGCTGCATGCCCCTTTTTGTTTTTTTTACATTTTCATTGATCCACCAAATGTTTCTTGTCCGCACGGATAGCAATGAAATATATAGCATTTACCTGACTCCCAGGAAAATAATGTAGACACTTTGCTAGTTCCCTAATTGGGTGTGTTTTAGTCGGTAAATACTTGCACTTGTATTATTAAGAAATGTAACAAAACGGACTAAGTATGATGTGTGTTTTGGGTGGTATATCAGTTATTTCAAAATGTGATTGTTTATAGTTAAATGTCATCTTTAGAGAACATCTGACATGAGCAATACCATATCCTACTAAGCACTTTCTACCTTTGAAGTCTGGCTGTTTCAATATGCCTCATGTATAAATCTCCTATTGTCCTATAGATTGTAAGTTAGTGAGCAGGGCCCTCCGACCTCTGACTGCATTACCCAGTATTGTTTTATTACTGTGTTTGTTCCCAATTGTAAAGCACTACATAATTTGCTGGCTCTATATAAATGTTGATAAAATATTTTTTGTAAATACTGTTGTAACTAATTTTCCACATCAAATTCCTCTGACTTTTTCGTTCACCAGTGTTACCCCTCCCCCCTTTTCTCATTATTAATTTTCAAGCACCTTGACACACACTGCAGTTCTCCCCCATGTAATGTATTGCCCCTCTGCCCTGCTGCTGCTTACCTCAAGTATTCTAAGAAGTCTCCTTGTGTACTCTTCTCTTCCACCCAGGGCAGAGGCGTGTAGACTGCCCGTTTTCCAGAATGCCTCACCCTGCAGGGCGCTCCCGTCTGTTCAATTTCTGTGTTTGTCCAATTTTCCAGCGTCCCTCTGCTTTCAATTGTACCTTCCCATTACACTTTTATTTATATCTATTGCAAGGTCTGTTTTCTTTCTTTTTTTTGCCAGGCCCATATATTACTTTGCCATGAATTTTCTTTATTTTCATTTTTCTTAGCCTATGATCTACTTGGTTATTTTATTTATTTATTTTTGTCTTGTGCTAGATTCCCCAACATATTTGTATTACCAAAGAAATAGCATACTTTGAAGACAAGGATTAATTTAGTACCTGTCATAAGTCTTGTACCCACACTGGGTACTGCTAATTACTTTATGTTCATTGCTGTCACCCTGCCACAAGTGTAATAAATAGCTGAAATCTCTTACAGAAGTTTCCACCTACATTCAGTTCATAATAGTAGTTTACAATGTTTCTATAGAAGCGCACACAACACAAAACATTGTTTGGCGTGTAAATTCCTCCTTTGTCAGTCAAGGTGCAATGAAAGATGTGTGAATCCAAGTCGGATTAGCAGGAGTCTTCTATTATAGAGTTACCTGTTGTACAGCTGTATATTAAACCGTTATCTGAACAAACCGCTTATTAGTATAGCTGGGTACACACTACACTGTTTTCGTCCAATAATCGGCTCAATCAGCCGACATACGACCGCTCGTTCAAAAGTCGGGTCAGTGTGTGCAGTGACACGATGGTCGAAAGTCTGCCCAAATGTACGATTATCGCCTCATTTGGTTGGTCCTACCATTTAATATTTTGGGTCCAATCTCGTTTCCGCTGTGTAGTGTGTATAAACTTCCGACCGATCCACAACAGTGAGTACAAAATTAGTCATTGCTCTCGACAACATGGCTGTAAAAAGTCGCTAAAGGGACGTCCGCTCTTCCCTTTATCGTCCTAAACAAGGCTAGTGTGTATGCAGTCCATGGACCGAGCGATCGGACCAACGATCGCATGTAAAATCGCTCGGCATAAAAAGTTGGTCGAAATTTCTGTAGTGTGTACCCAGCTTATGTTACAGCTATATAGTTGTTAACCATATTCTCTGCCACCAAACTAATGGGCAGCTGTGGGCATTACTCCTTGTACACATGGGCGTTGAAAAAAAAGCTTAAGTGTGGATAAAACCTCATACCTGGTCTTTTCATGCAACAGAGTGCTAGAAGCACCTTCTGATCTACCCTGTAGTGCACTATGGGGTAATGCTGAGTTGGCCACAATATGAACGTAATTTGCATTTAAAAAAATATGGACATAAAAATTGCGTGCTTACGCCCATATGCAGAGCTGTACGCATCTTAAAATCTATGTAGCCCAGCACCAGTAGTATATGCAGCTGGTTTACACTAGGCACACACAAGTCACGCTTCCTCCCATGTTTCTATTTGTTTTATTGCAACACAGTTGCTTTTAGGCATCAATTAAACTTAAAAACCCTCTCTAATGCTCTGCTTATATTAGAACGCCCCCACCCTGCCTCTCCAGGCACAGACTGGTGTAAGTGGCAGGATCACACACAGCTGCATGATCGTATGTGTGCACCCACTTTCTGGGCTTTTGCAGAGCGGTTTTACATAAGATATGCCACGCAAAACGGTGTATGTCCCACAATGCATGCACTCTGTTTTTTTATGTGCTCCCATAGAATCCTTTAACTATTCTGGTAAGCATTCGTGCTGAATGCTACTTACGGTTGACGTAAGCACTTGCCATGAAGTGTGTGTACAAGTCATTATATGGCATTATATTTAGACTATTGCAGGCTTTAAGAACCTATGTAAAATGCTTAAAATGAATATCTGTGTGTACAAGGCTTTAATGTGTGAACATTCCTTGCAGGAGCATGCTCAGTGTGTTCCTGCAAAACATTGTGACATCAAGCTGTCAGATTTAGCTAATTTAAATAATACCAAGGTCAGTTCTGGAACTCTGTCCTCAAGAGCTAAGTTTGTTTTCAGGATTTCTTTAATCATTCACAGGTGAGTTATACTAGATTTCCTGTTCAGTAATTGTTCCTGTTTTTACAGACAGAAATCCTGAAAACATGACCTGTTGGTAGCTCTTGAGAACTGGGTTTGAGCACCTCTGCCCTAAGGCATTTGTGACAGGGAATGGATGGCAAAATGTATATGATTGTTGTTTTTTCAGTTTGGTTATTAACTGTATATTGCAAAAAGACATTTTTTTGGAAGCTGTACTATTCGTTTTTTAAATCTGCATGTTAGGTTTACACAAATCCAAATTTCAGACTGTGTTATGGAAAACAAGAAGATTGTACAGCCAAACCTACAATTATAAAAATAAATATAAAAATACAATTGTATATTCGGCACCATATTTATTTTCTTCACTTTAATCTCCATTAGCTGCGTACTGACTTGGCTTTGCTTTTACACACTGCAATTTAAGTCGTTCAGTATGATTTGGCAGAATTATCTATTTGAAACTTCATTTTTAAACTGCAAATCTGAGCAAGTAACTCCAAGGACTTGGGAATTCCATTTGACATGGCTAATATAATGCACACTTTGACTGGAGTCTGGCATCTCAGAGGCTGAGAATGGTGAAAGGATGTACATCAGTATCTTACATATTTTCCACTTTTAAAGTCCTAATTACTACGAGTATTTTATAATTGGTTCTATTTGCATTGGTTTATTACACAGAGAGGATGGTATTTTTTTGCAAGTGGAAGTTTTGGAAAACATTCCTGAAAAATAACTTAACCAGCTCACTTCATCTTCCCCAGTACCTGTTGGGGTTACTAACAATTATTTATATAGTTGTAGAATACACATCGGTACTTTGCAGTTGGGAACAAACACGTAATAAAAAAAATAACCGTTATGAAAAGGTGAGGTGCCTTGCTTGCTACCTTACATTGTAATGGGTTTGACTCCTGAGGTTTAGTGCCGCAGGCTACTTATTGGTGTAGCCAGATTTGGAAAAAGTAGTTGGTAGGGCTATATGATTCAGTCACATAAATGTTTGTTTGGGGGTCAGTAGTCTCTTTCTGAGTATAGAAGAATAAATGTGCGTAATCTGTGTATAGGGGTTGTGACTGGGTGGAATAGTTACCAGAGACTAAGAATGTAGTTCTGAAATTTCGCTAGCTTGTCTAAATAGATGAGTTATCATTGAACACTTGAAGGTTTGCAGGCCAGGGCAGAGTCTTGTGTCACAAGGGAGGGAATTCCTCGGTGGGTACAACCCGTAAAAAGTCCTGTAACACCACTTTCAGATTGCCACCCCAGCAATATCCCAGGTATATGAACCTGGGATATTGCTGTGGGGGACAGATCCTCCAGCTCTGCCAAATACACAGGTCTGCCCAGGTCTCCATGGTAACATCACAAGAGGAGCTCTGATTGGCTCCACTTTTTTTTTTTTTTTTTTTTGTGTGTTAAACATTTCAGTGGGTGTCTGTGAGACAGGTTGAAAACCCCTGGTCTTACCGTTGACACTGGAGGCTACCCAGGTCAGACCTGGGAATAAACCTCCAAAAGATCCCGGTCTAATTCCCCGGTCATCCAACCTGGGCAGGTGCCGGGACTCCCTTTCACACTAAGCCTAGACCCGAGTATTTGGGGCACGCCCCGGCAAAAGCCCGGCTCTTATAGGCAAAGGGGTAGAACAGGGATTTGTAGCAAGTACGTGTGAATGCAATGTGCAGATCGTGGGTAGAATGGAGGAGTCCAATTGGAGCTATTGTGTGTCAAAGGGATGTAGATTGGTGCTGTTTTGTTAATGGCTTTGTATGTTTTATTGCAGAAAAATATAGATTGCAAAAGTGACGTCCATCAAGCACCACCTCTAATCTTATGAAGTATTTACAAAGATGCAGATGTATGTTGGTGCATTTTTATTAATGGCTTTGTATATCAGAAGCATGTTATACTGAATTGTAGGGATTAGCATAGGGGAGCAGCAGTGGATGAATATTTTCTGATGAAAATGAGTCTTGCTATTGCAAAATAGATTGTAGGGGTGAAAGTCTGGTTAGGGTAAGAAGGGAACTGCAGTAGTTAATGCTGGGGATTGTGTATGCATAAATTAGTTTTTGAAGTGTTTTGTGAGATACCTGCTTATTCTGGAGATGTTTCTTGGTTGTATGTAACAAGATTGGTATACAGATTGGATGTGGGGCATAAAGATCAGTTCTGAGTCAAGGATGACACCTAGGAAGTAATCTTAAGGGGTAGGGTTTGTTGTGATATCAGCAGGAACAGCTCTCCAGTAGGCAGCTACTGTTGACTGCTGGAAAGATTAATAGCTCTGTTTTTGAAAGATTGGTTTTGAGATGGTGAGATGAAAGGGCAGTAAGACATTCAGTAACTCAGGTCCACACTGCGAAGGATCCTGGGAGGATAGATGAATTTGGGGGTTAGCCAGTGTTCTTCCCATCAACTATTTCCCAGGTTCTCCACATGTCTCTCTTGGAGCCCAACAGAGGCCTATTATAATAAAATGTACCATTGTTTCTCCTGTTTTAGCAGGCACTATGTGAGCACTACAGCCAGCAGTGTTACACCACTGGCCACCAGTCTGACCAGTCCTGGCAGGTGTGGGCAATAACATCCAACATTATTCATTATTATTGCTAAATATTACAACTGCCCCCACCCAGCTGCTGCTTAATGCTATACGACTGGCAACATTTTCTGGGGAGAACGCTGATCATCCATATAGAGGAGTGATTCTAAAAGCCAAATGTGCTTATTGGCGTCCCAGGAGACATGGTATAGATAGAAAAGAGCAGAGGGCCTTTAACCAAACGGTGTTTGTCCATAGCTAGAACATCTGGCTTTTCTCTGTATCATATATGTTAAGTTACTTAGGTGAAATTACTCCCTGTGTTTATAAGTTGGTTGCTGATGGAAAAGGCCTAGAGATGTACAGCAAATTAATACATAATTATAGGAGAACCAATTAGCTGTAACTTCTTATAAGTGAGCTATATAGCAGATTATTTCTACCCAATTTATTCCTTCACAAGAGTGTTTTTGCTTTCAGAATGGTAGTTATAATTGGTTTTTTTTTAGCAAATGGTAAACTTATTTTTGTTTGTTTATTGCACAAACCTCTTATGATTTCGGTGGTTCTCTGTAGTCTCTCCCTGGTGTCATTCTCCAGATGTTTCAGCTGATTTCATTTTTCTACATGCTAGTCACAATTTAGGCATATCAGATTTTGTATTTTAATGTTTAAAAGTGTCTTATTGCTGTTTTGGCAGATGTTTGTACGCTGAACAGGCGCTATCCTTTCCATAGGAAATATAACAATTGTTTTGAGGGGGGGAAAAAATGCATATTTTTCTTTTCTTTTCTTTTCTTTTCTTTTTTTTTTTTTTTTTAATAGCCAGATTTAACATTACTGAAATGTTGTTTTTTCGCTTCCATGAGAGATCATTTTTTTATTTTTTTTATTTTTTAATTGACACTTCTTCTAATGCTGCTGTTTGATTACAAAGTTTTGAAAGTGAAGGTTAACTGTGAGCACAAAACGGATTAGCTATTGTCATTTCCTGCCTCTTTCCTACTGCAAATTTCCAGATAATTACTTCATGGCAGCAGCAGATGGTATGAAGCCAGCCAGGGCTCTCAGTTTTCATATTTTGTTTATGCTGAAGACAAATCACAATTTTCTAGCAAATGGTGCCTGTGCCATAGAGAAATGTTGTATATTAATCTATAAAAGATTATAGGCTGAGCATTCTGCTCACACTCCTGCATGTGCTGATTTTGTGGTTATGATTTGATGAAACCTGTTACTTGCAGATTACACCAACTACTATGAAGTACTGCCTAATTTTATTGCTTTCTGTGTGTACCCTATTGTTTCCGCCGTCTTCTGTAAAAAAATAAATTAAAAAAATTGTACCTTTTACATGCAGTTTTCTTTAAAGCACAACCACTCTGTCCTCCAAATTCACAGGTTTATCTAAATGCTGATTCACCTTGACCAAAGATTTAAGCTTCCATTGCAAATACCATTGTTAATGCAACCATGGCAAAAGAAATTAAGCTATAGTGAAAGTTTTAAGGTTTAAATTCAACAATGTCTAGGAGAAATTCACCCCTCCCAACGCGCAGCCAGCCTAACAGTCTGATAACTTGCTAGATATATTTCCATCCTTTATGCATCTAAAGGATACTTCATTATACCATTATAAAACATTTTTCTTGTTTCATATTCACTGCATGCCTTGTGAAGGCAGAGGGGAATGGAGGAAGGGGAGGATTTCTCTGTGGGATTGTTGATTGAAATGACTGATGTAGATGGTCAGCTTCTTGTATGTGTTTCACAGTTGACCAATACAGTGTAAGAAATATATTTGAATTGTATGTGCCAGCACACTGGGCTTAAACAGCTGTCAACGGGTCCCCAGAGCCATTTTTTTTTTTTTTTGTTTCATCACCAGTGAGTCCAGTGACTGGATTTTTCACTTCTACAGTTATGCTATTGTAGAGTTGATTAAATTTAATACCAAATTTTATTTGTACCAAGTATTTCATCGTCTATCTGTGTAGTGCCACTAATTCCGCAGCGCTGTACAGAGAACTCGCTCACATCAGTCCCTGCACCCATTGGAGCTTACAGTCTAAATATGTGATTGATTTTTGTTTTCTTTGGGTTTTTTCTTGTGGAGTGTAGGAGCAAACCAGAGCACCTGGATGCAAACACAGGAAGGACGTAAAAACTCCACACAGATAGAGCTGTGGTCAGGAATTAAACTCTTGACCACTAAGCCACCGTGCTGCCTTTTTGCCAATAAATGATCACCCTTATCAGCCAAGACATTGGCTGATAGAGATGCCATGCAATTTTCTTATTTTTTTATTTTGAAACAATGTTGATATATTGTAATGAAATCACAATTGTATAAGTATATTTGTAAACTTCCTTATCTGTAATTTATTTATTTGTCATTGAAATATAGTTTGCATATTATGCCTTATGTATAATTTTACACCCACAAAGGCTTGCGATGCATTCAGTCCTGACACGCTTGTTGGGATCTCTGCTGTAAATGGTTAACAAGTCGCCTCTCATTTTATATAGCCCAATATATCCCAGCCCTAGTGATTCTTATAGTCCAGTTTTCCTTACCATAGCCGCACAGCAGTGATAGTTGTCTAAGTGGCTCCCCTATATCTGTACCACCTCTACAGATATGTAATGATTTGACCTTGCATTGCTCTGTGTTAACTGACATATGTTCAATCATATAATCCACAAGTTCTAATGGCATTGGAAACTTTAATGTCAGAAGAATATTTTTTTTTTTTTGTATATAGATATAAACCCTAAAGTTATGTGCTACAAGCAAAACTGTAGACATAATGGATACCTGTGTCTTGGAAACCCTGATGTGGTAGTAAACCCTTAATGAGAATGAGATGTTTTAAGGCTTAATGAAAGTTGTTGATATTTTGGGTTGTTGCTAAGATGGCATGGTGGCAGATGGTGGTGACTGCTTTTACATCACCTCTTGTCCTCCTCTCCCATGTAATCATCTTCCGACACATTAAGTAAAAAATATTTTAAGGCAATGGGAAGTTACATGGTGGTGCCAGGGAGTGTTATCATGCCAAGGAAAAGGTTGATGACTGTTAACGCATAAATGATGACTATCTCTGCTGCGTAACATCTCCGTTCATTCGCTGACCCATGTGTATGTACAGTTATTTCTGTCACCTGTCATTGCTATTGACATTTCTGTTCCTCAGTTGGTGATCTCTGCTGCCTCCTCCATGAGACTTCAGCTGCCACTGAACATTGGGATCAACTGTTCTGACTCTTTCCAGCAGTGAGCATGATGGAAAAGTTACTCCATACTGGCAGATAAACACAATAGTGCCTGAGCAGCACACAAGCACAATCCGCCTCTAGAACCAGTAGGGGAAGGGCACTCAGTTGGGGTAAATGGGGAAGGGCAGTTATGGATGCCAGTAGCTGACTTTTGAAATTTCTGCTGTGGCTGGTTCATGTTTTGTGTCTCTGCCTTCCACAGTCTCTCCTCGTTCCAGGCCATGCCACGCTCGCCGGAGGCTGCACTGAATTGCCAGTCGCCAATGACTGCTGCATTATCAGAGGCTGATAATGCTGTTGCCTAAGAATAACCACAAGCACTTTCCCTATCGGAAACTACAATTGTTTTTCAGCTGCAGCATATGGTGTGTATACCGCAGCTCTTAGATGTTAGCTCATGTGGGCATGGACAACTTGCCTACTATTTCATGTCATTGTATGTAATTGGTTTGTGCCACGATCCCCTCGGTGTACAGCTTTGCGTAATATGTTGGCGATTAATAAATAAAAGATAATCCTTATTCTGGCTTCTACAGAAGCAGAGTTTGCCAGCCGTTCTCATTCCCCTGATCATGTTGTGGTGTCAGTTGTACATAACATGAAGTACGGTGTATAGGTGGGATTATACAGGCTGGTAACAACAAACATGATGGTCTTTTAAGATATATTTTTAAAGAATAAACTCAACAGACATTGTGAATTTGGTACTTTTAAGATAACTTCAAATACCCACATTGTTGGCACTTTCCATTTCCTAAAAAAAAAAGCTTATAAGAAATTAAGATTATGGCAAATATAATAGGGCTTTTTGAAAAGAAATGAAAACATTTAGGTTGATTTACTAATGTGCAATAACACATCAGACATTTACTTCTTTTTTAGCTTATGTAATGGACTGACACAGCTGATTTGTTAAAGATATAGTAGGGGCAAATTGTGCACAGAAAACATAAGCGTATATGTATTACCAATATTCATACAAATTTATATCTGTCAGTCAAGGGACCTCTCCTGGTTGTAATGCATGAGAGAATGCACACCCCTCTAAACCCGTAGGTGGCCACACTCCTACAAGTTGGCTAGCTGTCTGTGAGACCTATAGGTAACTTGTATAAGCCTGAGAACATTGTATTCAGTATTTCACATGAGAACTGGTGCTGTCCACTTGTCCAATGTCAGTTTCTGAAATAAAAATGTTAATTTTGCTGTGTAGTATGATTGTGTCAGAGATGTAATACAATACGCAGGGTTTGGTATGTAGGCAGTGAATGAGATGACTATTTAAACCTGTTATATCATTTTGATTTTTTTTTTTCCCGTCCTCACTGTACATTTAATGTATTGTCCTCAAAAAAATGTTTTTGTTGTTTTTTTTTAAAAAAAAGTGTATTCTCTTCTGATTTATGCAAAGTGATCACAAAAATCGATTATTTTATTATGTTTTTGTTAAATTAAAATACAGACCTCGTGAAAGCGTTCCAAAAGGATCTGATTGTAAAACGTAGGATAAAGAGGAATCTGTTATAATATGGACCCACAGATGTCATTGGCATCAGCGAGCTTTTATTTATTGGTGACTTCCGTTTGAACTTTGTGTAATTGACAGCTAAGTATTGATCTACAAGATATTTCTACATCGTAGAAACCAGAAGTGTTGGTCACCTAAAGTAGGTTTTTTGTAAAAATAGCAAGTTATGTAATTCTAGCCAGGCCCACTAGCTGACACCTGGTAGCTGCCTTATGATTTTGTTAAACAATGAGCTGTTTAACCTGTTACCTATAAGTAATCTGTGATGTTGAATACTTTTGTGTCAAAGAAGACAAAAGTATTATAGGAGCGATACCTATATCGGCTAACTAAAATATATTTTTATAGTTTCTAGCTATCAGAACAGAGGCCCCTTCATCAGGCAAGTTTACAAATAAATGGGGGGTGTAATACATCATAAAAATAAGCTAAAGTAATAAAACGGAGGTTTTCGTTACGGATGGAAGAGTGAAAGTCCTTAGACATCATCTTACCTATAAGTAAGACTGCTGCCGCATTAACTTTGAGTCCTTTCTGTTGATGTCGGTATATGCACCTCTTGCCTGGCTGCTTAATCCATTCGGGTGGTTTCTGGCTCTTAAATTCTGTTACTTGTCAATCCGTGCTCTGCAGCATATATACCTCTTAACTATGTCATTGCTTTAATATAAGCACGTTGATTCGGGCTACTAATTATCCCAGCTGCATTTAAACATTGATATTATGAAATGTTCTTTTGATTGTAGCCTCCTTGGGGTTTGGAGTTGAGAAACAAGAACATAAAACTTTATACGGTTTTGGTTTTTGTTTGTTTTTTTTGTTTTTTTCCGTCTCTGGCCTTCTGAATACAGGGACATTAATAACCATTTTTTAACTGTATTTCATTTACTGAATGCGAACACAGCGCTAACTGTGTTGGAAAATAGGGATCATTGGTCTACATTCTGAACTAGCCCTCAGTGACCATAACATAAGAAGTGTTCATGATCAAATTGAGTTAATGACCTGAATATCTTGGTATAGATGATTACTTTACTTTTTTTTTTTTATGGGCTTTAATGAAGAATTCACTAGACGGGATATAACAGAACTACTTTTAATAGCGGTATGACTATATTTTTCCATGCTACTGTTTAAATGATGAAAACTTGGATCATTTGGTACTTCATCATTCTGTTCAAACTAAATTATGTGATAGTTTTATTACGTATATGAATGTGTTGGGGTTTTTTTTATATAAAGATTAAGTTGTGTTTAAATTCATGTGTTAAATGTTTGTATTAGTAGAATACCTACACATGGAGTATTCCTATTTTAAAAGGTTACATTTGTAATTACCAGTGCTACCTGTCCAAGAAGTGGGGCTCCTGAACTATTGTACTCTGGCTATTGTGCTCTTTCTGTATATCTGGTAACTTTGGAAGCACAAGAGGAGGGTCCGCGATAGGCTTCACCAGTTGTTTTGTAGGTGTAGCTGATTAAATGGGGGGACTGCACCTTGGACTGCGTTGTCTTAAATAAAATAACAATTGACAGGCAATGAATGTAGCAGAGTACATGCCATCCGGTTGCTGTAATGCCTAATGCATATAGATGGTCATTTTGCAGAGAACGGAGATGGACAAAGTGGTAAACAGCATTGATCTGCCAGTCTGTATTGCAGATCCCCAGGAGTAGTGACTGCATGAAGCCCCCAGGACTTTGCATAGGGGCAGGAGCATTTTACGCATCTCTAACAATAGGTGGTGGTGCGGTCTTAAAAGGTATCTCCAGTTACTTTTCATTGACTGGCTAAATTATACATTATTTTGTCTACCCCTGAATTAGCACTTTATTTTGAGACCAAAATTTTTGTTTAATAAATGTACCATTATATCTGTTTTAGAGCACAATACACCTCTACATCTCCTTTGTTTTTCTCAGATCAACAAATCTGTTTAATTCTCAACTAGCAATGAAAAAACACCCCAATAATTAGTTTTATGCTTTTGGTCCTGTCTGAGACAAACAGAGGAATAATAGATTTGTAAAGGTATCCATGGCAATCAATAGAAACCTACAAATCCACAAGGAAACTATGCTCTTTTTAATGCAGCAACTTGTTACATCAGATCTAGCTCATGTAAACTCATGCTCTTGTACACTGGATTCTTCAAAACCATTCTGGTCACTATGATGACTGCTAAATCCCACTCTGCTACCGGAGAAAGAACTCTATCTATTATCATTGGTCGGGAGCGATCCTTTCTTTCTCACGTGTAGAGTTCACTCACCATCTAACAGAAATATGGGCACCATAACTGGGATTGGTGTAATAAAACAGGACATGTACTACCTGCTTCCTGATAGTTGCAGCAGTGGGTCAGGTACACATTGTGGCAGAGGCACAAGCCAGTGTAATATGGGTGAAAGGACCACAGGCTGGTGCTATATTAGACATATAAAATGTGTAATATATCATTAAATCTTTCCTGCTATAAAATGTGTGCTTTGCTAATGTATGTAACCATGTTTCCAAATACGAAAGTACCGCATACAGAAAATGTTTAGGTTTAGAATGCTTTAGCTTCTGATAAGTTCCTGAAAACTACACATTTTGCTTTTAGTGACACTTTTAATTTGTAGATGATTATATCCTGCGTTGTATTATAGCCATTTAATATAATACACAGGAAATAGCACGGTCCTGTACAGTTGCTGTGTTTGCGCCACCCACATGTTTCTTTTGCTGTGTGTATATGTATATATATGTGTGTGTGTGTGTGTGTGTGTGTGATTTGCTATAAATGTATGCAATATGTTTCAAACTAGATCATAAAGGTCCTTATGTCTATAAAGTTTGATATCTTGCTAATAGTACAGCTGTAGATAGCTTCGATTTTGGGCTGTGCTTAATATATGTACTGCAAAACTAGAAACTTACTGACATGGCTGGAGACTTGTTTCCTGAACAGTGTGTGCAATGTTTTATCTGCCATTATTTTTGGAGTTGAATTATTATTTGCATTTATCAGTCTGCCAGGTATGGAACTGTTCCAGTTTTCTTAGAAGACAATTATTCTCAGAGCTGAGATGTGCTTTGTGTTAGCAGAAAATTCCTTATGAGTGTGTTATTAATTAATGAAATGTAGTTTAAGTAAATTGTTCAAGTTTTCTTACGGTCATAATGAGGTGTAAATATTTCAGGCACTAATGTGTTACTATTCAGTGCATAAAAATAAAAAATTTTAATAGTCCCAGACTTTCTGGTCATTAGAAATGTTGTGCATGTTCATTTTTAGTACTATACAGCCATCACCGCACATTTTCCCACTCAATGATTTGCAGATTTTACTTCTTGCGAAACAAAACACATATAGAAGTTATGTACTGCTATAGAATCAAGGTGACATGATTAACTGTGTAGGCTGTTCAATAGATATAATATCTTTGGCTGTTTTTTTTGCTTCTAAAGTACCCGGAATAATGGAAAAGGTCCGCCTTCCACCATGGGAACTTCTCACTCAGTCAGTGCACCAGATCTCCACCTGGCAATGTGTAAATAGGAGTGTCCCTTTTGTTTTTAAAAAAATGTATGTATATATATATATGTATATGTATATGTATATGTATATATATATATATTGTTTGAGCAAGTTGGCCAATCTAGGAGAAGGGCAGCACGGTGCCTAAGTGGTTAGCACTTCTACCTCACAGCACTGGGGTCATGAGTTCAATTCCCGACCATGGCCTTATATGTGAGGAGTTTGTTTGTTCTTCCCGTGTTTGCATGAGTTTCCTCCGGGTGCTTCGGTTTCCTCCCATACTCCAAAAACACACTAGTAGGGTAATTGGCTGCTAACAAATTGACCCTAGTCTGTGTGTGTGTGTGTGTATATATGTTGAAATTTAGACTGTAAGCCCCAATGAGGCAGGGACTGATGTGAGTGAGTTCTCTGTACAGCGCTGCGGAATTAGTGGTGCTATATAAATAAATGGTGGTGGTGGTAATATTAATATTATTTATTAAGGGGATAGACTGTTCTGAGGCAACAAATCTGGAGTAGACTTGATTGGACCAATGAACGGGGGACATTCTAGTCCTGGACAGTTAATTCCCCTGATCAGTTATGAGATGGGTTTCCACACAGTGATTATTATAATATGTAGTATCAGGGTGTAGTTCTAGCCGCAGGAAGTAATGCATTTTCTCAAATTGAGGTTCAAACACAAATGTGGTTTCCAAATATTTGTTTGGTTCTTCATTGGGACACTTTTCCTATTATCTCTAACACATACTGATGGGCCCCCTGCTAGGAAATGAATGCTGTGGTCAAGGTAAGACTGGATTCTAACTTACATTTGATTTCTGTGTCTGTGTGAAACTACCATGCTGTAGGCATACTACCATAGAAATCAATACACATACATTTTGCATTTTTGTGTGGGGGAAGGTGGATCCAGCCACATTTACTTTTCATTACAAATGTAAGGAGGAGTGAGCACATTTTTCACAACACTGCCTCAATTCATTGATGATTTGAACTTATTCATTTATGCACAGCTTTTAAGTTTCCACCACTGCATCTCAATGGGGTATTATTTTTTATTTATTTTGTTTTAAGCCTATTGTAGATTTGCTTGAGTGCTTAGGACCATTATTCCATCTAGTATGTTGTCTTCTGATTTAAACTGATTGTTAAATAGATGTGTTTAATTAGAGAAACATTTATTGTCTGTCAGTGTCTGAATCAAATACTCATTGATGCCAGAAATGTATCCTTCCAACATGTTGTAGTAGAATTAAAGTAACAAGTTAATTGTTCTGATTTCTGCTGAATTGATGACTGTAACACATCCAGGTGAAGTGTTTAATGCACAATATTTTTGAATGAGTATTTTGGTTTTAGAGTTAGTCTAAGTCAGGCCTGTCCAACCTGTGGCCCTCCAGGTGTTGTGAAACTACATGTCCCAGCATGCCCTTCCAGCTATCAGCTGGTTATCTACCGGCAAAGCATGCTGGGGCTTGTAGTTTCACAACACCTGGAGGGCCACAGGTTGGACAGGCCTGGTCTAAGTGATTGCCAGAGGATAATTCATTGTCCTGATATTTACTGGTTAGTTTGAGTCGAAGGCTGCTGAATGTGGGTCCATTAATAGGTAATTCTATTTTTAAATTGTTTCTTGCATGTACCATAAGCACAAGAAACACTACTAAAACATCAATGCAGTTCTATGTGAGAATATGGTGCTATCTTATATGTAAAAATACATCTGTCGGCACATTGTGAGCATATATCAAGTGTACAGTAACCAAAATTTGAATTTGTGATGGTGGGACAATTTGGTTTCCCAACTTTTTTTTTTTTTTTTTTTAGTTGACAAACCTGACTCTCTAATACTTTTTCCACTTGTATCAAAATAAAAATAGAATTTGGCCACAATCATTAAGAAAAAACATGCTTTAATTTAGAATTTAGTTTATTCTTTCCACTTGCACTTCAGAAAAGTCCATAAATGTTTTACTTCACCTTTTTACTAGAATCCTCCCCGTTCTCCCTTTCATAATCCTGCAACACACCCTGATTGGTGTGGTAGACTTATTAATTAGTTACTACGTCTGTTGTTGTGCAACATAAAAAAGGTGCCATTGTTCTGTGGTCTGATTACCACTCTGGAATACATCTGTTTTATTTGTAAGTACATCTACAACTTTCTTGCCTGTGAACTAGGCTTGAATTGATTTGCTCATTTCCCAGCACACCTTGCTGTATATTCATCACTGGGGAATACCCACAGGTTGCCGCGTTCCAGTCTAAACAAACTCATGTCAGCCTTTTACAGTTTACTGCAATCAACCGGTTTATTGAAGTATTGCTCCAAGTCAGATTCTGTTAGCAATATTAGTGTTTGTGATGTGGTGCTGCATTGATATTGTGTGATCGCCGGCCAGACATTTTTGCATGGTCTGTTATAATAGCTTGCAGCTTTCTTCCCTTTCTCACATTTACGTTTTTTGTATTTTTCTCTTGTTCAGGGTAAATGGAGTAAAATGTCATTAAGAACGGTCTGATTTTATCATGCTGAGCCCATATAGATAAATGTACATGCCTGCCTATCTGGTTACATGCCAGTGTGTGTTGCTTGCATCCTCTCTATTGATATCTGTAGTGTCTGCTCCATTATCTAAAATTCCGCAGTTTTAATACAGACAGAATGCATTGTCCGATGTAAGCTGTGGCCGGGTCCGGACTGTCTCGCCACTGCATGTGTGAGGTTAATTCACTGGTGCTAGTCGCTGCGTGCATGTATTAGTAATGTTAAAGGCATTTAATAAAGTACATTTTTTTCAAATGTGCATTGAGGCCCTGGGAGATTAATACCCGCTACCGCAGTTCTGAATGGACTAGGCGCTGGGGTAAACTAATATTGAGTGTAAAAGTATATATTAAGTTAATGAAAATGTTGAATGTATGGACACTCGACACTGGTAAATAGCATGCAGTGTCAACAAGGTTGACTCCCAGTGCTAGCTGCCTGGAGTGTAGTACTGCATGTAACGTGTATATTTAAGTTAACTGTATAGACCGGCGGTTCCCAAAGTGTGCGCCGTGGGTCCCAGGGGTGCCGCGGCGCTGTCACTGGGGTGCCGCGAGCCAGACATAAAAAAAAAAAGACATTACCAATCAGCGTGGCGGCGGGACCCAGCAGCCTCCTCTCCCGCAGCAGCTGTCACTGACGTCTATATTCAGTGACAGCTGCGGGAGAGAGGAGGCTGCTGGGTTCAGGCGCCGCGCTGATTGGTAAGTTTCTGTCTTCTCTTTTTTTTTTTTATGTCTGGCGTGGGGCAGAGTGAAAAGGATGGTGGCAGCGGAGGGGGACAGTGTGGCAGCGGAGGGGGGAGGACAGTGTGGCAGCGGAGGGGGGAGGACAGGGTGACAGAGGGCTGCAGATGGGGCAGCGTGCCTGGGGGTAGAGGAGGGGGACAGCGTGGCAGAGGGCAGAGGGGGACAGCGTGGCAGAGGGGGCAGGGTGCCTGGATGCAGAGGGGGCATTTTTGCATACAACTAAATACGTATTACAATTTTTTGACCCAACTACTTCTAAAAAAGGACTGCTCAGTAATTATTTTGGAGGGGTGCCTTGAAAAAATTTGGAGACTCTAAGGGTGCCGTGAACTGCAAAAGTTTGGGAACCACTGGTATAGACTAAAAACTTATATTTAATAAAATATGCTCCTGATTATCCAGTTGTGATGTGGACCCTGCCAGCAGTTTTGAGACCCCTTGCTCCAGCTCCTGTTTGTGGCGACTGGGTTGCCTGGTAGTGGTCCAGGTCCCTGGGGGACCAGTGAGGGCTGCAGGAGCAGTCCACATCCCATGGCCACTGCAAAATTTCGACCTGCAAATTAATCCAGGACAGTGTTCTCCTCAGCACCTATTTCACGGATGCAGCACCCGACCAGTGTCTTATTATAATAGAATAAACTATTGTTTCTCCTGTTTAACAGGCGCTATATGAGCACTAATGTTTGACTACTGACCACCAGGCTGAGCAGTCCGGGCAGGTGTTGGCCATAACCTCCAAAATGTTTCAGTAGTATTTCAACTGCCCCCACCCGGCTGCAAAAAATTCTGGGAGAACACTTCAGGAGATGCAGGATTAGCAGGCTTAAACTGCATACTGCAGCTTGGAGAGCTCCAGGTAGCTGCAGCTGGGGATTGTTTCCCCAGGATCTGGCTGCCTTCCTCCTGGTACTCTTTTTGGCCAGGAGGAGCCAGACCCAGATGCAGGGTCACTGGAAGTGGTTTTAGGTGGGAGATTTTAAAGATAAATTTCCTGCTGTAGACTCACTGGCACCAGGGGAGGAGAGGAGTCTGAGGCCCTCCCTGTCACAGCTGTTAATTCCTCCAGGCTGATTCACGTGCAGGCTGCATGGATTAGCCTGAATTGGTTAAAGGGGTATGAGGCTGGATTACTTCATGCCAGGTTATGTGTGTAAAACTGTATAAAAAGAGCCATGTTGCCCATATAAAAAGTAGTATTCCTTTTGCACTTCTGAATGAAAACTAGTAACACTATACTAGTGTGGAAAGGTCCTTGTCAGGACTCTTGAGCAATAAAACATCACTGCTTGAACATTCTGCCTGAGTCCTATTATATGCTGTATTCTGTAACCAACAGATAAGAATTTACACTCTAATCCATACCCTGGCTGTCCTGTGTTGAATCCTATCATCTGTGTCAACACTCTGCTTTTAATGGATCAGGACCGCTGAGTAGCGGGCAGTCAGAAGGTACCAGCCAACCTACAGCAAAGAGGTGGTGCACCAGCTATACCAGCTACCCAGAAGTAAGCGGTTCTAGGTGCCGTGAAGCAGCCTAGGGGTGGCAGCGAGATTCTCTTAAAACCATTGCACAGTTGGCGTTCGCAAGTCGGCATGTGTCTGGTGGTAAGGTGACACCTGTAGGCGTGGTCAGTAACAGTCACTGACTGTGAGAAAGAGACCCAGATAAACTGTGCAGAATGAACATCCCTTCATCCTTTTTCCCCCCAATGGACCGAATGGTGAAGTAAGCCCATCCAGTCACACAAGCTTTCTATCTTGACAGCCGTGTGCAGTGTTAAATATGGAACTAGATTTTCTTTAATATTCTTGTCTTACAATTATGAATATTGGCTTTTAGTTTTTTTCTTGTGCTGTAGCAAATACTTAAGTTTGAGACGTTGCTTGAAGGAAATGGTTTGGAATTAGTATATAGGATGCAATAGAACATATAAAGCCATTAACAAAACTGCACCAACCTACTGTCTAGCTTTGTCCAAAAATTATTCCCAAATGCCTCTGCCCTATCTAAGACTTGATTTTCTCATCCACGCTCATTACCTGCTCACTTTCCCAATTACAGAACTTTGCTTGGACTGCTCCCACTCTTGAATTAACTCGCTCATACAACTTTCCTCTAGCCTCCAATCCATCAGTTTCCTGAAAGTCCCACACAACCCTCTTAACCTATTTAGGCTTTTGTATCTGACTGCCAGCCCTCAAAACTTTTTTCTCCTCCCACACAGTCAACCCTCAGACCCCCAAGCCAAGATTACTGTGTGCCTAGATCATACAGCCCTAGTAAGCACTTTCCCATTGCAATCAGACTGAATAAATATGCAATATGTAGCACTTCATGTAGTATTATTATTATTATCATTATCATTTAATTTGTTAGGCACCACAAGGTTTCCGCAGCGCCGTACAGAGTACAAACAGACCATACAGGGTTAAACAGTACAGAACAATAAACACAAAGTACCAATGCTTCAGAACCTCCGGGCAGATATATGGAGTAAAGACAGAGCAGAAAAACAGGTATGGAGACAGGAGGGAAGAGGGGCCCTGCTCAAACGAGCTTACATCCTAAGGGGAATTTTACTGGAATTTTAGCCCATTGTTCTTGGCAAATTACCCAAACTCCATCAAGTTGGATGGTGGTTGCTGGTGGACAGCAATTTTTAAATGTGCCATATTTGCTCAATTGGATTGAGATGAATCTTAATCCAGATCTGGGTTTTGTTGAGTACACTTCAGGATATTAACCTTTTTAGTGGTAAGCCACTCCACTGTGGCTCTTGCTTTATGCTTTGGGTTATTGTCATGTTGAAGGATAAATCATCCTAGTGCTCTTTTAGTCTGCAGCAGGTTTCCCTACAGGATTTCTCTGTACTATACTCCATCCATTTTCCCCTCTATTTTTATGCTTTTCCATTCCTACTGCAGAGAAGCGTCCCCATAACATGATGCTGCCACCACCATACTTCACTGTAAGGATGGTGTTTTTAATGTGATGTGCAGTGTGAGGTTGGAGTGCAGCATAGCGCTTAGCATTGTGGATGCAAAGTTCAGTTTAGGTCTCATCAGACCACAGATTCTTCCTCCACATGGCCAGGTCTCCCACAAGTCATTAGCCTCTTGTTGGCTTCCCTTACTATAGCTCCTTAGGCTGTCCTCCAAAACAGAGTATCAGGGCTGTTACAAGCAGGTTCACAGTTGTTCCATATAGTCTTAATGCATCAGGGTATATTCAATGCTTTGGAAATATTTGTGTACTTCCCGATTGGTACTTCTCAATGACTTTGACCCTGATCCGCTTGGAATGTTTGCTAGTCTTTATGTTGTCTTTGCTTGGAAATGTTCTAACTCCCTGGGGAGGTCTGAGACAGGTGTATTTATGCTGTACTCCTTTAGTACATCTTCACTGCATACAGGTGGACTCCAATAAACTATTAATGTGACCTCTGAAGAAAGTTAGTTACCTCCAGAGGGGGTCTAGTATGGATATAGCAAGGGGGTAAATACTTATGCAATCACAATTTATTTGGGTAAATGGTTGAATTACATTTTTATGGTGTATTATCGAGTACTTTGTGTTGACTAGTGGGAATACGTTTCAAATCCATCATGGTTTCATGTGGTAATGCAGCAATATGTGAAAAAGGATCTGAGGGTTGAAAAGTCCCTGTACACTAGTATTTTCCTGTGGATTGTAAGCTGACAAGCAGGGACCTCTTACCGCCTTGTTACAATAACCAGTCTTATGGTATTGCAGTGTTTATTACAGTTGTGGAGCCTTGCAGAGTGTCCTGGTGCTATACAAATGTTGATTAAATTAAATTTTATTATAAGCAGTCATAAGTCACTTCAGAGGCTATGTTCTGGGAAATCACTATTTTTTTTTTTTATTATTGCAGTTCAGGTTTTGTTATCCCTCCCAAATCTCATCTGTATCTTAAGGGAGAAAGGCACATGGGTGTTCTGTATTTTACATGGTTGTAAAATGCCTGCATCATCCTGTGATTCTATGAAAGAGACCTGCATATAATGGTGCTGTAAATGTGCCCACAAAATGATCAATATCTGTCTTATAAAAATGATCACCCTTGTAATGTAACTTTTTTTTCTACATTTTCATGTAGAACGAGAACACCTTTAATTGTCTATTTTCAGCTCTTCAATAAAAGGCTGTTTTAAAAAAACAAACAAAAAAAAAACAACTTATTTAAATAGCATAACAGCTTTAATGTGTATTAAGGATCACTGAAGGCTAAAAGTGAAAACAAATACCAGTGTTCGCTGGCCTTCTCAATCATCTCTTAATGCAGTATTTGCTTGCTGCTCTGTGTACTGCAACAATGCAGGCCTTGCTCAGGCCGGCTGTGAAATTCACTACTGATTAGATGTAGCAAGGGAAATATATTCCTCAACCAGAAGATGCTTGGTGGTTTACATCCCAGAGCCAATGAGCTATGTATAGCCTTTCTAGTCAATATTTTATTTTCAAGTAACGTGCATGCTTTTTTCTTTAATTGTCAGTTGCCGGGGACAAATCCTTGTAGCTTATGAAGAGAGGGCACTTAAAATGCATAACATGTATCAGAGGAAGCAGTGTTCCTATAGCAACCACCCAGTAGGTCACAAGCATCTCTGAGTACATGATTGGTTCTTAATGCTAACTAATATGAAGCAAAAACTATCAAATATGAGTGTTAAGAATAAGCTGTGCAGGACATTTGTGTGTGTTGCCTGTGCCTTTGATACAGGGTTATCGTTGAACACTGACATTCCAGCTCTTGATTTCAATGTTATCAAAGCCAATAGTACATATGAGATGCAAGTTTTTTTTTTTCTGGTTTGTTAGGTTCTTGGTGGTCTATAGAGGATTTGTGTTACTGCAAGGTATAGATTTAGAGTTGCAGGGATGAGGTACTCGAACAAGAAAAATAAATTCAAATCATATATACAGCTACAGTAGCAAAGGGCTGACATGTGAAGGAAACGGCCCACTGGTTGTCACCTTTCCTGGAATTGGAGATGTTAGAGTGATTTACATTTGAAGTGAAAGGAATAAGTCCACTGTGTTGGCTATGTAGTATTGACACCTGTAGATTCTTTCAAATGTTGATAGTTTTCATAAAGATGTTTTTATTTCAACGTAATATTTTCATAACACCACTAAATAAATGTTTTCTATTAATTTGTGGCTAGCATAATTCCTCTGGCTCTGTTTTCCTTTAACCCCGCCATACAAAGTAAGCTTAATTTTTTTTCTCCCTTGGGCTGGTGCGTTGTCTTTCGGAAAGGAAGCACGAGTGAGATAATGGAGTTGTACAAATTACTACCTAATCTCAACTGCTACACTTGGCGTTTTAGCCCTACATATTGTGTGGTGATGCACTGAAAATGCCATATGAATGGTTTTGTATCTCATTGGAATGTAATGGGAACATAGAGTTCTAAAGCACTTAGAATTGTACGTAGAGAAAAACACGTAACGCTTAAGCTCACACTTTTAATGATCAATGCCATTACGTTTAGTACTGTAGTAGTATTTTTAAACGATTGGTACAAATAAAGTTTTGCTAAATACCACTGTCCATTTTTCTACACAACCCTTTATGTCCTCACGAAGAAGGTATAGAATAAAGTCGTACTAAATCCTAATGACCTTGTGTACAGTTATTTAATGCAAATCTTGTTAACTTCTAAATTCTGCATTATTTGTCCACCCCTGCTCACAACTGTAGATCTTCTGAGCTCTGACGGTTAGTGGCCACCGTGGATTCCAGCGATGGTTCAAGTAATTTTAACGCTTTGTGCTGCTTTCTTGTTCAAAGATGAAATCCTGTGACATCACTACAAGGATTACCTTCAGCAAAGGGTAGTTCTAATGCAGTGCAAGAGAGGCTTGGATCAGAGCACATTTACATCCATGTAACAGCAGCTGTATTAGATCCAGTCTAGTGTAGTAAACTGATCATTTCCCCTAGTTTAAAACTATGATTAAGATATAGATATATTAGCTTTGATAATGCAAAAATAAAACAAATTCCACAATAGTACATGCTAGCCCCAAACCTAAAAAAAATTGCTTGGTCATGAAAATTCTAATTGAGTGACCTGACTATGTTAGTTACAATGTCCATCTGTGTGATAGGGAAGAGAATATCAGTAATCACCTATAATAGGCACATCGTTCAGCATAATGTAATACTAAATGTGCCCAGTGAGAGAACTATCCCTGATTCATGTTTAAAGAAACAGTCATAATATTTGACAAACCGAGAGGTTGACCTCTTACTGAGCGAAATATTTTATGAATAAGAAATATCACTACACACATCACACAATTTTAAATAATTTGCTATTTTTTAAGTGTTGGCTTTATATGAATTTTAAGGGATATCTAATAAAGGTTGTTTTAAAATTCTGTGCAATTGTATAAAAAAATGAGACGGTATTCAACTGCCTGAGTGCAGAACACTGATTAACTCTTTGCTCTTTAAACATGGTCTCAACTTGTGAAGTAGTTAAACTGCTAGAATGTCTTTAAACTCAATCTTTTTGTGAGTAAATTCCTGACTAACTTAGACAAAATAGGTTTAAAAGCAAATTAAAATGGTAAGTTTTTGAAGTATGGATGCTACATAACTGTATGTACTTTTGAATGAGAAAATGTGTAAATTGTTGTGACAGGTCCACTTTTAAGGTATAGACTAGAATGTATGTTCATTTTTACACCAGTTAGCTGTTCCCTAGAGCATGAGCTGTGGAATACTCTCTAGTACGCAGTGAATGTAACACTTTAAAAACAGATTTCACTTAGTGTGGAGCAAATTGGCTTAGACACTTCGATACAGTGTTAAATACAGAAGATGTGAGACCCAAACTGAAGGACACCTTTGGCAGAAATAGAGAAAATGAATCCACTTCTTTCAGTAATTGCCTCTGAAAGCTGTGTCTTGGGAATTACAGCTCCACTAATCACAGTGAAATGTACACAGACTTGCTGGATTTCCCTTGATTTCAGTGTGTATACATAATAAGCAAGCAGGTTTTGCAGAATTATGTCTTGATCAAATTCAGTTAGAACATGTTCTGAAGTTACCACACGTGTTAGGTCTCAAATTTAATTGTTAGTAAATGTTATGTTTAACTGAGGGGCAAGATAGTAACCCATATTTAAATTCTTGCTCAAGTTTAGCATTTTCTAGGAAAACATAAAAGTTGTTTGTTTTTGTTTAAGTGTGTGTGCACACACGTTGTGGTATGAGTTACACTGATCAGCTCCACCATTAAAACAGCTGCCAAGTGTATTTAATAACATTAGGATGGGATATATTAGGCAGCAAGTAAACAGTTCTTGAAGTTGATGTGTTGGAAGCAAGAAAAAATGGGCAAGTGTAAGGATTTGAGCAGTTTTGACAAGGTCCAAACTGATGACTAGACGACTGGGTCAGAGCATCTCCAAAATGGCAGGTCTTGTGTGGTGGTTCCGGTATGCAGTGGTTAGTTCCGACTAAAAGTGGTCAAAGGAAGGAAATCTGGTGAATCGGTGATGGGGGAATAAGCACCCAAGGCTTATTGATGTGCGCGATGAGGGAAAGCTAATGCTGGCTATGGATAGGAAGGTGTCAGCCTAGCTACAGACCAGTCAGTGTATCCATTGTTAAAGTAATTTTATCGTTTTCAAATAAGCATTGCCCAATCGATTGTATTGTGTTTCTAACGCACAAAGTGATTTATTTTAGCCGATGTAAATAGTCAACAATTCAATACATTATTATATTATGATACAGTACAGTACAGCCAATACCAAAAGATACATACATACTGCGCTCGCTGCGCTAACCACGGGACCCAGTGGACAGTATATCTGTTCGAATACTGTGATCAGTGGAGACTGAGGGCCGTGGGGGTGCAGCTATGATTATATACAGTACAGTGTTACACAGTGAACAATAGAGATGACGTAGCTTGCTTCTATAGGTCCAGACAAAGGGTGGCTCCAGGGTAAACAGGTCATAGGCTGATTTCAATCTAAGGAATCCAAAGGTGGGGGTCGTCTCTCCAGGGGATCTTCTCCTTTCATAGCCAGCATCATACAAAGGTTTATTCCCTAATATCAATAACTAAAGTATGCAATGTGCAATCTCTTCCCCGACTGCACCGGACAGCTGCTGATGAATAGGGGATCAATATGATATCAGGCATGACACCTTTCCTATAACCTAAACCTTTAATAACACTAAAATGTACATATAATCCTATTATATAAACTAATAATAAACCAAATACTATCTGCCCATAAATTACAGTGTAACGGAACCAATATGAATTATATAGATAACTAAATGTTGTAATGCGAGTGTGTGCGTATTTTACCGTGCGATCGCACCACGCGCTGTTATGTGGCGTACGGATCTGTGTTACGTGGCGTACGCATCGCAATCGCACGGCAAAACAGTATTAACCAATATACTTTCATTCATCCAATTATACGACTTCGACACCATACTGACCCCTGTCCATCACTGATGGTGCCTACAATGGGCATGTGAGCACCAGAACAGGACCATGATGCAGTAGAAGAAGGCGTCCTGATCTGATGTATCACATTTTCTTTTAAATAATGTGGGGGCCAGATGCGTGTGCGTCATTTACCTGGGGAAGTGATGGCATCAGGATGCACTATAGGAAGAAGGCAAGGCAGCGGTGGAAGTGTGATGCTCTGTGCAATGTTCTGCTGGGGAACATTGGGTCTTGGTATTCTTGTGGATATTACTTTGAAACATACCACCTACCTAAACATTGTTGCAGATCAAGTACATCCCTTCATGGCAAAAGTATTCCCTGATGGCAGTGGCCTCTTGCAGCAGGATAATGCGCCCTGCCACAGTTCAAAAATTGTTCAGGAATGGTTTGAGGAACGTGCCAAATAGTTCAAGGTGTTGACTTGGCCTCCAAATTCCCCAGATCTCAATCCGATCGAGCATCTGTGAGAACCTCACAACTGACAGGATCTGCTGCTATCGTCTTGGTGCCAGATGCCACAGGACACGTTCAGAGGTCTTGTGGAGTTCATGCCTCAAGGGGTCAGAACTTTTTTGTTTGTTTGAGGGGGGACCACCACAATATTAGGAAGGTGGTTTTATGTTGTGGCTGATTATTGCCTCTTATTTATTCTAGTTATATACTTTGAGGCATTTTTACCGCATTACTTGATGATTAATTACTAGGTTAAGTAACCTGCAGTAAATTTTTAAGAGTATATGGCAGCATCTAGGAAGTAACTTAGTGTTTTACAGCAATTCCACTAAAGAATATAAGAATTCTCAGTTCACTAATTGCAAAAATTAGCTATACCTGTTTAGTACCACAAACCTTTGCTGCATGTCAGTTTATCATACTCTGGACCATTAATTGGTTTTTCAACTTTAAAGGTTTATTCACTTTTCTTCCCAATACTAGGGACATATTTGTGAGTCAACCATTCATTGTATAAAGCAGAAACCAGAGGCGCACAGCCAGGATGTCTACTGATCATCTTCAGCACTGTCTCTTAGCTGGTTCATCTTCCCTCTGCTGCCTTTAGCTTTCTTTTGTCTCTTTAAAAACTTGTAACAAACCACTTTGCCCGTATGTGCTCAAACCCAGTCCCCAAGAGCTACCAACAGGTCATGATTTTCAGGCTTTCTGTCTGTAGAAAGAGGTGTGGTAGTTTCTAACCCAGAAAAATTAACTCCGCTGTCCAGCATTAAAGAAATCCTGAGAAGATTATATCCTTTTAAGACCAGAAATAATACTGTCAGGTTTAAAAGTGATGGCATGTTATCTCATCGGAATTCTTTTAAATCCGTTTATTGAACATTCGCCTTTACAAGTGTGTAGGAAAACAAACAGTCGGGTAAGTGGTATTGGGTTAGTGGTAGTCGCTATAACGTGCCATACTTGGAACACCAGTATCCCTTGGCTTTACCAAAACTTTAATTTACATAGTTATGTCAAGAAGGAAACTAAGTAAGACAGACAGCTTTTGGTGTAAAAAAAACAAAACATTTTAACAGGACACAGGTGTGCCTGCTATAGCAGCTAAACAAAAAAAACCTAAATAAATCCAATAACTCCTGCCCAGCCGGTTATCAAATTAGCTTGCAGGGTAGGAACCAACTTATTGTTGGGATGGAAAATTAAACATTTATATACAGTCAAATTTTTTTGTTTTTAATTGGGCCTCCTTCAAAATGGGACTTGTCACTGTAATAAACAGTTAATAATGTCACTTATGTTGCCTAGCATATAATCAAATAATCATTAATTAGTAATGGATGACTGGGTGCCCAACATTTTTGCACAGCTCATTCTAAAGGAGACTTGATAAAACTGCAAGTTTAGGTTAGTTGCAGCAAAGAACGGGGCCATCTTAACAACATTATGGGGCCCCGGGCAAAGCAGTGCACCGGGCCCCCTAGATATAGATATAGATGTATATAGATATATAGAGATAGAGATAGATGTACTTGCTCAGTGACCCTTGAAGGTGTTTTTTGCAGGCTTTTTTTCTTTTGTCGGATTTCTTTTGTGGGGCCCCCGGGCAGCTGCCCATTATGCCCAATGGAAAAGATGGCCCTGGCAAAGAGCTCTCCGGCATTAAGTGACTATGATCTTATAAAGGCACTGCAGTCTGCAAGCCCGTTTCTTTGAAATGTAAGTTTGCATAAGTTATTGGAAATGCATTTGCCACTCTTGATAGCTACCACCTGCGCTTGCCAATAAGTTGGAATCTCTTCATTATCCTTTTGCAGTAAACTAAAAACTCTAAATTTTTCGCTGAAGTCTGTTTATAATTTACTTTGACATCATTACTGTTCTCATCTACTGTTCTTATCTACCTTTTCATCATTTCTCAGATGATTAAGACAGCAAAAGGAATCAATCTTTGCATATTAATGTAATGTGCTATTATTGTGATATCATCTGCCCCAGTCATGTCCTAGAATGTGGAACGTCACATGGGTAATTTCAAGTTCCACTCAAAATAAAAGCATAGTTTGGGGATCAATGACCTTATGTGTGTGCATTGGGCGACTAATCAATCCATGAGTCTATGGATTTCCTATTACGTCATATTTGTATAATCTGCTGTTTATATGTAATG
The DNA here is from genome assembly GCF_038048845.1 of Mixophyes fleayi. NCBI lineage: Eukaryota > Metazoa > Chordata > Amphibia > Anura > Limnodynastidae > Mixophyes > Mixophyes fleayi. Next base: position 58,470,230 of record NC_134404.1, on the reverse strand, counting down.
CCGCATATATTTCAGGACTGTATATAGGGAAAAACAAATTGTGTTTACAATGGCACATACCATAACAGAAAGTGATATTAAAAGTGGATGCCCTGTTTGCTAGAGTTTCCTGTCTAAATGAGATACGGAAAGTGCTGGTTCTGTACAGTGAAGTAGTCAGATGATCTGGTCACCCAGCTTATTTCTATGCAATTCCAGTATTAATGTGTTGAGAACGGGAACTGTGGAGGAGATACTACATGCTGGAAGATGTAGCACGTTTATGATTTAGGTGAACGGCTTATCTACTAAAGATACCAGTGTATTTATCATCATCATTATCACCCTTTATATTGCGCCACTGATTCCACAGCGCTGTACTGAGAACACATTCACATCAGTCCCTGCCCCATTGGAGCTTACAGTCTAAATTTCCTAACACACACACACTGACAGAGAAAGAGACTAGGGTCAATTTGATAGCAGCCAATTAACCTACAAGTATGATTTTGGAATGTGGGAGGAAACCGGAGCACCCGGAGGAAACCCACGCAAACACAGGGAGAACATACAAACTCCACACAGATAAAGCCGTGGGTGGGAATTGAACTAATGACCCCATCGCTGTGAGGCAGAAGTACTAACCACTTAGCCACCGTGCATTAGGGAATGTTATAAGCCTCACAGAAAAGATGCATTATTAGGGCACACTTATAAGGGAGGGGATGATAGTTACAGGTCATTACAGCCTGGGTAAGGTGCTAAAGAGACGTAAATAGAGGTATAGGAGGGTTTTGTAAATGAGAACTGTTGTACCCTGAGGCAGCCTGGGCAATAACTATTAGTAATAGCTAAATGATTACTAAGGAAAATCCGCTGTTTTAAGATGGATTGAGGGTGAAGTCAGTTTAGTTAATGGAAAGCAGGTTTGAGCGTCACTTCCCCAACACTGACGTACAGTAGTTAAGGGGTTTTCCGCTACTTATTTTTTAAAATTGCTTCTAGAACTCCCCTGATGGCACCAACAGCTTCTCATAAAGCCATCTGATCAGATTTGTCTTGTGAATGGAAAGTTCAAGTGAAATATGGTGGTAGTTCAGCAGAACATTTATTTATCTTTCTTCTAAAGGGTGTATTTGTGGTAAAGTGTAACACCTCTACCTTCTGTCTCATATCTTCACCTTCTCTGACAAACACTTTGTTCTTTGTTCTGTTTCTATATTATTATTCCTCCTGTCCTAGTACTGCAGAGTTCTGTGGCACCTTATCAACGAGAATAAACTATGCATTTTAATTATTGTGACCTTTGTTATTACTGCACATTGACTGTTCACCCCTCAGTTAATGCAAGTTGAATAAAATTGACAGTTCTTAACCATAAGAAAAGGTGTAAATGAACCACTATAGGGGTAGATCACATCAGCTAGCACAGCAGTTCAACCAACACAGCCTGACATGAGTTTTGTTCCTACTCTTTCATTGTATGTCCCAAGAACAAACCAGATCTATAGATTCTGGTGCAGAAAAAAAAACGAAGCAGTATATTTTTAGAAAATAAAACAGACAAGTGGTAGCGCTGGAATGACCAAAATATACTTGTTTTAATATAATAAAAAAAGAATATAAAATAAATAGGCCAAAAATCCCTGTAATTATTCGGCTGTTGACTAGGAGACTTTCTTTTTGCACTGAGGAGTGCTAGAGCTCCAAATATGATTTGTGATATTAACAACTGTTTTTTTGGATGCTATATACCTGGGACTAATTGCTGGACATTCAGTTATTATGCTGCTAGGATACGTGTACTTATAGCTGATCATTGGTGCCTATAATAAATGTCATGCAATATGTGGTGCTATTTTACCAGCTCGTTGAACGTGATTGATTTATTTTATATTACTTTTTTTTATTATATTAAACAAGTATATTTTAGTCATATCAGCTGTACCACTTGTCTGTTTATCTTCTGTTCAGTGGTTAACAAGCCCAGTACTTGAGTGTGGTAAGCTGCAGGTGTGCCTTATAGCAATTTCCATATCCTGCTATGAAATTGTATTAATTGTTTAAACACTTTATCTTCTAACCAGCGCTTGGTGTGTTTATTTACCTACAGCAGTATATTTTTAACAAAGATTTACTGTAATAGTGTTTCCATATTTTACACAGTTAGCGAGCACAGGCTGATTTAATTCCAGATTAAGCTACTTTTAGATGCCTCCAGAAAAAAGGCCTTTTCAAAGGAAAAACTCTACTTTTGCACAGGGATGATCACTAGCCCACAATCAGCTGACTGACAGATGGCACATCTATGAAGATATGCATTGGCTCTTTATATATCGTTTTCCATTTTTAGTTTTCACTTTCATTTTCCTCCCATGCCTGTTATCCAGTATAAAGTGTTTCAGAGTTGAATGGTCTATTAAAGAAAAGCTGTAAAGCGAGTAAAAGTTTTAAGGAGCAGTATGACTAGAACGTAGATAATAGATGTTGTGTCCAGATTTACAGGAATAGCTCTGTTTGATGGAATAATTAAAAGACACGGCACACAAATGGGGATTAAGATCCCAGTAAATGTTTGGTCACATACAGTAAGTCTTAAAATGAGGTTTATTAAATCACACAACTTATTACCTATTTAAAGACAAATGGAGTAGTTATTTGCCTTAGGACATAGGTGGCCAACAAATCAAACGTGACTTGCCTGTAGTTCGCTACCACTTGTTTTGGTCAATCTCCGTCAGACTATTGAAGTGATATGTACTGCATTAACAGGCATCTAATTTCATTGCCCATGTGCAGATTTTAAGATGCCTACTATATGCCGGTTATCTTGATGACTTCCAATGCAAATGCATGAATTCAAGCGCCAGTTGGACATTCCAAGAACTCTTACAATATGGCGTCATGTCCTCCCACCTGGCACATACTTAAGCAGATACTGCCCTGGAGATATCAGGCAGCTCACACCTTCACAATGTGATTTGTTCTGTTCTCTATGGAAGCCTTCTTGCCACACATGGATGTGCTGGTGGTGTTGGCTCTGCAGCCAGGTAAGAGACTCTGCCACATACAGCCATAATCTGCCAGAGTACCACAGCCACTTGTACTCAAATGACATGTTCACATCTCTCATGGGGACAGTTATGCTGTCCCACTCATTTGTATATAAAATCAACATGTATAATATAAAATTTTGAAATTGATATACAGAAGGCTTCAAACAAAAACAATAAGATGTTTATTTTATGGTACGTTGCCTTTAATATAGATGATATAATATGATAGTTTGTGAAAGATTTTTCGTCTTTCAATTAGGTGACCAAGTCCAAAACTCTGGCCACCCCTGCTTTAAATTTTAATAGAGGTTCAAATCAAAACCTTAGGGGGGTATTCAATTGTTAGCGTTAATGCTCTCAAACGAGCGCTCAAAAAATCTTGGCGTTAATACGGTAATTACTCGCGAAATTTCAGCTCGCTGCTCCCTGAGCGGCGAGCTGAAATTCCGCGAGTAAACTACCGTATTAACGCTTTTCGCACGTAATATTACCGTATAAGCGGTAATATTTTTTGAGCGCTCATTTTTTTGCGTTAACGCTAACAATTGAATACCCCCCTTAGAGTTTTAAGTGTCATGTCATTACCATGGCAGTCAGTCAGGTGACACGATGTAATGAGCAGAGAGGCTTTAAACTATTAACTATTATTTATATACCTTGCCATTATAGGCCCACTGAGGAGCTTGGTGACTGACTGGCTCAGCAAAAAATGATTGTTTCAAGCAGGACAGTGGAGTCTACACCAAACTCTTGACTCCCAACTCCCTTATAAATGGCAAATGTATATTAATTTGTAATAACAAATTTACTGTAGTAGAATAGTAACACAAGGTATTTTCATCACACATTATAAATCAGATCACTTGGATTTATTTAACATAAAATATATTTTATTAAGAATAAAAAACGGTGCTGAATTCTTATGAAAGTAAATATGCAACAAATTATACATTTAATAAATTTAAAAAAGGTTTTAATGGAAACATAGGATATACCTTAAAACTAAAGAATATATAAAATGTAAGCATAAAAGAACAGGGTCATATTTAGTTGTCATCTGCTTTCAAACGTTTTATAATTATATTGCAAAATGTTTTCCTATAAATATATTAATATAACTACTCTGCTGTGTATGGTAAATCTAAGAGAAAATTGAATTAAAAATAGCTTATTTCTTTAAGTAGCTTTATTTATAGATGTTTAAATTTTGTGACAGAAGAGCAGTACAATATATAACATACATAGCACTGTTACTGCAGAAACAGTGACACAGAACAGGAGTACATGTAGACAGATAATCAAACATGTGTTGTCTCTTTAACCAACATATAAACTAGGACTAATAGGGGAGAATTCAATTAAGAAAGTTACTGTAAAAGTAAAGTGGCCAACATTACGGTAATAGAGCGCATAATTACTGTTAATACGGTAATTTCAACGCACCTTTTTCCTCACAGCTCCCTGAGCCGCGAGCAGAAATTTAATGGTATGGACTCTAACACTGCGTTAGTCACGGCTGAATTGAATTCCCCCTTATACCCCATTCATACTGCACCAAAATCCCGGGTTTTTGCCGGGTCTAAAAACCCGGGATTTATCGAGGGGTAATTCCCGGGTCGGACCCGGGTTGCCTGCACTATGAATGGTGCAACCCGGGTTTTTTCAACCCGGGTTGCACAGAAAACAAGCTGATTGGCTACACAAAAGTGAGTCGTCGGCCATGATGAAAAGTAATGTGGTAAACAATCACCACCCACTTTTGCATCATCTTTATGCTTTAAAAAACCAGTCACCTTTCAATGACATCACCATTTTTCAGCCAATGAAAACTGCTCTGGTGATGACTCCCACAAATTGCCAGGGCACAGACTTGTGCAGTATGAGTGGGGTCAGCCCGGGAAATTCCCGGGTCCGAGGTGCAGTATGAATGGTGTTTCTGAGCTGGGACGCTCCGAGCCCCGGCAAAAACCCGGCTTGAAACACCCGGAATATTGCCGGGACGGCAGTATGAAAGCGGTATAAGACTACAAAATATATTTGATTGAGCAAAAACCTGAAGAAAATTGTTTATGTGAAATGAAAATATATAACGCAAGTGCAAATCTATGAAGACTTTGTCCTCAGGAAAAGAATAGCCTCAGTCAGATTCTCCTTCTTAGAATAGTTAGATCACATTTGAGATCATCTAAGAGCAGAGAGCTACCTCTCAACACCAAAGTAGGTCTCTGGTAAAGCCGTAACCACCAGGGTAACATCTGACAATTCCTGGGTATAAGGGAATGGCTTCTTTAGTTTTGAAGAATGATCAAATCTTTGTATTTTAGGGCGAGTGAGAAATGTTGTTGAAATGTACTCAATTTATCCTCCTTGTGATCCAAAATCAAATTCATCCTCGGTTGGTAAGAGAGGAGGTAGCGTCTGGGGCTGTTTTCAGACGTTCCTGTAACCCACTTATTCGGTTACCTCGGAGCATCTTTCCCTTTTGTCAGCTGCTGCACTGGGTCTACATAAATGGCTGCTGAAAGAATCTGGTTTTCTAGTATTGGTGTGTCTTTAAGTTTCCTTGAAGCAGCAATACCATTGTTCTCCTTTTTGGGACAATCGAAACATCAGGTTCTTCCACTCCAAGAAAATGCCTGGAGTTAGGTTCTCTACTTGTAATTTTTTTAGTTACTGTAAATGGGTGACAAAGTAACTTACAGTTCTGTCACCTGTGACCACTGAACGTTGCTTAACGTCACTTGAGAGTTGGCCATGTCCACAAGAAAATGCCAATATCGGGCACATCACAGCATTGGTCTTCATCTGTATCGGGTGTCTTACATAGTCATTGGCACATTGTCTTCCATCTTGAGTTAGGGTGAATTGTTCAAATACTGCTGACTTCATGGGAAGCTTCTTTGATATTGTGAATTTATTTTTCAAAATTTGTTAATCGAAATTACAAACATGGTTCCTTGGGAAAAGAGGACAAAATGATTAAACTAGAAGTATATAATGACATTTCCCATATAATAAAATGTATATATTTACCATATATTATCTGTTATTTATATCTACCCTAATTCACACCCCTGCTGTACCAAGCTACCAACATTATTAGTACTCGCATATCCCCCTATGCTAGTACTTATATTATTAGTATCATATTGTGTGCTACTAAGTCACAGATCTCTCCCTGGACAATGAACCGTTCACCATGCAGGCACAGATACAGGGTTTCCCTCTCCTTCTCAATCAATAGAACAGCTTGGTCCTGTTGTGATTGTCTCCTCCTGAAGTTTTGTGTTTTTATTTTGTAAAATAAAAACTGTTTCAAGGAGGGGGATTTTTTTTTGTGAGAAGGGATTACTGAGGTATGGAATAACCCCCTTGAAAAGTGGGCTTTCACTTGTTAAAAAAAACCCAAAACAAACATCTACATGGGATTGCACCTGTAATGTGACTACATTACAAAGGGCTTTATTAATAGACTCTTACATTTTAAAACCTACAAAGCCATGTGGATCTTAGAGCTTTGGTTTCTAGCATCAGATTTTTTACATAATTTGCTATCTGACACGTTCAGAGCACTTTCAGAAAGCGTATCAGAGAATGAAAATCAGCACATAAACGGAGATTAAAGAGATACCAGAAGCCATCCGTTAACACTGCAGTCTAACCATTGTTGCAGTGAGCTGAAGATATCCTGTTATATCTATCAGTTGCCCACATAGCCAGAATAAACAACATCATAACAGGGCTTTGTACTAAACTTCAATAAGATTGTGAGTGAGTTCGCAGTAACACATCCATGGTATCTTCCTCTAGGTCAGTGCCTTCTACATTAGGGACAAGTATAGCATCCACTTACAGGACCCTTGAAATGGATGGCATAGCTACTCAACGGGTGTTGAGATAATGAAGGCTCTCAATGAGGGCAATTATGAACACCTTAATGCTACAGATTTCTGCTTTAGGGACTTGTATTTAGTGCAGAACTGCTTCCCAAGAGGTTCTGGTAATAGGGGCTAATTGGGCCCATATTCCCAAACACTTGGTTTGGAAGATGGTCGTGCTTAAACTGGAGTGAGATGTAACTGCTGTGTTTGGTCAGTATATGGAATGCTTCTGATTTAGCTGTACAGATCTTGTGGTTTGGGACTGATATGGATGAGAAGACTGCAGGTGTGGGAGTAGACATTGTAAGGGTAGAGACATATATGATGTGCGAATGTGGCTTGTGAAAAGTTGTATGTCCATGTTCTGGACTGTATCTTCTGGTGGGATCTGGTATGATACATATACATGAATCCTTGGCACTACTACAGGTCAGTCTTCTGAGTTAGACAGATTAAATGGTAGACTATTTAAAATGGGTGGTCATCAATTTTATTTCCAAAGCGCTCTGCAGCAGTTTTCTTGTTTACCCAAACCTTTAGTCAGTTCAGGTCTGGTGCAGGCTGTGCTGCTGTGGGTAAGCAAACAAGGAGATCCTCGCAGTTAATCTGTTGCTTGTGGTACTAAGAATGTTGGTGATGGCCTTGTCCATTAGCAACTTCCACCAATTGGAATGCAAATCTCCCAGGGTTTTTGGGAACACACTGCCCCTCAGTCTGTGATCAGCCGCCTTGTCTGCACAGCCTGGAGCGGGAACTCCTACACCTGATCTGTACAGTGTAAAACAGGTTTGCTTGTTATTAAAGTAAATAAGTTTGCTGCTTCAGAGCCTCATGGGAAATAGTTGTTCACCCACTTTTATCTTCAATGTTTTTTATTCTTTCGATTTGCATGTATTTTGAATTGAGTGGTTTTAAACCTCAAATACTGTTGTTTTTTTCATTTCAATTCTGCTCAAGCAGGCTTTAGTTTGTTTTTTTGTTTGAAATATAATGGTTTCTTCTTTTAAAAGATTAAAATAGCTTTTACTTGACATTACTTATCTTGTTTAAATGAGACACAAATGGCAAACAATGTTTTTCATAAATCCTCCCATGGTTACATTTACAGAATTGGAGCTCTTCCAGATATCTACCCTGAATATATTCATTTAGGTGTTTTTGAAGCCATGCGTACCAAATGTGTGTGTTAAGGGTTAGCGAGTGAGAAACAGGAATGTGTGTTTTGTTTTTTTGGGGGGGTGGGTTTAAGCAACAATCCCACACAGGTTTTTTTTTTTTCCATTATGAATAGCAAGTGAAGCACTTTTTTTTTATTATTTTAAACAAGCATCTGATAGTTGCTTTTCTTAGCCATTTAGTTGTCCTCCTATAAATCATGATATTGAAGATATCTTTGGCATCTACACTACTGGTCTACCCTTCACAGTCGCACACTTAGCATATCAGGAGGGGGGGGGGGGTGATTGGGGTGACTGAAGAAACAAACCATGGAACCTTGTAATTACTAAGCTTAGCCTGGCTTAGCAATTGTTTTTGGGGGTTTTTTTGTTTCTAAAAAAAAAATGAAAATATTACACCATATTTTTTCATTGGATGATTGCTTTAACTACTTTAAGCAGCTGTTGAGACTCCTGGTAGTTGTCCCTTACGTTATATTACTATAATGGATCTAATGAAAACAATAGTAATAACCTGCAAGTAATGGCTGGTACAGCTGATTATTGGTCTCCGTGGGTCTGATTCATTACGGAAAGAAAAGCAAAAAAATGAGTAACTTTGAACCTTGGCAAAACCATGTTACAATGCAAGGGGTGCAAAAGAGTTTATTTTGCACATCCGGAAAATACTGGCTGTTTTTTTTTTTTTTCATGTAGGACGCAACTACTTGGATAGTTCTATTTTTACACTGGCACTTAAAGTTGATCTAGGACATGCTCTACTCCAATTATAAATCTGTCTCCACATTTTAAATTTACCTCCCCCTCCAATGCAAAATGGTTTTGCCAAGGTTCAAAGTTACTCCTTTTTTTTTGCTTTACTTTCCTTAATGAATCAGGCTCCGTGTGTGTGTATATGGTCTGGGTGATTCAGAAGACCGCTTGCAGCACATTCCAGTGTCCTCTGCAACAATTGGGTTTTGGTTACTGAAGATCGGAACAAAAGGATGACCTTTGTTTGAGCTCCCTTATTACATCTTTTGGTCCTGCTTAATTGTTGATTCAATGGAAAGCAACCATTCAGTTCTTTTATTTCTAGTGTTGCACTGGTTGAAAACAGACATGGGTTATTCTAGATTAATGCTCCTATGAGACTGTCATCTTGTATTTCTAATCACAAGACTGGCTGCACATAATATAATCCAGCACTGCTTTTGATTTGAAATAATTTTACAATCTTACTGTGTATTAATACAGCCTAGTTTTTTTCTTTCACGGTACTGTTGAAGCTTATTTTATGAGCTTAGGCTGCATTCTCATGAATACTAGTTATCAATTCACTATGAGCTACTGGCTTCACTGATGTGTGAGGCAGTGGCATTCTCCAGTGTGTAGGTGTAAACATACACGTATAACTATAACAAATGTATCTCAATTTCATGAAATCCGCAATACCGGCGCTCTCAGGACTTGAACCAGCAAAACAGTGTGTTTGTTTGAAATTAGGTAGTTGGGTCCTTTTTAAGGAACCTTGTAATAATAAAGGCATTTGTTATGTGGGGTTCTGGTTTATATGTATAGCTGGAATCTATGCAGCTCACCTATGGTACTGCTGTTGGGGTCTCTCCATAGAGTGGGTAGTCTGACCCACAAATGAAAGCAGGCTGCTGATTGGAGAAGCGCTCACTCTTAAAATACCATTACACTCACTTCTAGCCACTTGTTCAGTTTGAATTTTTTTTTTTTATATAAAATAGGGGTGGAAAACTGAGTGGCTTTTGTAATAAGCTTGTCTTTTTTTCTGTTTTTCCTTTTTATATACACACTATAGGTTCAGACATGGAAAATGAGTATACTGACTATTGCAGCACGGTACAGTGGTTTTATACAGGATCATTCTTGCTGTGCAGCTAGTAATTTAAGCTCCCTAGTGCAATAATCTAGGTTTTCCATGTTTGCATAACGCCCTGCAATCCAAACTAAAACGTGACTGGACTTCTGATCCCATAAATCTCATTTGAAATCTGCTGGTTTAAGTTGTCTTTTTTTCATTGTGTGGTAAGGTAGAATATATTCATTTTTGTACAGTTTAGATCAGTTGGTGAGTACACTAATTATCCCTAACCAAATTACTCTGGTTCTGGACTGGGTTTTATACAAGAAAATAAAAATGACTTGCTAAAACTATTGTACTTAAACTCTAGTAGAAACCTTGGCTGGATTTGTCACAGGAATTTGCATCTGAACACACTGCTATAGCTAATGAGATGACTGAGATATCATTAAGAAATGTACTGTGGTTTAACGTTAATTTGTGTTTAATGTTTAGCACTTTCAAAGGGATTTTGATACACTGATCAACTGTACACAACAGTACAACTCTCCCAGAGAGAAGCAAAATCCCCAGCACACTTATTTCTCCAGCAGAGAGGAGGGTTGAGGGATGGACCCATTTCAAAATGAAAATGATTATTAGCAGATGGTAATTATCATTTTGTAGTAGTGCCTATGTCATTCATGTTGGTTTTTAGTGAAGCCAGTAATACTCCTGTCACTTATTTTTAAGGGGATGGTAAAGACCAATGTTGCACACTCCTGAATTTCGGGCAGGTCTGACTTCCAGGAGAACCGTCCATTCTTCCCCACCCTGCAGGAGGGGGAGCTCTACTAAATTTACATCATTTTGGCCCTGTCCCTCGTGATGAGATCACAGAATTTTACCACAGTGGACACAATCAAAATTACACTCTTTGCTGCTCCTTGTCTCCCTATGCACCTTCACTCCACCCAGGGGGCAAAATTATAGAGTGGCATGAATGGTAAAGACCTTTATTATTGCTTGTAAAAAATCGTGTTGAAGATTAACTGCTTTACCATTCCTGAGCTTCCCATTGTATTGGAAAACCCTTTCAGTTCTAATATGGAACACAATGCCTTCTGGGCTTTGGTATAGGAAGTGGCTGCGTACAATCAACCGAGCAGCCATCACCTGCTTCCTAGTCGGTAAGTTTGGGAGGAGATTTCAAGTTTGTGTTCACCCGAAGGCTTATTGTCATTGCTGTCAGCAAATCAGGAAATGTTTGGGTGCCATACACTTGGATGCAATCTCTTCCTATAGCAAAATCAAGGGGTATCTCAGGGGCTCCAGAGAATGCAGCATGTAAGTGGGGGGTGCCCAATCATCTCGCTTTAATCTTTGGAGAAAGCAGTAAAGTGGTGTGCTGTTAAGAACAAAAACAAAAAAGTAAAGCTCCATGTGCAAACTGGTGTACACTTTAAAGCCACTTCACTTTCTACAGGGGCAGCCGGCTAGGATAGGTGGCCTTTTTAGAATTTGTGGTATAGCACTGATGTGGTTAAAGCAGATTTAGTGAATGGGTAGGGTCTAAAAGCATAGGTGTGGCTTAAGGTTTAAGTCTCTAGTATTTTACTAAAGGATTGTAGGCCAAGTATCTTTCTATCCACAGTGCAACATATAAAACATTTGTGACATTTCTTATTTAAAATATTATTGTAAATAATTGGACAAGGGAATGTTATCATAACTTAGATTATTTACAATACCGTTGTTCAGCCCCTGCTAAAAACACTAGAGATTTGCAAGATACAAAATCCTACAGTACTTGGAAGAATTTTATAGATGTATAAATCAAGTATCAAGCTGTGACTGAGCAACATCTACAAGGAATGTAATTTTTCTACATGCAAGCGGTCTCTGTGCTTACAAATTGTTTTCTGAATTAGTGTATTATCTGTTGTCACACTGTTTGACACTATTTTATTTACTTATTACTACTATTGAATGCACCTGTCTAGTTTTTTTTATTCTTTCTGCTTAAACATAGGCTTGTAGTAGATGCTAACCTTTAGTTGTGCATAGACATACTTGTTTTAATATTTGATATCAAAATTATGTATTTGTATTTTTATGCTTTAAAACAATGATGGTACCATATGTTTTGAGAGTTTGAAAAGACATTTCTAATACAGTTTGGTTGTTAATACAGGTACTGGGTTTTATCTTGTGCTAACTAGATCTGACAACTGTTTGTAGCTGTATTTATGTATGAACAGAATACTGTACCGTCTGCAGATGCACTGTTTGTAAATGAGTGCAGGTACACCACTGTGTGCCAGTCTTATATCCCAGTATCCTAAACCATTCTCTCCCTTCAGCAATTAACACATTTGTAACATGCAAAGAAGAACCACCATAAGTCCCAGAAATTGGTGAGTTCAAGGAATTCTTTAGAAAGATGATCACGGTATGCAAGTGTTAGGTCCTGTGCACATAAGTGGTATTTACTAGTCTTTTAAACGCAGCTTTCCACCATTTGTGAATACAGTGCTAATTAAGTATGGGGAGGAATTATTGCTACTTATTACGTTTGGATGGTAAGTGTTTTAAGAAAACACAAAATGGTTCAGCAATAGGAAAAAAAAATCACGCCTAATGCAGTGTTGGTCTGTTTTGCATTTTCATAAGAAATCTATTTACGATGGCTATCCATTTATGCATGGTTAATGCGTTCACACGGGTGAAAGCGACGTTTAAAAGACTGGTAAATACCACTTATGTGTGCAGGACATTTTTGTTTTCAATTTACAGGCATGCTTTAACAAAGAGCAAATAGAAAGATTATCTGTCTTGAAGTATGTTGCCTGGACTGGCAGTAATTTGAAGTGTATACTATTTACTTGTGGCCATCTTGATTACTGGCATGAGCACTTGTCGGCTGCCATCTTTGATCCTGTTTATGCTGATTACATGCCTCTTTCTATGATTTATGATTATAGTGCTTACTGGTTGTGTTGCTTTGCATCAGAACCAGTAGCGTGCTGGCCCGGGTGGCAGGGGGGCATCGGTCCCCCGGGCCGCTCAGTTTATGCACTCTTAAGGCCGGCCGCCCGCCCAGCTCCCCCTCCCCCCAGCTTCACTATAATCTAATTATTAACGGCGGCCGCATCACATGACGCCTCAGCGCACAGGCGGGCGCGTCACATGACACGCGATGCGGGCGCGTCATTGATGCCGTGGCCGTTGGTAATAATTAGATTATAGTGCAGCAGGGGGAGGGGGAGCTGGGCGGCCGGCCTTAACAATGCATAAACTGAGCGGCCCAGGGGACCGATGCCCCCCTGGGCCAGAGCGCCCCCGGGCTGCATCTTGCCAGCCCGCGCCTGATCAGAACTATAAACATTCATTCTTTGTTGCTCACCTAGTGCCTGTTCTCCGGCCATCTCTGTACTGACCTCTTGTCCTAACTTAATCATAACATTTATTACTATTCTATACTAAGTTTTTATCGTTTTACTGATATGCCTGTTGTCTTATTGTTACGCTGGGCTAGCACTTTGCAAATTACAAACCTCCCGAGGTGTTCTGCAAATTTATTCCAGTTAGGCTGTGGTACCTACTAAAGGTTTTCCATCCGATTATCGGGTCAATCACATGAAAAACAATCACTCTGCCTGATATTGCATTAGTGTTTACTCTTCAGCAATGAACAATTTTACCGTTGCAAAGCTCATCGTATCGTTTGGTTTGATTTTATAAATGGACTAAAAATCTTAACGATGGAACAGTGTCGCTCCAGTCCTGCAGTGTATGTGCACTCATGACCAGATCTCTATAGAGTTGACCGTTATGATCTTTTAAGCCAATGGTTATGATAGATGAAGAGCACAGATTTGAAGGTAAATCTTGTAAAATTGTCTGAGTGTGTACATATGAATCTGAATGATGCTCGGGACTTTTAATCACTGGTAAAATTCTTAACAATATCACATTGGGAGAAATCTTTTGTAATGTGTACCCAGCCTTAGTCACATAAGGTGGACGGTCTGTATCTTATGAATCCTGCAGAATTTCAGCTAGCAGTTCTGATTGAAATATTGTCCATACCAGAATATGGAATTTGGTAGCTTGACATGATTGTGAGGGTTCAGCCATTCATATGGATGACCAAGTCCCTAACAGGGCTGCTTATTCAGAAGTTGGACCACATGATTGATGTGCAAAGTAAATTTGCAGCTATCTTTTTTCCAAGGTCATAATTCAAAGAGGAAAAATGATTAAACCACACCAGGTATTTATCATTTGAACATCCCTAAATTGCTCAGTATAACTTCAAAAATTCAGGGTGGCTATTTTTTTTAGTATCCTGAAGGGTGCACCCAAGTAAATTATATATATATATATATATATATATATATATATATATATATATATATATATATATATATATATATATATATATATATATATATATATATATATATATATATATTTTATTTATTTATTTAGGGGGAAAAAAGAAGAAACAACAAGATGTGTATATTGGAGCACTCCAGATTATTCAATTAAATACAATTATTGATTTTTACAAAATTTTGTTAATAAAAATCAATAATTTTAATTGTCCTAATCTACACACCTTGTTTGTTCTTTTTTTCAAACATATTTTCCAAGTCAAAAAACAACCTCATACCTTTGCAGATGAAGAAATCGGATTTGGTTTAATTTCTCTTAAGAGTCCTTGAGGAGAAAAAAAGAAGCACACACGTGGTTATTTTGAGGAAAAAATAGACCAAATTTTTGGCAAATTTAGATCTCACAGCCATCAGATCGGGCTAGTCCTATGTGAGCTTTGCTTTAGTAAAAACTAAACAATTGGGCTACTCATTTAAATCTTGAATGAGTCCCCTATTAGGAAGTGAAACCCTTATGTTTCTGTCACTGAAAGCTTTGACACCAATGTACATTGACTTTGTTGCCTCTGTTACCTCGTTCTTGTTTCAAGTCTATTTGGGCGACACATTTCAAAGCTCGTTGGTTATAACTGTAACAGATATTTTATTGCTTGTGACAAAACACTGGTCTCATAGCAAAAGAAGGTAAAATGATGTCAATACGTAAGACATGGATTTGTTTCTGATATCTTAGTGGTGTTTTTCTAGGAAATTCCTTATGATTGTATATACTTATCCTGATTAGTAAAATTATTCTGTCTTAATGAGATTTTGTGAAGTTGTTTCAAAGGCCACTCCAGAGCTCTTGTAATAATACTGGAAACTGTTCAAGTCAGCAGAGTAGAGATCTATTGACTTCTGTGGATTCTATTCAGTCTTCTGTTTTGAGGTTATAAAAATAGCAAGTGTTTGTCTGTTTGCCAACTATAGTTTACAGTGTAAAATAATATACTGCAGAGAAGACTGCAGATTAGGAAAGATATTTTTTTTTGCTTTTTAACAGCACACAAGGACTGTTTCTTATGGCAGATTTTTACTAGGAAATAACTCAACGTGCGGTTATGTTTACGGTTTTGTCTTGAAAATGTGTATGTGAAGAATGCCTTTGTTTAAATATATATATATGGAGTTTGTATGTTCTCCCTGTGTTTGCGTGGGTTTCCTCCGGGTGCTCCGGTTTCCTCCCACACTCCAAAAACATACTGCTAGGTTAATTGGCTGCTATCAAAAATTGGCTGTCTGTCTTTGTGAGTGTGTGTCTATATTATGGAATTTAGACTGTAAGCTCCAATGGGGCAGGGACTGATGTGAATGAGTTCTCTGTACAGCGCTGCGGAATTAGTGGCGCTATATAAATAAATGATGATGAATGTCAAAATGCACATATATTTTTTTGCCATGTGAAATTAGACTTAGTGATTATGCACATACAAATGTATGTGTATACGTGCGTGTGGCATATACTATTTTCAACCAACTGCCTCTAATGGCCGGATTATTAGTGGTAGAAAGTTGACTGGTGCTATGAAAAAATAACATTTAGGGGCATATTCAAATGTTGGCGGAAAAGCCAAAAATCTGGCGCTCTGCGCTCTATTACCGTAGTAACGGTAGTTTTCTCGCTGGATCTCAGCTTGCAGTTCCCTGAGCTGCGAGCTGAAATCCAGCTTACTATTACCGTAATAACGGTAATAATTTTAACGCCGCGGGGCTTCGGAGTAAGAGTTTATGAAATCTAGTAAACATTTTGTTGTAACTGCATAGGCTGCTTTTGACACCAAGAAAAACGGTTAGTTCTCCAGGCACTTATAAATATTGAGTTTTTAATGCATCTACAAATCCAAAAAGGCTTTACCAGCTGCCATTTAAGGGGAAATGCCAACTCTCCTGTTATCATACAAGTGCTAAAAACAGCGCTAAGGAGCATTCAGACAAAAATGGCTACATATGCTATAATAGGGGAAAATATATATTACACTGGCAGGACTGGGCTGAGCAAATTTTAATCAAAACCTTTTTATTTTAAAAGTTATAAGTGAATCCAAAGAAAAAGTATATTTTACATTAAAATGAATGTGTATATTATATTTTTTTTCCCTATTCGGGTAAACTGACTTAATTAGTGGGATAATTAATCCTCTCCAGAGATGTATCTTAGAGTTTCAGGGAATTCCTGCATTAGAACTCTTTTTGGGGTTGAAGTTCATTTGATTTAAGAGATTCAACAATAGCGATGATAATCAGGATCCGGACTTGAGCAGAGATTCACCCACAAACTAGCAATGTATTAGGCTGTAAACTCGCACTATAACAATGCCGCATCAGCGTGAAACTAGTTGACTCATTGGCTGACGCGTTTCCTTCAGCCTGATGAACTTTCACAAAGCTATACCATTCTACTCTTCATACCAAATAGAGGAGTGAACATACCTCTCTCCTTCAATTACTTGTCAATCAGTTGTAGCAAACTGGAAACGCATTAAGACCATTCCTATTGAGGATGAGTGTGAATAAAAACATAACTCTGTCATTCATGTTGATGTATTTTAGATACTATGTGTGCTTACTCACAGCTAACGCAACAATAGCTACATTCCAATGCCATTTTAAAACTCATTGCAATGTAATCTTTAGTAGTTCAGAGTTTAAACCTCTGGAATAATTCAGCTTTGCCCTTGATATCCTGTAGAATGTGTGACAACCTTTCAGGGCAGAAGTGTTACATTATATCTCCTTATAATCATAGCCTCGTATTGGTAATGGTATCAACATGCGCATAGAATTTGTGCACAATAATATTCCATACCAAATTAACAAATTCTGTTACTTTAGATTTAAAAGTAACTGTTCCTATGAAGTATTTTGATAGCAATGTATCCGCTGTATTGCTTTTACTCCTGACCATGCGCATGGAGAAATCTTTGTTATTATGGACATAAATAGTGTTTCCCTTTCTCCAAAAGCCAAAGCACAAATATTTTTCTATCGTTTTAGGTGGTTATACTTTAATGTATTAACGGATGCTCATCTGTTTAGCATTCTGCAGGGAAAAACCTGAAGGTTTGTCTCGCATCTCAGATTCTCATAGTCATAGCTTTTATAATTGCGTTTTAATGGACTTCCTCAGCCTAGTGGTGGTGTTGTGTCTACATATCAGGTTTCATGGTTTTCTTGACCAGAGAAGTGTTGCAGACGCTACAAATAAAAATAATTAATTTATATATGTCATAAAAATTAAGCTGTTGAAAGGCCGTTATTGTTAGTATCCCCTAATTATATTCTATTAATACATAATTGTTTCCATTAATGTTAGTGTGTGTATATGTATATAATCAAGCTTCATATAGTCTAATACCAAATATAGACAGGTTTTGCTGGTTACAAAGAGTTGTCTAGACAACTAGCTCAGGCTGGTAATGAACAATAGAAGGTAGACTTGCATGTGATGATTCTAAGACTTGGTCTAAGTGTTTAGTGACAGGATAATAGTTGCATTTGGCTACACATATATAGCTGACCAAATTGGGTGAAATCAGGCCATCTGGTGCTTGGACCTTGCAGTTGGATCGGTCTCGACTTCACTTTAGCCTGTTGATGACCTCCGTCAGGTCCATGGCAGTCAGTTTCCACCATGCCCAGTAACATTTCTGGTGT
Source organism: Mixophyes fleayi (assembly GCF_038048845.1). Classification (NCBI taxonomy): domain Eukaryota; kingdom Metazoa; phylum Chordata; class Amphibia; order Anura; family Limnodynastidae; genus Mixophyes; species Mixophyes fleayi. The sequence goes on along the minus strand of NC_134404.1, from coordinate 58,452,251 downwards.
TTTATATGATCAGGTTTCAGGATCTTTTGGAGCCACACATGTTGCTAGACTGAGTGTTGTTGTAGAGTTATGCAGCTGAATGTATGTGCTCTGATCAGAGAGGGCTTTATAATGGTTGTACTTTGTAATACATGTATGTAATATTTATAGGGACATTAAGGTCTTTTGAAACGATTCTATAGGTTATTGCATAAGAATATGGTGTACAGGATATATTAAGGATTAGTTACCATAAAGTATACTGTCTGTACATTTGATTATCTCAACATTTAGACATGTAATTAAAATCATCTGCACTGGCCTCACTACTTAAGAAGCCAAAATGTGACCAGGTGGTCTTAGTCCTAAGTAGTGTGGTGAGTGCACATTATTTTTCTTCTAGACCTATACTTGTATCTGTTATAAACCTCATCTAACTAGCAGATAAAATAAAGACCCTGTACATTTGGTTGCTAGTTTAGCTGTTTTGATAAAATGTTGAATTAATACCTCATATTTCTGTTGTGCTAGATGTGTATTTGCAGGGACAAATGCTGACAACAGTTGTGCCTTTTTTTATAATTGGTATAGTGCGTTTATATTCTCATGCATCTAGCACCATAAAAAATGCTGGCGAGACATTTTTACATTAAGACTGTGCATGTGAGACAGTATTTAGTTTCTATTCCATCCGTTAGTCCTTGCTATTTTATGGTTTGTGCCATTAATTCTTGAATTACTTTTACTAGTAAACTGCTTTATCCCACTTTCTGTAGTAATAAAAAAAAAAAAAAAGTATTATGTTGTCTTTGCTTTCATCCTGCCGGTATTATGATTTGCCCCCTTTTATGTGAAATTACTCCTCCTACATCCTGAATGCTGGTAATACTTCTGATACTTTGTAATTATCACCGGTGTCCATTCTCCCCTCCAAGTTGTACATGTTCACCTCTTTAGGTCTTTCTTGATGCACTTTGTTATACCACCCTTGTGCCGTGCTAGTCTCCAGTCTGAATTTGTTTTCTACTAATGTAATTTGAACATGGGGCCTACAGACCTTGAGGTGATGGTGTGGAAATATAACTTTCCTCCTCTTCCTATACAATGAGGTATTATACTGCTTGACTATACGATTTGCTTGCTTCCATCTGATTCTAGAACTCCCTTTCCTCTGTTGTTGGCACTACATCATTTTTGTGTTCTGCTTTAGCATTTTTGTTTCCCACATGTAATATATTTTACTTTTTAATGTATTACTTAAGAGATTTCACTGTAGTCAGTTGCTCACGTCTATTAATCACTACACATTTATTTTACCCCTTAGGTATCATTGGTTTCACCCATGTTAAATATCTTTTTATATCCGCTGCAAAAGGCATAACTTTCCTTTGTAGACTGCAAGTAATATCATTAATAAATACATTAAGCACGACAGGACCCAGGACTGGTCCCTGAAGTACCCCAGTGGTTGCCAGCCATTCACATGACTTTACATTATTTAATACACAAAAGGCATTGATCCACTGCACATCGGGGGGGGTCCAATGTACAAATACAGACCGGGTAGGGAGGGAGCTAATAATTAGACTTTGCCTTAAAAAAGATAACAGGATTGAGCTGTACCACAAATATATAGCAAAATAATGTTGTCTGGGATGCAAGATGGACATGATTAAAGTGTAATAAAGGAGAAGGCATTGATCCTCTGCACTCACTGAAGGCATTATTAATAGTTGCCTCAAACTATACTGTTTGTTCATCTCGCTTTGTGGTGTCCTTCCACTTTTACTTGGTAAACCTCTTGTACTTAGACTATACACTACCACAACACTGTCTTGTGTCCTTTAATTAAACCTTTATACGTTCCACTATTCTAGTCAAATCAAGGATTTTTAATTTGGAAATGTATTGTGGGACACAGTATGAAATGCCACACTAAAGGCAAAATAAACTATATGCACTGATCCAGACCGGCTTATCACTTTAGTTACCAAGTCAAAAACAAGTACCCTGGATTTGTTTGACATGGTCCACTAGGAGCAAATCCAAGGTACACGCTGCCTTGGTCTTTGTAATTGTTTTTCTCTGAATAGTCAATAAAAGGGTTGTTTTGTTTTGTTTTTTTATATTTGTTTGCATTAGTTTCCTTATAATTGGTGTGACACACACGTGTCGGTAGTGCTTTTTTTGCAGTTGAACCAGTGAATGAAGTGAGGGTGTAGGTGGTAGTATGTCACACCACCACTGTGACTTCTGCCTTCATTGTAAAACGATCGCATTCCAGTCACTTACATTCCCATTACATTTTTCATACCACCACTTCTATATTTCCACTTTGATCACTGAGTAGAACTATAGTTGCCGTTCTTTAATCACCTGGAATTGTTCAGTGGTTTTTTGTTAATTTGTTTAATGGTTCTGCAAGCACTATTTCTTGGATGTATTTCTTTGGGCACATTGATTTTAATCCTGGTAGTTCAAGTAACACATCTTCTGTAGTAAATGTTTGTCTAAATTACAGTAGGTTGTTGCTTTCTCTTCTAATGTAGATTACCCCTTTTGAATGTCGCAAGTATATACCAAACAAAAACAGTTAAGGCAGTCGGCAGTTTCATTGTGTCCTTACACATTATCCAGTGATTCTCTTCTAGCTTTACTATGGGTTTTGTTTTGGGTTTTTTCTCCTTTTAGCTATATAAAGAACTTTGACACCTTTTTTTTTTTTCCTCTTTCTGCTTTCTTTGCAATTTTTTGTTATGGTTGCACTTATTGTGTAACTAATGTATTTTGGCCTAGCTTTGTGGGTGGTTTTAAGTCTCTCTAATTGGGTTTGATATTTCTTCGCACTTACACCTGCCCTTTTATTAGATAACTCTAGAGGCTTCAGATGAGTTTTGCTTTTATTATCCTATCTGGACAAAAACAGTGGATTATTTCAATGTTCCTGCAGCCTACTCATCAATTCCCACTCAGAGATACATTCAGTTAGTCAGTCTTTCTAAAATCTAAAACTCTTGTCTTTGTGCAGTCCTGCTATATATTACACTGACAAATTGTCACCAGACCCCAAGTTTTTTGCTACAGACACATGTGTTCTTGCGTCTTCATTTGTGAGAACAAAATCTAGGATTGCTCCCTTCTGTGTTGATTACCCAATTATTTGTCCAAGTGTATTAGTCAGTAATAGAGACACACTAAGATACAAGTCAAGAGGGCAGCGCAGTGGCCTAGTGGTTAGCACCTCTGCCTCACAGCACTGGGGTCATGAGTTCGATTCCCGACCATGGCCATATCTGTGTGGAGTTTGTATGTTCTCCCTGTGTTTGCGTGGGTTTCCTCCGGGTGCTCCGGTTTCCTCCCATACTCCAAAAACATACTGGTAGCTTAATTGGCTGCTATCAAAATTGGCACTTGTATCTCCCTCTCTGTCTGTGTGTGTGTGTGTGTGTGTGTGTGTGTGTGTGTCTATATTAGGGAATTTAGACTGTAAGCTCCAGTGGGGCAGGGACTGATGTGAATGAGTCCTCTGTACAGCGCTGCAGAATTAGTGGCGCTATATAAATAAACGATGATGATGATGATGAAGTCCATTTACCCGAAACTGATGATATTTCGGAACTTCCTAAGGTACTTGTGATAGAGCCAGATTTGCATACTGGATGTTATTCTTGGTCTGTTAACTTGACACAATTTAGTATTAATTAATATAATCTTTGAAGGGATTGGAAAGCCTGCAAATATATTGACTCTGTGATTAAGGTATTTTTTTTTATCATGGGCTTCCTACCTCTGAGCAGTACCGAGTAGGCATCTCTCTTTGATGATCGGCTCCCAGATCAATATAGATTACAGTAGAATCACCTATGAAAAACTTCCTACATTCAGTGAACTATTTTTGGGGAGATATTGCAGTTTCCAAAGCCATGACCGTCTTGGCAGCTCATACAACATGCCTCAGCTGGGACCAGACAATGCTGGGACATGATCCGCAGTCTTAATTCTTACAGATCCTGCAGTGGTCCAAACTGCTGATCTTAGATGGCTTCTGGGGAAAGTGTTACATTTCCTGCCTGTAACCTAATCTCACTGTGCAAATGTAAGAACTGCAAACATTGTATTTGTTATGGCTCTGTTCCATGTGGATTTCTATAGTCACTTTTTATGTGAGACCTCTTATTTATAATACTGCCTGAGATTACTCCTTATTTACATCATTCTGTGGTGGTTTGTCAACATATTGTATCTGTAATGTAAGAAATGTACAAATTAAAGTGGACCCTCAGGTTGTGTGTGTGCTTTCTGTAGAGGGATATGAAGTGGTATTTATCTTAATAAGGTGGAGTTTGATGCTGGTGGAATGTACTACATTGGATGTATTCCGCACCTTGGACGGCTTCCTGATTTAAACTCCAATGCGGTTTAGTATCTATACCCTCGATCTGTGCTCTGTATACCCTGCGTATTTGGTTTATTACCCTAATTCAATTGACTGCGTTACTTTCGGCAGTAACGCAGCCTGCGCAGTATTACCGATATTACTGGTAATACGGTAATCTTTAACGTTGGTTTTTGCTTGCAGCTCTCGGAGCCGCTCGCAGAAATCAGGGTTAAGATTACAGTGTTAACGGTAATAGACTTAGGGGGGGAATTGAATATCCCCCAAAGTACCACCGCGTTATAGATATTACCATTATTACGGTAATATTAACCCGGCTTTCTGAGCTGCGAGCAAAAAGGCAGCGTTAGAACTACCGTAATAACTGTAATTACACACACTATTACCATTATAACGGTAATGGTTTTAGCACGGCGGTCCTTCAGGGGGGAATTGAATTCCCCCTTTAGCGTTGCGTTGCTTGCAGCAGAATTGAATTCCCCCCCTAAGAAAGAGTTAAGGCCCTCCACCAGAATTTACCAAGCAGGACATATCCCCGGGCTAATTTACTGTGCGCAGAGGGAGTGACTGGCAGTTGGTCCTATGGTGACTTGGAAGGTTGGTGCATGGCTGTTGTAGGTTATACGGATATAGTTTACAGAAAATGTATTGGAGAAAGTGCGCTTGTGTGTGTTCCGAACTGGATCCCGTAATAACAGATGTGTCCTCGAGCAAGTACACACATCTTGTATGCCTATACTTGGGAGAAGTATAAGATAAATTTTAAGATTCATCTGAGTTTTGTATGAATGGTCAAAGAAATTGCGATGGCAGCAATAGCAAATTAGAACAATCCTTTCATCTCTTATATGAAGTTTTCATTAGAAAAAAACAGGTTTTATTGTATATGTTGTTTCGGGTGCTCCTGCTCCTCCTCCTCACTACGCTATTTAGCCATGTTGCAGCACTTATAGATCCCTGTCATTTAAAATTACTTTTTCATGTTTCATTTTGCAAGATATCTCCACAGTATAATGAAAGTACATGGATCTCTGGTTTGTTTTGGGGCTCCCCCCCTCCCCCTCCTTTTGGGATACAGTGGCCAATGGTTTAGTCATTGTGAACTTATATGCGTTACCTGTTCATCTGGCAGTGATCTGGTTAAACAGTTGTTTGTATATATATTTTTATTAATAGCAAGAATATTGATGAGCTACAGAACATAACTACACAGCCTGTACCTTTGAACTACACACACAGTTGTGTGAAGCGCGCAGAGTTCAACTGAGGATTTTTATTTTTTTTATGATAAAGTAAACTTAAATTAATCTGTGATACATAGCCACCTAGTGGCAGTGGCTAAAACAGTGTTTTAAATTAACTGCTTCATTGTCCTATCATCTTTTTGTGTTCTCGTGGTCTTTGTTTCATTTGTTTCAGATTGAGATTTTGGCGGAAACAAATTAATTTTATCTTGCATGGCAAAATAATATTTGTAACTAAATTAAGTTACACACTGCTAGAATTACGTTATATTTTTATATAATTGATCCCTAAGATCTTTGAGTATTTAGATTTAAAACATTTCTACCACTAATATGAGAACAACTAGTGTATGTCAAAGGGCAGCTGAAAACTCAAGCAGTGGTAAAAAGTAATTGTATCATTTAGGGAAAGGATGTGCGTTTTGGTGCTTGGCTAAAATATTCCGCTATGAAAACCTTATTACTGCAATATAGGATACTTACACTTATGGTGGTTTTGTCTCTGAAACATTCCATGTTAGGCATGTTTTACCCATATGACAGCCATCTAATTAACATATGAACTGTTCTTACCCGCCCACAAGAATGTACCAGACAGTGTAATGATCACTAGGGCAGTCTGTTCCTCATAGTCATTGTGGTGGTCTCCTCTAACACCACCTCTCCAAAAGCACAGCTGTGACAGTGGTCCTGCAAGTAAAAATCTCCACACTTATAGTAAGGTTGATTTTACAGAACACAAGTTCACTGTGCATGCTACCTAATATTAATGTCCGTGCAGCACATGCAGTGAATATTATCACTGTAAAAATGCTCCAAGTGTGCTGCTCCTCCTGGGCAGAGGAAACTGCTGTGCAGGACTGTGCTGGCCACAAATGTTGCTGTCCTGTCACTTGCCCATCGAGTGTGAGTTAGATTGCACCAATCTAGTTCTGAGTAGAGGTTTCATTGTTAGCACAACATGTTATACGCAGAGATATCACATTACTTGTTTGATATGAGCTGTGTGATTTTAATATGATCAAATAATTTGATAAAGTACTAATTCTTTTTTAGAATGTGCTGATCCTACTTGTTTGACCTAAGATATTCTCTGTCCACATTGTGCACTGCCAGCTAGATAATGTGCGTTCCGTATGCATGGTTACTATGCCCTCAGTGCACAAGTCCTCTAACGGTAGACTTGTCCAGTGATTGGGAGACGGCCTCAGTCATGTCTCCTGTTTTGAGTAGGAGGATTGGCATTTAAAAGGAAAGTGAAGAAATGTGGTCTGAAAAATAGAAATGGTAAAAAAAACCAAAATAAGTTGAATTCTTTTAACTTCTTTCTTTTTATCTTCTATAGTTAAGTAAAATGTTAAGTCGGATGGATGTCTTTGTCCAAAGAACCTCATTGACTACAATATTTGAGTCTATTAAAATGAATGATTTATGTATTTGAACTGGTAAATGAAATAGTACACATACATTCCAATGAAACAGTGCCCCCATTGGTAAGTTTTAACCAAGGCATTTATTTAGAAGGTGTACTTTTGTTTCAGATAAAATATTTCTATGAATCCTAAATATTTTATAGAAGTATTGATCCAACATAATGTCCCTTTGTGTCTGTTATGTTATTGGATGAAGAAATGACAAATGAATAAAGCTTTGAGGCAGTTATGATTACATTTTAATTACTTTTCAATCCACATTTGGTACATTGGCTTTTGGTGTTCTTACTTCTTTACATTTTTAATTTTTTTGCTTAAATTGCATTTTCTTCCTCTTTATTTCTAGGTTTATGTTTGAGCCGATAACTGAATAGGCACAAACCCTTTGACCCCCATTTTCTCTGAAACCAATCTCTCTCCAAAAGACAAAGATGATCACGTCAGAGCTGTCCGTTTTGCAGTAAGTACATGGCTGGTATCTGCAAAGTTTGAAGCTGTTTATTAATGCCATGGAACTCTGTATGAAATTGTTTTCTTGCTGTTTTAGGGACTCCACAAATGAGAGTGCAACAGTGCACACAGACATGTCTGCTGTTGCCAGCGAAATGAGCTCTGATATTGTGGAGGATATAGAGGTTAAGGGGAAGAGAAAAAGAGGACGCCCAGGAAGACCACCAGTGAGTGTCAACTAGAAAACTGGCAAAGGGATGCATATATTATGTGTCGCAGGATAATCTGTTTTACGAGAACAAAATCTTTCTCATATATTGTGCAGAATGAGATTAATAGTTTGTATTAATTGAAATGTTAAGAAATATATGAATGAGTCCTAGTGCAGGGTTTTTTCTCAATAACTTTGCTTACAGTTTCCTGCCTTTGATATTGTCCCATAATATCCTCATTTAATGTTCTTATCCATGCATTGAACCAGCTTAGTGGTGTTTATTAGGAAGGAACTTTAACAGATAAGAAAAACTGTAAATTCGGCAGAGCAGAAACTGGGTGAGAGGGGGAGCAGATAAAGACAACTAATTTTGTTTGAGACCTGTGTAGAGAAAATCAAAATTACGTCTAAAATATACCTTTTAATATATTCATCAGTGTCTTTGAGTCTATCCGCCCTTCTGTGGAATGGTACGATTCTCAGAGTAACCATAGTTTACTTAGTCTATTAAATATAAAACCTAAAAAATTGTGCATCTATCATATATTAGAGGGTTGTCTGTTGGAAGACTGCTTTGTCAAGTAATCACAATCTATTCATACAGCTAATCAATGTATATTTATTTTTTGTAAACAGGAATTTTAACTAGTGGGTTAGTACCCAAAACATTTCGGAATTTTTCCCCCCTTAAAATCATTTGTCCTACCAATGTCAAATTATTTTGATGTCTGATACAAATACTTCCTTTTCTAACAGTGTAATTTCTTTAAAGAATTCCGTGCAGAAACTGTGCAGTAAGTGACCCAACTCCCCTACTAGCACAGTGGTCCTAATGAGTCTGGTGGTTAAATGTAATGTGTGTGTGTGTGTATATGGTGTAATATTAAAAACCATTCCTTCTGCAGTCTGCCATAAAGAAACCCCGAAAAACTCCTGGAGAACGAAGCCGGGGAGAACCAGGAACTAGAGGACGAGGGAGAGCTAATGGGCATCCTCAGCAGAATGGAGAGGGGGATCCAGTTACCTTGTTTGAAGTTGTGAAGATGGGAAAGAGTGCCATGCAGGTAACCCTTCTATTAAACGATCATTAATAAACACATGTAATGCGGGTGATGTGCAAACCATGTTTTTTGTTTTTGGGGTTTTTTTCTAAGAAAAAAATTCAAAGGTAGGAGGGGGTCCTAATCCATGAGATGTGCTGGCGGATGTCACTGCAATGTCCGTCTGCACTCCTTTCCGGGTAATCGCACATTGCAAGGAATTGAAATCCTCTTCCCCCCCCCCCCTCCATATTATCCCAAAGCAATTAATAACATGGTAGGTGCATTATATACTCGTATTTGGTTCCATTGTGCGTAGGTTAGATGAAATGTAGCCATACTCTAGTCATCACAGTAGTTACATTATCATGGAAAACAGTTGGCCGCTTGCATAATGTTACAAATAAGACCCTTTGCATCTGCTAATTGTTAGCGTAGCCACACAGACATTTTTCATTACAATGCACATGAAATTTTCTGCATTTTCCAATTGCTGTATGAAAACCTTTCTGTTCCCTTTTATTTCCCAAGCTTTATATTTTCCCTTTAACATACTTTACTGCCACTGACGCATTTTATAGTTAGAGTCTTCCTGTTCAAGTATAACCATTGACTTGTGATTTAATAACATTAATGTTGTGGTTATGTTCATTGGCATAGGCATTTCTATGTGACACAATTGGTTTACGTAAACCTCATTCTGTGTTTCCTTTGTAGTCTGTTGTTGATGACTGGATTGAGTCCTACAAACAAGACAGAGACATTGCTCTTCTGGACTTGATAAACTTCTTCATCCAGTGTTCAGGATGTAAAGGTGGGTTATATCTCCCTGTGTGTCTGAGCTGGCTCCCAACCACCCATACAGAGCTTTGGAACAAGACTTGTAGATAAGGTGGTCATTTCTAAACCTGTAATTGTTAATTAAAGAATTGTAAATATAAAATCCATTATATGTGGACATACACCAATCAGCCACAACATTTAAACCAGCTGCCTAATATAGTGTAAGTCCCTCTCGTGCCGCCAAAACAGCTCTGTTCCTTGGAGGTATGGTCTCCACAAGACCTCTGAAGGTGTCCTGTGGTATCTGGCATCAAGCAGTGAGCAGCAGATCCTTTAAGTTCTGCAAATTGCGAGGTGGGGCCTCCAAGGCTCGAACTTGTTTTTCCAGCACATCCCACAGATGCGCATGATAGGATTGAGATCTGGGGAATTTCAAGTCAACACCTTGAACTCTCTCATATTCCTCAAACCATTTCTGAACAATATTTACAGAGTGGCAGGGCGCATTATCCAGCTGAATGAGGCCACTGCCATCAGGGATTACTGTTGCCATGAAGGGGTTTATTTGGTCTATAACAATGTTTAGGTAAGTGGTACATGTCAAAGTAACATCCACGTGAATGCAAGGACTCAAGGTTTCCCAGCAGAACATTACCCAGAGCATCATACTGCCGATGCCAGCTTGCCTTCTTCCCATAGGGAATCCTGGTGCCACCTCTTCTCCATGTAAATGATGCACATGTACCCGGCTGTCCACATGATGTAAAAGAAAATCTGATTGATCAAACCAGGCAACCTTCTTCCATTGCTCCAACCTTCTGACATTCACGTGCCCATTTTAGGAGTTTTCATCAGTGGAAAGGGCTCTACGTGGGCACTCTGACCAGTCTGTGACTACGCATCAAACTGTGATGCTGTATGTTCTGGCACCTTTCTATAGCCAACATTAACTTTTTCAGCAATTTGTGCTACAGTAGCTCTTCTGTAGGATTGACAAGATTGGCTAGCCTTTGCTCCCAATTCGCAGAATTGTGCCTTGGGCACCCATGACCCCTTTTGTAGGTACTAACCACTGCAGGAACTGCCCCACAAGACCTACTGTTTGGGAGGTGCTCTGACCCAATCGTCTAGCCATCACGATTTGGACTTCTCCAAAGTAGCTCAGATCCTTACACTTGCCCATTTGTTCTGCTTCCAACACATCAACTTTAAGAACTGACTGTTCTGTGACTCTCCCTAATATTTCCCACCCGTTGACAGGTGCCATTGTAATGTTGTGGCTGATCAGTACATACCAATGTGGCTTTAGAGGCTTACACCATTCATTATTTGTCTTGCTATATTGACTCATTTTGATGTGATATTTTATGAAATTTCTGCTTTTGAATAAATTGTTTATCAGCTATATATTTGTTGGAGCACTGATATTTTTTTTCATTCAACCATATATTTTTTGTTTTTAGTTAAGTTGTAAAGCTATGTGGTGGTTTTTTTTTTATAATCCATTTACCCTTGTCTTCATTCTTGAAGGGAACATGTATCATGTTGCATAATACAGATGCCATATTATTAAAGCACGTTTTTTGATAGGTTGTAAAAAAGAGATGGTCATGTGTTTATAGAATTGTCATCGTACAAACCTTTTGTGCTGCCTTTGGTATTGCTAATACCTCTGTATAAACTGATTTTTAAGTTTTTGGTTTGTTTTTTTTCCTCCTGTTATATTTATTATAATTACTGAAACTAATTGAGTTTCTGAATGATTTACTATGCAGGTACCGTAAGAATTGAAATGTTCCGAAATATGCAGAATGCAGAAATTATCCGGAAAATGACTGAGGAGTTTGATGAGGTAACTTAAGCTGTTATGTTGATTCGTGGCTAATGCTGTATTGACTTTTTTTCATTGTCATCAGTATCCAATTTCAAATTGTTGAAATTAATATTAAAGGGCCAGTAATTCTACAAATATTTTTTTTTCTGAATATGATTTCTATTAACCACTTTGTATCATGAATTCTTTGTTAAATACAAATAGCGATGAATGGCGTTTGACCGTTGTATATGAAAACCTTACTTCAGTAGTTAGGGCTCACCCTGGTGACTATACCTATTCAGGAAGTACACACTTGTCCCAAGCCGGGCTTGTCAGGTTACCATGCTGGCTAGTAATCACTGAGCCACACTACATATGCTGGCCACACACAGAGCAGTGAAATACAAGGAATTGGTTACCCAGCTATATAATAAATGAAGACTTTGTATTACTGGGCCTATAGGGATTGATACAATCTGGAGTCGGATCAGCGTAGTTTTATTTAAGCACCAGCCAACTAACAATGTTTGTAAAGCTTAAAAAAAAGTGAATTGAATGAAATTAATTGGGTGTAGACAAGGACTATTCAGTACATTTTACATCTTTTATTTTTGTGTCTGTTTTGATTTAAGTGGTTCTTTATTTCCTTCAGGATAGTGGAGACTACCCTCTGACAATGCCCGGGCCTCATTGGAAGAAGTTTCGCAGCAACTTCTGTGAGTTCATTGGTGTACTGATCCGGCAGTGCCAATACAGCATCATCTATGATGAGTACATGATGGACACGGTCATTTCACTGCTAACCGGGCTCTCGGACTCCCAGGTCCGAGCCTTCAGGCATACAAGCACACTGGCAGGTACAACCTTACTTTGGAAGGTTTTTAATACTTTTTGTTCAGTACCTTGACGTTCCTTATGCTTTTTTGTACCCCTAATTTGAACCCAAGCATGGCATCTGCTTTTAGATCAGTTTTAACTGCATATTAGTGCTAAAGACAAGCTTAAAAAAAAAAGGCCCATAACATTAATTAGCTTAACTACTTGTTCAATGGCAGAGTTGTTGTAAAACAGCAGGCAGATAATGACTGGCAAAACCATTACCTGCCGTTTTACAACCACTCTGCCTTTGTACAAGTGGTTAAGCTTAATGTTCTCTTCTGGGGGGTTTCAGCGGCGCACGGAGGATTGTCGGGGGGGCAAAAAAACCCAAAAAACCCAGAGAGCTGCTGCGTATGCGCAGCAACTCCGTTTTGCCAGCGCTGTCCTATACAGCAGCCGCGGCGCTGTCTAAGAAGCGTCTGCGGCAGTGCTGTATGTATACAATACAGCACCGCCGTGGACGCTTCTTTGACAGCGCCGCGGCTGCTGTATAGGACAGCGCTGGCAAAACGGAGTTGTGGGGGGGGGGGGGTTTCTAGAGACTCAGAAACCCCCCCTGCGTGCGCCACTGGGTTTGCTTGAAGTAGGAAACCTTGTTGGGTGTAGAGCAGCAGGAAGACAATGGTGCAGGCTGTCTTCTCTGAAAATGATTGTAGCTTATGATAGCAAATGTGTCCAGCGAGGGTCCCACAATCACACATTTGGTGCCTGGATGCCAACACAGTGTTCATACTGACCACTTCCTTGTTTAAAGAGCATATCCTATGACGTCACTGCAGTGACATCACAAGGCTCTTCTCTCATCAGAGTGCAGTGCAGGGGACAGCGTTCAGTCTATTTCTGTGCTGGTACTGTTAAATCCATGTAAATTGGATCCATTAGGTGAAGCTGTAATTGGATTGCACAGAATTCAGTGTGGACACAAGGACTAACAAACATACCAGGGTTTCCTAGAGATAAAAAAAAAGTAAGTTACAACTGGCTCGTACATGTACTACGTATACAACACTGACCTATTACTCCACATTAATTTTTTTAATTAAATTCTGGAGAATTAATGTTCTTGCGCTGTGAAACATTACCAAAAGTATTACTGCCCTAATTTAGCCCACTATTCCTTAAATTATCTTTTGCCAATATACAACTGAAAGAAAGATTTTGTTCATAGTTATGTGGATATGTGGAAAACCACTGGCTCATAGTATCATCAGAACGAGCCGAGCAGCATATGACCACTGGTGGGATAGAGTTGACAGCAGCAGTGTAAGGATGGGGAGGGAGGCAGCAGTCTGAGTGTTAGATATGAGCAGCAGCAGGGTCCTCCTATCATCAGAGTAGTAATGTGAGGCTTCTGTTCAACCAATGCCTGATACATAATATACAGTAAATGCATCCAATTTCTGTTCTGTATTTTTACAGTTTTTCCCTAGATTTGTGCATAAAATAAATGACTTTTCCACTAAGCTTCAAAATTTAAAACTCGACTATCAAACACACTTGCATTCACATAGGGATAATGTTGTAACTTTTTTTTGTTTACCTTCTGTTCTACACCTATGTACGCATAAACTCTTCATTGTACAATTGTATCAACCACAAAGTAGATTTGTGGCTCTCTGAAGCATGTATTCATAACAAATACAACATAATGAAATAGTCAGATCAGAATGACTGTTTTGTTGTGAATGGAGAGCTGCTGTTTGCCTGAACTTGTGTAAAGTATGAAATAAAGTAAATTTTGTCAAGTTACCTGCTATGGTTTGTCAATCCTGCACCCATGAGACATCGCACAGACCTCCTCGTAATCAGGGTTGGAATCCCTATGTGAATCAGGCTGGAACTTACAAAGGTAGCGTAGGGCTGGTGGGTGTTCTACCGCTTTCTTGGTGGCTGTCTCCTCTGTGCTAGGTACAGAGTTGTCCACATCTCAGTTAGATGGAGGTAATTGTATTAGACAAATGTATACTCTGTTTAAATAAATTTGGAAAAGGGGAGTTCTTTATCTGAGCTGTTTGATCTATGTAGGCTAGATGGTGTCATTAATGCTTGCTAGTTGTGCTATTAATTGATTAGATCTTTATATTCTATTCTTGCAGAGAGTCCTGGTTTTGAATGTGGTTTGTAAAAACAATGCCTAACATTTACTTATTTTCAAACACCCATCTATAGTGTCTGACTATACACTGATGTCCTTCCCTTCTTTATTTGTCTGGGGCTCGCTGTATTTTCTTTAGTATTCACGTTTTCCTCTGTAATGCAATCTACACTGCCACCTTGTATCGAAGTGTTTTGTTTCCATGTGCAGTCTGCTCCGTATCTGGGGTAAATTGCCGTTCTGAATATCTTTATGCTGCTGCCCCACACTGGTAAACTTTAGAACTCTAATTACATCTTATAGATTCTCATGTATTTTTCTCACAGCTTGGCTAACTTAGCTGTCGGTGGTTTGACTTCTGTGATCTTCCAATTTCACCTCAACAGTTAATTTTGCTGTCAGTCAGCGACACAGTGTTTACATCTATTTATAGCCCTAGGCTCTAGGTGTGTTGTCACAAACTTAGTGAAGAAGCGTGTTCTTTTAAACCATGTGCAGCTTCTTATTTATGTCTCAGGATTTGTTTGAGATTTTAAAGAATCTTCAATCTAGACAGACCATGCATTTGGATCTTTTGTGCTTTTGCATCCAGCAAAAATTACAACATTTATTTTGCAAAGTGCTCTAACCTGAATGATTGAAATGGTGACTATTTTACTAATCTAAATCCACTAGTCTGCATTCAAAGGCAATGTACACCTGTTGTGTTTAACCAGCCATCTGCAGTTTAGTAAAGTGAGATCAATGAAAAATATTTTATAATATTTTGGTAAAATAGTGGAACAAAAGTATTTTTTATTTTATGGCAAAAATGATGGGTGGTGAAATTTTTCATGATTGGATTCTATTTATTGTTTTTTGTTTTTTTTATGCATATAGTGCTACCCAAAATAATGTTTTCAAAATGTCTGCTTTTTCTCCCGCCTATAGATACCACATATCTGTATTTTACACAAGGTCCAATAATCAATTTATATAGTATTAATTTAATAGTAATTCCCACCCTGCTGGTGTCACGAAAAACATGCCTGAATTGTATCTATTCTTTTATTTTACTCTTATGCTGTGATGTCACAGCATAAGTGCAATGTACCTACATGCACAAATCCTTACGGTGGAAGGATGTTGGAATATGGCCAAGGCTTTGAGGACAAATGTCAGAAGTTTGGCACTATTTCATTAATTTTTTTGGTATATTCTTTAATATTTGCATGAACGGAACTGGTATGAAATGCGTGAGGACATTAAATTTCTTTCTTTTTATACAATTGGTTTTTTTTTTTTTTTACACTATTGAACGTCCTTTAAATTGTGAAGTGTCTGGGGGGGGGGGGGGATTCAATTGCAAAAAATCTGAGAGGTGCCTCGAATGGCTGCGAGATACCTTGCACAAATTTGTTTTTACAGAAGTAATGATCATTTTTGCTTGTGCCCTATACCGTAGTAACGGTAAAAATGCACAGTCGCAATGATCTGAGGAACATCACGGACAATTTAATCGGCCCCTAACACTGTGGCCTGTAGTCTTATATTGCTCTAATAGCAGCACATACTGGATGTAATAGTGTTGGTGTCCTGGGGAGATATAATTTGATCCCCCTCAACGCTCTTAAAGGGTTTCCCACATGTAAATGAATCCTGATGACTACGCTGGTGCATGCAGCCGCTATTACCACCCTTTGCCTTTCTATAATAAGCAGGAGGGACAACCTGTAAAGACTGAGAAGCTAATCATGCCAGCCATCACAGTGTTAATGATCTGTGAAAGGTGTTTGCTAGGATGAAGTGGGGAAAATTGTACCTTTTTTAAATACCTTAAAACGGCGCTAGACAGACTTCAACATTCAATGTCGGGCCCAAAAGGTTGGAGCCAGCAATTTTGTAGAAGGATATTGTGGGGCGCATATTGGTTTGCACAGTTGTTTTGGGGTGGGTGTTCACAAAGTGGCCAGTATGTACCAGCCACACTCACACTTTAAAAGTCCATATGGACCATTAGTGCTGAACACATTTACACAGTAGTGTCTAGATTAGAATGACCTTGCAATGCTCTATGCGTTTACCTACCCTTGCCCAACATTTGTCCATATTACCAAGAATAGTTTACTCCTGTAGAGTTTAGCACAATTACCCACTTGCCATAACAAACATGTGCTCACCACATTTACTAGACCTGCTATAGCTACTCTTTCCCTATGGCTTTGCTTGAA
Source organism: Mixophyes fleayi (assembly GCF_038048845.1). Classification (NCBI taxonomy): domain Eukaryota; kingdom Metazoa; phylum Chordata; class Amphibia; order Anura; family Limnodynastidae; genus Mixophyes; species Mixophyes fleayi. The sequence goes on along the minus strand of NC_134404.1, from coordinate 58,435,712 downwards.
TTGTTGGCCACCAACATCAGCTGCCGTTTCCAGTAGAAACCTATGCACGGTTACTGGCGATTGGGCCTTAAATGGGCTAGTTGTGCATTTCTGCATTTGTTTAGTTGTCAAGGCTGTAAGGATTTGTGCTAGGTACAAGTCCTTTATATGTATGTTGTCTACTATTGTAACTTTAGTGGCTGAAGTGGCTCCCATTGTAGTGCAGTGCCAAGCACACCTTTCTGAAACCACCCCCACTATGGTTTAGAAAACAGTGGGGATAGCTATTGACGGCACAACTTTTTAATCCCTCATAGCATCTTTTCCATATCTAAATGCCCACTATTGTCATGTTCCTAAATGTACAAATGTTTTGCGAAGGCTTTCCATAAAGAGTTCACATTGATTTAGGCCTTTTAAATGGTACTAAATATTTCTAATTGTTAGACAACACCTCCCATAGATGAGGTGCTGGGTAGTTAGATCATTTCAAACTGGTGCTTTAACATCAATTGAAGACCATGTGTAGTTTCTATGACCCAAATCGTCAACAAGCAATTGCCTACCGTGACCACATTAGTATTGTAAGTAGCTTCTGATCTAATACAGTCCATGTAGCCACTGGTTATTTACATGGTGTTCTGGTTGGGTCATCAGCGACGATGGTTAATGACATCCATTAATGGAGTGTGTATGCAAGAGACGTGGATGTCTTGGTCCTGGTACACACCAGTGTGAATAAGAAGTCACGCTGATTGGGATATTAGTGCACTTCAGCATTACCTGACGTCTGATGCTTCCTCTGCATTCAGTTACTGTGTTTAGAGTTAATGTTTGCCAAGGTATTCAATGAACCCCCATATTCTAAGCTTTAAAAGCAACCACAGCACATTACCATGGCACATTAAACAATCTCAATCTGTGGATATATTGATGCAACAAATCCTTTAAGTTGATGAACTACTTGCTGCGTATTATCCATTTTTAACTGTATTGAGAAATATAGCTGTATAATTTTCTTATGTTTACAGCAATGAAGCTGATGACCGCGCTGGTGAATGTCGCTCTTAATTTGAGTATCCATCAGGACAATACTCAGCGGCAGTATGAGACAGAAAGGAACAAGATGATTGGCAAGAGAGCCAACGAGAGGCTTGAGCTGCTGCTGCAAAAACGCAAAGAGGTAAAACAAAGAGGTTTACAATGGTCCTGGGTTCTACTAATGCTACCAAAGCATCGGAGACCAGACTTGTAGGTCTTAGACATCCAGTGGGTCACCAGCTGTTGTGGAACTACAACAATCTGCATAACATTCCCCTCTTCTGATTACCATGGTATGCTGGAACTTGTAGTTCCATAATAAGAGTGACGCAGGCTGCCGACATACTGGAGGTCAACCTTCCTGAAACCCTGCCGATAAAGCACAGCAATTACTAGGCCATTTATGGTTTCTTGATTATTCATGTATCTGTGGTTATCATTAACAGCTTCAGGAAAACCAGGATGAAATAGAGAACATGATGAACTCCATTTTCAAGGGCATCTTTGTTCACAGATACAGGTAATTCAGTTTATTTAGAAGTCATCTGAGTATATTTAAGCTTTTTACAATTACATAGCTCTGAAATTGTGGTAATTAACTACATGATGGTTACTTTAAACAAATACGCTGCTGGATTGTTTCATTTGTATACAGTTTTCCATGTTTCATTTTTATGCTGAATTTGTTCTGTATGTAACTGTTCTCTCTAAAGAGACGCCATAGCTGAGATCCGAGCAATCTGCATTGAAGAAATCGGGGTCTGGATGAAAATGTACAGCGATGCTTTCCTCAATGACAGCTATCTAAAGTACGTTGGCTGGACGCTCCACGATCGGGTGAGTTTAGGGTGAGATTGTACAACAGATGAAAGGCTTATAGTCTCTGAATTATTTGATCTATCAGTAATAGTTGTGCTAGTGAGCTGTTTTATGGGTGTTGATATGACACTGTTTGACCCACTGCAGCAGTATTTCTGGTTGTCATTTAGTAGCCTCTAAATGTAACTCCTTGTTTCCTAGTCTTTAGTAGTTTGTTTTTTTCTTGGATTGCTTGTCTAACTCTGTTACCCCAAGGGACCTTTTCTAGGTTGCCGGGGAAAGTCCTGATCGCGGAACTTGGCTGCTAAGTTGATGCTAGTTTTGCCTTTAAAATGAAAGCCGCCAGATAGGCCCTTTTGTAGATAAATGTACTGTCTGAAACTTTTGCATACTAGCGTTAGGTTTCAAAGTCCCATCAACAGTTGCTTCTAAGCTACTATAAATGGAAAACAAAAATGGAAATAAGTTTGAGAAAATGCAAAGTCTATAGAAAAACAGAGTAAAGCTTTTTAATACATCTTACTAAAGAACAAAGGTTTGCCTGTGGCAGACAAAACATTGCAGAACAGGAGGACAGGTTACATCCTAAGTTTTAGCATTCTTCATAATATCAGATCACATTATAGACTAATGTTCAATATTTTACACAAAACAAATTTGTAAAATTTCTCCATTAATGATCTTGTTTTCCATCATAGCTGTGATTCTTACACCTAGGTGGTGTCATGCTGGTGTAAAGGAGAACTATTGCAAAACTGAGAATGTGATCACTTATTACTGCAAAATAATCCATGTTTCAGGTCATTATTTCATGTGGAAGCGAGATACACATCACATGTCACTAGGCAGTTGGTGTCTGACATTAGATTTCATTAGACCTGCAAGTTGCCCAGGTATTTCTAAATCGTTATACAATGCCTGAGTCAGATTAAGATTTGTTTTCTATAGGATTCATAATTGATATATTTTGCAGGAAGGAAGCTAAAATAAGTTTTTTGTTTTTATTTTCATGATCCTATGTGTTTTAGTGAGGTGCCAGGACTTACTGAGAGAGAGACTGACAGGTCCCACCTATGTACATAACACATTTGACATTAATTGTTACTGCATGTATTGTCTTTGCTTTGTATAGCAAGGAGAGGTGCGGCTCAAGTGCCTGAAAGCGCTTCAGAGCCTGTACACCAATAGGGAGCTGTTCCCGAAGCTGGAGCTCTTCACCAACAGGTTCAAGGTATGTCCAGTCTTCCTGCAGGTCTAGGGGTGGTTTGTCTGTCATATTCTGTTAATGGCTATTGGACAATTATAGGCGTGGCTTAAAATACATCAGACATGATTTTCTATGTGACTATTTTCACTTCTCCCATTAGTAATTAAGTAAGGATGGATGAAGTGTTTAACTGCATAAATCAGGAGTCACAAAATTCTCATGAGTGACCCTTGTATGGTGTAATCGTCTTTTTTTATAGTTGTAATGTGGACGACATACACAACGTGTCCAAATAAGCACAGACACAAATTCTCCACGCTTGTACACTTCCATACTACATACAATTAAATATCTCTGCAATTTGATGTACAGCAATCCTCAAGTCATATACACCTATGTGTACATTTTAGAAAACTTTTAAAAAACAAACATGCACCCCATATACAAACACTCAACACCAGCATGTTTAAATGTCTAACTATAGACCTGTTGACAGACACCCTATATATAGAAACATTCCCAGCATTTACACATTCAGTCCACTCCTACTATTAATAACCGAGTTACACAGAGTACTCTTGTAATCGGTCTCTAAGCTTACACATGAGGAAGCACCCAAGACCCCCGACACTTTAACTTCCACATATGTATAGTACACATAGAAACTCATCTCCCATACAGGAATACTTTCACAATCCATACAGTATGCCCCATTTAAAAACTAACCGCCTTAAGAAACATGCGGTGACTTATCCAAATAGGTATGTTGTCCAAATGTAGACATATGTATATGGCACGTTTTTCATTGGAACACAGTTAATGTCTTGTGCACCAGCAGAACACGCATGTAAATACTGATTGATGAGATCTATAGTGCTCCATTATATCTGAATCGCCCTCCTCTCTCTAGCAGTGTCAGATGCCAGTGTTTACCTGCAGCTTGGTCTGCTCCACCTCAAAGCAGGTGATATACCGGGCTGGCTGCCCTGGTAGCTCCTCTTTCAGCCACCAAGGGTTCATCACAAGTTTCACACTCAAATCCTTTTCCAGCTACTCCAGCAGAAATGGGACACACAATGCAGATAATTTTAGAAGCTTCTTTTAAGGGACATGGCCTCCTGGAATCTGCCTGTTAGGAACCATGCTTTCCTGGCTGCTAACAGTGAGAGGGGAGCAGATGCTGATGAACTGGTTGAGTAGGCATCTTGAAGTTCTGCAGGGGAGGAGATAAGTGCAAGGAGGAGCAACTTAGAGCTGTGACTGGAAGCAGCAGACTGTTCTTGTGGATGTGTTCCATTGGCTCACTGCAGCTGTCAGATTGGGGCATGAAAATTATTATATTATTGACAGGTGCATGCTGGTACTTGTAGTTTTACAACAGCAGGTTTGCAGTGCTTGATGCACAGCATTTGACAGCAGAGTGGGGTATTGCAATGCTACTTAGGATTTGAAGGGCTATATTTGTGCATGTACGTATACTTAAATATAGTTTCTAATTGAAATGTTAAGTGTGTGGCTTTATTTAGCGAAACAAATGCATATATTGCAAATTATTTGCATTACTATGAATATCTTTGCAAGAAACATGTTTTCATTACAGAATTTTAATTGGAATGATTTCTTCAAAGGTGTTTTGATGGATAGAAAGACTTAGTTTTGAGTTGAAAAATGTGAGTTTTTGATAAATGCCATAAATCCCATCCTCCTAGTCAAGTAATTTGATATGCAAACTCATTAAGTTGCAATTCATGCACCCCAATCACACACAATCCTTTCTATGTGAATAAGCCATACAAATCTATATTCTACTTTTTTTTATTTTTAATCCAACACATACCCCCACTTTTGGGAATGTGGCTTATTAATCTTTGCTGTTTGGCACCACTGTATGGAATAACAGAAATATTTTGTATTTATTTTACCTTGTGTACTACTGAGATATCTAGCCTTCATGGCTGCTTTATGCTTTTTTTTCTTTTTTCATAGTTATGAATTTTTACCCCACTATGTGAGCGCCTCCCTAAGCCTATACACAGTAGACTGACATATAAAGTATTGTTGTGTCTATCACTGTTCCAATCAATAGCTTTTCATTTTTGTCTACGCTGTGGGTTCTTGCTCCCTCTAGTGGACCTTGTTATGATTGCAGGGATCACAAAACAGCACCAGCAAGCTCCAGTCATCTGTCAGCCCTGAAATACACACAGATCCTTGTAGAAAGCATCCTGCTAGGTCACTTTACACTATTTTCTTGGTAATTGGGGTGTTTATTTTCAATAATTCTGTGATCAAGGAACATTATGGCTTGAAAATGTAAGTATTTTCTTGCTAATATATTTCTTACTTTTTTTTTGGGGGGGGTGGGGACACATGTGATTTTATAATTTTAAAAATGATCCCGTCTATTACTATGAATGGCTTTTTGGTAATAAATCACCTCGGTATTGCTGCATAATACACATTCCATTCTGAAACATGGGTAACCATGAAGTTGTAGATAATTTGAAGGTTTGTGCTAGTGTAGCCAATAGTACCATAGGTAAGGGTTTGCTGAGGTTTTCTGTACTTTGTTTTTGAGGGAGAGTTATGATTGGAAATAAGATTTAACCCTTTACTTTCAGGATCGGATTGTTTCAATGACCTTAGACAAAGAATATGATGTTGCTGTTGAAGCAATTCGCCTGGTCACACTAATCCTCCAGTAAGTGATCTTGTCTAGTGTATGTACATGTATTTGAATGGTAATACAGATTACAGGTTGGGTAGGGGGTGCAAGTGCATCAGTTTTTGTTTGTTTTTGTTTTTTTGTTTTTTAGCATAAATACATTTAGGATAGCAGGTCTTGTATCTTTCATTTGCTGATCTATATCGAGTGATTCTTCCTGCAAAATTGTATCAGTTTTCCAAATAATCAAGTGCGAGAATGTTTGCTTTGGGCTACAGCATCTTTTACCTATAGTTTTTTATGTTATTAGTTTATGCAAGTAAATCGAGACTTATATATTGTTTATAGACTAAAAGAAAGTGCTGTTACATCGTCAGAACAGCAAGTTTAATTATAAATGGTAACCTGTCCTGTTTTTACAATATAATGTTTACGTTTTAATAGGTCTTCTCCTTTCTACCGTTTTATTGCATTGTATAGAACAGTGTGACTGCGATATATAACCTCTGGTTTACATATAATGCATGTGCTACCGATCACTTGTTACTTCCTATTACAGTGGCAGTGAAGAAGCCCTCTCCAATGAGGACTGTGAGAATGTCTACCACTTGGTGTATTCAGCACACCGGCCTGTAGCTGTAGCAGCTGGGGAATTTCTGCATAAGAAGTATGTATGCTATTTCTAATCGCGTGTTTCAGGCCAGTGCCTCGGAGTACCAGAATTATCACACTGCTCAAAAGGTGGTTCCAGATCATAGAAAAGTAGAGTTTAATTAGGGTTGCTTAGTACTTTAATCAGCACACAGCGAAGCTAAATTAGAAAAGTTGGGTTTATTTTACTCCACTGTGTAGTACATAACTGGGTAAAAAATGAGAGAGGGGGCTTACAATAATAATAGGGGTGTAACAATCAAGACGTGAAATTAGTTATTAAATTATACAAGTATAAATCAAAATTTGTGGTTACCAAAATGCAGCATCCTAATTCTGCTAAAGGTACAGGCTGAACATAGGAGACATTAACAGTATTAATTATTGGATAGTAAAGTGTATGAAGTTACTACAATATGTTGGCACAAGGAGGTGAAGGAAGGCATGGCTGCGGGATAAGACATTTGTGAATGGGTCTTTGGAGAGCATTTGAAGCTTGCGAATGTAAAGGTGTCATGTAACAAGATATGAAGTTCCAGAGATTAGATGGTGATGCAGCAAATTGTAGGTGAGCGTAATCGCTCGACATATGAGAACTTATACAGTGTAGTGTGCAGTGATTATTCGGCAATAGTTGTGTTCTGTCTAATATAAGTTAGTGAACCCAAACATGGTTTGTTATGTTATTAACATGATTAAGTGGTCGCTGAAAGTTTTGCAGTTTGGGAGGGGAGGTTGGGTAAATAAGTTAATGTCAAATTACTGCGTATACATGTTATGGATAGACTGAGATCTGTATCTTTTGGTCCTATTTGGTTGAGGAAACTTGGTGAAACTGTCATGTTTCAGTTGTTGCATATTTAATAATTACATAAACTAAATGTATAGTATTTGTTATAGAATTCGTAGTTAGGATCACATCATTGGCAGACACGAGATGTGCATATGGGCTGGGAATCAATGTTACCAGATTTTGATAATGGTCATTGGTATTTAGAGAACATGGTGCAGTCAGCAGACTGTTAAGTCTAAGACTGTCTATTTATAGCACGTGTGGGTACATTAAATCTGTTTCCGTTAACTGCACTGCACTTAAGCGCCCCGAAATGCTTGTACGGATGGGTGAACTTGGTGCTTACAGCTTATAATGTAGTACCATCATATATAGGCTCCATGTGGCATCTAACTAGGGATCCCCAGGTGCTACATGGTCTGATTGTAGAACAAACCTGCAGTGGATTATTATATTGTGATGGGTGGCTACAGAGAGAGACTAAGCTCAGCATTATAATGTGCTTTCTTATTAGCCTAATTTGCTAGATGTTCAACTTTGTAGCTTGGTTTCCCTCTTGTGTCCAGGTTATTCAGTAGACATGACCCACAAGCTGAAGAGGCCTTGGCAAAAAGAAGAGGGCGCAGCAGTCCGAATGGAAACCTGGTGAAAATGCTGGTGCTTTTCTTTCTTGAAAGTGAGGTAAGGCATTGCGCTGTTACCACAGACTGCAGGAGTGCATGACAACCTTGTGCGTAGGCTGTCTGTGTGTGCATCACCTGCACAAGTTCTAGTGTACCAGCTATAGTTTAGTCTGTAAAGGTTAGTCTTCAGTGTAATGTAATATGTATTTCTCACCCCGTAGTTACACGAGCACGCAGCGTACTTGGTGGACAGCTTATGGGAAAGTTCTCAGGAGCTTCTGAAAGACTGGGAATGCATGGCAGAGTTACTAGTGGAGGAGCCAGTACAAGGGGAAGAAGGTTTGACTCTTCATAATTACACGTTTTGATATTTTTTGTCTCGTCAGAACTCTATTGTTTGGTAATTTCTTTTTCCTTGAATGACATAAGAAGAAAGGGATCCATCAATTGGCATAACCACTCTCATATATTAGATTGAACTGTTCCATTATCCAATTATGCTAGATGAAAGTCTTGAGCTCTTAATTAAACATGCTGAAAAAATGACTGCAGTGGATGTTTGTGTAATTGACATTCTGCAAATAACTACAGTGTATCCATCACAAGTTCTTCCTTACACTAATATATTACAAATCACTTGCTGCCAGTCACATCACACACCTCTAAGCTTTGTAACACATTTATATGCTTTGCTTAAGTAACTTGCTGGGGATGGGCCAAGGAACGCTTATGAGTTGTAACTTCCATTACAGCGATGTTCTTGTACAGCAGACATACAAGGCCGTTCATCTTCCATACACTGTAGTATTCAGGCTAATATATTTTGAAGTACATTAGTAGTTGGTATTTGTACATTGTCATTGGTAGACAATGTTCAATCATTTATCTAATGTTCAGTCCGTCACTTCCCGCTGGAAGACGACGTTTGCAGGCTGCCTGTGGGTCTGGTGATGTAAGCAAACCAAGCTAAATGTTCAGTCAATATATCGTCATTCCCACATGATAAATAGCACCAAAAAAAGTCATGTTGTTCCTATATTCCCCCACTCCCCCCCATCTTTAATATAATCCTCCTACCTCTCAAGCTTACTATTTGTTTCAGTCATCATATTTTCAGAACTAGACGTGAGGCTGGTACCAAAACTTTAAAGCAAAGTATCAAAACTGTGTTTTAAATACTGGCAACTTCCTCCTCCACCGTCATTATTACACTTGTCATTGTGTCACTGTTTCTCCTATTTAAGCTTATTCTCTTCCTCTCCCTGTTAATTTTTATTTGTTGTACTAGGTTAAGTGTAAATGCAATGGTAATACCGATGTGGTATAGTTTATTGTGGGTAAAGGCTACCTTTGCTTAGAATAAATTGGGACTGCACGTTAGTTAAAGGCAAAAAAATAAAGGGATCACTAAGATGAATTAAACCAAAGTTAATATCTGAGTTCTTAGCAAAGGGTCGTCCAGTATTTAGGGACATAAAATCATACTAATATAACTCTATAACAGGGAGATAGAATGCAATAAATAACAAGCCGGCCTGTACCAGCAGGCTGCTTACACTCAGTACAACATCCTCTCTCTGTACACTACATGCATATTGGGTAACGTATCCTTGATAAATGTACTGCACAACAGAAGAGTTGAGGCTGGAAGCATTAGTACAGTGTATAACATCAGATCACACAAGACAAGTGTAATAGGCTTACTTTGGTTTTACTCCATTTTTATTTATTTATTTTTTGTTTTATTTTTGCTCTATGAACGTTCAGATTACTTAAGTCATACTTTGAAATTTTCCAATTTTATTGCTTTGTTAATAAAAGAGAAAATCAATGTTACTTAATGATAAATAGTATTGATTAGATTCCTCATTCGAAGCACTGATTGAACTTTTGGTGTGCTGGATTACAGTGATGTCTGAGCGGCAGGAGAGTGCACTGATTGAACTCATGGTGTGTACGATTCGGCAGGCTGCGGAAGCCCATCCACCTGTAGGAAGAGGAACTGGCAAGAGGGTAAGGTTTTGTTTTACACACACCAACAAAATGTATTGCATACTAGCCAAAGTACCCGGCATTGCCCGGTTTAAATCTTTAAGTTATTCTGCTATCAATGAGTTGGATGTAAGTATCGACCTATTAAAAATAATAAGCAGCTCTTCCAACAAGGTGACTACGCTGTGTCATTTTTGTTTTTATATTTAATGTCATCCAAATCCAACCAGTGGAACAGGCTCCCTTGGCCAAAGTTTTGCCCAGAATACACCAACGGGAGATCCGATCGAGACCCTAAGCCCTGGCCAGGATCCAACTGGACCACCTCGTCTTGGTTTCATCCCAGTCTGTGCTGGCGTGTCCGAAGGCATAACCGGAGCGACCAACAAACAGACCAATGAATTTTATATATAAACTTACAAAACTTTCTCACCACCTGGTGCAGACTCTGCTAGTAACTGCTTATTTCACATATGAACCTCACCTTTCCTGCCTAAAACATTGTTTACTTGCTCAAAGGTGGTATAGGAAGTGTTGGAGGGCAGATATTTACTTAATGTACTGATTCGGGGGGAGATTCAATTAGCCGCAAAATTTTTACAAGAAATCTCCACTGATTTTTCAATCAGTCGAGAATTTACTGTAAAAAGTGAATCTCCCCCATTGTGTGTTTACAAACTGCTTCCTAAACAATTTGGTGACGAACATCCCATTCTGTAATGTCCCTGTTCAAGGCAAATGTGACAATGCTTATAAAACATTATTGTTTTTCAGGTTTTAACAGCCAAGGAGCGAAAAACTCAAATAGATGACAAGAATAAGCTGACTGAGCATTTCATTGTTGCACTTCCAATGCTACTATCTAAGGTACTAGTATAACATGCACATGCCAACTGTGTGTTTATTGTCTAAATGTTTTATCTTTAGCAGCCCCAGGGTCTTTCCCAAGTCATTTATTTGTGTTACTAAATGTAAAACAAATGGGTATTTGCAGGTCTTAAAATACTCAGTTTGCCTGTATATTCACTTAAGTAGTGAGGTGAAACCCAGTCTTTCCCCATGATCAGATCATCTCAAATAACTTTAGTTCTAAGAAGTATTCCCAAGGTTTGCATGTGTATTTGTGAACGTCATTACTGGCTTTTTCTATAAAGGCCACTTGTGTTTTACTGGCCCTTTAAGTAGTGCCACACATGAAGTGTCTGGAATCCTTTATAAATTACTTATCACTCTGCTCTGACTAATATGTACGTCCAGTACAGTTGTTTCACATCTATTAAGGAAGTCTGGTATTTTCTATAATAATTTCCAAAAGATGTAATGTGAAGTTTCTATAAAACTTTCTTCCTAAATCTGGAAAAGTATTAGTCATTACAAGTCTTGAATAAAATCACACTTTACATTCGTCATATTTACACATTTTTTTCCATTTGTGTCACAGGCTATACATCTATAATGTTTGTTTTCTTTCTTGCAGTATTCTGCTGATGCAGAGAAAGTGGCTAACCTCTTACAAATCCCTCAATATTTTGATCTGGAGCTTTATAGCACTGGACGAATGGAAAAGGTACATAACAATATTCTAATAGACAGACATAGATTAAGTTGTGAAATTATACATTTGTATGGCCTGATCTAAATTAGGCCTTATGATATATGGAGGGTACCCTATGATATATGGAGGGTACCCTATGATATATGGAGGGTACCCTATGATATATGGAGGGTACCCTATGATATATGGAGGGTACCCAATGATATATGGAGGGTACCCAATGATATATGGAGGGTACCCAATGATATATGGAGGGTACCCTATGATATATGGAGGGTACCCTATGATATATGGAGGGTACCCTATGATATATGGAGGGTAAGGTATTTTAAAAAAAATAGTTCAATTGGTTGGAGTCGGGTTCAAGTAGTAACTAATGATAGCCTTGTCTATAAGAATGTATTACTCCCTTGATATTGGCTGAATGATTGCGTATATCAGTCACTGAACTCCCAAAATCTTTTGAACAAGTTTTACTTTAATATGCCACCACCACTGACCAATCACAATGATTCTTGGATCACTTTAAAAAAATTGCTATTTAACTTGAGATGATTAGTTTGCTGCTGTTGTACCTTAACTGTCTTTATCATATCTGTGTGAACTGGTCAGCTTCTAGTCCCCCCCCACACCCATTCCTTGTTTTACAGATCAAAAGACATTTGTGTTTGACCAGAACAATAGATTTTAGCTAGTTTGTTTAATTTGCATGAATCTTGCCATTGTCCATTTTTGATTGGTCAAATGAGCCCTTAAGGATCAGTAAAAATAAAAATTGGCATTTAAAGCCAAGATATGAACACCCTCATAATATAGTGTTAAGTGACATTAAACATTGTCTTATTTAGTGTATTCACTTTAGGTCACATGATGATGATTTCTGACTTAATACTGTGTTTTGTTTTGTTTTGTCTAAAGCACCTGGACAGCTTACTAAAGCAGACCAAGTTTGTGGTGGAGAAACACACCGAGTCGGACGTGTTAGAGGCCTGTAGTAAAACCTACAGCATACTATGCAGTGAAGAGTACACCATCCAGAACAGAGTGGACATAGCACATAGTCAGCTTATTGATGAGCTGGTAGATAGGTTCTCGCACTCTGTGGAGGGTTTGTTACAAGATGTAAGTGTCAAGTTGCTGAAAATATTAGGCATGTGGAAAAGGTGTCATCTGTTTTAGAATTGTACCATATTTTAATCTAAAACATTGTTTATATTAAAAAAAAAAAAATCTTGAATTCTGGCAGTCAGTATATGAATTGTACACATAAATTGACTTGCAGATTTACGGCTCATACCCACTGACATTTTCAGCCCTCGCATTAGCAGATGCTGCTAGGAGAACTATTAGATTAAGGTCCTGGATAATGGATGCAGTGTCCAAAAGGACTGAAATCTTTACCTTTTTAAGGAGGGAATCAGTTTGGCGCAGCATTAGAGAAGATTCTTTCTTCTGGTGAACACTCCCAGGCCAAAGTCAGAGATTTTAATATTTTCGGGCTTCCGGAAAAGCAAGGGTGTCTTTCCAAACCTAAACCTTCATCCAAAGGTCATTAGAAGGAAAAACAGGCATAGGCAGGCGGCCAGCCCTTAAGCCCACTGACAAAACCGCATGACCCAACTTTGTCTGTGGTGGGAGCCAGTCTTTTGCTTATCCGCTCTCTGTGGACCAGAGGTCTCTTCTGACCCACACACAAATTTATTTTCTTTTATGCATGAAGCCTTTGGGGAAAGTGGTGTACACTTTCGAAGTGGTGCACCATTTTCACTCTTGGATCTTACAGAACAACATTCTTGCCAAGTGATCAAAGTTCAGGTTTTATTTGGCCACTTAGATAATGAACTTGACACCTCAGACACGGCAGTCTCCTGTGGTGGCTGAGTGTGAACAATCTAAACGGGGCCATAGTGAGTACAGCCTCCAGCCTACAGGGTTGGAGGGGCTGTGACCCTGCACCTTAAGCTTCAGAGTCTTTGGTCCTTTCAAGGAAACAAAACTTCCCATCAATGTACTGAAACTTAATACGGTAAACGTTCTTATATGGTCATTCCTAAAATGCAGGCCAGTTTAAATCCAATCAGACAATGCCACGGAAGTGGCATACATCGAAGGGACACGAAGCTCCCTAGTGATGATGGAATCTTCCAGGATTCTGAGATGGGCTGAATGGTGTGTTACAGCAATATCCACACTTGTCTTCACTGGGTGGAAAAATGGGAGGAAAAATTAGCTGAAAAAAATCATCATGAGGAATGCGCTCTCCACCCAGAGGTCTTCAGTCATTGTGGAGAAGTGGGATCATCCGGATAGGGTCTACTTTGTTATTTAGTTGAGAGGCCATCTACCTTTTCTGCTCCAGAACTAGTAGGTTTTCCCAGTGTTAACCATGCTTCCTTAAGTACTGACAAAGGCCAAAAGAAAGAGAGGCTTCCAGTAATACTAATAGCTCCAGATTGGCCAAAAAGATCATGGCACACCAACAACCTAAAGATTATTATTATTATTATTAATTTTTATTTATAAGGCGTCCGCAGCGCCGTACAGAGACAAACAAATTACAATACAATGGGAGACAGCACAGTACAGTAAGCACAGCAACTCGGTAAGCTCAATGCACAGCTAGAGAGGGCGGGGAAGGGGGAGGGAGGATCCGCAAACGACGGGGCCCAAGAAGGAGGGCGCGGAAGACAGGGAGACCCCCAGGGGGGGGGGGAGGGAGCAAGGTCATCATGGGTCCTCTATGGAAACATACAGTAGGTCAAGGTTGCTTTCTGCATCAGAAATTGTGGGGCACATTACAAATCAAACAGATAGCACCTCCCTCCTTGTCTGTCTGGATGACAGAGATGTAGTGTGGAGCCATGATGCCCCTCACCCCCTGCCCACATTATTTTGTTAATGTTAGGATTGGATATTAACAATTTAATAATACCTGCCCTTAGCAATCATATGTACCCTACATATTATTAAAAATAAAAAAAACATCACCATATAACAGTAATCTCAACACATGTCACTTACCTTCCAAAGCATCAGGAGTCTGTCACACATTCACATGTAGAGAGGGATGGGTGCAGCAGACCGGTTAAATCAGTGATGGGCAAACTTTTTCAGGAGCGGGCCAAATAAAAAAGAAAAGCTTTAGGCGGGCCAATATAATTTATTAAAAAACTCAAATATCTAAATATATAATACAAATTATTTGAATGGGACGGGAGGGTGTTATATCGCAGTGTTACCTCTATAAGTGCAGCGATCGTACAGACACAGCACTTATTTTAGCAGGTTGTTGCAGATCCGTCTTTCTGGTGAGCCACTAACTGACAACACAGCAGCCAATCGAAATCCGCCTTAGTATATGGCCCAGCCCATCTCTTCTCACATGACTTTCAGCCATTAGGGGGCGGGCAGGTGTTTGAGTGATTGACATACGAAGTGTCCTTTTAGGAAGGAGGATGAAGTGTAATGGAGGAAATAGTTGTGAAGGCATAAAAATGAAGGTTCTGAAACATGGTCGGCCCTAATAATTTTATGCATATTTTTAATTAAATTTTTAAAAATATTGGCGGGCCGGATATAACCTCTAAGTGGGCCGTATCTGGCCCGCGGGGCGTAGTTTGCCCATCACTGGGTTAGAGGATTGGAAGAAGGGGGAGACTGGGATAGGAGAGTGGAGGACAGGGGGAGTGGATTAGAAAAGAAGGCAGCTCTGTGGTGGCTGGTCCCAGGGGAGTATAGCAAAGTCATGGTTTCAACAAAGTATTTTAAAGAAGAAAACAAAAGCGCTGAACTTCGACGGCAGGTCCCCTGATCAGTCCGGGCCCCATCCACTGGTACCCCCTGATGGCGTCCCTGATTGAAGTCATGATTCATAGAGCTTTAAGGGTCTCTGTGAAACTCTGTGTGGAAAACTTATAATGCCTGGTGCGAGAAAATTGGGCCTTATTCCTGATGTACATACTCTTCTGCAGTGAGTCCTCCATGTTCAGCTCATGTGCCTCTAATGGCACCTTGGGACCTCAACTCGATCCTTTTAGTCTTAAAACTCCCATTTTAGCTGTTAGACACAGTATTCCATATAGAACTTAAGGTCCACTATTTCTTCTGGCCATCTCTGACGAGAGGAGAGTTTCCTTCGGATCACCTTTTCTGGTTTTCTAAGATGACCGCACTCTCCTGCGTAGGTGACCATGTTTCAAGTCCAAGGTGGTGTCTCTAGGTTCCATTTGAACAAAGACATTATCCCATCCCTAGAGCAGAGTGGACCCTTTGCTTTAGCATATGTCTTGGCTATTACTTGTTGTGTGAGGATGGCCAGTGACTACAAAGCAGACCATTGCCAGATGGATTAGAGCAGTTCATCAACTTATATCTGCTCTGGAAAACCTGTTTCTGATATCATCACTTCTCACTCTGCCAAATCAGTAAACTCTACTAGGGTGGCAGTGCATTGGGCCTTAGCTGAGCAGCTTTGTCGGTAGACCAACTGGTCCTCAGTCCATACCTTCACCACATTCCACCATCTTAATGTTTTTTTGCTCACAAAGATGTAACCTTTTGAAAGAAAGAAAGGTTTTGCACAAAGAAAATGTAATTGTTTATTAAAAAGATAATTTTTATACCTATGTTAAATCCATTTCTCCAATTTTATCCTGCAGCATGACACTTATTTTTTTTTATAAATTCATGCATTGAGATTCAGAATTATTGCTCTGTTCCCTTACAGTTGTGTGTTGACATAAGTGAGCTAAAGGACATCAGATTTACAATAAATGTTTGTAAGCCTGTTAACACGTTTAATGTGTTTCCTACATCAGGTAGACGAAGCCGATGAAGATGATATATACAATGTCCTGGCCTCGTTAAAACGGTTAACGTGTTTCCATAAGTGAGTGCACTATTTTATTATTTTTTGTTCAATTAAGGCTTTCCTGTCATAATGCTGTACCTTGATTAGGAAAGGTAGGAGTAAGGGTTATGTTTAAATGTAATCTCTATGTATGGCGCTCCAAATTTTGGGAAATACCTTTTTTTCTGGGAAGGTGCTATGGATAATAGGTGATGTAACTGTGTTATCCTGATATGTGAAAGGAACTTCTTTTGAAACTTTCTGAAATTACTCATGTTGGGAATTGCTGAATTCCCTTGACTTCAAGTAGCTTTACAAGCGTTATGTCATTCTTTCCACTTTTCATTGCAGTGCTCATGATTTGACCAAATGGGACTTGTTTGGAAACTGTTACCGGCTGTTGAGGGCAGGGATTGAACATGAAGGCATGATAGAGCAGGTGAGCTAATAGGATTGTTTTGGTAATGCTCCAGTAACCGTTTGTAAGAGGGAAGTCCAATATAATCATTCTGATTGTGTTCAGATTGGTGTCCAGGCTCTCCAGTGCGCTCATTACTCCATACTGTGGCAGCTGGTGAAAGTTACAGAGGGCAATCCTTCCAAAGTAAGTGACACCCCAGAAAATGGGTAATATTCCAGTGTTGTCCCACTTATCTTGATTTTGTTTAGATTGCATGGATCAAATCCAGCATTAGTGGTCACATACCTTTTGATTGCTGCTTAATGTTGTAATCCTTTTTGTTTCTTTACAGGAAGATATGTTGATGTTGAGAAAAACTGTAAAGTCCTTTCTAGCTATCTGTCAGCAGTGTCTTTCCAATGTTAATACACCAGTGAAAGAGCAGGTAAGACAATAGGATTGAGATACACCCTGATGGTGCGAGAAACGCTGCCACTAGAGAAGTGTGGGGAGTGAATTCCCAGTAATCTCCTGGTTAGAAATCTAGCTGAAACAATTTCCTAAGGTGCAAATGAGAGAGAAATGGTATATCAGAGCGGTAAAAGCAGTTCTTTATATTTGTAGGTAAAGAGCGCTAATTTGCATAACTGATATATGTCAATAACGTAGTTGTAAATGTTCCAATATTCGGGTATTGTGGTAAATAAATTTTAACGTTCAAAATAGTAATAGTAAGGTTCAATTGACTCTCCTGGTATAGTTCCAGTAATCGAGATGTTTGCAGAATCTGTGTAAACTTAAAACACTCACTCTGAAACTTTGTGAACACACTATGTATCTTCTCCCCCATTAAGTAGGGGGTGGCGCCATTCAAAGATGTAATAAGAAATAGTGTCCAATGCAGGGAGTTTCAGTAGTAGTGAGTCTGTTTACCTGCTTGCTGATAGCTTCTTCAGTTAGCAGACTCCTGACTCTGTTCTAATGGTATCTCAGCACCTAGCGGTATAGGTTCAGGTGGAAGCAGGGCTGCAAGACAGCAGGAGTGATGTTTAAGGTGTAGATTAGCTGGTGATGTCCTGACCTACGCGTTTCACCCCTGTTCGAGTTGGGATTTCCTCAGGATAGTGAAAGTACATAAATTGTAACGCTGGCTGCTCTTAAGTAGTGGTGCAGTCAAGTAGACACCACCCATTTTGCTCCTGTTGGTCCCATTCGTTTGAGAGGGGTGTGGCTTAGTTTATTCGGCAGTAAACTTAAAATGATTTGCACATGTGAAACCATAACAGTATCGTAAGAGTTCAATGTAATCACCAGATCGTTGTTAACACTGTATAACTTTCCCAGCAACCTTTTGCCTGCTTAGGACTTCTGAGCTCTCATGACGCTGCTATTTTATCTGCATGTTACTGATTTTATTTGCAGTTCCTGACGATTACTTGGAACTCGTACAATATTGTTATTGTATCAGTAGGGAATAATTGGAACCTTTTTGTCATGTGTTTGTTCTTTTTCCAATACAATCTGTTGTATTGATAGCGCATGTAAAGGCAGTTTCCCTAACGCATGTGTGTGAATGAGCCCTTACTGATCTGCTTGCAGTTATTGTGTCAAGTATACACTTGTGGTAATGTCACTCAATAATAGAAACTAAACAACCTTCACTACCAGCACTTTTCGATATTATTTTTCCAACAAACCTGGGACATGCACTGGTGTGAATGATTAGATATTTCCTGTATAGTGCTGTGTAATATGTTGGTGCTATATAAGTGACTGTTAATAAACACTGTATGGCAGTGTATGGCCAGCTTAATGACTGCCTGTAATGTGTTCACCTTCCTCTTCCAGGCGTTCATGCTGCTCTGCGATCTTCTAATGATCTTCAGCCATCAGTTAACAACAGGCGGAAGGGACAACCTCATGCTGCTGATCTTCAATCCAGATCTGGGACTTCAGTCTGAACTACTCAACTTTGTCATGGATCATGTCTTTATCGATCAAGATGATGAAAACCAGAGCATGGGTAATGAGGAGGGTCCTATTAATGTAACCAGTCTGTCTTGATACCTTATTGTAGTGGGGAATAATAGGCAAATTCCTTATGACTGTTTGTAACGAATATATTTAATCATTGGAGTACGATAATAAAAATAGTTATGCATGGCCAAACCTCAGCAGTTGAAAGCAGTCATTTTTGTCTTTTGTAGTAGTTCTTGGATTTTTTCAGCTTTTAATAGTATTGTGATTCCCCTTTTTAAATAGACGCCACGGTTTACTTAAATCATAGATCTCTAGAAATCGTTTTTGCTGTCTTACTGCGTGTCAGGGTGACTTCTGTTTGTTTTGCTGTCTGCTTTGCCTGTTTCAGATGTTTATAACTCTACTCACTAGTCTCTTGATTTGAGCTCCCAGTAGGGAATAAAAATAATAGCCTCAGCAACTTCCTACTTTGATATTTTGAGATTAAGTGTAATTGCTGTAATGCCTTATACATCTATGTATAAATAGTACACATATGTTGCTTCTGTAGCGACCCTATTAACAGCCTGTGCTATATATTACTGTGGTGCTGTGTTTTCTGATCTGAATGAAAATAGTAGAAAGAGACTGATCACTATTCTGGTTTCTACTGAACAGAAGTCTGAACAGCTTTCTGTCTCTTCCTTTTGTCTTTGACAATGTTCTTTTTGAGGCCCACATTCCACTGGAGGCATTGCTGCAGGTTTCACCTGGTTTTCTCTTCTCTCTCTCCCAATCTCTGCCTCCAGAGGGTGATGAAGAAGATGAAGCCAACAAAATCGAGGCCTTGCACAAAAGGCGAAACTTACTTGCAGCGTTTTGTAAACTCATCATCTATGATATTGTAGACATGCACGCGGCAGCCGACATCTTCAAGCACTACATGAAGGTACCACCTAGTCCACATCCTTTTCTTTTACTCCTCTATACTACAGTGGAATAGAATGTTCAGCTTGATAATTCATGGACAATGTTTTTATTTTATGCTGTATTTCTAATATATATTAGAAATGTTTTTGTGGGGTTTTTTTAACAAAAAACAAACAAATATTGCTTCCAAAATTTTGAGTAGTGTTTATCTGGGAAAGTAGCACTCAGTTTCCATTAGACATACAATCAGTCTGCTTCCTAAATTAAATGCTGAACATGCATGCACTGTATTGTGTTTGTTAGAATGGACGCCCATGTTCTACTCTGTCTTTGAAGCTCTTCAGGGAGTGGAGAGTTCACACTCATTAGTGAAACGCGTTAGTGTGCGCACAGTACTTGTAACAGAATGAATGATGAACAGGGAAGAAGGAATGTAGATCAAGTGCTAATGTCCCCCCGACCGTACTCCTCATTTAAACGTTTTAAACATGGTGCTCTTGCTAATAATACATCATCCATGTGAACGTCTATCTCTTCTGGGCCTCTACTTAAAATGTAGTAGTAAATGGGCAGCTGAAAATACTATGAGATGAGTTATCAGTTGTAGCATATGTGATAAATGATGTCATCTGCAAAGTGAAATGTAATTTTTTTTATTTTTATTCTTTTTTTATTTATTTTTTAGTATTACAATGACTATGGAGATATCATTAAAGAAACACTAAGTAAAGCAAGGCAGATGGACAAAATCCAGTGTGCCAAGACCCTTATCCTCAGTTTACAGCAGGTAAGTCATAATGTTAGCTTGTGTTGGTCAGATTAAGGGCTTTCTGTGGCAGTCAGTCGTCTTCATGATGGTTTTATTCTATCTTTTCTGAGCGTCTGCCTAAAGCGTATTAGCTGCACCTTTTACCTGCGCATAAACTTCGATTTCTTCCCACACTCCAAAAACATACTTGTAGTTGAATTGACTGCTATTAATTTGACCTTTTTAGTCTCTGTGTGTGTTAGGGAATTTAGACTGTAAGCTCCAATGGAGCAGGGACTGATGTGAGTGATTTCTCTGTACAGCGCTGCGCAATTAGTGGCGCTATTTAAATAGATGATAAACAGTTACTTGCTTAATAAACCCTCGATAATGTACAGTAGGCTGTAACACCACAATTTGTATTTCCAGCTGTTCAATGAGCTGGTTCAGGAGCAAGGTCCTAATCTGGATAGGACGTCTGCACATGTTAGTGGTATTAAGGAGCTGGCGCGCCGGTTTGCACTCACTTTTGGACTGGATCAGATAAAGACCAGGGAAGCAGTGGCCACATTACACAAGTAAGTACGATATGGGATTTCCCATTATTGATACTGTCTGCGCTTAGCTAAATTTAATGTGTTTAATTAGAATTTAAATAGCTGTTAGAAACCCCTGTTATTAACCAAACTGTTCTGTAAGACTTAGATTGGGTATTACATCTGTGTTTAACTTTCTTAATTTATTTCCAAAGCCATTGTAAAACCTATATAATGAAGTAACTATTAGTGGAGCCAAATATTCTATAGTCCTTTATGTGTTTATCCATGTTATGGCGTTGGATCATTTCTAATGTGAAGATGCCTATCGCTGTCACAGGCTTTTATTGTCCTCCAGTGGAATGTATAACAGTCAGTGAGGACACCCACGTATGAGAAGAAATGGTTATAAATAAAGCAGCATAGAAGGAACATTGAACTCTAATACACCTTTTGTGTTAACCATTTATTTCTATTTTTTTCTGGATGCAGAGACGGCATAGAGTTTGCTTTCAAATACCAAAATCCCAAGGGCTTGGAGTACCCCCCTCTAAACTTGGCCTTCCTGGAAGTACTGAGCGAGTTCTCCTCTAAGCTTTTGCGGCAGGATAAAAAGACGGTGTAAGTATTACATGGACTTTGTATCAGGTCCACTTACATCCATGAAATTGGTATTGTACACTTATTCAAGTATAGGAAATATTGGTCTGTCCAGGAAATGGCTTGTTTCAACATTAGAAAAGAGAATACTTTTGACAAGTGAGCAATGTGGCTACTTTTACCTTTTTAAAAATGACAATTTTACATTTGCGTGTTGGCCTTGGTAGGTTGTCGGGTCAAAGCTTTTCTTAAAGGGATCAAGATCCCTATGACAGAACCAACGTTGACTCCACCCCCTGTCACTTTTCACCGTGCGCTGCTAATGCTGCGTTGTGTTGTCTGGATTTCTAGGCACGCTGTGAATGAGTTGGAGTGATCGTCATAATGAGCTGCTCTGCTAGTTGTAGTAAATGCACTGCAGTCAGCGTTTACATGGCAATAGACCGCTAATGAAAAGGATTACATACAATGTTTCTGTGCACATGAATACATACGTTTACTGTGAAGGTTCCTCACATGGAAATAATCCACCACTGAAAACTAGTAATGATGGGCTATTTCTGTACACATTATAACTGTTTCAGATGGCATTTCTGGTATCCTATCGCTCATCTGTGAATTTTGACTACATGGTGTAATATTAAAATCAAATTATACAAAAGAAATGCTACTGTGCAGTTGTCATACATACAGCATGACAACAGATATAGGCAAATATCCCCAGCATGTAGAACAGAAGCTTTACCGCTCAGCTGCCCATCCTTCCAGAATAAGACCGGATACTGGAGATTGCAGCCGGTACAAAGAATAACAGTGGTGGTACAGGGCCGTTGTCCATTCATACAGAATAGGAAAAGTTACTTAGAACTGCAAATACAGAGATGCTACTGGGCAATTGTTTATACTTAATAATGAGAGAGAAAATGACACCTAATTCAGGCACATGGTTACTGTGCAGCTGTCAATCTATAGAAAATTAGTACATACCCATCTGGCACACTGAATGGGAGATATGCTACTGTCTGTGCATCCACAGTTGCATACACCCCTCCTCAGTTGCACAGAAGCCATTTGTTCCACAGATTCACTTTGCCAGTCATCTGATCATTTAAAAAAAAAAAACGTATATCCTTCTCCCACCAAACTCACTTCCAACTCTTAAATTGCAGTTCAAGTTCTACAAATAGGCCTGAGAATTTAAGCTAAAGTGAAGGCATGAACAGCTACTAGGTCTAAGCATAGACCCCTCTGATCCTATATAGAAAATACGACCATCCCAAAAGCTAACCATGGAGTTGGAGCTTATGTTGTGTCTCTTCTCAGGCATTCATATCTGGAGAAGTTCCTGACAGAACACATGATGGAGAGAAGGGAAGATGTTTGGCTGCCACTTATCTCCTACAGAAACTCGCTGGTAACAGGCAGCGATGAGGACCGGTTGTCTGTGAATAGTGGCGGCAGTAACAGCAAAGGCTCCTCTGTGAGAAGTAAGAAAGGCCGGCCTCCCCTGCACAAAAAGAGAGGAATGGAAGGTACGGAGTATAAACTGTGGCTTAACCTGAAGAAAATAGCCGTAGCCTGTAATTTGTGTATGTAGCGTTCTATCTCATGTTCTAAGCACTTTCTACTTGTGTTACAGAAGAGAGCATTGACAACTCCTGGGTAACCAGGAACGACACCATCCAAACCCCAGGAGCACTTACCACACCCCAACTTACATCCACCGTACTGAGGGAAAACCCCCGACAGATGCCTGAACAAATGCCTGAACAGGAGTCTGAACATGGCTCAGAACCAGACTTCTTGCATAAGTATGTGCCTGCACCTTACATCTTTGTGTGGTACCTGCTTTGTACCTACTATACAGTCTTGAGCAGTGTTATGTACCATGACCACTGCTATTGTATGTTAGCTACTTTTGTGTGGCTCACAGGTAGAGCCACATTTGTAAACTGCAATTGTTCTCCCATTAGTTGTATTATATTGCATTGCGTTAGTTTTATATAATTTGCTCTATTTTATTTGTGGTGTTTATGGAATCTGTTCTGTTTTGCTGGTCAGTGACTTGCTGTGATTGCTGCTGGCTGTTTGTTGGGCATGTGATGATCATACCCACTGTATAGGTGAAGGAATGGGATTAGTGTACTAATTTATTCTCCCTTCTAGTCCCCAGATGCAGATGTCATGGTTGGGTCAGCAGAAGTTGGAAGACTTAAATAGAAAAGACAGAACATCAATGAGCTACATGAAAGTGCGGAGTGGTGTCAGGCATACAGTGTAAGTGTTTGGGATGTAGCCCTGCCGTGCGCTAGCTCCACTCGTTTCTATGTATGCTTTTAGATGAAGTGTTTACTTAATAAAATGACACTGTATTGGTAAATAAAAAGTGTTTATGAACCTATTTTTTGCTTTTCTAGACGAGGTCTGATGGAGGATGACGCAGAGCCCATCTTTGAGGACGTAATGATGTCCTCACGGGGGCAGTTGGAAGACATGAATGAGGAGTTTGAGGACACAATGGTTATTGATCTGGTGCGTTACATACAAGTTAGGTTGGACACAGCCATGATGTTTGACTCCTTTGGACAACGTGCAGACTGTGTTTTGATTTGGCTGTTCAATCTCATACAAGCCTTCAGTCTGTCTGTGTGTCAAATTAGCTAGAGACTGCTCATTCGGCCCATGAAATGGGATCTGTTTCCAATTTGGCCGCACACTTAAGTGGACTAGTTGTTGTATAGATCATTATATAGGGGTTTGCTTGTATGGCTGTCAGATCAATGTAGCACAGTCGTTTGCCAGCTGAAATTAGCGTCATGCCTGGAAATGATCAAGTCTTTTAGGATCCGCTCATTCTCAGGTATTTGCCTAGTTTTGAGGCACCCATGCAGCGTGGTTTGTGTAGCTAGCAGATGTGCACCTTATATAAGCCAGTAGCGGCTCTATAGCACTCTAGCAGGCCTCACTCATTCTGCAACCAGTCACACACAGTGTGTGCCCCCAGACAGAACATGACTGCTTAATGATGGCCCTTACTAGGAATAGGGGTGTGGCTGGAGACACAACCAAACCTAAATAGCACAATTAATTACACCTTAATAGAATTAGAACAATTTTAAGTTTACCTAAATAATGAGGTTAACTTACAACAGTATTCTTACTAATGTTGATGTTATTTTTTACTATTAAAACAATTAAGAGATTTGTCTGGCTCACCTTCAACTTACCAGAACAATTAAAGATTCAGTAGTCGAGTTCATCCTGTGATTCATAAATCAGAAAAACTATATTACATAATGTATATTATTGTGGTGCAGCAATACATCAAATATTACTAACTTTGTAATCAACAGTTAAGAAATCACGTTTGCAATTCAATACTCAGAACGGTAATTGAAGGTTCTACAGAAGATAGGTGTTCGGAAATGTTAATATAGTCTCTATGGTACAGCAACGTTTTTAACCTCTAGGTAATATCTCCCACAGCTGCCTATGAATTGTAGACGTGATCCATCTTTTCTTGTAGGAAATTTTTTCTGGTTGCCCTATCAGAAAGCACTTGGATGAAACGCTTAGTTTCTTGCTGAAAATGATTTGTTGCCCCCTTATATTAAATAACCAATGTTCAAATGCGTGCAAGTATAAATGTGAGACATCAATTTAATCTTTTGTTGGGCACTACAGGTACATATGAACTGTATAAAATACTTTACACTGGATCACAACCTACCTTAGTCCATTTAGCATTTTCTAAACATTGTCCCTGGGTTGGTCTGTTGTCCATAGACCTTCTTGAACTAAAGTGAGCAGCAAGAACAATGCATAATGTAATTCTCTTTTATATCTATATGGTTTTCTAGCCAGCATCACGGAACAGACGGGAGAGAGCAGAGCTTCGGCCAGACTTCTTTGACTCTGCAGCCATTATTGAAGATGATTCAGTATGTATATTCCTTGTGATTTCATGACTCCTGTATTCTACCCTGAGAATCTAATGCCCTGGTATGGTTTAGTCTGTTGCTCTATAACATGCTGTTAGACCTGGCATACATGTATACCTCCTGTACAGATACTTTGTAGCATCCACAAAGATATTGATGTGTTCTATACAGTGCTGCAATATATGGGAAACCACTTTCTATAATCTTTACTAAGAATCTTCTGTTGACTTCAGTGGACGTGCAGTTGGAACAGGGTATCAGAAGTGTAGCAACTTGTCAATGATCGGCTTTGAGTAGATGTTATGTGTTTGTTTCTTGTCTTTTAGGGATTTGGGATGCCAATGTTCTGAGGTTCAGCACATACGTGGAACTCTTGTTTAAAGGCCTGTATACTGTGAGCTTCTGTAAGAAAATTAGAACAACAAAGACTTTTTTTAACACATAGATTTTGTTCATCCAAATGCTTGCGGTATTGATGGATTCTGTACAACCTACCAATGGCTCCTGGTGTCTTAAAAGAACACTACAAACACCAAGGTTTGGATCAGTGCTACAATACGTGCTAACTGCTCACAGCTCTATTAATTTGGTCAAATTTTCTGCAAAGCAGTTAAAGGAAAACAAATAATTGGTTACGTAGCCCGTTTTATGGACAAACTGGTTTTATCTATTTTCCTGCTGTACAATTAATCATTTTTGATTTTTATTTTATTTTTTGCCTTCATATGTTGAATTCTTTGTTTTCACTACTTGGCTATCAACTAAGAGGACAGCTGTCTTTACCCCCACATGGCAATGTACAAAAAATATCACACAATGCACTGGAAATGGCAACAAATTTGGGGATCAGACAAGGCCAAACAAATATCAAATTCAAAGGTTTAAGATGAAATCCCCAAAATCGGGTTCTACCAATGGAAAGGATTTTATTACTCTCAATGGATGTCAAGACCTGGAACATCAAATCCCCCCTCCCCCCCTGGAGGTTTTGTATTTTGAATCCACAGTACCTGCCCCCTTACAGAATGTTACCATTTGTTTTCTTTTGTTTTATATCAAAAAAGGACAATTACTCTAATTTTATTTTTTCTTTCTTAACAATACCTGTCCTGCACATTTTTACCAGCAGATACCAGCAAACCAAGGACAGCAGCAATTCACTCAGTTTCATCACTTGCAGTTAACAACAAATATCTTTTCTTGACACTTGTTTCTTTTCCCCTTTTTTTTTGTCGTCGGTCTCACCTTTTTTTATATTCCTTGTATTGTTCAACACAACCGTACATATTTTACATTGAATAAAGCAAACTTATAATAGTGGGACTTACCTGAGTCTAATATCCATGCAGTAAAATACAATTCAACAGTAATATTTTTGTAAGGAAAAAAAAAAGTAACAAAAAATACCATTTTAAACTGTTTTACTGTTGCCTATAACAAGTGCTTGGATGGGTAATTTTTTTTTTTTTTCTTGGTTTCCCTCTGGTCAATGTTGAAAGTTAAATCATTTTCAGTGTTAACTGTCCCAAGTTTGGCTCTTTTTAAAGGGGAATGAGAAAAGTATTTTTCCCCTAGCACAATAAATCCCTGATTAACTACCCTGTTCTGTATTATTGTAATAAAACTCAAAAATCACATGTCTTAAATAAAAGTGATTTTAACAATACTTTTTTACATTTGGTTTTACATCTGCTGCACTTTTGTGTTAAGAAAACAAAACCTAGTCTCTGTTATAGTTTATTTTTTGCAATGTGTTGATTCTTGAACATTTTTGGGTTACTCCTGTTAAGAAATTGTTTTGTACGTATATCCCAGTGAGTATCTCTATTGCATTAACATAGGTAGCTTTTGTTTTGCATCATAAAAAGTTACGCTCTGTAGTGCTTTTACGATAAGAGACCCACTAGTGTTGTGTGTTGTAGATCCAATACTAACGCTAACACGGCGCATGAAAACTCCTTGGTGATAGAAGCGGTTTGTTCCACTGATCGCATAGCACTTGTGATGCTTCTTGTGTTGGGGGCATTGTGCAGGTTTTCCCATGCACTGTCTTCTCCATTTAATGCATTTAGACAAAGTTTAATGCATTGAGATTAGTGGATAGTAAAATGGTATTAGGAAAAAAAACCTGCAAATTAGCAAACACTTTTGACATACTATTGTACTGCTTTTTTATCTTATGGTGTACAAATTCCAGTAGTCCGTACACAGCCTATGACTTTAGTCTTCTTAAGTCTAATGTTTTTTGCAACTAATATCTTAAGACAAATTCAGATCGGATGAAGTGGAAGTTACCAGCAGTTTTGAGCTTCTGAAACTGGAGTTGGAGAAAGGGGGTGGAAAATAAAATCTTGGACATCTCCTTTAAGAGAAATCTATGTGCAAACATGGGCTATGGGCAGCACAGTGGCCTAGTGGTTAGCACTTCTGCCTCACAGCACTGTGGTCATGAGTTTGATTCCCAACCATGGCCTTATCTGTGTGGAGTTTGTATGTTCTCCCTGTGTTTGCGTGGGTTTCCTCCGGATGCTCCGGTTTCCTCCCACACTCCAAAAACATACTGCTAGGTTAATTGGCTGCTTATCAAAAATTGACCCTAGTCTCTGTCTGTCTCCCTCTCTGTCTGTCTATCTCCTTCTTTGTCTGTCTGTCTGTGTGTGTGTATTAGAGAATTTAGACTGTAAGCTCCAATGGGGCAGGGACTGATGTGAATGAGTTCTCTGTACAGCGCTGCGGAATTAGTGGCGCTATATAAATAAATGATGATGATGATGAAACATTACTAACTTATACTGCAGGCATAGTTCAGTAGTCTAAAGGCAATGATGGTATAACATTGATTCTAAGAAATGTACTAGAGATTCAACTATAAATCTTGGGATTGATTCCTTATAATCTTGGAATAAAAATTACCTTTTTATTGGAGTTCCAGGCAGCTAAGATTAGACTGTAAGCTTGACTGGTGGTGCCAGAGACTTGGTCACACCTCCAACACTGGTCTGGGATACCAGAGAACATTTTATGAAGTATACTTGGTCATCTGTAGACTACTTTAAATTGTGTCTACAGCACAGAGATGGTAAGAGCTTACCTGAGAGAACTTACAAGGTCTGGTGCCATTGTTCCTCATCTAGACTTGGCTCTAGTTCCCTGTTTCTTGCTTCTATATATTTTAGAAGAAAGTCAAGGAAATTCAATGATATAGCTTATAAATTTAAGAAATCAGGTGTCTGGAAGTTGCAAGCAAAGAACAAATAAGTTAAAAAGGAGAGTTTCCTGCAAAGTGTAGATTTGATTTTTTTCTATGAATAAAATGCCTTATTATAAGGTAGGTCCAATTTCTTTGTTTCAGGAGGTTTAAGGTCGTCTAAGGATCTCTGGCATCCACCAGCTGACCGATCCATAGACTCGGTTTGTGACCATGAGGTGCGCACAAACATTTGCAATATTCTGGTTACTGTAGTACCGTAAATTAGTGCAACATCACATCATCCTTGAGTTTACATTTCCTCAAGCATCGCAGTGTTGGTCTAATCATGCGATGGATAGGCCTAAGGACTCTTGCTCTCCAAGGCAATTATATGGTCACAATCCCCAACTTGAATCCAACTGATATCAGATTGGCTTTAGTGGCCCTAGAGCGAACATCTATATTGGAGGAGATAGCGGGCCACATGCCTAGTACCATTTGACATACAAAACGAATTCTGGCTGGGGCAGGGAGCTGGAATTCCTCAGTACTAACACATTGTTTTGTTGTCCTCTCTCCACTATAAGATTTGGTAGCAGAATGATAACTTATAAAGCGGAGTTGTAGACCACCACTCAGTTTCTGTCTGAATAACATCTTGTTTAAGGTTTGATCTCTTAGCACCCTGACAGCTTTCTGAAACTTTGAAAAACATTGAGAATATGAATTGGGAGGGTTTGGAAGTGTTGACTGTTTCTGTAAGTCTGATTTAAATTAAGGGTACGAAATTTAAATTGTATAGATTTAGGTAGTGAATTTGGGAGAGGTGACATTTGAAGTTAAAGGCTCAATGCTACTGATTTGAAGTAATTGGTCTTGACATTTGATAGAGGCCAAACTGTAAGAATAATGAAGATTGATAAGAAATTAGGCAAAAAATGTAAGATCTGTTTTTGTAGTGATATCTGTTACTAAAGAACTGTGTTGTGCCTTTATCTTGTTTAGGATGGTTGTGGTGTACCTTCAAGGACTGGGGGAGGGGTGGGGAGTTCTTTACTACTTCAGGTCTGCAGTGAAATATCTAAAGAGCTTGGTATGTTTCTTCTTTGGTACATGGACGTTCAATATATTTATACCCCATTCATATTGCCTGAAAATCCGGGT
The DNA here is from genome assembly GCF_038048845.1 of Mixophyes fleayi. NCBI lineage: Eukaryota > Metazoa > Chordata > Amphibia > Anura > Limnodynastidae > Mixophyes > Mixophyes fleayi. Next base: position 58,406,070 of record NC_134404.1, on the reverse strand, counting down.
TTAGGCACAGTATGAATGGTGCTAGTGAAAAATCCCGGTCTGAAAACCCGGGACTTTTGGTGGGGTAATTCCCGTGTCGGCCCTGGTTAGCCTGCAGTATGAATGGTGAGACCCGGGTTTTTCAACCCGGGTCTCATAATGCAGCTGATTGGATGTCTGCGATACTGGCCCTGAGAAAAGCTCCCCTCTTGTGGATATACAGACGCCATGTATTCTCCCTCTGTGCCAGAAATTGCTTCTTTCTCCTCCTGAAATGACACTGTGGAGCTGCATCAAGCTCTCATTTGCTGTATAAAACCGCAATTAAACGGGAACACTGGGCTTACCCGATAGTGACTCGTCGGCCATGATTAAAGCAATGCTGTGAACAGTCACAACCCACTTTGACCACATCTTTGTGTGCAAAAAAACTATTCCCCTAAAATGACCTCAGTATTTTCTAGCCAATGAAAGCTCCTTTTGTGATGACTCTCACTTATTGCCAGGGTAGACCATTGTTCAGTATGAATGGGGTTGTCCAAGGTGCAGTGTGAACGGGGTCTCTGAGCTGGGACCCTCTGTACCTCAGCAAAAATTCTGCTTGACAAATGCGGGAATTTGCAGGGGCGACAGTATGAAAGCAGTATTAGGCACCTCTTCCAAGACCTGTGCAAGTCTTTATTTAGACATTGAGGAATGTAAATTGTAAAGTGTTTTTTTTATAATAGTTATGAAATGCTTTTGCAATCTTATCTAGGGTAAACTCTTACCTTTGCCATCTTTTAATTGACTGTATATAGGGTAAAGCTCTTTGTTTACTGAGAGCTTTCATAAAGTTCACTGGCCTTATTACCCCAATAAAAAAATGTGTGTTTATGTATTGGTGAAGTGCTAGTTCAGCTTTTATCCTTCAAGAGTTTAATGGCAGCCCTAGTGTCTGATGGCTCCTTGAAGGTTTCTCTGTACTGGGAGGTTTATGAGATGTTTCTAAGATTCTCAATGTATGCAAAAGCTGGGTGTTGGGGTTTTTTTTGTTTGTTTTTAACAGTCCAGTTGTACACAATTATCTCTAACACATTTATAGGCCTCCGAAATTGTTTGAGGTGGGAGTGTTAAGAAAAATAATCTACCAATTGGGCTTTTAAGTGCAGGGTCCTGTAGTAGATGTTCATTAAGCCACCAGGAACAATGCTTTGAAAGTGAATAATTGAGATCAGTTTATGCTGCCAGTGACTGTATTGCATATCGTGACCAAGCTTTAAATATTTTGGTATACTATTTCTGGTAAGTAAATCACTCCTGTCCCACAGCTTCATTAACTAAACTCACCCAGTCATTGAAATTAGGGCCTTGATGAGCCATCCAGTTAGGACACTTCGAATCAGCCCTAGCACCCATCTGGAGCCTTCCTACCTTTTTTCATGTGAACATGAGGAGTTTTTATTGGAAGAAGAGGGGAATCGGAGTTCGGTTCCATGACACAATTCAAGTTGCCCCCTGTGATCAAGATGCCTTATATCAAGTTTTCAAGGAGTTCTTAGTCAAACATAATTATCCCTGGTTTGTGGAATATAGATGTATAAACATGGAAATTTGAATATGTGTAGCATTACTATGTGGCCTGTACTAGTATAAGATGTAATTCTCTGGTATGAGTAAAAGCTTGGACATAAGAATGGCTCCTCTCTGCGATTTTCCTGCCAGATTGTTATTTTTGAAAACTTGCGGAAATAGTAGTTACTAAAATTTTGGTAAGTGATATCAGTAATTGTGACTTCCTTTAATGGATGTTAAGCCCTTAGACATTGATGGAGATTAACTTAAATTTATCTAAACTTTGCATGGTGGGACAAAAATTTGGACTGATTCCATATTAGCAATGATTAATAAATACTTATTAACAGTTTTGTTTAGGGAAAGTGGTGTGTTTGGGAATGGAAGAGGAAGGTAGGAGGGGAAGGGGAATGGACATGGGATGAAATTAATACTAAATAGTTAAACATAAGATAAGAAATTGTAGCAAAATTCAAAATCTGCTAGAAGTTCTTATGGGTGTTGAATTATTGCCCATGGTCTCTGACCTTAGTTACTGGGATAACCAAACTGGGGTAAATGGAAGCAGCTGCTTCCTTTCAGATTTTTTTAAAAACCTGATATTTAGAGCCTGAGATGTGCAAGTATAATTAATCAAAATGTACAAACTTTAAATTCCGACTTTTCATTAACGAATTATGAATTCCAATATTTTTACATTTTTGGAGATCAACCTATTCCAGTTATGAGGGCTAACAGTTATTTTGTTAACCATACGACACTTTATATTTAGTGATGAATCTGGAGTCCACCTAAAATGTTCTAGGTGTCAGGAAGGTGATCAACCCTTATAAATAGGTGCAAGGTCTAAGATTTTGAAACTATACCTACACTAGGTAAGAATTCCAAACCTAGTAATCTGGTGAAATCTATAAATGAAAAGGGCTATAGTATGGAAGATTCATGTAGTAAATACTTGTGAGTTTTGAACCTACAGAACTTTGTGGGTATCTCGTACTCCACTTGTTTCTTTGACGGAGCGGTTTATAGTACCTACATGTCAGTCCTGTAGGGTTACTTTTGGAATATTCAAAGTTTTGTAGATTTTGTCCAAGTCCTCAGACCCCTGCAAAGTGGCCCGTCTTCCATTATAGGTGGCTTGAATGCTAAGTGGGAAGCCCCACCTGAATTGTATTTTGATGCTTGAGTTTGTCAGTTAGTGGTTATAGCATATTTGGATCTTATGCCCATTAAAGTCAATCCTTACCCAATTTCCGCAATCTCTTTAAGATCTCCAGTACCATGTGGTAGTGCAATGTCATGGGGCTTCACTTTGCAGACCTTGTGGACAGAGGACTAGGTGCATGGTTAAAAATAACCAGAGTATCAAGATCTTGCTCCAAAAGCTTGTTGAAGATCTTTGTTAAGGCATTGATTATAACCTCCTAGAGTAAAATGTATCCCATTTGTATCCTTGAACTCCATGATGATCAGCTTAAGTTAGTGTCTACATCTAGTTTGATCACATATATTACAAAAGGGGAAGCATGGTATTATCCCAACTTAGGATCTTGTGTATGTGTGATTGTGCAGCCAGATTTTCAATTGATTGACAGATGTTATTAGGGTCTAGTAAAGACTGACAATAGAAGAGAAGCTCCATACACCAGGTGCATATAGTTCCTGGTAGAGAGAGGGCATGAACTGAATTTGTATATTTTGCACTGGACAAGTTTGAGGAGATTGATATTAACAATAATAAATGACATTGTGAAATGGGAAGGATTATAACTGTTATCCAGCAGGCAACATGTAGTAAATATAAGCAAACCATTCTCCCCTTGACAAAAAGCTTAGCTAGTTGTGCATGCATGCAACTCTCTTCAAAATAAGAATACCCTTGCTTTTATATACAATAAATATTTGTGTGCTTTGGAACCACATAGAGTTGATCACACCACCTAATATTTTACCCTTTCAATAATTGGTTGGTGGGGGGGGGGGGGGGGTTCATACCCAGTCTTTCTTTTCTTCCTGACTGCTGTCCTCAAGGTAAGAGCCTTATGGTTCTTATATGTCCCTATCTTATGTTGGTAGCCCAAGTCTGAAATTAATCTTGGACTGAAAGTAAATTTTTGCGTATGCATATTTCGATTTGTATTTTGTTCGCCATTTTTATATTTAAATACACTTGCATGTTCTCCCATTGCCATAAGTCTAAAACCTTTATAATAGATACATAAATAGTGAATTAAAGTGTTTTTGTTTAAAAGTATCTCATTTCAGATACCAACAGAAGAAAAAGCACTAACCCAGGTGCATATGTTAAATGTGAACTGTGTGTTGTGATAGAGATAGGTAGACCTGAATATAGGCAGGGAACTAAGATAGTGTAGGCAGAATAATATAGGATAGAGAAGGATATTGTCCATAAGACAATCATTGAAGTGCTGTCAAGGTATGGTTATTAATGACATACTGTGCACACACATTAAGCACAGTATACTATTAATAAAGTAAAGATAAAACTGTTAGTGAAGAATAGGACTCTGGAACAGTTGTTGATGGATGCTATCCAGGGAATGAAAAGTGGGTACTGGCGCTTGAAACTGTCAGCCTAGCTGACGAGCGCCCGTAGGATTTGTCTATTGGTTATTTTAAGGTGTATAACGTGAAGGAGTCTTTATCAACCTACCTAACCTAGAGAACAGTGTGCACCTTAATATATCAGCAGCGGGCCATTGCAGCCAGGCAGACACGAGAGGGGGCAATTGTAGTACAAAATGGTGTTTCGGAAATGGTCAATAGACCAAGTACTGTGCCGTTTATCATGACAGAACCATCAAAGGGACGTATAGTAGCATTCATTATGTATTGGCGAACCAATATCCATTCTAACTATTGTGCAAATGCAACCATATTTTGTGAGAAGTGCCCTTTTTCTACTGTTGGTACTGTTACTAAGGAGATACTGAAAAATGAGTGTTAGTGTGTGAAATAATTTCACGCAAATTAAATAATGTTAGTGTTTTGAACTATGGTAAGGTGAGGTATGGAAAGCAACATAACCTCAAGAAAATAGCGAAAAAAAGTGCCGAACCTAGCACATCACCTCCCTATATTAATGTTTGTAAAATTACTGCCAAAATAGCAAATTTGTATCCAGTGCTAACTTAAAAACTAAACAAAAGTAGGGAGAAGGGGAGGATGATTTTCCTCTTCTGGCTACAATTGTGCACGGCTTGGCAGAGGTGTTTGCAACATCTACGCCCAACCCATCTGCCTGTGTTGTTTCACAAGATTGTATAGTGGATAATACACCTAGTAAAATTTTTATCAGGTGTGATCATAGAGGAATTACAATTAGAAGTATTAACCTATAATATATTTGGGGGAATAAGGCTTATCATACCTGCAGTGTGTTCGATGGCTGTGCACATTCCAGTGTTTGAAGGTGACACTGCTATCTTCTAAGACCTCATGGGGTGAACTATATCCTGGCCTAGGATGGAGTTTTGACACCTAAATAGACTTTTACTTACCAATCAGCATGGTGTCTGGCTCAAGGAGACCATGTGCCGACTGGCAATATTTTATATAGACAAAAATAATTCAGTTTTCAAATATTCCACTTAAAATCAATAAAAGTAGTGATCAACCACATATTCATGATGGGCAGCTCATATGTCAAATTAAGCATTCCATCACACAGAAGTTGATGAAATGAGTGTAAGTTCGACTAATACCCTGTACCTAGGCATGTTTTGTATCAATAGATGGTTAAATTCATAGGGTATCTATTAATAAAATTGGGTTTGTGTGACACTCCACGGAAAAGTTACGTCACATAGTAGAATTGGGTATTACATTAGGCAACATGCAAATGGTGATTGTAAAAAGTGTCTCGGACCACAACTGCTGGGGGTGGGGCAAAGTGTGAAAGTGTCTTTAAAAAGATGAGACCAGTTAACAGAAAGTGTAAGTCTTTTGGGAAAATCAATCCACATTAATAAGGTGTCGATCTTTAAAGCCAATTTCTCATGGCACAGATTATACAACTCATGGAAGATGTACTATGAATTTAATCCTTGAATTTTAAACTTTTGCTTGTTATGTATGTCATTTTAATAATCTGTAAGCATTGTACTTTTTAATCTAAAATTTAATAGTTCATGTCCTTATTGCTCTAAATTAATTCATTGCCTGTGTAGAAGATAAGATTGCTTGACCATGCTAAAACCTTTCATTGCTGAGGTGTGAAGTGTTAATATATTTGTATACCAAGCCTAGTGTGTGCCTGCCTGTACATTTGTGTGAAAACCTTGAGGGGTTAAGGGTTAAAACTTTGATTGTGGTTGTGTGCCTTGCTGTGTGTAACAAGGATTGCGCATTGTGTGCCAGTGTGGGACAAGATAGTGGGGTCCTATTACCCTATTCAAAAGGTGGTGGGAAAACCGAAGTGGGTGTGGTTGAGCGTTGTTTGGGGATGATTCGGCAAATCTGTAACCTGTGCGATAACTGAGCAGAAAATTGAGTGATGGGATTGTGTGTAACACTTCCAAGTCACGTGTGCGATTTGTGACTGGTAAAGGTAGTTAGGATAGGTTTTCCTGACAAAATAAAGGTGGTATCATATATTCACCCAGTTGCACAATAGAAGATATTTAATCAAGGAGTAGCGAGATGGTGTTATCTCTGGCAGCAGGGGAGAGGCAAAATTAAAAAATAAAAAACACCTCGGGTTCCTGAACTGGGCAGTACACATATGGTAGGATTATACCCTGTGTGTACTATTGCAGTTCTTAATGGACAGGAAGATAAGGATGGAGTAGTACCCATTAGAAATGTAGCCCTGTATTGCCTGTGGTGTAGATCAGAGCTTTGCTTTATAATATCCGATTTCCCGATCCTAGAAAAGACCTGGCCAAATGCTAGAACTTCATCAAGGATTTGGGAAATGCCAATTAACCCACTGTGATTGGAGGATATTTCTTGGAGCATGTCTTCCTTTAAGTATGGACATCGTATCATTCATTATGAGTGCATAGCTTGACAAAGACCCAGCTCTAACCAATATCAAAATAGCATTGCTAATATTCACACCCAGTTAGCGGCTGCTTTTCCAGTAGTGCTGGATTGGCATAAAATCTTTTCTATTAACCAAACGAAAAGTGAGGGGGGTGTGGAGTATTTTATGAGTGTTATCAGAAATGTTTAAGTATACAGGTGTGGGGAATATAGATACTAATGTCCATCATAGGAAAGTGTCTGTAGCTGTGTTGGATGGATTCAAGGAACCGTTAAAAGCCAATATCCAAATATCAATACCTAACTGGAGAGGTGTCACAGTGGACATCTCTTAAAGAGTCTTTTTTCCCATTTTATTTCGATATATGCCCATTATGATCAACCACAAAGTACCAAGTTAATGCATGAAAGCATACACGAATAGGACTCATTGACCCCCAACAGCAGCCCTACACCACTCAATACGATGTGCAATCATTCCCACCCCAGTTAGCCCATTATAAATGGGGGGGAAAATAGGGCATATTTTATGCTTCTGTAGAGTATCTCCCTATAGAAATGGGAAGAGTTGGGAAAGGGACAATCCTGAGATCTCGCATCCATACAGGGAACAAAATAGCAGGGGCAATTAATTTGCATTCAAAGTTTAACAAAAGCTCCTGCATTGCAATATCAAATTATGGGAAGCCATTTTATTGCTACTGTACTGAAGCTGGTGGTTGTGCTGCAAGCGTTCTTACAAAAAATTGTGGAGAGGCCAACAGCTGGGTAGCATACCACAGTATACAATTAGACACTATAGCAAGATTGCTCCCTACATGTCTTAGAACAGTGGCAACATCCGCTATCTTTTGCCACCAAGAGTGAGGATGTAGTATTAGGTCATGATTTAATGCTATATATACACCTCCATGAAGTGTGCACCTTCTTGAATTCAGCTCAAACTAGACATGTCTTGCAGAGTCACTTGATGGGAACTTGCCCTTATGGCACCTGTGAAAATGACAATCAATGTAACACATTAAATCAAGCCACTTTTCTACCTTCTGTGCTTCATGTGCAACAGAGGATGAAAGCATGTATGAGCAAGGACTTTGCGTTTACACAGATACGGGTAAGTGTTTGAAGCAGATCTTTACAGCAAGACCTGACACTGGTGACATCCTACTGAAGATGGTTGGCTTTACATTCTACATTACAGAAAGGAGCTGTCATAGACAGACACGGGAGCGCTATGCATAGGATATAACCCCTTAACCCACCACATTCGGCAGAAGCAACTGAACTAATAGCACTTAGAAGAGCATATGAGTTGACAGAAGGGAAATCTGTTACCAGCTACAGATTCAAGATATACTTGAGGGGTGGTCCATGATTTTGGGGCTATATGGTGTATTAAAAATTTCCTTACAGCAGTAGGAACATCAGCAACCCATTTGCAACACATACAAGGACTTTTGACAGTAATACAACTACTGGGGAAAGTAGCGGTAACTAAGTGCCAAGTGCACTCCCCTACCACGCACCTGATTTCACTAAGGAATAAATGCTGATGAGGCTGCAAGTGAGCTGCATGTTTACAGATAGCTCGGTTGCAAGAATCCCCAGCAACAAATTCAATGTACAAACAATAAATATCCAACAGTTGTGTTCCCTACATGGAAAAAAGCCATCTGGAAATTGAAGGGATGTGGTCAAGAGGACTATGGAAAGATGGACATGGTAGGTTAGTATCTCCCAAAGTATAATTTCCAAGCATGGCAGAAGCAGCACATGAGCTGCCTACTCTGGTTAACAAAGGTATGTGTATTATTATTATTAATTTTTATTTATAGAGGCTAACAGCTCTGTGTAAGGTGCTGTCAGCCGGGCTTTTCTTCTCAAATTGGTAAGAAAGCCGGGTCATGCCTTACATGTTTGAGAAAGAACACAGAAAAAGCAATACCAATAGAGCCATCCCATATTCCTTCTACAGAGGGTACATTCCAGCTCATACAGATTGGCTTTATTCAACAACTGATTACTGACAGCAAAGTTGTACAAGAATTCATGTGTAGATATGGTATTCCTAGAATACTCATAAGGGAAAGGGGTACAATTACTTACTATAAGTTTACACATGTTTTGTGTGTTAGTAAAATGCATACTCCCTATAGACACCAAGCTTTTGTGAAAGTAATGCAATTCAATGGAACGATCAAGAATAAGTTGAGTAATGTTATGGCAGAGGTTTGGCAATGACTCAAGCATAAGTCCTCAGCATGATTTGAAATGTAACAGAAGTGACTGAAATATATCTCATTAACATGAGTAAACCGCTGAGACAACAGAGAATACTAATAGATGGGGTGGCACATTTTATCTGTGCACGAGAGAAGCCTACTGGATTTGTAAAATGAGAACACTTTCACCTCATGGTTTAAATGATACACTTGAATTGAATAATCTCTGAGATAGGGTATATTGTACAGCAATTGAGAATGAATTACTGAGGTTTTTAATAATATAAAAACTCTTAAGGGTGTAACTACTCAAAACATACTATTTGGAATAAAGGATGATTCCATGGTTAGAGCTATCTGTCAATAGCCAAGTGTTTCGATGGTCTTATCCGTAAAATTGTGACTCGAAATTCTATGTAGGGTTCCCCGTTTTAGTAACAAGCCTGCAAATTATTGGAGATATAATGTTAACAAGAATCACAACATCTTTAATCCTATATAAAGTATAGTACACAATGGTAATATGCTGGTAATTATCCATTAACAAATAAACAATTTTCAAACATTAATATTGGATCTATATTTATATAAATTTAGACAGGTTAATGTATATTAATTTGTAGAAAGTTGTATGTATATTTTGAGATATATATATATATATATATATATATATATATATATATATATATATATATTCATTACAACCTGATTAACTACTATAACATTCTGCCACACATCTTACAAGCATTTTTATAAAAATTAAATAATCAATTGTTTGCGGTATTTAAATTGCTATATTAAATCAATTGCTGTATATTAATATATCTTTTGATTTGCCTGATTAATAATCAGATACTCAGGGACTAATGAGCCTTGGAATTTTAATGATTTTTTTATTATTAAATATTTTTATTTTATATCAATGTCATTTAATTCATATATTTTTGATACATTATTTAATAGTATTTATTCATTATGGCACTATTGATATTTTTTTCTTTTGATCAATGATCACTAGAAAGTCTGAAGAGACTAAGATAATCAAGGCTGTATGCCTATTAACAAGCAAAACAATCAGTCAGATTCAACCAATATTAAGTGGATATCTGCAAAACAGTTCTTTTGTTCTACCTAGCAACAAGACTACACATTAACCTGATTGGTGTCAGAATGGACTTATCCAAATTAATTTGATTGGCTGCAATAAGCTTAGGGTGCTATGCAACCTATGCATTCTTTGATTGCTTTACTTATCATGTGACCAGAGTGAATGTACGAATTTGCTACAATTAAGCTGAATGAGGTTTACTAAAAAAGATTGGTGCCTTTAAATCGGAACTTAAGTGAGTTTTCCACCAAAGCTGATATTGGCTAATTATAAGACCTTTGACATCCTCTGAACGGTGGTTAAAATGAGACCAGTCTACTTCTACTCAGGGCCTGATCAACCACTAGGCTGACCAGGCTGCAGCTGGGGCGCTGGGTCCCGGGGGGCGCGGCGCTGCGCTGCGGGTATTTATTTTTTTCATTCTGCGGCCGTATTAGCCTAGGGCGGCCAGAACCCTTAATCAGGCCCTGCTTCTACTCTGTGTCTTCGAATCTATCCACTAAGGACGCTATCTAGTGTTTAATCACTTAAGGTGGATTTCTACACGCTTTCACAGTAGTGCAGTAGACATATCTGCATACATAAGATTTAACAAGATTGTTTGATATCTAGTCTGTATCTCGGAGACTCTTTTCATCAGTATCATCCTAACTGTTTACTTAAGCCTATGTTTCTTGAGGAGTAAAGATATACATATACTTATTTGTCTGGCACTTTGACAGAAGGAATGAAAGAAAATTTTATGAGCACATGGAATTTTGCATAACGCCTGCAGGCTACATATCTACAGCTATAGTGAATCTAACAACAATTATCTGTGGAGTGTATTGCCCAATTTTTTTTTATTATATGTTTTAATATCTCTTTTAATAATTGAATAAATATCACCTACTATACCAGCACTTTCATCTCTATATAATTCTCTTGAGAAAACAGAGGCCTGTGAAGTTACTATCACAGTATGTGCTGGACTCTAACTGTCAGGACATTGAAACTGGAGAATATGTAATAGTTACATTCTGGTTGTTTAAAAGATCGTTGGGAAGGACGCAACCAAATGTGCTCCTACCTTTCAATCTAACTGAAGTATTCCAATAACAGAATGGATAACAAACCACCAGGGAATAAAATACAACCAGACCTCCACATCAAAAGCCTCTAATTTTCTTTCCCTAACCCAGTTATTTGTATTAACTTTACAGGTACTCAAATAGCAGGTTATTGGGAGGCTGCTTGGCTCAACTGGACAGAAGTCTATTCAGTAAGGAAAATTGAGTTCCAGTTGCTGCCTGAGCAATTGCTGATAAAATGAGAAACCAGGAAATACGATACTTGTGGGAAGAGTACAACCCAAGTAGAGTAAGGTAATCATACAAACCAAGACTTGTTATCCCCAGATGTCAGCCTTAGGTACATGTAGATTTACTGGCATACTGTGCCTTACTATTTTAGTATACTCTATGCCATAGTCTTCCTGATGACATTTCATATATCTACAGACAATAGGCATATAAATAGTTACATCCCAATTTTGAGGGTGTATGTTTCCTGGGAATGGTAATACCTGCTGTAATGACCATCTCACATAAACAAATGGTAAAGATACAGTCTACACCATCAGAGCCATACCTCTACACTACACATCAAACCAAACAGAAGTACTCACAGTGAAGGTAAAGTTGCAGCTACATATATTATTCAGGAGTCTAAGGCCTTAAGAAACTGCTAAGCTCTAGATATAACAAGAATGGCCAGAGGAACTACACATTTTATATACAAAATTAATTGATAATATAACAGAGATGTATGGTGAAACTTTACCTGAAACACCAGATGATATTAAACAACATAACTTCAGTGAATGCTGGATATTGTATCATATTAGAAACTAAATTTGGAGTAAACTGTTGCACCTACATCACCAATAATGCTGATTGATCTAGAAGGGATAATTGATCATAATATCATTAAGACACAGCAAATGAAATGGGATTTCAGACGTACACATAATACCTCCTTGTTTAAAATAGAAGATATAGGAGAGTAGGTTTCAGTGTTAGACCTGTCAAACTGGGAAAACTTATTTTGAGGGTGATCACTGTCATCTTATTCTTTTACTACATTTTTCTACCAGGGCTATACATGTCACCAAAACATAAATAAGTAAAAGATTTAAAAAAAGAGGCTTTTGGTACTTATGTCAAATCTCTTTCTCTGAATCCATCTGGGGGACACTGCTACCATGGTGAGAAATGTGATTTTGCTAAGCTGACGCCATTTTGTTGCCTTATAGCTATTTTGTTCTCTTATAGCTTAAAGACAGATTAGATACAGCTAGTTTATAGGAGTAATTCATATTTGCAAGACTATGCTTATAACCTTGGACATAGCAGACAAGAGATAAGCCAACTCCCCCCTGGGGAGTATTTCTGTGTGAAAATGAGATAATGCAGTAACATCTGTGTAAAGGGAACACAAGTGGTTAAAACCTTTAGGGGTGTAGTTTTCTGTAATACGTGATTTTTGCTATATAGATATGGACTTGTAACTAATAAAGCAGAGCTAATTGTACACACAAACCATGCAGTGTATTTAATTCTCTCCAGCTGATGAGCTCATAACTGATAAACTGACACTTACAGGTGAACAATCTGATTTAGATTCAACAGCATTGGAGGTCCACACCGAGACTGCTGACCTGAGCCAAGGACAGAGTCCTGTGTCGAGGGCGACCTCCAGTTCTGTCTGACTATAACCCGTGTGAGTAGAGTTTTCTACTTGTCAGGCTCCTCTGTTTAGAGCTTCCTCATGTCCGTCTAAGGTATCAGGCACGCAGATCTGTAAGTCTCGGATTTATACAGTTACTAACAATTTGTTTATTGTAATTGTATTGGTAATTAGATTTCTGAAAGATAAGTGAATTTTGAGTGCATGTGTGATACACCAACACCATCCCCAGAACTTTGTCAAGAAGTTTAGAAAGAGTTTTTAGACCTTCGTTCCAGATGCTGTCAGGCTATTCTGCAAAAGGGGCATCCAGTGTATGGAGCCCAAAAGGTTCTGTTGGTGAAGGCTGCACGTTAGATCAGCTCTGTGTCTTTCCTCCCACACAATTATCTGTCCACAATTATAAAACATCTAAAAACTTCTGAAGACAGTGGGAAATTATTGTGGGGGTACAAAGGAGTGTCATCATCACTCCAAGGACAAGGCCATACCATCTATCCCTGGCTTATCTGCATCAACTGACCTACTGTGTACGGACCCGGCTTGTCAGTTGGCCCTTCTCCTGCTGAATCCCTGGCTTATCTGCATCAACTGATCTACTGTGTACCGACCCGGCTTGTCACTTAACCCTTCTCCTGCTGAGTCCCTGGCTTGTCTGCAGCGGCTGATGTGCTGTGTACTGACACGGCTTATCAATTGGCCCTTCTCCTGCCGAGTCCCTGGCTTGTCTGCATCGATTGATCTACTGTGTGCCGACCCGGCTTGGCGGTTGGCCCTTCTGCTGAGTCCCTGGCTTGTCTGCATCGTCTGATCTACTGTGTACCGACCCGGCTTGTCACTTAACCCTTCTCCTGCTGAATCCCTGGCTTATCTACATCAATTCATCTACTGTGTACCGACCCGGCTTGTCAATTAACCCTTCTCCTGCTGAGTCCCTGGCTTATCTGCACCAACTGATCTACTGTGTACCGACCCGGCTTGTCAATTAACCCTTCTCCTGCTGAATCCCTGGCTTATCTGCATCAACTGATCTACTGTGTACCGACCCGGCTTGTCAATTAACCCTTCTCCTGCTGAATCCCTGGCTTAACTGCATCAACTGCATATAAAACATTATTTTATATGCCATTATTTTGTTTTTCCTGATTGTACAGTTACAAGTAACTACTTTTTATCTGTTATTATTCTACTATGTATATGCTTTTATCTTGTTTTTCCTGAAACAAGCCACCCTGCTCCTCTGGTTCCACCAAGTCCAAGGTCTGGCGCACTGCTACGACCAGGTCCTGAACGCCTTGGTTTCTGGAACTCTTCTCCCAATCACACCACTGAGTAGAATCAGAATCCTCTAAGACCTCCCTTCTTGCTCAGAGTTTCCTTCAGAGCCAGAGCCTGAAAACAGAGCATGAGATAATCTAGCTCACTCGGCTCTGGGGGTAGTAACCCAGGGGAATTCAGGAAACGCCAAGCTGGTTTCCCCTGGTTAGACGGAGCAAAAACCTGGTAAACCGTCCCCTCATGAACTTCCCCCTGCTGAGGTAGACGGAGTGAAACCTGCCGCAGGAAGAACAGGGGTTGCCTGTATTTCCGCTTGAGGGTTATAAGCTGCGTGAGTAAGGAGGCAGATTGCAACAATGAAGACGCCTTTTGCACCTACTCATCCCAGGCCTCAGCCTCACATTGTGCGCAGAGCGCCTCCTGGTCCACAGGAAGTTTAGCAGAACATTTTGAACAGGCGTAAAACTTAACTCGGGCAGATTTTCCCTGATCTGACATGAGAAAATTAGCAGAGAGGGGGATACAACAAAACTGCAGCACGCGCTACACACACAGGGTGGGCAACAATAAGAACGGGATTTTGCTCTGGTTCTTACTTCAATACTGCGTCCTACCAGCTAGATTAATACCTCTACTTTCAATAGAGAATTTTAAAGAAAAACAAACAATTGAAAGCTGACCGTACTAGCCATGTTATCAATATTTATGTATATATAAATATCCAGATATGGAAAGTACACTGAGGCAATTATATGAGAATCAGCGTCCCCCCACAGATTAACAGATACAGTACACTAAGCTGGATGCCAGGGAGAGCGTAAAAGAAGGAGTCGGCAACAGCCCTACTTCTTTCTGCTCAGAGAGCCACTTGAGGGACCTCTTTCACCCTCGCCGAACAAGGCTCCAATGTAAAAATAGCCAGCCACAGTGCGGTACACACCTTCAGTCTCATCCGCCTGGGATTCAGTAAATGATGAACGTGCCCAGCATTCCAGCAGTCTGACCTAGTCAAGCACTACGCCCTGGACTTTGTACTGCGACCGGAGATCCAAGTCCCCACCCCCACACACACACACACCTTAGCAGGAAACTTGGTATCTCCCAACATGTCCAGCTATACTCCTGACTCTGCGCTCTCTACCTGTCGGCAGCACCGGTCCCGAAGATAGCATTAGTGACAGCGCCGCTGCTGTCACCCTAAACACAAGCCTGACAGCCTGTCTATGTGGGTAGAAGGAGAGACCTCCAACACCTGGGGGTAAATGTATGAACCTCCGGATTCTTCAACTCCGGCGAGTTCAGCGCTTAAATTTAAAGCAGCGCTGCCTTGTAAAGGGAAGTTTCCCTTTACAAGGCAGCGCCGCTTTAAATTTAAGCGCTGAAGACGCTGAACTCGCCGGAGTTGAAGAATCCGGAGGTTCATACATTTACCCCCTAGTCTTCATCCATTTGAACATGGACTACTATCTAGTGGATAACAGTGCTGCACGTAGTACCTGCATCCACTCCTACACTTACTAGTCCTGAGAGGAAACTAAAAAACAAAGGAATTAAATCTAAAAACTGTGCCAAAGCACTGCAGCTCAATTATAAAACGCCCAACTCCTTAGGCACTTAAATTAAACTGAAGCTAGTAGGGGTTGCAGAGGGGAGAAGTCAGCAGCAGTTTAGTTAGTTAACTATTTAAGTGCCAACTCCATCCACCCTCATACAACCCCATGGTAGCCGTGTTCCCCAGATTGGATGACTGAGAAATATGGACAACCCGAACAGGGAGTTGTTGGTAATAAACATACAATACAGAACAGTCTACATTATGATCCTACACTTGAAATTAAGGTATGATAGTATAGCAAAATATCAGAGGGTGGACTGTTAAGTTCCTATGAACTTCGCAGACAACTGAATCCACCCCTAAGTACCGTTACTATGGTAAAAAGTAACGCTCATTTTTGCTCACACCTCTATGGGGTCAAGCAAAAATGAGTGTTACTTTTGTAAAAAAACAAACAAAAAAACACAAAGTCCACGCAAGGTCTCTTGCTGCCATTCCAGAGGATATTTTGAGAATTGAATTCCCCCTTAAAGTCAAAACTGAATGAAGCTGATCGTTATTACAGCAATCGGAGGTAAGACCATTTATCACAATATCATTTTATGATGTGCAGTTGCAATATTAAAAAGTGTTTTATGTGCGATCGTTCATTGTTACTGTTTGTTTAATGCATACATCTTAAATAAGAAACCGTCCATACACTTTGAGCGGTGGTTATCCGAGGACAACCACCGCTCAGACAGTAGGGATGACTAGCAGAAAAATCTTTATCTCAACTGTGACAGGCGCAGAAAGGAAAAAGCTTTACCAATAGAACATCAAGTTATTGTAATATATTTACAGGTTACCTATTGTATAGTGACCAGTGTACCTTACTGTACTCATTTGATCATGAGGTCACTTCCTTTGTACTCTGTGTATAAACTGACCTGGACATCAGTGCGTTCCTATTGAAGCCATATGCTGGTACTAGCCTATTTTGGCATTTTTTTTTAAATTTTGCTTTTATATACAATAGTTTGTTACCTTGGATATTAGAGGCCAAACAAGGTCACAGCAGTGACCCATTTAAACAGTCAGGGGTTACCTTTTGTGAGGAGCCTGGAAAAAGAAATTGATCAGAGTTCTCTCAAGGGGCACGTTTCTTTCAGTGATGAGACGTGTCCCTAATCATTTGTGCGATATCAAATATCTTCATTCAACTGTATCTAGGTGAGCAGCCAATGTGTATTGGCTGCAATGGATCTATAATGTTCCGTTTCCTTCCTAGGTCGTATTGCAGCTATAAATTGTACGTTTAAGGTTCTTAGTTCTACTCTGTAGACTTCTTTATGATTTACATTGAGTGAGGGGGACAGCAGGGCAGTCTTTATTACATGTGGCAATTATGTGTTTTTCAAATTTTGTTTTACATTCAGAAGAGTGGCTAGAAATGTACATATAACTGATGTAAAAAACACACAAAGGAAAACATTAAAAAGAACTGGGTGAATCCCATTATTATCTCTTAACTTGAGCAAAAATAAAGTCCTTTTGCAAAATGTAAATGGATGTAGAGCACAAAAATGCATCCTCTACCCCTCTATCTCATTTTAATAATCTCACTCTCCAAAACTAAAACTCGAGCAAGATTGTAATGAGGATAACTTCTCTAATCATGTTTTAGAATTCTTATTTGGTAGAACTATAACCTTTTCAGTTTTGTATACATTATATCATACCCTTCTCCTCCAGCAGTCCAATTTCCCACGTTGGTGGCACTATGAGGCTGGTGCAAACACCCCGTCACCTGCTATTTATACATCACCTTTCATTAGTGCTGGGTCCATTGTTTGAGCTGATGAGCAAGGCTTATTTTGTCCTGATTTTTGCCTTTTAAAAACTGTTGAGAGATATAGGGTATTTCTCAATGGGAGGACAGGTAATTTTGTGACTGGCTGTATTTTCCATGCTGATCACAGCTGCTTAGAAATGGTGTCATTAAACACCCTAAAACCATAGGATTTTATCCCAATCCACAGCAATTAGCTACTCTCTTTGGATATTTATCATCATTTAATATGTTGCAGAAAATCACATTTCCCATCTTGTAACTAAAATGATTTATTGTGAATGGTTGAGCCGTATCATACATTAAACATCCAGACATTAATGGTAGTGTTCGATATTCAGTTTGACACAAACCAATCCGTCTTTGTATCGCGATCTTGTCATTTCCCAGACAGGAATGTGTGGTGTTTTGACTGAGCAGTTTCGCCTCACAGAGGAATATTTGCATGTTTCTTCCATGGATTCACTTGGTGCTTACTTGCAAGTACTTCCAGGTCACGACAGATGCGCATGCGTGTCGTAGATGGCTGAATGATGTCGTCAACGAATCCTGTAAAAAGGAAGAGAGGATTTGGTCACTCACCCAAATTTGTCAACTATTTGGAAAAGGGCATCACTACTGTGATGCAATTAACACAATAAAACAAACTATAACAGTCATATAGCATCTAAAATAAACAAGGTCCTTGGTGTATAGTTTGTTCAAACTGAATTCCGATTTACCACGACATGGGGACCTTATTCAGATGGGTTACTGCACTAACAATTCTTTTCTATAACATGGGTACAGACTGCACTTTGTTGCATCTGCTTAACTGAAAGAACTTTAAAGTAAAAACACGGATGTGCTGGGTGTTTGGCTAGAGTGAAGGAAATTGCAACTGTTCACATAAGGAGAGGATTTAGTCCATACACCTAAATTTGTCAACTGTATGAAAGTGTGCATGACTGCTATGACAGGCTACATAATACAGCAGCACACTTCAGAGAGCAAGGTATTGCTATTTAATATCTGCAATACAGAGGAGATGCTTACGGCACATTCTGATCAAATTGTGAATGGTCATTTTCTGCAACAAAGGTTTGTTTTTGTTTGACCCTTTGAAGGTTGCATGTCATTCTGCACAAAGAAACATGGTTCATGGAGCGACTGCTGTTCCATAGTTATCCGGTCAACTATTCTATAGGTTAGCACTGGTTCCCCTGTGTCTGCTATCCCCACATGGCGAGTACACTGTGGACAGATGTAGCTATGGAGATCCATCAGTTTCATGGCTGTACAGATATATCTGTAAAGACCAAACAGTAATTATTCATGGTGCATTCACCATTTGCAAAAATGTTAGTCTGTGAGGACACGAACATTCATACTTAACGCTATGTGCACAAAGGCATTGGGTAATTCAGGTTCTTGTTACATTTTTACAGGTGAATAATAGGAAACCTCTCACATGAGGGAGAGTTCTTTTCTATATGAAGCTTTTAAATCTCAGAACTTCTATGAACAGTCCCTGGCACACTACTAATGACTATCTTTTGAAAGTGGATGATGGAACAATGGCGCAAGAACAGGCTCTAATTCCCTCACCCATCTCTGCTTCATTATCCTCTTTACTAAGAATGCTGAGTACAGTGCATTGGGGTCTCTGTAACGATCAATCAACTCTATGTGGGATTCCGCCTCCAGTCACCAGTCAAAAAGAGTAAGGAGGACAGACTGGGTCAACAAGCATTTGTGTACACCAGCCTAACAAAGGCTCTGCTTGTATTTGCATTGCAGCACTCACACAGCTAATGCGCCCCCAGAAATATACCCTAAAGTGTATTCCACAGTGTCTTCCATTCATTTTGATACTAAATAGGTGTTCACTACTCAGGAAAAGGTGCCAAGATCAAGTATTCTTTGAGTTAAGCTACAACACCACACCATATATTGCTATGGAAAGTGACACCACTGTCCACTACTCTATAATCATTAGGTTTCTACTACAGAATGCAAGTGGTAAAGACACGTGGTTCAGGTCCTACAGACGGGCCCCATGCCCCAATTGGGTGGAACGACAGACTCACTATATGCACATCCGGGAAGAAACAAACCCATTTTGCATGTAACTGACCAGCCTACAATTTAAGCAAAGATAGAGGGGCTGAGGTGACACACCCCAATCCAGCGGTCAGGTGTCTGCAGAGAAGAAGGTCCAGCTCTGAATAATGGGAAGACCCAATAAGTGCCTTACCTCTAACTGCTGCAGGGAAAGGATTAGCGAACGTATCCACATATTCAGCCTCTGCTTCTGCCTGGTTCTGGCTTCCTCTGAATATGATCTGAACAGCTCCCTAATAATAGAAGTTAGGTCATTATGTAACACTACTACTGTTTCACATATTTACTTTGTATTAAAACATTACTATTGTTAATGATTTGACCCTAACCTTTGCCCCCATGACAGCAACTTCTGCGGTTGGCCAGGCATAGTTGAAATCCCCTCGAAGATGCTTTGAGCTCATCACATCATAGGCACCACCATAAGCCTGGAATCAAACAGGAAATAAAGTAGAAAATGTTCGTTATAATGAAAAACTTGGGCAACCCTTGGCTTTCCCGGTCTTCCATAGTGCCACTGGTATGCTATAAAGTGTGAAGAGTGGTTTGTTGTATAGACGAGCACATTATACACACTCCTCACTCAAGGAGGAAGGGGGTCTTGTGTGATAGTCCATCATAACAACAAACGGTTGGAGACCAAACCTCAGTTCTGCCAGATCCAGCTACAAACAGATCATATTTTCTTTCACGGATTTGGTTTAAGCTGTCATTAGATTGGCATATGCCCATTAGTCTCAGTTTACATGCCTACCTTTCTTGTAATAACTGTGATCTTGGGCACCGTGGCCTCAGCAAAGGCAAACAGAAGCTTTGCTCCATGTCGGATGATGCCTCCATACTCCTGAGCAGTGCCTACAGGAAGCACAGATCTGGGGTGTCAATACTTCATTACTAACACAACCAAAGCACCCGATCATTGGCATAATTCTGGTCTGAAGGTGCCCTGGCTGTAGGGGTGTCACAACTAACCCATATTATGTCACAGTGCCTCTCTAATAAATATTCCAAATATTCATTGGAATAGAACGTTCCGTCTGTGTTATACAAGGATACAGTAACATTACTTTCTATTACAGGAGAGATACAGAGGATAGGTTATGGGGCTGAGGCAGACCGTTATAAACACTGAGTGCATTGCCAATGAATAGACTTAACTGGACAGTAGTAACAAAGGTCCAATATTTCTCATTGTAAAAAAAAATCCAAAAATATAGCAAGATGCACCCACAGCACATAGAATAGGTACTTATACAGTTTACTAAAATATATTTCATGCAATACATTTACATTTTGCACTGTATAGAGCAGTTTCATCAGACAAAAAAACACATCATACTGACAACTGTTTGTTGTGGTACTTGCATGGGACCCTTCACCATGGAGACTAAATAATGTTCAAAGCAAGAACAAAATGAAAAGGTAAAAGGAAATTCTGTAAAGTTACCTGGCAAAAATCCAGGTACATCAACAAATGTGATGATAGGGATATTAAAGGCATCACAAAATCTGACAAAGCGAGCTCCCTTTACGGAGGAATTTATGTCCAAACAGCCTGCAAGAAAGAAGAGGTTATGAAGTGTGGGAACAATGAGGAATCGTTATCCAACACACAAAGGAAACCATTTTGATATAAGCCTCTAAATGTCCAATTTTTGTGATTTGTGTCGTGTAGACAGGGTGACATTTTCATCCACATAAAACATCCTAATCTAGGATAGGCTGAGCAACCTGTGGTTCTGTTCCCAAAATAGAAATAAAAATGGCCCGGTGTGCTGGGACTTCTAGTTCCACAATAGGCACAGGTTGTCTACATCCACTCTAGGAAGTACAGCAGTTTACATTTCAGCTTTGTGTTAGTTTGCAGGCCCAGTACCTGATGCAACTTTCGGCTGGTTCCCAACAATGCCAACCGTCCTACCATTCATCCTGGCAAAGCCAACCACAATGTTCTTGGCATAGTTGGGCATAATCTCAAAGAAGTCTCGCTCATCAACAATCTGGAGATACAGAAATCATATCAACCAATAAATCAGCAAATAGTATGTAACATGTTAATATTGTATTACTTATTTGTAGGTCGTCTGAGTGTCAACATTGGGGTCAAACCACTTTACATTTTTTCAATTTTGAAGACAATGATGTGATCCATTAAACAGTGTTGATGCTTCTATCATTAAAACGTGGACACAAACAAACACCGTATCCACTAAGTGACGGCTGATGTGGTGACCCTACATAGAAGACAGCACAGTACAGATCTGTTTGTAGTGTATTTGGTATTGGAGGTTTAAAAACACAACACAACATAATGTTTTAGTGACAGTATTACCGAATGAATGATATCCAGCATGTCATAAGCTTTAGTGGACTCCATGGGAACCACGGTATCTAATCCAATGACCAGGCGATCGCTATGAGGCAGAAAGATAGGTTATTATTATTAGCTTTTATTTATATGGCACCACAAAGGGTGCGCAGCGCCGTACATCGAGCATGGACAATAGAGAAACAGCATATAGGGCAGTACAAAAACAAAGTGCAATTAAAACCAACTCTTCTGAGAACAGGTGCATAGGGCAAAGGTGTAAGTGAATTCTAGAACACTTATCTAAGAAAGGGAAGGAGGAGAGGTGGGGAGCGAACTAAAGCAGGCTGAACCTGTGCCCAGCAGTGTGGACAGACTAACAGGATCAGGGCAGTGATGGAGAAGCAAAGGCAAAAGGAGAAGAGGGGAACCAAGAGCAAGGGAGAGGTAACAGAAGGAGGACACGAGATGGAGTTTAAAATCTAAGGGGAAAGGACAGACTGACAGAAAACACAAAGTGGGGAATCAAGGTGAAATGAAAGGAAGTCTGAAGGGAGACATGAACAAGAGCAGATAGTAAGAGGAGCAGAGGAAGAATGAGGGCGAGGTATACTATGATAGTGAAGAACAAACAGGAGGAGGGCAAGCTAGAGGAAGGGTAGGCTTTTCTGAACATGTGGGTTTTAAGGAATTGTTTGAAGTACTGCAGGCTAGGAGAGCCTAAATCTTGAATATGGAGGTGAGACATGGTAATCAGATGCTTGGTGAAGTGGTAGTCACTGGCTGACCATAGAGTGCTTGAAGGACTATGAATGAAGAGGAGGTTGGAGACAGGAGCAGTGGAGTTAGAGCGAGGTGCTTGAAGAGGATTTTGTAACAGAGGTGGAGCCGGTGCAGTGTTTGACAGAGAAGTGAGGCAGATGTAGACCGGCAGGAGGGGAAGACTAGTCGGGCTGCAGCACTGAGTATGGACTGAAGACGAGAGGCAGGAGCAGGGGAGGCTAGTAAGGAGGAGGTTGCAGTAATCAAGGCAGGAGATTATCAGAGAATAGATCAGAGTTTTGGTGGCATCAATGGAGAGGAAGGGATTGATACTAACCATATTGCGGAGATGAAAGCAGCAGGATTGGGTGAGGGATTGAATGTCGGGGTGAAGAACAGGGAGGAGTTGATGACACCCAGACATCAAACTTGCGGAAGAGAGATGTTGGCATTGCCAAAAGTAATGAGAGGAGGATAATATTAAGGGAGGGACGACTAAAGGCTGGAGAAAGTCTAGAATGGTCTTATACTGTCTATATATTCCCAAACAGTCTACTCACAATAGTTAGTCAGTCTACTATTACAGGGAATAGCTGTAGGACTAACACATCCACAATTCCGCAATCACTGGCTAATGGGATTTGGATGACAACCCTCTGCATAGGTTTGTAATAAGGAATGAACGCAAGGCGAGCCAGTCTAGACATGTCATTTCATCTATGTGTGAGCAGATGTGATAAAAAGGAGACACGTGTAGAGACTCCTGCTGACAGATGTGCACAACAGCCATCCTTCAACTATATATTCCTAGAACACCAATAAACAACAACTAAAAAGTCTGCAATAAGCAGCCATACTGTATGTTAGAAAGGAATATAAAATATACGGACAGATGAGCATTAACAATTACATTACAGAAGAGATAGCAGCTTCGTAAGATTACTATATTGAAATATATTATACAGGAATAAAAGGATATCTTTGGGGAGTATTATTAGGGACAGAGCCAGATGGGGTATCTGTCTCCCCCAGGAGGTAGTAAACATACAAACGGGCGTACCATACCAAATATATACAGTCATACCTGGGCAGAAAAAGATTAAAAACAACAACAAGAAGCACAAGATCTGTGGAGGTAGAAGGACTGATAGGGGCAGATAGAAATGGAGGGTAGGAAGTAGTCATTAAGGTAAAGGACACATCATCTGAAAAGTCCCGATTTCAGAAGAGCCACTAAGAATTTGGTGTTGATGCTAATAAAAAGATACAAGGTTCGCAGTGCACACAGGGTTGATTGGAATTTTGAACAATGACTTCCAAATCCATGTAGGTGAGGTCATCATCCTCCCTTCATCCGGCTGTTCAGCCAGATCACCACAACACCAGTTCTGTGCAATTTGGTACACCATTTGTGGCCCAACTGAACACCGATCCATTGTGCAGGGATCAGGCAAAATTAATGGTTCTGCCTTTGGGCAAGGTAAAAATCAGCCCACAGTGGCCAAGTCAGAGGTTATACACTACATTGTCATTACTGTAATCAATTCTACAAATAGTTTATTTCCTGATAGGAAGATCTTATGCATGAGATAAGCGATACCAGACAACTCTAGCAGTGCAGAGTCATGGGATCTATTAGGAATGGTTCTACAGAACGTGGGAAACTCTTGGCCAACAAAACCTTCCAATAGCTCACTGGATCTAGATATACAATATAAAGATTACCTGGGGTCATGGCACTCTCTGATAGGTGCTGGATCCTTGTTGCTCAATGGGAGGTAGTTAAAGAATTCCCGCAGGTTTAACAAAGCATCAATGTCATTCTCAAACGCTCGATGAGCCACTCCTACAAGACAGACAGAAGACTGAGGTTCTATCTGCCAAATGGTGAAAACACCACTCACCATCGCAGATGAGGAAATACACGTATACTGTGCCCTTTACAGCTTAGAACAGTAGTGTTATAAATATAGGGACATATAATGAAATGTAAACTTTTTAAAGTATCAGTATGCCCCGACTGTTATTCAAACCATAGATACACCCCTGTCGCTACTTCCCCTGCAGGTATAACATGGGTACTGCAACCACTACAGAGTCCTGCAGTGTATAATGACAGCACCATGCCAGTCCGCAGTTACCTGTAACAGCTGTAGGACTCAGACAAGGTCTGCAGTGTAGGAGGTTTCTGTAGCATTTACTTGTCCTTTAATACACTTCTGAGCAGAAAATAAACCTGGCGGCAAGCGAATGTGGGTATAAAGAGCACTGTAGCTTTTAGGGGAAACAACTGCCTTTACACTAATCACCTTGCAAATCAAAATGCAGAACTGTTCCTAATTCTGGAACATCAAACTATTGGATATGTTGAGTAAGATATTATGTCTATAATTTTTTTCCCCCAGTGGTATTCTCAGCAAATGAGAGGGAGACTGAATCAGCAACATTACAGTACTCCAAAATGAATAATGACCTCTGCAGCCACGGGGAATGGAATACAAAAACTACTTCCTTACAATCTTTCTGTTGTAAACTCGCCAATGCAGATTTACATGAAGATGATTGGTTCCCTTCACGGCTCTACAGTGAGCATCCCTGTGTGGATCTACAGCGAGCGGCTCAAGCCCCACAGTGTATGCTCTAATCTTTCCCACTCACGACACTGTACGTAAACAGAGCAGGCAGCTGTATTTTATCAACATATAAAGTATGACATCTATTTCCATATTGCTTGTGTCATCCATAAAAGTAATCTTGTTATACTCCACCTATATTGGATTAGATCTTCTGAGAAGCCGCACAGTGATGTAATATACAATGAATGATTATACAATATACACAGGTTTAGATGATATGTCAGCCCTTTACATATAAAGTACAATGACTGTTTAGATTTAGGGTTTTTACTTTTTGTGCCTGTGACAAATAATCTCAACACAAAGCAATGAGGATTTCATTTATGTTATTTTTTATGCTTTGACCTATAAAATATGTTGTCTTTTTATGTAGCATTAATAAACAATGTTGTTTTAGCACAATATGCAGTCCTCATCCGATGCCTGATCCTGCGTGGGGAGTATTTGCCACAAGCACAGGGTCCGTGCACCAATACACATAGTAGGAGTTAGCTGCAGAATAACAACCTGACAGTGCAGTGTGGGACTTGGCTCCACCTAGGTCTTCCTGCGTCACATCCTCATTGGTCACCGACTTTACTACATCTGGGCCAGTAATGAACAAGTAGGAAGTGTCCTGGGGAAGTAAAAACAGGAGCCACTTAAGAATTGGCTTGTCAGAATAACTTCTGTTTTAAGGACTATCAAAAGGCTACAGTTAATTTCCGCTACATTGCACTCAATTTAAGTTTCAGGAAAACCAGATGTCAATAATTACTGAGAGAAGTCCCTTGTTAATGGCACAGATAGGCAGCATGCTCAGTCATGTGACCAGTTCATAGTACACCAATAGGCAGCATGCTCAGTCATGTGACCAGTTCATAGTACACCAATAGGCAGCATGAGCCATAGTTATTTATAAAGCAATGATACATTGTGTAGATCTGTACATTGGGATCATGAAACAAATCACATACAATATTATTATTATTAATAAATAATAATTTATTATTAATAATAACAATAATAATAATAATAATAATTATAATAATAATAAAAGGCCTTAACAAAAAAGTTTGAATTCTGCTTTTATCCGACAGCCTCAAAGTCACGCATGTGGACAACAGTTAGATGTAGCTGCATTTTAGAATTTTAGATCAGCTCTGTCTCCTAACTCCCACTTAATACTTTATATAAAGTTTTTTTTTTAGAGAAACACCAAGCACACAGCTCTTCAGAGCTGGCGGTGCCCATGAACCACAGAAGCTAAAGCCTTCTCCAGAACCAGAAGAGGAAGGAGGATCAGTTGGGATAAATGGTGAAGGTTAACCGTGGCTGCCAGCAACCGGCTGTCTTACGATTTTTACAACGATCGTTAGCCTTTCACGTCTCCACCTTCCACCAGCTCATTTGGGCAGGGCCATATTTACCTTCTGTTTTATGTTATTTGTTTGCATCAAGTTCCTCTTAATTATTTAGAACGCTTAACAATTAAGCAGCACTGTACATCATCCTCCTCCACAGAATGTAGCATGAACTAGGCTAAAAAAAAGGTGAACTTTCATCGGAATGACTTTAGTCAAATGAAATAAATTCACTAGAGATCAATTATATGAATTCAGGCTCATTTTGTCTATAAAGATGGAGCTGAGAAGCCAAACTCTCTCTTTAAACTTGTCTTTCAGGCTTACCAACCCTTTATGGTCAAAAAAAAGAATCAATGCATTGTATGATAGAAAGGCTGCAGTTATACTTGGTGCTTACAGGAGATCTCTTACCTTGACCATAAATGTAAAGTCAGTTAATGCTGGCGAGTAGACCGCGCCTCCAGCGCACGGCCCCATAATCAGAGAGATCTGAGGCACAACTCCAGAACTCAGCACGTTTCTCTGGTGAGAAAAAAAACAGGTTCATATTCAGTTATACAAAACCTATGGCCATGCTTTGTGCTGCCGCTCCAGCATTCCCCAATTACCTCCTATAAATCATCCCATGTAAAAGTATGGCTTGTACTGCAAGGCTCCAATGTTATTTAATTTAGACCAGGCCTGGTGAGCCTGTGGCTCTGCAGGTGTTGTGAAACTACAAGTCCCAGCATACCCGGTCAGCAGTTTTTCTGGCAGTGCATGCTGGGACTTGTAGTTTCACAACACCTACAGAGTAACAGGCTGGCCAGGTCTGGTTTAGACACTTAGGGGTAGATTCAACTCAGCACGATTTGTCTCTGGAACGACCAAGTAGATGAATCGAGCCGATGTTCTGGCAGAAATCTCCACTCAGATTTCCTCGCACCTCATAGAGGCACGCACAAATCTTACTGGATATTCCTACTGTAACAGCTGGCAATGTGCACAACCGGACATTGTAGTGATGTCCACACAGTACATTGCCAGGAAGTGAATCTCCCCCGTACAATAGGTTGACAGCTGTAGGACATAAAAAAAAAATGCATTGGCACCAATGATATGTTTTGGAATCATAATGGTGTGAATGGCAGAGAAGTCCGCACTTTCCACAACATGACCCCTCCAACTCACCAACAACTGAATTTACCATGCTGTGCTGTCTAGGGGGTATATTCAATTAGCTTTTATGTCCACGATTACACGCGGCTGCCTATGTAAAGTGACAACACTGTACCGCAATATCGCAGAATTCCCTTCGTAACCCTATTGGGTGTGCCCGGAAATCCGAGATGTTGCGGTAACGGAACTCGTGCAGCAGCGTGCAATCACGGACCAAAAAGCTAATTGAATATGCCCCTAGAAGTCTAACCAGGAACAACCAAGACACAATCCAACCATTCATCCACCTTATTTATCCAGTGAGTAATTCAAGTTTCAGGCAAGCACAGATCCAAAATGAGGGAGGAAATATTATATACTTTTAAGGTGTTTTGTGGGCACGGAAATGGACATAACTTCCATACAACTGCCTTGATAAGAATAATGGTTATTTCTGCTGCCTTTTAATGGACTGAATATATTTTTCTATTTTGCACGTAAAGGAATGCTGGATTCCTGGTTTTTAACAAGATGGATTATTACTACCCTAACACGCTGTTTGATGCACGTGTGGTATAGTTTTTCTATGTCCAACTTCTACGTCTGGTGGCATCAAATATATAACTTCTGTCAGAAACACATAAAACACCGGGTTGCACTGTCTTACATGAACATTGTGCAATAACTTCCATAGTCTCACCAGCAATGAATGAAACAAATCTGCTGGAAGAGATGACCTTTGTGATTATGAGGCATCTGTATTATAGTGTATAATGAATACATGGACCTTACCAAGAAGATATCTGCGTAGCCCGCCAAAGACTCCACACCCTCCTGAATACGAGCCCCTCCGGAGTCATTAAGTCCAATCACCGGGGCTCCAACCATCACAGCCTGATCCATGATCTACAAGAATTGCTGAAAGTCAAACAATATCCTAAAACACAGTGTATTTATCTTGACAGAATGCCTACATCATCGCATTATAACGCTACTTGCACTAGTGCTTTTCACTGACTTGGAATGAGCACGATAAGTATCACTGTACATGTACATCTGTATACTGTGATATCTCTGCTAGTCAGTGCTGTCTTCTGGTATACACTCATCATGCAATCCTCCATATAGCAAATCCCATCATACAGTTTGTCTTGGCTGTGTCTCAACATGCTTTTGTGACTATGGTTATCTGATGCCATAGATTCATCTATTGCACTCTATTCTATGTCTTATCATGCGCTGCAGGGGGCTACTACTTGTATTTGTCTGTAAATTCCATACATCAGAACCTACAGGTTGATTACGGCTTACAATTTAATCATCTACTGTAAAGTGGTTTGAGAAGAAGCCTGGAGGCCATTTACCGGAGAGGAGTTTCACTTTCAAAAACGGTTCTGTGAAATAGTCACTTCGTTCTTCATTTGGCTGCAAAACTTTGTATGTTGCGTCAGCAATATTTGGCAATAGGCGTTTCCAGTTCTACACCGACCACACAGCAGAATGAGTTGACCTTCATTGCCCCAACTTTATTCATAGACTACACATTCAGTTAAAAGTCAAATTTACACATGCAGTGCACGATGGTGGCGCAAAAGCGAAAGTCAATTATTTAACGGAAATTCATGCTTCTGCCAAAAAACTAAAGGTGTGTGAAGTTTTTTCTCATGCTTGCTCAGGTCTAACAGTGTAAATGTCTAGAGTCCCTAATTTGCATGGATGAGGTCAGTCTCTTTTTTTTGCCAAGAGACTAACTTTATCAACAGTGACAAATTACACAGTATCAATTCCCTTGATTTTTAGGTTGCATGTAATTCTCAGTATCTGATATATATAGTTAGATATCTATATAATCTACCACACACATTATATATATATATATATATATATATATATATATATATATATATATACACACACACACACACACAAAAACCCATGTGTATTGATAAAATGTGAATGTCCTATGATATATTACATTGTTTCATAATAAGACATCACACTATTTTCTCTACTGCATGTTTGAGTGTTAAGTACAAACTATTATGTTTGTACACTGTGTGCTGTGACTGGGTGGCCAATGACCATTTTCTTCACTTGATAACTGAGAGCCAATGACAGCTACCACCAATTATAATCCGCTGCACGATAGTTATGCATAAAATTGTAATTAAAATACAACTCTATATTTCCGCTGGTTACTGTTCATTACCTTGCAAATTTTTTGTGCGTGAGCTCCAGATAAGCTGCCTCCGAACACAGTGAAGTCCTGTAGAAACAACAGATTCAACTACTGCATCAGTAACTAGACTAACACGGTCCATGTACAGGAAACAGCACTCCATGGATGTGCATAACCTAATCATGTGATTACCTGGCTGAATACATAGACTAATCTCCCGTTAATGCGCCCTTGTCCAGTGACAACGCTGTCTCCAGGATACTGCAAGAAAAGTTAACATGTAAATACAATATTCACCTCCTGCTATAAAAATATTCTCTATGACAAGAAAAAATCAGATCAATTGAAGAAAGCCATACTGATAGCAGAACAAGGTACCAAAACATTTAGCGGAGCAACAAATGGTGCTTGAAATGCCGGTATATCAGCCTTGATATAGGGCACATATTTCATAACGTTCTTTAAGTAACAAATATAAGTTAAGAAGACAAATATTGTAAATAAACAAATTAATTTTATCTCCAAGAAAGTGTACTTGTTGCCAGAGCCGGATTTAGACCTCATGGGGCCCTAGGCAAGATACTGGTTTGGGGTCCCCTCCCTGAAAAAATCCATAGCACTATACTTTTTAGCATAACATATAGCCTTATTCAGGGCCTGGCTGGCAGACTTTAGCCCAGGGGGGCAAGCATATAGCACTGTCCCATAAGTAGTAGTGGCCCATTTTTAAAGGTTGGTCTCACCGCCAGCCCTGGGAGGGCCCTCTGGGGACCGCTGGGCCCTAGGCAAGTGCCTAGGTTGCATAGTGGTAAATCCGGCCCTGCTTGTTGCATATACACAAAGTATGCAATCTGAGTCCTTTCCTTCTAGGATTACAGGTGACAATACATACAGGTAACAGTTTAAATGGCCTCCCAAGGACAGTAAAGAGCCATTTCCAGCAGTGCCAGATATTTGAATATAGCTTAGAGTACCTGTATTGGGAAAGGTAAAGGAGTTTGGGGGGGGGGGGGGGGGGGGGCTCCTATTAATAGAACGGTTATTAGAGGGAATCCTAGAATAAAAGTTAGTAAATAGTGAAGATGGCCTTTAAGTCTGGTACCTTCCACAAGTTCACACTCAGATTTCTACACCTGTAAATAATGTCCTTTCATTTAGGCAGAATAAAGCTTGTCACTGATATTCAAAGTCTATATTACGTTCAGGGGGTGTATGTACTAAACTGCGGGTTTGAAAAAGTAGAGATGTCGCCTATTAGAACCAATCAGGTTCTAGTTCTCATTTATTTAGTACATTCTACAAAACGACAGCTAGAATCTGATTGTTTTTTATAGGCAACATCTCCACTTTTTCAAACCAGCAGTTGAGTAGATATACCCCCCAGAAGATGATTGCTGCCTAACCAGTCCCTGACCATGTGTAAATAGTTAATAGTATAGGGATAATGTGGGGTTACAGCTAAATAAAACATTATACCTTGTCCAAGAAATATTTATCCACATATAAGTGATTACTTGTACCTAAGTTGATAAGATCTAGAACTGTTAAAAGATCAGATTCAGAGTCCAAATTGTTGAGGATATAGTATTTACACATGTAATATTGTGAAGGGACATATCTATTGGCATATTTGAATAATAATAAAAAAAATTCTTACTGAATGTTATGTTCCGTCTGCTTCTATAGAGCAATAAACGAATTTTTAAATAATGTTTCTGTACTCAAATTTAGTAATTAACAGAGATAAGGCACCACAATTTCTAATGAGTCTTAATGTTTGATTTTAAAATTGTACTAAGCTTTACATAACCTACACACTACATAGAAAAGACATCTGTTGACATTACTGTAGTTCTCAATTTTTTCCGATATGTTAGCTGTAGTGCTACTGCCATCTACTGTCTCAAGTTATAGTTTGTGTTCTTTTGTTTCAGGAAAAAACCCATCAACACTGCAGAAGCTCAGAAGTTATTGCATACTATCTATTGCATAAACTGTATGTGTAACAATTTTCTCTGTCATCTTGGTACAAAAATAACTTTTATTTTTAAGCCAGTTACAGCCTCTGTATCAATCACAGTGATTTTCCCTGAATTAGGAGAGTTGCATCAACAAAGATACTATATCTGATCAATTCTCCTTAAGACAGGAACATAATTTAAATGAGTCTTGCAGCAGAAGTGGGCCTGAAGACCCTTGCCCTGTATTGGGGCCAATAGGCTCCAAGGGTCAGGGATGTCAAGGGACCCATTAGCTTTGGCAAAGGGTGCCTGAAGACCCGTATATTCCTCAGTAGCCTTTTGGCTCCAGCCTCCACCACAGGCATTTTGCACTGCACTAGGAGATTTGGAGCACTCACCTCAGGCTTCAATAACGGAGAGGGGGGCAATATGCAGCCTGAGAACTTAGACTATACCTAGCCAGTCTCAATATGGTTATGACATGGAGAAGAGAACAATGTACCTTGTTTCTGTCTTCTTGCATTCCAAAATCTGCACATCTGTGCTCCACAAACATGTCATATTCTGCAAAACTGCCAGCATCCAGCAGCAATCCAATCCTCTCCCGGGCTGTTAGCTTTCCCTGGAAGACACAATACATAGTATTCTATCATGTGGTCAAAATAGCTTCTTATCTACAACGTACCCTGTAAGATCACTCACCGGTTCCTCATTCCCATTCCCCCACCACCATGTCAGATCCACCAGCTGGCACCTTTCACCAGTGTCAGATACAGGGTCAGGTGATCCCTATTGCTGCTACAGGTGAGTGGTGCTGCCCCCTATGGGATGTCCCAGGTAACTGTGACACCGTGCCCTCCTTACCCTTCTGTGCTGTGCCTCTATCCGCTGCTCTCCGCCACCAAGCAGGGCTTCATTCCTCTTCTTCTCGATCCTTTCCGGCACGGACAGATGACTGATGGAGTACTGGCATCTTGGCAGC